>NW_027518692.1:36016428-36636785 GCF_043159265.1 Tasmannia lanceolata
GATCTTTTGGAATACAAGAATGGAACAGAACAGGCAAGTTTGAAGTAGTGCTTATCAATTATGCAGAGGTTTCCCATTGAAATTACATTTTAGGAGTGCTTCCGAATTGAATTCTTTCAATTTTAGTAGTGTAATCGAGAAAATGACGGTTGCAGGTTGTCCGAGAGGCAAAAACCGGGGATGTTTTTGGAGAGGTTGAAGTACTTTCCTATAGGCCACAATTATTCACAGTCCGCACCAAACGATTGTGTCAATTGTTGCGCATAAACCGTACTTCGTTCTTGAATATCGTGCAGTCCAATATCGGAGACGGGACCATAATCATGAACAATCTTCTTCAGGTCCATAAACCTGAGAACCTCAGAGACATTTTACACAAATATGAAATATCACGTCATTGAGAATCTATAATATTAATTTAGTTGGTTCTATTATACATATGACAAGGGCAGTGTCTAATTGAAGTGGGTAACAACTATCAAGTGAAGTTCTTTGAAGAGTTATGTTGTTATCTGAAGAATCTCATTTCATTTTTATGTGCATAGTCTGTGAAATAGTTTGGAAATTTGATACAAGTCCCACTAAATTTACATCGACAAAACATAAAAAATTAAAGCATATGGTGGAATGCAATTACTGCATTTTTCCCAACATGGAGCTTAAATTGTAGTATTATGCACTCATGATCATATTTTTTTCTGGTGCAGCATTTGAAAGAGATGAAAGATCCAGTGATGGAAGGTGTTTTAGCAGAGACAGAGAACATGCTGGCTCGGGGCAGAATGGACCTGCCTCTCAGTCTATGCTTTGCTGCAATTAGAGGAGATGATCTGTTATTGCATCAGCTGTTGAAACGCGGTTTGAACCCAAATGAATCAGACAACAGCGGACGCACAGCACTTGTGTGTAATTTGCTCTCTTTATTTTTCTATCTTTTCCGAGTAGTTTGTTTCTTTCATAGTTAGACACCAATTTAAATTACGCTCTAAATTTTTTGTTTAATGTTTAATCAGCATATAGCAGCATCAAAAGGAAGTGAAAACTGTGTTCTTCTCCTACTAAATTATGGGGCTGACCCGAACAGCAGAGGTACAGTCCTAACATTTCAATTTCATAATCTTTGATGCATATTAACCTTCATTTTTAATCCATATCCAGAACCATTTTCTTAGAAACCCATGTTTGTTTATTTTTTCTTTGTTGTTTGCTTGTTGCCTGAATCTGTCTCTCCTTTTCTCTTAAGAAGGTTATCATTTTACGAATTTTTTTTTTTTTCACATCTTGCTTTTGGTCTCTCATACAGCTTCAGCATCAGTCCTTTTCTCCCTTTTATAGAATCATTTTCTTGATATATAGTTATATACTTCTTCAATTACCCAAATTTTATAGTGACTGTAGTTATATGTGTGTATTTTTTCTTATTCGAAGCACAATATTATATTAAGGTTCTTTTGTACTTTGGGGATGTTTCATTAACTTCCAATATTTGATCTGAATTCAAGGGTCACTTTCTATTTACAAGTTTTAAATATACGGAAATGATATCTGCACTCCCTTGTTTTGATAATAGTACTACTCCCTTTATTCTGCACTTTTATAACTGTATATTTACAGCCTTTTGGGAATTGTAACAGCCTTTAATAGCTAACTAGAAAGTTTAAATCAAAGAAAGAAGTGTCATTATATCATTTCCTTAACTATGTTACCTGTAATCCCGTATTCCGTATTCTCTGGTCCAAAGGGGCTTCTAGCTACTTACCCATCCTTTTTTATTGGTCCTAGTACATCACTCCTTGCCATTTTTTATGAGTTGGTCTGTTGTCATACAGTGTCGTGATAAGTAAGTTAAGCCTCTGAGACTAGATTAATGACTCACAGTTGTTGACTTATGAAATCGCACTAGTTGCACTCTATTTAAAATTATTTTTTTTATTGTTGAAAGCTTCATTACAAACGAGAAAGAGATTGAGATGGTCAGATACAACTGCAGGGGAGAGACACAATACAAAAAATAAAATACATGAACTCCCCTAAAATGAATAAGGGGCTAAGGCCAAGGACTGAAGGAGGGAGGAAGTCAAACAACTCCAAGTCCTCTTTATTTACCCCATCCATAGCCAGATTATCAGCAAATTATGCAGATACATCGAATCGAAATGGCGATCGAACTCCTAAGATCAATGATTGGTCTATCGGAGGCCTTCAGATCAACGATCAGATGGTTGAGATCCACGATCGGGTCGAGGATATTGCTGATGAATATTATCAAAAGGCCAATCATCCAAAGATCGTCAGGAGATCAAAGTGTCTCTTAGGTCGGCAACCCTCGTCGATCTTGGCCAAGTGAAGTGTTTCCAGTGTGAAAACCCAAAGGGTTTCTAGTGAAAACCCAAGGTGTTTCCAGTGTGAAAACACATTGTTTCAAGTGTGAAAGTTAGAAATAAGGAAACTAGTTTCCGATGTGAAAACCCAAAGTGTTAAGTTGACTTAGGTGTGAAAGTAGGAAAAACTTTCTTTCTGTCTATAGGCTTCTAGAAGCCCACCTAAAGTACTAAGTAAGACTTGTATGTGTGAAAAGCTTTCTTTTTGTTTTTGGGCTTGTGTGTGAAAGCTGGAAAAGGTTTATTTTTGTCTGTAGCCTATTTATTGCTAATGTAAAGAGGCTCCACCTCTATAAAAGGACCACACTTCTCAATGAAGATCATTCCATTTTTGAGTTATAATTTCTTCGTGGGTGTGATTTTATTGCTTGTTCTTGATCAATGGAGAGTTGAAGAAATTCCTTCGCTTTTGGAATTTTTTCTACAAACCATTCATTACTTGTTTTATGCAAGTTTGTTTCAGTCATTCAAGCAGCACCTCCCTGCTTCAAACACACAAATTCACCCGAGTTTCAGCCATCCTTCTGTTTCAGCACAAGCAGGTACTTGTCAAGAAGACAACCAACCTTGCCGCCCAGAAATTCGCCCCAACCAACCCTTTCCTACAGCCACAATTTAACACCCTTCAACCTCCTATAATTTTCAACACTTGAACATCACACTTGAACATCACACAACCAACCCTTTCTAGCTCAGCCGAGATCCTCACCCAACCCCTTCAACCTAGCCACCTACAAGTAACCCGAGAGTAACCTTAAACACATCCACCTGGGCGTTTCCCCCCCTAAACCTTGCAAAGTTTTTATCTCACTTGAAACCTTCCCCAAATAATAATCCCTAACCAATTAATTTAGGCCCCTTATCTACCTCATCAATTGCTCCTCTAATACCCATTTTCTTAGTTTATTTTCCTTTTCGTTTCCTTAACCTTCACCCTAGTAAAGTTTCCCCTGCAGCGACTGCATTAGCAACCCCATTGGCGGCTCTCTTAACATGCTTGAAAGAAATAAAAGAGTCTCCCACCCGGTGTTCGATTTCATCAAAGAAAGGCGCAAATCTCCACAGATAGGCATGGGAGCCCCCAAGCCATCTAATATCGTTCAAGGAAGTCTCCTTCCACAATCACTTCGTCCAATATCTCCCTCTCTAGTATTAATCGAGTAAATGCTAAATTAGAGTTATGGAGAACTACTTTGGAATCTAAAGGTTTTAGACTGAGTAGGACTAAGACAGAATATATGGAATGCAACTTTAGTAATGTAAAGAGGCGGGACGAGGATGTAGTAAATATGACTGGACAGGAGGTACCTAAGAGGGATATCTTTCGCTATATTGGTTCAATTCTACGTAAGGAAGGAGAGATTGAAGAGGATGTTAACCATAGAATAAGAGCAGGTTGATTGAAGTGGAAGCTTGCCTCAGGAGTTCTGGGAGACCGTAAAATCCCTCCAAATTGAAGGAAAAGTTTTATAAGACAGTTGTGAGGCCAGCCATGCTGTATGGCTCAGAATGCTGGGCTACCAAGAAGCAGCATGTGCATAAGATGAGTGTAGCGGAGATGCGAATGCTTAGATGGATGTGCGGCCACACAAGGCTAGATAGAATTAAAAATGAAGACATTCGTAAAAGGTGGGGGTGGCTCCAATTGAGGAGAAGATGAGAGAGCACCGCTTAAGATGGTTTGAACATATCCAACGTAGGCCTTTGGATGCTCTCGTGAGAAGAGGCGACTCGTGCCAAATTGATGGAGTAAAAAGAGGTAGGGGCAGACTGAAAACAACTTGGGTAGAAACAGTGAGGAAAGACTTGATAGCTAGGAACATAACAGAAAACATGACCGTGGATAGGATAGAATGGAAGAAAATCCACGTAGAAGAACCAACTAGAACTAGGATTAGAGCCGGGTAGATTCCTTTTACCTTCTTCATGAATTTTTTCTAAAGGATTCATTTAGCCGACCCCAACTAGTTTGGGACAAAGGCTTTGTTGAGTTGAGTTTAGTTGAGTAGTAGCTTAATTCTCCGATGAGCCGCTCTTGCCTCCGCGTTGGAAGAATCTATGATTCCTATGGGGCTCGAGAATGCCCATCTCACTAGACCCGTCTCGGCTCTTAGGGCATCTCCAATACCTGCAGATCATGGGTTTCCCATACTCAACCCATCAAAGTTTAGCTTCGAGAAGCCAGAGGTTGGAGGCTCCCATTTCTGTATTATAATGGGCTTCTGCTCTGAACTATATCGAACCACCCTCCACCCATTCCATAGATTAAAAGCTGACACGAACTTGAAGCATGGTAAGATCCTTACCGAAGAGATTGTTAGGGCAATCAATTTGAAGTACATAAATGAGGGACTATTTAAAGCTATGCAATCACGACACTCCATTTTCCAAAAAAATGCAGGTGTGCACACATTTCAAGCACAGATGTTTCGAATCAAATCAAACATCTACTTAGAAAAACCTCTATTTATCTCTTTCTTCTCTTTTGGTATTACTATGATGTTTATATGGTTTGGTATATCTGTTTATTTTAATACATCATATTATCATATATCCTTATAAACTAATATTTATATATGATAATATCTCTTATGATACTATGTTATAGCTGTATGTACTTTCAGATTTTCAAGGGTGATGTGCCTCAAACCAACACACTTGTCCATGTCTAGTTTCATAAACTGTGACTCCCTATTCAGGGCTGGCTAACATCTCAAAGTGTTGGGGGCCTCCATTTTTCGCCTTCAAAAATCAGTATTTTTTTTATCGGTAAGCTGGGATCGAATCTGAGACCTCAAGGTTGAGAAACAAAACCTCAACCGTTCAAAAATCAGCATTATCAATATCATTTTCTAAAATTATTGCTTTCTTTTTTTCAAAAAAACAGTATTATTCCTGTCATTTGCTAAAATAATGTCTGTCTTTATTCTATGCTATTAAAATCATAAAAATAGCTCCTCTCATGGTCTGGGTACTGCACCCCCCTTGTTTAAATGCTCTTGGATAATATTAAATAGACCAGTTAGTAATTGTTTAAGAGCTCTTGGATCTTGCTCATGCCCTGCTTTTTTTTATTCTAAATAATAATAATAATAATAAGGGATTTGCTAACGTCCATCACAGAAGGCATTTTGTGGAGCGTTTGTTGCATGACAGAGCAGCCACATCAGATGAATTAAATGAATAACACAAAATAAATGCCTTCTGCGATGGACGGTAGCAAATCCCTGAGAACAAAAACAAGAACAACACCAACAACAACAACAATAATAAAGACACGTTTCCTCTAATGCCCTTTCCCTATGTTTTTTTTGCATGTGCTCCTGTGAGTCTAGCATTCCTCTAATAATAATAATAATAACAAAATCAACACTAATAATAGTAATAATAATAAAGATACCATTCAAAATAATAATATTAACAATAAATATGATGATGTTCATCAACATCATAATAACCAATCCAAAATGCCATCATCGTTACTGTGACCACTATACCATTTTAGTTAAATGCACAGTTTTCATTGTCATATTATGGTGGGTAAGTTGGGATTTATTTTGTGGCACATGGTGCCACGCTCGTATTACTCAAATCTATGGCAATCAGACAGTTCACATGTAAACTTGCATTGCATTCTGTTCTTTTATGTTCACAGATTCAGAAGGAAGTATTCCTCTGTGGGAGGCAATACTTGGAAGGCATGAATCAGTGATCAAACTGCTGATAGAGAATGGTGCGAATATCAAATGCGGCGACATCGGTAATTTTGTTTGCACAAGCACCGAGCAGAACAGCTTAGAGCTGCTCGAGGACATAGTTGGTTATGGAGGAGATGTGACACAACCCAAGAGCAATGGAACAACTGCACTGCATCTTGCAGTTTGCGAAGGGAATTCCGAAATAGTCAAGTTTCTATTAGACCAAGGAGCCGAAATCGACAAAACTGATGCACTTGGTTGGAGTCCAAGAGATCTGGCAGAACAACAAGGCCATGAAGAGATAAAATCTCTTTTCCAAGCCAAGAAAGAGTGTACTAAAGTCTCTGTCAATATCTCTGAGCACCCCAAACTGCGGTTCATCGGTAAGTTCAAGAGCGAGCCTTCTATCCCCCATCTATCTCACGAAAGCCAATCTTTTGTAAGCGAGGGCCTTTTGGGGGTTAACAAGCGGAGACGCAAAACAAACAATTTCCACAACTCACTCTTTGGGATCATGTCGGCTGCCCAGACAGACCACAGGTGCTCCAATTCACCCATGGCCTCTGTGAGATGCACCATGAATAGACGGGATTTTCCCATAAGAGTGACAATTAGTTGCCTGGAAAAGGGTGATGCAGCAAGAAAACTTGTACTGCTGCCAGAGTCGCTACAAGGGCTTCTGGATATCGGTGCAAAGAAATTTGGGTTCTTGCCTACCAAAGTCCTAAGCAAAGATAGAGCTGAAATCGACGATATAGAGCTGATTAGAGATGGTGATCAACTTATTCTTGTCAGTGATGGTGAGTTGCAAGAGACTAACAACAAAAAGGTGGGAGATTGAGGTTATGCTTGGATAATGATTTTTCTTTGTTCAAGTAAACGTGTGTGTTTTTAGCCATTTGACTCAAGTAAATGTACTGGCCATGCTGGACTTGTGGGCTTGAGCTTGACTGGAAGGTGGTGATGGCCTTTCTTGTTTCCTTTGTCTATCACTGGATTTGAGAATAGTCAATGAGAAGTCAGAGACATGGTTTGGAAAATAAGGAACACAAAAAAGAAGATAAGGAACACTAAAAATCATTACTAGAATGAATAGAAAATGCAGTTGACAATGGAGAATGAAGGATAGGTTGTAAGATCACTTGGCTACTTGTTGTCTTGGCATTTAAGAGTAGTTCTTTTTGTTTTGTTCCAGCTAAAATTACATGCTGTAAGCTGCAATGGAGACCATCTGAGTACTGTGGTCCTAAACAGGCAACAACGATTTGGGCCAATATCCACCCTACATATGACCCATATATGGTGATTTAGAACTATTCAAGCAGTGAGACCCATGGTGCACGGGCAAAGTCCTCTGTTTTGTGGCTAATCTTCGATGGGACCTACCCAATGGGAAAGACAGATAAAAGATATATGTGATTTTTTTACAATGGGAGAATGATATTTCCAGTTTTCCAGTCCCTTTCGGACCATTTCCATCCCATTTCTTGTCTTTTTTTCTTCTAAAAATGTATGTATTTCCACCCGCTTTTCATTGTCTTTTCTAAGGAATAACCTCATTTTCAATAAAAGATGAACAGAAGGGGGCTGGAAATATAATTTCCCTTCACAATTATATCAAACAAGGAAAACACATGAATGTGATTCCTGGCGAAAAATATGTGCTTTTGTAACTAAGGTGTTATGAAGTAAAAATTGTGACAAGAATCGAAGGCTTAAATTTATGATTTTCCAATGTTTGCATTCCCGCAGCCCAAGGCTTATTCATAGAGCTTGAAACTTTGACTCCACTTAAAAAAAGAAAGAAGAGCTCTTTTGAATATAGTTCATTGAACAATAGATCATTTGAGCAAATTCAAAAAATGAAATGAAATAAGTATTTTATTAAAATGATTTATAACATGTTTATAATAATTTATATTTTTTTACTAAGGGTTTATCAAGAATGTCATTTCATGTTGATTTTTTCCCCCTTTTGTGGATCGGGAGGGGTTAACCCATATTATGAACTTCCATATTGAGGAGAGGGATGTGACTAACCCATACGCCACTTTCCTTTCGTTTTGTTGTCATGGTATGCTACCAAGGTATTTTTGCTTGTGCAAGTAGGAGTTGTTTTTTGCTTAACGAACAGGGCCTTGCAATCTTATGCAACACACAATGTTTTTTGTTTGTACATTGTGACGACTGTTATCTTATCTTCATGTAAGTCATGATCGTAGTTTCTGTGGATCTGTAACTTTGCTTGAAGCACCATGTACTCTCTCTCTCTCTCTCTCTCTCTCTCTCTCTCTCTCTCTCTCTCTCTCTCATGTTCAACGTGGACTCTTTTTCCCCACACCATCAGGCCTCTAAATAACTAACTTCCCCGGCTTGGATAGATGCAACTGCACGTTTTTCCAATGTTTTTGAGTGAAGCATTCTCTTTGTAATCTTATGCGCATATTTGCATGATGTTCTACTATGCCAGTTATATATGAGGGAGATGTTTTTTGCACTCCTGTAGGATAATACGCAACCCTTTTAACGTAAATTGTAGGCACACTTCAACGCTTTTTTATGTCAAATCACGTTAAAAGGGGTGTGATATATCCTAAAGGGGGGGTGCGGAAAAATCATCACCCATATATAATATGTGTTTGCTCATTCATGCAGGTAATGGGAGTATGACATAGGCTGCCCCTTGATATTTGATCCACCAGCAGCCTCTGAAAAAACCTGGTTGTCGCTGGATCAAATGTCAAGGGTGTCACCCCCATTATGAGCATGAATGCGCGAACATACATCACATCGTGTAAAAACTAGGGTTGCATCACATCAATCCGGCCTGAAAAAACACTGGGTCGGGTTCAAAAATCTTGGATCTCGGGTTGGGTCAGGTTTCAATTTGGAGAACCCGACCAAATCTTTGGTCGGTCCGGGTTTAAAGGTAAAAAACCCGACCCGATCTCAAACCTGAAATTATTTCAATAAGTTAGAAGTTTTATGGAAAATTCCAACTTTTCAGGATTTATTTTCGAAACTTACGAACTCCTCCTTATCTCTATCTCGTTCTCTCCTCCTCCCTCTCTCCCATCTCTCTGTATTGCTCTCTCTCTCTCTCTCTCTCTCTCTCGCTTTCATGGATCAAAATTGTCACGCCCCAAACCTCACCCTAGGCGTAGGACGTGGCAGTGCCGTACACCTGCAAAGCAAGCTCTACAAGTATACAAGGCTAGCAAAACAATATCAGAACCACTCATAAGATAAATTAAACAATTCTGTTTTTACATAAATTTAGAACAAAGCCTTACTATTACACAATACTCACTATGCTAGATTTAACAGACTCCAATAGGTAGTGATGCAACTGCACTCTCTTGAGATTTCCATGAGGATTCAAAAAGCTGAAAATTGTTAAACCACAGTCAGGTGAAAAGCTCAGTACATAATGACGCACCACAAAAGTAGGGTCAAAGCATGCTACATAGAGAGGGTCAATAGGTAAACGAAAATGACAACGACTACATATGAGGTAACTGATACAAATACAATAACTGAGAAGCAAAGCTTACAAAATCATATTTCAAAGTTTCATATCAAAGAGAGTCTCAATAAGAGAGGTCACAAAGTCTTAAGAGATCACTGAAAGCGATCAGAAAGGTACGAAATCACCCAAAGGTCATTGGCTTAGCCCAAAAAGCAAGTTATTTTATCCGACTGCCCGCGGTTCGAAACTAGTTTCTGAGTTCATATAACTGTTGACAGGGTCAGCGTATAGCATCCACTAACGGGACCCAAAAGCCAACGTATAACCCCCATTGGTGCGGGCCCGTATAGTTCACATATATATACCTATGCCTCACAAAAGTACACAAAGTCCAAAGGTACGTACAAAGTTCCAAAGATTGTGGTTCACATTAGTTCCACAAGATTTTTCAGAATATTTGGATATACAATGATCAAAAGGTTCTTATGCCAGAAAGAGTCACATATTCATTACTAAGTCCATACGTATAAAATTCAATAGATTGAGATTAATGAAGGATAAGCATGCAAGACCCAAATCGAAGGCTAAGGTTATCACATATTCAAATAGATTAAGAGCTACAAATAAAGATGACATATCATTCAATAACGAATCATATCACTAAAGTGATACGAAATTAAGTACCTTGATATCGAACTACTTTCCTTTTCATAATCACCTGCAATCAAGAGTGTGAATATTTTTCATGAGTTTCATCATTAGTTTCACTCCTATTAGGCATATACATACTCCTACTGACACAAGACATCCTTTGGTACCTCTTCAGAAAAGAATCGGCAAACCGTCCTAGGGTTCTTTTTAGTGTTTTGGAATTATCATCAGTATAGAGTCTTCAAATATTTTTAAAACTATTTTTAACATAAAGTACTCGTTTCCGACATGTCCGTAGAGTACAAGAGCATCGAAAATGAACAAGAAATGAAGAAGTTATGAATTTTAGTTTCACAATTTCTTTTCGATAATTCCAGATTCGTCCCGATTTTTTCAAAACTTCTAGGATCAAACTTTCTCATTTTAGCTCCAATTCGCGCGTGGTCGAATCCGTTGGATTCGTATCGACGAGTGAAAACTAACTAATCTAATTTCACGCTCGAATCAACACATATAATTATTGTAAAAATAATCTAAACTTTTTGGTTCGACCCTTCAAGATAAACTGTTCTAAAAACAAAAACGATCCGATCTTGGGCACGTTAGGGATTCCATAACAAAGTAAATCCTAAAGAAACCGAGATTAGTCCTAAGGCACATCTTAAACAAAATCAAATATTCATTTCTATCTTTTTAAGATCACAAAATTCTAATTTAGGGTTTCTAATAACATAAATCAATAAAGAGCATAGTTCTTACCTTGATCTTCGCTTTCCTCTTCCAAAACTCGATCTCCTCTTTCTTTCTCACGAAAATCCTCTCTTGGGAATGTAGAAAATGTCTTGAGGGTTTAAATTGGCTTCCAAAAGATGTATTTGTTGGCTTTCTTTAAGAAGCCCTAATTTAATTAAAACACTAGAGGACAAAAACGCCCCTTCTTAATAGGAGAAAACAAATTTTCGTTTACGGGGTTTTTCGAGTATTTACAAATATGATTTACATCTGGATATCACTCTCTTCCCCACCCAATCCTCTTCTTCTAGGGTTAGGGTCTGGGTTCGAGAGTATCAGATTTGTCAACTGCCCCCAAAAATCAGTAGCTTTGTTCTCCTCTTCGATCTGCAATGTCTGCAAGTTGCATCTTGTCAAAGCTCTTGGCTTTGTAGAATCCAATATTTTTATGGGGTTTCTCTGCTGAAGAGGAGCACCTCATCTCTGTTTGAAGCTCTTGGCTCTATTTCTATTGTGGAATTTGTGGTCGGAATCTCGGGGTTTCATATATTTAAAGCATTTATTGCTCTACAGACGCCCATAGGTTGAATTGTTTCCTTCTTCTCTTTATTCTGATTCCATTAGGTCTTTAGCAATTTTAAGAAAACAAGAGAGTCAGATTTTAAGTTGAAGATTGAATTGAAATTCCTGAACTATTTCTAAATTCCTATTTTTTTGAAGTGAATGTA
Organism: Tasmannia lanceolata; assembly: GCF_043159265.1. Taxonomy (NCBI): domain Eukaryota; kingdom Viridiplantae; phylum Streptophyta; class Magnoliopsida; order Canellales; family Winteraceae; genus Tasmannia; species Tasmannia lanceolata. The sequence goes on from NW_027518692.1 coordinate 36,028,088, forward strand.
TTACTGTAGTTCAGCAAAAATGGGGTACCCTCCTTTCCTTCAGGAGTCAGAGACCCACAATTTGTTAACTAGTTTAGAGAGCTGAGTGGCCGTAGCCACTAACGAGTTTAGGTCCTTCCACTCATTGGAATAGAATTTATTGTTCATGCGTCGATAATGTAGAGAAACCCCAAAAACCCGACCCGACCCGAGAAACTATCTTGGGTAGGGTCGGGTCTAGGAATCTCGTTTTTTTTTTTAAAAAACACCAGACCCGGCCTGACCCGAGATAGTTTCTCGGGTAGGGTTGGGTTCAAGGAAACCTGACCCGAGTTGCAACCCTAGTAAAAACTCTACAAGATAAACCCCACCTATTTTTTTCTTGGATCAAATAAAAGTCAATTTCTAAGTTTCGGGTGGAGGGTGGGGACTAACCAACTTTCTCACCCCCTAATGAAATCATAAAATCTCTCTCTCTCTCTCTCTCTCTCTCTCTCTATATATATATATATATATATATATATATATATATATATATATATATATATATATAGGAAAAGAAGGGATTTGAAATACTCTGCAATCTTTATACTATGAGGAATGCTAAACTGAGGGCGCCCCAGTAAAAAAATGGGATGAAAGGCCACGCCCATTGGTCCACGTCACCATAGTGCATTTAACATCCTTTGACTCTATGATTGCGCAAAAGTCAAATGATGTTAAATGCACCATTGGCAAAAGGTGAATCGGGCCCGCTGGTCGACCGGGCCAGCCGTAATTTACGGGGTCCGGGTCACTGGTTAGTGAGGCGTTTACATGTATTTTGACGACCGCATTCATAGTGCATAACGCAATCATAAAGTCAAAGGATGTTAAATGCACTATGTTGATGTGGACAGATGGAGGCACCCTTTCATCCCATTTTTGCAAGGGCGCCCCTCAATTTAGCATTCCTCTTATACTATTTAAAATTTGAAGGGTACCAATGTTAATTTTCCATCTACCTTATATACTACTCTAAATGGTATGTCTTCAAAATCCACAACTTAGGAGGGGTGGTACGAAAGAAATTATTAGGTATCTTTTGGATATGATTCATTTCATTAATACAAGTCTCCTTCTAGATTTTTCAGCCTCTAAATGTCAGTTGATTTTTTCTATTGATCCCGTAATGTCTATTAATAGTTATTCAACGTCAGACAGTTGTAAGCTTTTATTTCCCATTAACTGAACCAGTATCTTGAAAGTTTCTACTTCTATATATAGCAAGCAACCATCGGGGATTCTACATAACTATATAAGCAACCATTGGGGATTTAAAAACCTAGGGTTTGGAATTGTAAAGGCTTTTTCATTCTCAAGGTCCCTCCTTCCTACAAGAGGTATGTTTCCTTTCTCTCCCTTCCATTGTTGTTGTTGTGGCAAGGACTCTACATTAGGGATGACATGATGCTTTAGTGTTTTATCCTTCTTCGTGGGCTCCATTCTGATCAAATCGTGTGTCCACGATCAACACCAAGACCGAAAAGATTAATGGCATGTGATTAGCCTTTGTTAACGGGGCCCATCAAAAGCTATCATATCAACTTCTATCATGTAGATGGGCCCTGTTGTAAGGGTCTGATCAAGGTGCCTATCCATATCATTCTCTGTAAATAAACTTTCTGATTTTATTTTTAAGAGAAACATTGGTCTGGTAGTTGTGACATATGATTTCAAAATCGACTTTCAATGGTGCCTGACCAATGTAATTTTATCCTTGGAATACCCTTGATTGCACAAATGGGGCTGTTCCCCGTGCCACAGCATGTCTAGTTTTATTTCATCCTTGGACAAATTATTACCATAACAAAATTGATGAATAACAGACAAGACCTCCAGGCACGATAGCTAATACTGGGAACAACTTTTCCATTCTTTGAAGTGTATAGTGCCATTAATTGAATGGTTAAGATTCTTTGATTGGAATGAATTTTGGCTTAGGATCTACTTATTGTGGGTCCCTCCTATAACTAGTTTTGATGAGGAGATGACAAGCTTATGCTGAGAAATCAATATTGGAAGTTTCAACTTGGCACTCTTAAGATGACTTGTTGTAGAGGTCAACATTTCACAAGAAACTTGGCATTGTCTTGTTACTTGTAAGCAAAAGTTTTCGTTTTCCCCAAAAAAATGATATCTACATCAGTTTGTTTTGGTAGAGGCACTCCTGTTATCTTATGGAATTATATGGTCTTCATACTCTTCACCGTGGATGGCAGATACCTCGGTAATCTTTCCTTTAGATGATACTTTTTGGGACCCGTGTAGAACTTACCCATTAAAGCTGGCCTTTATGGGGAGGGTCATAAGTCCTCACAAGCCCTTCCACATCCATTGAATTTTCCGATGTGGGTTCTTTGCTTTCGCATGGAATCCCCAACAATTCTGCCCACACACACCCGCGAAGGAATACAAATGACAGAGAGAGAAAAATCAAACATAAACAACAAAAGCCCTCAAGGAGGGAGGAAATCAAAGATCTCTAGAGACTCCCCGCCCGCACATGCCCTAGCTAATCTATCTATGTCAAAATTTGCTGATCTCGGCACATGATGAAACCAAATATGAAAGTATGCTGCTCGCTCCTTGATATCATCCACCCTTCATCAAACCTCCAAGGGTGAGGATGGCTACCATCTAAGCATCTTATTACATTCAGCGAGTCACCCTCAACAATCAATCTTCTTAAATCTTTCTCCTCAGTTAATCTAATTCCTTCCAAGATAATCAGCAATCCCAATGGGGCCAGAGAAAGCCCAACTAGTCACCCCTTGATCGTCCCTAAAGACACCTCCTATACTTGCAAGCCCCGGATTGCCAAAGCTCAATTTGTCAAAGTTTAGTTTCATTAACCCTTGATCCGGCTGGAAACATTTTTCAATTGTTTAATTAGAAGCCAAATTCGGCCCCAACTACCATTGTGCTCTTTCTTGCCTTCTAGCTACTAAGAGAAAAAAACACCAAACTTCCAAATGCATTCACATGGAAAGAATGTGAATATGTTTATATCCCTCTGACTATATTAATTATGACAAAGTTTTAAATTCTATGTGGTGGAACAAAATATCTCTCATTATGTAATGTTCAAATCATTCATTTGTCAGGCCCTAATGTAAATAGGTGGAGGCTCCGAAAATCATCTTCATGGGAAGATTCTAACCCTCCATGGATCGGAAAATTAGGATCATTCTATGGCGATGATTTTCGGAGCACAACCTACTTACGTTGCGTCCCACAAATGATTGGTTTGGAACTCTTCACTCTATTTAAAAAATAATAATAATAATAATAATAATACCTGCATGTCCGTTAGAACGAACACCATATAGTAACTCCAAAGGTTACTCATACGTGCCAAACATGTATTTGCTTTCCAATGCATTGATACGTATGGTGGAGTTGGTGGGCCCATCTTTGACAAAATCAAGGTTTAAGAATCAGTGCTTCTAGAAAGAAAATGTAATAGAAATTCAGTACCCAATGAAAATTTTATATATTTTTTATTACTTATTGAATTCCATTTTCTTTATCATGCTGACTTTCCATGAGTTGCTTATGCTTCTCTCCATGCCTAAGCTGCATTATAAAAACCTCATTACTATATTTTCATTAGAGATCGACTAGCAAGATTGTCTTGTCTTGACTAGTGAAAACGATGATTGAAATTGACGGGTCCTAATATAAATCGCATATCACAAGATTGAGCTTTATCTGGTGTTGTATGTAGCTGCACATAATCATGACGCCGCGCTCGTTATTTCATCCAAAAACCGCAGACTTCATAAGAGACAACATTTATATCATAATCATAGTTAGCAAAACCTCATTTTTAATGGCATTTTTTAGAGTTTTTTTTTTTTGTTGTGGGGGGGGGGGGGGGGGTGGGTCAGAGAACCTCTGATCGTGGGAGACTTATGAAGATTAATGCAAGGCAGCATAAGGAGATGATGCAAACTTATCAGAGGAGTCAGGCCACCAGATACTATACATCTCGGCCTCCATCTCGTGAGCATCAGCCTCCTCCTCAAGAATGACAGATATCCAGCATCTTCTCGGCAGCAAATACATTGGAGTCACATCTTTTTGCTTACCATCATCTAAAACCCTAATACCATTCCCAATATTCCCTTTCGAATCATTCACAGAATTCTCATCTCGTCCTTCTAAATTCGAATTTGAATAACCTTTCTTCTGCGAACATTTCGCTAAATTCCTAATTCCATTCAAAGATTTCCTTTGCTTTCTTCTTTATAAATAATGTGTCAGCATGCAATGGAGGACCGACCATTAGGGGTGCAACTCGGGCGGGCTCAACCCAAACCCGGCGGGTTCAACTCGGAAAAAACTTGGGTTGCGTTGAGTTCAAGTCGGGTTCAGCTTGAGTTTTCTCAACACGGGTTGAGTTTGAGTCGGGTTCGGGTTGAGTAAATGGTTGTTCGGGTTGGGTTTGGGTTGGCCTCAACCAGAACCCGACCCGCCCGAGTTACACCCCTACCAACCATAGCAGAAGCCACTCCGAGGACCAGCTCTTGCATGTGAGCGCAGCCACCCTAGATGAATTAAATGAATAAGGAGAAGACCTATGTGACTGATTTCTCATGCAACAGTCCGTGAAATGCCTTCTATGATGGTCCCTAGCAAATCCCTAAACTTAATGTCACTCTCAAGATTTTAGTTTTACATATACATTGATATCCATGTATACATATATAAACGAAGAGCAATGATAGATACAAGGGAGCCCTTTGCATAAAGAGCCAAAAAAGGGCTTTGGATTGGATCCACGTCGTAAATGTAACTGATTTTACCAACCAATTTTAAATTGTAACTGAAAATGACGTGGATACAATGAAAAGCCCTTTTTTGGCTCTTTATGCAAGGCCTCCCTTGTGTCTATCATTGCTCATAAACGAATGCTCATTTTTTTAATCTGTATATTTAAAACAAAACGTATTAAACACGTTCGATCCATTAATATTATTATTTTTGTTTCAATTTATTTGACCAAGTTTTTACCGTATTAATTAAACCCAAATTACTCCCTCGCATATTTTTTTTTTTTGCCCCGTCACTTTTTGCTAGACTATGGTCGTAACCCCATTAAATGTAGCTACGTACTACCTACACCCTATAATAGTATAATTTCACCCCAATATTTGAATCATGCAAGAAAAAGGGAGATTCGTTAATTAAGACAAGAAATGGGTGTTTGTGACTACGAATTTTTCTTTGGGATGAACGAAAGTTACAAAAAAGAGAGAGTGCCAAATGGGTGGACTGTTTTGAGGGATTAGCTGTTCATTAATTTTATCTTCTATCCCTTGTTTGTTTATGAATGTTGACCCGGAAATAGTATTTGAAAATTCAAAACTGATGACAGAGAGAAAGGCAGGCTTCAACCCATCATGTCTAAACCTCAACACCTCCTCCCATGGTTCTCCTTCCTCATGCTCCTCTTCCATCTCTGCAAAGCCGATGTCGGCACCGCCGCAAGTTATCAACCACCCTACTTACGTAAGTGCATCCAAAAAAATGCTTTAACTATGTTTTAATTTGATTCATGTTGAGTTTTTATTATATGGTCATAAGAATGTAGAAGATCAAATGGGTCACCAATTTTTCTCTTCTTTTTACTCTTTTTGGACAGCAACCGCTTGTTATGCCAGAGACGCAAGCCAAATTCCGGCGAACAACCTATTCGCATCGGCTAGTGAGGGGATATGGGACAATGGGGCCTCTTGTGGGAGACAGTACATGGTGAGGTGCCTTAGTGCAGCAACCCCGGTTTGCAATGTCGGTCAGACGATTCAGGTCAAGATCGTGGACCGAGCCAGCACTTCGGCTTCGCGCCCTTCTGCGGGAGGGACTATGGTACTGTCTCTCACTGCATTTTCGGCCATCACCAATTCATCAGCTAGCCAGATCAACATAGAATACCAACAGTAAATTATTCTTCTTTCCCCTTTTCCTCTCTTCTTTGGATAGTTTTCATTTTGGAAGCTGGTATTTGAACTCTCTCGCTTCGTTTTCAGATTGGCGCTCTTTTATTTTTTAACATGTTTCATGCGCTGTTATAGTATGAAAACAGTGGGGGACTTGATAATTCTTTTGTTAGGTTTTCTGTTCTAGATTTTTGTTCTACCTCCTAATTGTGGAAGATGGTATTTCTCCTTGTGCAGGGTTTGACTTTGATGGAGGATTGCTGGAGATCTCGTACCGATAAATCTGAGTTACTGGATTTTATTATCATTTGATGTAATTAACTGCCCTTTAAATTTTATATATTCTTCTACTTGATTACATTTTCTGATACATATATTAGGAAAAATTATTAAAAAAATGTAAAGTTTTGTCTAAATTATGAATAAAGGGTAGTGATTTGAAATTTATTAAAAAAGGTGTTGTCAGGTTAGAGAAGATGATTTTTAGGACAAATATACCCCTCCTACCTATTTTTTCTCTCTACCTTTTTGCACCAATCCCTATGCACTTATTACCTTCTCAACTACCACCTTCTTCTTCCTCAAAACTTTTCTAACGTGGAAAACTCAATGGAAGGGTTTTGAAAGTTGCCATTTACAACAGAGTTTGGTATTCATGAGGGTTTATTCATGATAAACTTATCGAATGCAGTGTTACAAAATGCAAAGAAAATGAATTTTGAGCTTAAAACTGAATTTTGTTGTTTTCCCCATTTTCAAGATAAATTCATTTTCTTTGGATTTTTGGATTCTAAAACATCAAAATCAAGCTTCAATTTTTGGTTGCCTGCATGACACTAAGATCACAATGTATATCCCTATTATCCTTGGAATTATTACTCAATTTGAAAATAAAAATCTTTGAAATTATCTCTATTCTATTGGCTTCCGTCGGAAATCCGAACAAAACTTCGGACTTCCGAATGGAAGCCAGTATACGTAACCAAAATACTGCTTCCATTCGGAAATTTGAAGGTTTTTTCGGACTTCCAACGGAAGACAGTCGGACTTTGTAGTTCGGTAATTGTCATATGTTAGTGCATCATTTTGGTATTTTTTTTCGTAATTTTACTACTCTGCTTCCATTTTTTCATAATTTTTCATTTGAAACTTAACACTTCAGCCACAAATCCGTAATGATTACTATTTTTTGCAATTATGGTTTTGCTAGCCACCTTTGCACCCATATTACTTCACAATCTTTGCATCAAAGGATGGGCCACAAGCCGAGAAGTTGCCTTGGCGAAGGTGGCTAGCAAATTCCAATACAAAAAAAAGGGAAATGTTATCCACACTACTGTATTTTGATGAGGGTACTCCTCACTTAATTAAAAGTACGGTATGGCCCCCTCATAGGATTATCGAAAGCGTCCATTAGATGGGCCACAGCCTAAATAGGTTGTCTCCCAAAAATTATTTCCATAGGTTGATCCTATCCCTCCGATCTATAGAGGGTTAGGACCAACCCTCTAACATTCTGATCAGAGGGTTATGATCAACCTACGGAAATGCTTTTTGGGGCACAACCTATTTAGGCTATGGACCATCCTATGGTGCGGGCCATACCGTAATTTTAATAAAGTGAGGAGTGTCCTCATCAAAATACGGTAGTGCGGATAACATTTCCCAAAAACATCTTAAAAAATAGGGCAAAAATCCGAGTGACTAGCGGGTCGACCCGGCCCGTACGGGCCCAGCGTAGGAACCACATTTTCTACCCCGAAACCACTAGGGAACCACATTTTATACCTCGGAACCACTAGGGAACCACATTTTATACCCCGGAACCACTATGGAACCACATTTTCTACCCCGGAACCACTAGGGAAACACATTTTATACCCCGGAACCACTAGGGAACCACATTTTATACCCCGGAACCATTAGAGAACCACATTTTATACCTCGAAACCGTTAGGGAACCACATACCCCGGAACCACTAGGGAATCACATTTTATACCTCGGAACCACTAGGGAACCACATTTATACCCCGAAAGCACTACCGAACCACATTTTATACGCCGGAATCACTAGGGAACCACATTTTATACCCGGAACCACTAGGGAACCACATTTTATACCTCGGAACCACTAGAGAACCACATTTTATACCCCGGAACCACTAGGGAACCACATTTTAAACCTCGGAACCACTAGAGAACCACATTTTGTACCCCGGAACCACTAGGGAACCACATTTTATACCCCGGAACCACTAGTGAATCACATTTTATATCTTGGAACCACTACGGAACCACATTTTCTACTTCGAAACCACTAGGGAACCACATTTTATAACATGGAACCACTACGGAACAACATTTTCTACCCCGGAACCACTAGGGAACCACATTTTATACCCCGGAACCACTACGGAACCACATTTTATACACTGGAACCACTACGGAACCAAATTTTATAACTCGGAACCACTAGCGAACCACATTTTCTACTCCGGAACCACATTTTATAACCCGCAACCACTACTGAACCACATTTTCTACCCCGGAAGCACTATGGAACCACATTTTATACCCAGGAACCACTAGAGAACCACATTTTATACCCCGGAACCACTAGGGAACCACATTTTCTACTCCGAAACCACATTTTATACCCCGGAACCACTAGAGAACCACATTTTCTACCCCGGAACCACTAGGGAACCACATTTTATACCCCAGAACCACTACAGAACCACATTTTCTACCCCGGAACCACTACGGAACCACATTTTATACCCCGGAACCACTAGGGAACCATATTTTATACCTCGGAACTACTAGGGAACTACATTTTCTACTCCGGAACCACTAGGGAACAACATTTTATACCCCAGAACCATTAGGGAACCACATTTTATACCCTGGAACCACTAGGGAACCACATTTTATACACAGCAACCACTAGTGAACCACATTTTATACCTCGGAACAACTAGGGAACTACATTTTATACCCCGGAACCACTAGGGAACCACATTTATACCTTAGAACAACTAGGGAACCACATTTTATACCCTAGAACCACTACAAAACCACATTTTATACCTCGGAACCACTAGGGAACCACATTTTCTACCCCGGAACAACTACGGAACCATATTTTATACCCCGGAACCACTAGGGAACCACATTTTCTACCCCGGAACAACTACGGAACCAAATTTTATACCCCGGAACCACATTTTATACCGCAGAACCACTAGGTTCTAACATGTAACCAAACATGATTGTATACATAGAGAGAGATAGAGAGAGGTCAAGATAAACATGGCAACCAAACAAAGAGTCTCATAAATAGGGTGAAAAAACCAAAGCACAAAAAACATGAAAACATGAAGAGAAAATGTCAAACCTAACCGAAGCTATGTTTATCACCCAAATAAGCAATGGAATTTTTTCCAAACTACAATGGCAATGGAGGAGTTATATCACGTTGGCAATGGGTTTTTTTCCATAAGTACAATGGCAATGGCAAATGGAGTTTTTTTTTTCATCACTACAATGGTAATGGAGCTTGGAAACGTTGGCAGTGGAGTTTTTTTCCAAAACTACAATGGCAATGGCAAGCTTCAAAAACCTTCCATGAAGCCTTAAGGAGGAAGAAGGTGGTATGTAAATGGCAACCTTCAAAACCCTCTTATGGAGTTTTCCAGGATAGAAAAGCCTCGAGGAAGAACAAGGTGGTATGTGAGAAGGTAATAAGTGTATAGGGATAGGTGAAAAAGGTGGAGGGAAAAAAAAGGTAGGAGGGGTATATTTATCCTAAAAGTCATTTTCTCTCACCTGACAACACCTATTTTATAATTTTCAAATCACTACCCTTTATTCACAATTTAGACAAAACTTTGCATTTTTTTAATAATTTTTCATATATATTATTTATTATTTAATTATAAATATAAAAAAGAGATTGATAATTAAGTCCTAATTTTAGGCCTATATAATTAAGCAGATAAAAATATATGTTTCATTATTTTGTTTTGATAATTTCATTCCCTCCCTGCCTATTACACTTTTTTTTTATAGGTATCCTATTACACTTTACTAGTTAGATGCTTAAAGTTGCTACAACTCTTTAAATGGTATCTATAATAAATCTAAAAAGTGTTCAATTGAGTAAGGTGTGTCATTATCAATTTAAATTTGTCTGAATTCGGTTCGTTTTTTCTCTCCTCTCTCTAGCATACACTTTTTAGTTACCTCTCTCTCGTCATTACTCCACTTCTTAATAAACATTATTCATTCTCTATATCTCTTCTCCACGTATTCTCTCACACTACACTTTTTTGTAACTCTCTCATTGCTCCAACTTTTTCTTTATAACCATTATTCATTCTCCTTTGAAATATGAGCACATGCAAACTGCATCTTCATAGATCTCTCTCTATCTTTCACATTATTTCACCATCTTTTTACCCTAATTGGTTGTTGCAAAAGTTTTTTTTATTTCAATTTAAACAATACTTCTTTTTTGAAAAATAACTAACAAATCTCAGTTCATTACATCTCAGATTTCGCCTACGACCTCACGATGAATATGAAAAACCCTCATTTTCCTTGCTCTAAATGAAAGGAAATTAAGAAATATAAAGGGAAAAGACAAAAAGAAAGAAGAAAACAATGCCTTCGATTTGAGATATTTACTCACTCTAATGTTTTTAATTTTTTCTTTTAGAAAGAAAAATAATAATGTTTTATAATTTATCAAAGAGGAAAATGATTGCACGCTCGAGTGTCCCAAGCTTATGGTACGCTCGAGTGCCCAATCACATGTGGGCCCACTTTGTTAGGATGGTCCAAAGCATTCATTTGAAAGGCTCTTACATGGATGGGGTGTGTACCAAAAATCAGCTCCATAGGATCATCCTAACCCATCCATTTGTGGAGGTCAAAATAGACAGACACTGTTTGTCCACAAATCTACCCATTTTTGCCCTCCACTTTTGGAAGGGTTAGGATGATTCAATGGAGCTGATTTTTGGTACACACCCTATCTATGATATGGCCTTGCAAATGAATGCTTTGGATCACCACAAAAAATGTGAGACCCATGTGATTGAGCACTCGAGCGTACCATAAGCTTGGTACGCTTGAGCGTACAATCCTTTTCCTCTTTATCAAAACGTTCAAGTTTTAAATTTTTATTGAAAAAAAAAATCAATAATACGTTTGTGAAAAAAAAGGAGGAAATAAAATGTACATTTTAAAAAAGGGCACTGATATCCCCCCCCCCCTCCCCCCTCTCTCTCTCTCTCTCCACACACACACACACACAACAGGAACAGTTGGTGGACCCAACAGAAACCATTGGTGGAATGGTGGGCCCATCTTTGAACAACGTAGGTCCCGCCCATACCACACCATAGGATAATCCAAACCGTCCATTTGATGGGCCATAAACATAAATAGGTTGCGTCCCAAAATATTTTTCCATAGGCGGATCCTAGCCCTCCGATCTAGATAGAAACTACATCTAATGCAACCTCTATAAATTCTAGGGTTGTGATCATCCTACGGAAATGATTTTTGGGGCACAACCTATTTACATTGTGGCCCATCAAATGGACGGCTCAGATCATCCTATGGTCTGGACGGTACACTTCATTTTCAAAAATATTGGTGGGGCCTAAATTGGTACGAACCACACCATAGGATGATCCAAACCAGGGACGGCTTGGATCATCCTATGTTGTGGACGGTATTCTTCAATTTGAAAAATATCGGTGGGGCTTACGATTGGGCCTTAATGTTAGTGTACGATCAACTCCATAGGATTATCCAAACCATGGACGGCTTGGATCATCCTATGTTGTGGATGGGCCTTGATGTTACTGTACGACCACAGGATGATCCAAACCATTCATTTGATGGGCCAACCCTTTTGGGGGCACAACCCATTTATGTTATGGCCCATCAAATGGATAGCTCGGATCATCCTATGGTCTGGACGGTACACTTCATTTTCAAAAATATGGGTGGGGCCTAAATTGGGCCTTAATGTTACTGTACGAACCACACCATAGGAGGATCCAACCATGGACGGCTTGGATCATCCTATGTTGTGGACGGTACGCTTCAATTTGAAAAAAAATCGGTGGGGCCTACGATTGGGCCTTAATGTTACTGTATGACCAACTCCATAGGATTATCCAAACCATGGACGGCTTGGATCGTCCTATGTTGTGGACGGGCCTTAATGTTACTTTACGACCAACTCCATAGAATGATCCAAACGATTCGTTTGATGGGCCACAATGTAAATAGGTTGTGCCCCAAAAATCATTTCCATAGGATGATCACAACCCTACAATCTATAGAGGTTGCATAAGATGTAGTTTCTATTTAGATCGGAGGGCTAGGATCAGCCTATGGAAATGATATTTTGGGATGCAACCTATTTACGTTTATGGCCCATCAAATGGACGGTTTGGATTATCCTACTGTGGTAGGGGCAGGGCCTACGTTGTTTAAAGATGGGCCCACCATTCCACCAACGGTTTCTGTTGGGCCCACCAACTGTTCCTGTTGTGTGTGTGGAGAGAGAGTGAGAGAGACCATTTGAAAGTGACATATCCTAACGTTTAACGTTAGCCAGCCCGTCAAGGCGGGGGGAAAATAGCCTACAACGGGCGCGGGGGGTGGGGGGGGGGGGGGGAGGGGGTTGGGTGGTATCAGCACCCTTTAAAAAAATGTTGAAGAAAAATAATAATGTTTTATAATTTATCAAAACGTTCAAGTTCTAAATTTTATTGAAAAAATAAATCACTAATACGTTTGTGAAAAAAAAAAGGGGGGAAATAAAATGTACATTTAAAAAAAATGATGTGAGATGTCGTATGCTTCTAGAACTATGATATTTTTTTAAGGAAATAAAATCCTGAGTTGCATGTTTAGAAAAAGTCTAGTGATTCTGGAGCTTTAATATGTCAGGAAATAAAATGCAAACACTTGCACTGTGAAAAGTCGTATGCTTCTAGAAGTTTGATATGTCGATAAAATTAAATGCAATCAGTCGCATGGTCAAGGCTTTGTTCTTCAACCTATGGGTTCTGAGGTTCAATCTCAGCTTACCTACCGAAATAGAAGTCGTATGCTTCTAGAGCTAGGGGCCTTAGAGAAGGACTTTTGAGTCATTAATCTGTTTTGGTTTCTTTATTTGCTAGATCTTGACCAAGTCTTAGTTAATTTGTTGTTGATTTTATACGGAGTGAAGATGTCATTTTTCATTTGATTGAGAGAGGAATAGGAGGAGCACCGGATTTCAAAAGTTAAAACCCCCATATACACTAAAAGAAGGCTTTTTATATACAAGACAAAAAGGCGTCAAGTTTAGCTTATTATATACCCTAACCCCATCCCTTTGGAGAGAAAAAATTATTGTCAAAAGGATAGTATAAAAAGAGTTTACAAAGTCTTGGAAGGTTCTCATACTCCAACCCCATCCCTTGGAAAGGTAAATGATTTCTGCTCTCCAATGTTTTGATAAACATGCGCTCCATTTTTTGTCTATGGGTATTTGTGGTATTTAAAGGGCTGTCAGAGGAATATTACGGTTCTCAAAAATCTCTTGAAGTCTTTAAATGCTACACGACAGACTATCAAAGCATTGGAGCGCTGAAATCATTTCCCATAAAGGGAAAAAAGGATAATATAAAAACAAAAAACATCAAGAAGAAATAACCATGCAAAACCTTGGGTTTGAAATTCTTCATCGAGTAACAAGAAAGAAATAACAAGAGGTGGTACTTAAGATCTTAAGCTAGGCTACCATTTACAGACCACTGGTTTGGATGGCTAGGATCACATGATCGGAGAGATTGTTGGGTGTAGCCCCGTACCCCATTTGTTTCCGGCCCATAAGAAAATCATTTTTTGGTGAGGCCCACACCATGGAGTTGTCTAAATCCCAAATTGATTGTTAGAAATAATAATGTCAACAGAGAGAGACAATTGAATCAATGATCCAAGGGTACTGATATAATGTAATCACCTTAGTAGTGGAAATACAAGTTGAGAGGAACAAGTAGACAAGAGATGCAGTATGTTCACTTCCATAGCTTCCTTAGAGACATATTCTTCTCAGTCTCCTTCTTCATTACCTTTGCCACAGCCATCTCAAAATCTTCCTGTGTGACGTGAACCCTTCTCTCCCTCAGAGCAAACATTCCTGCTTCTGTGCATACCGCCTGCAAACAGAAACAAATGAATGCTTTTCAGCAGAAACTTGAATTGCCCTTCTTGTTAACATGCATATCAAAGGATGCAATGACGACCCAGAGTCAAAGTTGACTCAAAAGCTTGATTGCCTTCAAGAACTGAATTTTCAAGTTATTTTAGTACATCAGCAATCTCACCTGCTCTTTCAGATGAAGTTTCTTATATTGTTTTCATTATTAAAGCTGTCTGATTGTCCAAGTTCTTTGATTCTCAATCAAACAATTACTGTTTTGAAGAAAATCGAATTTCCTACATCCTAAATCTTGCCTAGTTCAAATATACTTGACAATTTTCTAAAGCACTCATTTGAGGTCTGAAAAACTGATCAAGAAGCATAGTCCGAGATATGATAAGCTTTCTATAACTAAACTCATTCACATTACTCTAGTTTGAATTGATCCAAACGATCATGTTTTCAGGCCATAAAAGCAAGCCCTTAGAAAAGTCCATCACCCACATTTTTTGTGTGTAAGCAGGAATGTAATATAAGCAGTATGCATATTCAGAAAGGGTTTCCATCAATTGGAGCAACAAGGGCAAAATGGTTATGACTTGTATAAAACGAATTCACAAACAAGCATTGTTTACAGTTTTAAGAGGAGAGGATGAAACGCACCTTTAACTCTGCGCCAGATGCACCATTCATCTTTTCTGCAATCTTCTTCAAGTCGATCCCACGCATCAAATTCATTCTTCTTGAGTGTATTTTTAGGATATCCCAACGGGACTGAAAACAATGAAACACCCATGAAAGAAATTATGCCATCCGACAGTTATTAGCAAAAGTACTTACTATTATGCACATCAAAGCTACATAATGCAGCATACATGATCAGAGAATATGTGCAGCAGTGATGTGGGTCATTCCACTGTTTCATGAAAAAAAAAACAAGTAGACACATTGGCATCTTTGTGCCAGTAAATGGGAACTGTAAAAATTTTTATGTCAATGGATGTAGCATTCACCTCTTCATTAGGGTTCGGAAACTCAATCTTCCTGTCAATCCGACCAGGCCTAAGGAGGGCTTGATCCAGAATATCAATCCGATTTGTAGCCATCAAAACCTATGAAAAATGATACATTTTGTGTTAAGAATATGATATGGAGTTAAATTATACTTTCATGGGCCTGGTTTCCCAAATCAAATTCACCAACTCAACAATAAAAGTATAACAATACTTTGATCTTGTTGGATGCTTCAAATCCATCTAGTTGATTGAGAAGCTCAAGCATGGTACGCTGCACTTCACTGTCACCATTGCCAGTCCCCGACTCCATGCGAGCCGATCCAATACTGTCAATCTCATCCATGAAGATGATTGATGGGGCATGTTCCCTGAAAAGCGCAAAAAACCACAACTTATTGGGCATGATATAATAATTGTAACCTTAAAAAAGTTCTCGTGTGCATTCTCTTGATTCAAAAGCACTTCTGACCCCAAAAATAAAAAGAAAGAAAAAAAAAAAAAAACATAAATAGCCATGACTGAAAACATGCATCAAAACTTGAATTGTCTTTATCAGGTTGTCATGTGTTGAATAAGCTAAAATGCTGGGATTAATAAGCAGTAAACAGCCCAAGAATTTCAGAAAAGAACAAAATCAAAACAAACCTGGCCATAACAAAAAGTTCTCGAACCATTCTAGAACCCTCTCCAATGTACTTCTGAACCAACTCAGAACCAGAAACCCTGATAAAGGTGCAATCAGTATGATGAGCCACTGCTCTTGCTAGGAGAGTTTTGCCCGTACCAGGCGGCCCATAAAGCAACACTCCCTGAGTATTGGCCAAAGAAAGAGAACGTGTTTTCAGCTCCATACAAATTGCTCCACATATGCAATGTGGATAAACCAGCAGCATACAAATGTGATACAAGGACCATAAATAATTCTTTCGCATGGCTAAATATACCTTTGGTTGAGCTATTCCAAGACTCTCAAATAGTTCAGGATGTTTGATTGGAAGTTCAATGACCTGAAAAAATTATGATACTGAGTGCAGACATATTAACTAAATTAAGAGTCACCTATTTATCAAAAAATAATAATGAAGTTAACCTAAGAAACGATTTTGACCCAGAGAATTGTGATTTGTGAAGTAATGACTAATCAAAATGGAATGCCAGCACACATTACTGGGATTTGCTGACAATCCAAACCTTGATTCCAAATTAAATCAAGATTTTGTGTTAAACTTTGAACCTCTTTTATCTCTTTGATTTGCTGGTCGAGGCCACCGATCATGTCATATGTGGAATCAGGAACCTTCTCAACTTTCATAAGATTTACCAAAGGATCTACTTTGCTGGGCAAAATCAAGTGAAGCACATAACTATCATTGCGAAGAGCAACTCTGGTGGAAGGCGTGATCTTTGTGATATCAATATTCTTATCGATATCAACAACATACTTCCCTTCTGGATGAACCTGAAAAACAGAGAAAAATTCCGTGGTTTACTAGGATAGCAATGGATACAATTAGGTTCTTCAATTACATTAATAGGCCATCAGATAAAAAGAAAACAGTCTTCCTTTTTTACATTCAAAAGCCTAGCAGGGGAAATGATAAAATACTCACTAAAAACATTGCTATATTAAACCAAATGGATTTTCGTCCAATTGACAATATCAATGGCATCATTCACAGTGTACTCTTTGAGTATTCCAATTGTAGGCAAATGTTTAGAAAAGATGAGAGGCACCAAAGTGATACATAACCCATAAGAAATAAAAAAACACCATATAACCAGGCTATAGAAAATTGGATACTGAATTCTTATTATGTTTTCTCCTTGAAGGAAGACTTAAATGAATTGAGAGAGAGAGAGAGAGAGAGAGATGAAGGGAGGGTTAAATGAATTGATAGAGAGAGAGAGAAAGATACCCAAGGTCCCGTTCAGTTGAGCCACTTGCTGTAGAAAAAGAGTTGAAAGGAGGTTAAAATTAGTCAACATTCAGTTAACCTCACATTCGGTTGCTTTCCCCGAGCTAGCGTGGCTACTGCGACGTTTTCACCAAGTGCCAGATTTCTGAAAAAAGCAGCATGGATTCCGACCCATTTCCTTCTTCTGGAAGTAGAAATGGCCAAAATCTCTCTCTCTCTCTCTCTCTCTCTCTCTCTCTCTCTCTCTCTCTCTCTCTCTCTCTCTCCCCCCCCTAATTGTTCTTTCCTTTTTCCTGACAACGGAACACGGTTTTCCGGTTTTTTTCTATTCTTATTATTTTCTTTTCTTCTCGCCACATCAACGGAGCCCAAGAGTAGAACGATGGGAAGGAAAGTTGTTCATGCTTTATATTTCATCAAATCCATGCAGAAATACTGGCCCTTGACTTTTCAATCTAGTGAAGCTGGGAAAGAACTCATCTTTTGAGTCAACAAGAATTTTAAAACCTCATTGCAACCTCTACGAAAATTTTATAGAAAATTGAGGCAACAATCACCTTGGAGAGATTGTTTGCAGCAAATATACAAAACATCAATCAGTTGAGGCAAAAGAAAATCTATAACGTATATGCCCAACAGAACATGATCCCACGACCCTTACTGCAAGAGGTACTCTTTGCAACTCATTACAGAGGGTCATGGCTACTGTAGACACCCAAGTTTTGCCCCAAGGCCAAAATAGGGTTTGAAGATCTCAAGGCAAGATCAAACACACTAACGATCATGACTTCCCAGCAAAATAAAGGGAGAAAATGGGTGGGCTCACATGTATTTCGAAGAGGATGTCGCAAGCTGATCACTAGCATGCTTAATATAGACTATAGTCATCCTACGCTGCCAAAATCCTAGACGAACTTCGGGCTACCTAAGATTACGGCTCCAAACAACCTATCACACTGAAATCTCATCTTAATTATGCTCCATCTTATCCATTGATGAGCTTTGAAGCCAATCTAGGTGTGGTCAAGAGCCCATTTTTTTCATAATGCTTCCAGATTCGGAGGGCAAGCCTTGGCGCAACGGTAAGGTTACTCCATTGTGACCTGGAGGTCACAGGTTCGACTCATGGAAACAGCCTCTTTGCAAAGCAGGGGTAAGGCTGCGTACATCTAGCCCTCCCCAGACGCGGATCTGGCTGTACCAAAACAACCTTCACCCGCAAAGGCGGGAGCCTCGTGCACATATGACAGGCAAATCTCCCTAGAAGCCCGCAACAAATTACAGATGTCCGCTAAGTCCTTCCATCCAGTCATGATATATAGGGCATGCTATATTTAAAGTATGATATTGCTCCTATCCAATTATGAAGGTCGCAGTCATACTTTTTGTTTAACCGATTGAAAGAGAAAATCCTCAAAAAAGATGATCTCGTTTAGCTGACCAAAAATGAGGAAATCCTCAAAAGGATCTTAGCACCACTTCTCATGTACACTTCCCCTCTCAATTCATGGATTCTAATCCCTTGATGAGAGATATTGTCGAATTCTCCATAGTTGTCCATTGTTTTCCTTTTATTTGTATGGTCAGAATTGATACCTAATTTCCCGGGAACCTTGATTGAAGCCATCATTTTGCCAAAATTGTCATGTTTAAAGCCTAATAGAGAGAGATATAGGGGAGTTTCATTTTAACTTTAAAAAAAAAAAAACCCTAATAGATAGAATGCTTCACGCAGGTGGAATGGGTGCCTAGAGTCTTCCCATTATGGCACCATGGTAGCAAGTCCAAGATATTAAGCTAAGTGCGTATTACTTTATTTAATTCTGAGGGGATTTTTTTTTTTTAAAGTCAAAGTCAAAATCCCAAGATTTTCTACCCACTTTTAAAAATCCAATCAGACCAGCAACATAAGTGGAAACAAAGGTAAGGTTTAGGACGTGGCTGATGGAGGTACAGATGGCATCCGTGGTCTACGCGGAGCAAAAGCAGGCACCAACCTTGAATTTTTTGTCGCCCTTGATCAACTGGAAAATGAGGTTCAGATGCTTGAAGTTCCTCGTGAGCTTGTTCAATGGGCCTTCCAACACAGTGATCTTCTCCATCACAATCACTTTCAACCCTCAACAATGCCAATGGCCTGTGTCACTAAGATCGTCTCAATCCTCTCTCTGGTGGAGGGTGGAGGAAAGAGTCAGGAAGAGATATATGCAAGAACTATATCTCACTAAAATGGTCCAATAACCAAAAATCCATTGAGCTAAGCATGCGCCTCGAATCCAATTCAAAAAGAAGAACCATGCATCTCGACTCTCGAATACTGTGCATGTTAGGGGTATTGTTGTCTATTCCCAAATACCAAACTTCAATGTTAGGCCATGTGGTTTGAAACCACCTCACAAATATCATCAATTATAAGGAACGGTTTTGAGATATGGAATTCCAGAGTTGAGAGGGAAGGTTTCTTGTCATCAAAGAGGGAATAGAAGTGTGGTACATTGTGAGTACAAGAGCACACAAATGGGTTCCGTGTGTAGGAATATCTCACGTGAATTTCACTGATGTGGGAGCTCACTTGTATTTCTTCTCTTCTTTGTGTATCATGGAAAGAGCTAGCAATTATTTTGCACATGAAATTTGCAACACACGTGACAAACGGAGCGAACCACTTGTGTTCTTTATGGGTATTTTGGTTTGTGCTTTTTCACATTTCTTATGTTCTTGCATGTTGCCGGATCCTAGATCAACCAATTGCACAAAAACTTGCATGAGTACAATCTAGGGCTTTACAATGGCAGTGAAGGCTTTGAATGCAGGGTTTAAAATTTTTGATGAAAAGACGTTTGGCTTATGAGGAGTCGAGGTTCAAGATTTGCTGATGTAGCCAGGGGGGGTATGCATAATAAAATACTGCATGAGAAGGCAAAGAAGATAGAAACACTGTATGGTGAAGACTTCGAAGAGATTGAGGATGATGATGATAATGATGATATCGCCTCAATCTTAATGTTCTCACTTCCTCCATCATCTGCCCATCATGTTATAGCATTGCTCTATGGTAAAAGTATCACTCATATGAAGGTCTGGAATCAAAACTACACTTCAACACAAAATTGATGCATAAGTATCCTTTGACTAAACATCTTATTTTTGAACTTCAGGCAGTGCCAAATTTTCATATAGTAACGAATTTGGAAAAAAAATAGCAAAAAACTAGCCCATTACAAACTCATCAATTTTTACCCTCCAAAAGCTTCTCCAACAAATTTAAACATTGAACTTGTTAGGCCCCTATAAATCACCTCCCTCCAATTCCTAATTACATCTTTGAAGGAGGTTGGCCAAAACTCCTTCCTAACCAAAGATTATTGAAAAGATATGTCTTCATTTTATGACTAGGGCCTTCAGTCCTTCACAAATGCCATCTCGTCCTGAAAGCTTCATCATTTCTCTCACTCAAAATACCCAACATTCCACAACAAGCAGCATGGAGTCTCTATCAATTATTAAACAATTCCTAAGCTCTCCTAAGAAACACCCAAAGAACTCCAAACAACTTGACAAAGAATTGCCAAATACTTCGTGACACAGCGCGATGAATGTAAAGGCGGTAATCATTCATCCGCTCCAATGCACATCATACATGTGCTCAGAAGTCTCAATTCTCTTTACTAGAGGTGCGACAAAATTTTATCAGTTGCAATTGTCTATGAAATAGCTTTACCCTAGGTGGAATGGGGCGTGTCCTGCACCTTAAGAAAGGATCGGGTAATAATGTCCACCAAAGTAAAAAAGATAAAAAAATGTTTGACATAAACTCACCCTCATGGTCTCTAAGCCACAGCCTCCTATGCACCTAATGCCTAAGAATGTAAAAGCTCTTCTAAATTATAGAAGAGATCAATTTAACTTTTCCCTTTCCCCTCATGAAAAACTCTGAAAATTATAGATCCATACTACACCTCTCCCTTCTTTCATAATAGTGTCGAACACCACAAAAACAGAAATCCTATAAAGGATTGTAAAGTAATACATGCAGCTTCATTACCCTACCACACATCATCCCAAAACCTAATCCCACTTCCCTGCCCCGCACTTATGCCTAATATACTCTAATTTTATCCATTATGTCCGTCTATATAACTGGCTTCTAGATATCTTGCACTCAAAATAACCGCCATGTTCCAACCTATGACTCCAAAACTATATGTCCCCCCCCCCCTTTTTTTTTTTTTGAAATGGTAGCTAATTGTATTAATAGAAAGACCGAGGTGGTCGAGATACATCCAGAGAAAGATAATAATAACACCACCTCCATTGACCTCACCCAATCAAACATCTCATAAAAAATCTATCAAATCTCCAGGGGGGTTGATGTGATCCTTTCAGCCAGCTAATAACATTAGATGAAACTCCTTCCACCACTATACGGTCAAGGTGATTTTTCTTGACCAGTTCTAGACGACGATGCACCACGCGTACCTCTGCCTCCCAATTGATCCTGCAAAAGGCCAAAAGCCCAAAGAACCACTCCCGAATCATT
This sequence comes from Tasmannia lanceolata, assembly GCF_043159265.1. Lineage (NCBI taxonomy): Eukaryota > Viridiplantae > Streptophyta > Magnoliopsida > Canellales > Winteraceae > Tasmannia > Tasmannia lanceolata. The sequence goes on from NW_027518692.1 coordinate 36,049,739, forward strand.
TTTGAGAACTCCCCCCACTACTGCAGGCCAGGATTCCCCAAACTGAACCATCAAAGTTAAGTTTAAGGAAACCTGGTGAATGAGGCATCCATACTTGAGCCGATTTCTGTTTGCTCTCCTCACTAACACAAATGTCACTCTACCTTTCCCAAAGATCGTAGGCAGGAACAAACCTGATGAGTGGGAGAGCTTTTACCCAAGAAATAGTCAAAGCAATTTACTTTGATGAAAAGATATGCCGCACTTTTGGATTTGCCTTGATGAAAAGATATGCCGCACTTTTGGATTTGCCTTTGAGGATCCTAGCATTTCTTTCCTTCCAAATGACCCATATATTAGCTAGGAATGAGAAATGCCAAAGAATTTTGCTTTTTTCTCTCCATGGATTGACCGCCCAACTCGAGTATAGGTTGATGAGGGTGGAAGGAAAGACGCAAGATATTTCAGATCTGCAAATTAGTTTGCTCCATATTTATGTAGCAACCTTGCAGTGGATGAATAAATGATTGATGGACTCCCCCGCCTCTATGCAAACTGCGCAATGATCAATGATATATAATTTTTTTCCCATTTATTCCACATTTTTCCTTTTAAATCCCCTACCCTCAGGCCACCTTTTTTTGGGTTTGCACATCGTTGACCATCCAATGAGTGGAATTTGTAGTCAGTAGTCAATACATCTTCCCTCCCACAAGAAGCCGCTTGTAAAGACTACAATCTTTTGCAATCGTCCCCATGATGTTGAAGTGATGGGTAGTAAATAGGAGTTTTGAAAGAGTTGCATTGATAAGTGAAACATCTTCTCGAGGAGAATGAATGGAAGTTGAAACCGGATCATTTGGTCAATACACCTCATAAAATCCCCCTGAGAATCATCCTCATAGATTAAAATTTCGATCAAGATGGCAACTCAACAATTCTAACCTTGGTCTCCAAAACTATGCCAATACCCAAATAACAATCATGTCTCCGGACAAACCCCTAGCTTTAGATGCATACTGCTCTTTTGGGGCCATATCTTTCAGACATATATTATATGAAATTTCAACCCTATGACACATTTGATGCCTTCAACTAGTGAACTTAATGAACCAACGCAAACCAGAGAACACACTAGTCCAAAGTTCTTATTCACAGTCGGCACCTGATTTGAACTTGCACGAAGGGATGTACCCAAAAAATTAAATTAAGCATTGTTATGTGAGGTATTTACATTTTTTTTGTCTTGGCTGAGAAGGGATTTTGTAGAGCATACATTAGAAACTACGGTATCAATTGTCAATCTACCATCCTCAAGGCACAATAATATTCAAGTGTGAGGGAAGATAATAACTGTCGTGAGTACAAAAAATGCAAAATAATATGCTCAGTTAGTGAAATATAATCCAAAAATCAATCCATCCCACACATCATAAGAGCAACAACTTGAAATATAGTTATAAAGGTAATGGATGGTCCCAGGAGGGGGAATAATATCCAGTGTACAAAATGACTCATTAGAATAACACTTAAAATGAGTAAGATCCAACACCCCCAAATTAGACTCATCTCCTTTATCAAACAGCAACAAATCCCATTATCATACCTTCACTAAGACCTTTGATTTTCCCATGACTTTCACGACTTCCCCGACATACGATCCAGGCTCTTGAAGCAGCTGCAATTCCTCTCTAAGCATCCTCACTGTCCAATTCCAAAACACAACCCAATATCTTAATTTTAAAAAATATTCGGTAGAGATTTAAGTTCTTTACTACACAAAGGATTGCACCATTCACATGTTTCCAAACCCAGTCATTGAAATTTCCAAACAACATAACAATCGTAGCCCACAAATCCAAATAAACATACCGAATTCAAATTTAGTCAAGATCGAGATGACGAAAAGAATAATAAGAGGAGAATATAAACGACTAGGGTTAGGGTACTTTTTCTTGGTGGAGAAGCAAAGGCCTAGAACATTGCAGTTAAACGAATTAGGGTTAGGGTTTGATATTGAATGTTGAATTAGTGATGTAACTGACCTCTAGAATTGAGATCGTTGCGCTGGGCTTCGAGGCGATTGAGATTGTGAGTCTTCTGACGAACTTGAAGCTGGAGATCATGGATGTGCTGGAGATAGTATTGCCTCAGACCTTCTCCTTGTTTCGACGGTTTAGCCCACATCTCCTCTCCCCTTCCCTCTTCTATTGCCATTTTCTCCCTTCCCTCTCTGCTTCCTTCAATCCTTCTAACCTCCCTCACTTCCCCTCCTGATATAAATAGAACAACTAAAAGCTGCTTATTCGCGCTCCCCACTTTTTATTTCCGCACTCAACCTCTTGTCGTTTTCTTATTTCCTACTTGAATGAAAATACTTCGAGTTAGGGACCCCTTTTGATAGACCAACAAGTGGGGGAAGTCAAGGTGAAACGGCACATCATTCATCTTCAATCCCTTCTTTATATTTCCTTCATGTTAAGACGAATTCATTGATTGTCGCATGACTGTCTATGATAAGATATGCCCCAAAAACACTCTGTCTTCATAAAATGAGGATGAGTGTGATTACCAGTGATGATGCCGAAATCTGGCTGCACGATCTAAGCTCCGATTTGTGTTTGATCTGTGATCACAGAAAAAAGTGTCAGGGGATCCGGAGTTGTGGTTATGGGGGTTCACTCTAACGCTCAAAGTCATAAATCGGCACCCATAAGAGACAAGTTCGGTTTCCTATCTTTGCTTAGTGCTACATGTCAGGCATCCAAGGGAGGTGCCAATTTTACCCCCAATAATTGGCAAGCAGTGAAATTTTAATTATCCTTATTTTTTGAAATATAAAGTTTTTTTTTAGAGATAAAATGTTATGGATATAACTTATCTAGAACAACCTTTTTGCATAATACAATGCAACTCAAGATGTACCGATTTATATGGATTTCAACGGATCCACTGTAGATTGGATCTACCTATATATATAGGTCTTGGTCCGCTCAAATCCCTCGTGGATTTTAGAATCTACGTTTTACTTTGAAAGTGGTGTAAAATTATAGAATTTACAATCCATTGTCCTTGATTTTTAAGTAAGAAATTCAGGTTTTAGAAATCTCTCCCCCGTCCTGAGATTTCTAAAACCTGGAAACAAGAGATCATCTCCTACTCTCTCGCTCGACAGAAAGAAGGGTGAGAAATCATAAAACAACAGACGGTATCCTTCTTCTATTGTCCTCGATCTAGGATTTTGAGGAAAACCAAGATTCTAAAATCCGCGCATCCAAACGGTCCCTTATTGATTGGATATTTTCGTCGTGATTTTTATTCTAAACTTTTAGTTAGGTCATGATCCATTTTGAATCGGATCATGCAATGGAGCCTCCTAAGTACACAGGGCTCGTGGTTAGGACAAGAAGAGGCAATCTTGCAAAAAGCCATTCCGCAACTAACTTTTGTTGGAGATATCATCCACCTCAGATGAATTAAATGAATAACACAAAAAACTGCTATAAAAGTGGTTGTTCTCTCATCCAAAAGTGAGCCAAATTTGGTAGGTAAGCTGGGATCGAAACTGAACAAGGCTAAGAAACAAACCCTCGACTATTGAGAGCCAAAAAAATGGCTATCCGCAAAATTGCCTATTGAATCCAATATATATAAATCAAAAGAGAAGAATTGGCATAGAAAATGAAAAGTGGGAAAAATGAAATATGGTTTGTCATTTCGAGTGGGATTTTTTAATGTTACGAAAATGCCCCGCTTAAATAGTTTTACTCAACTCAACAAAGCCTTTGTCCCAAACTAGTTGGGGTCAGCTAAATGAAACCTTTAGAAAAAATTTATGAAGAAGGTGAAAGGAATCTACCCCGGCTCTAATCCTGGCTCTAGTTGGGTTCTTTTACGTGGATCATTTTCTTCCATTCTATCCTATCCAAGGCTATGTTCTATGTTATGTTCCTAGCTATTATGTCTTTCCTCACTGTACCCAAGTTGTTTTCGGTCTACCCCTGCCTCTTTTAACTCCATCAACTTGGCACGAGTCATCTCTTTTCACTAGAGCATCCAAAGGCCTATGCTGGATATGTCCAAACCATCTTAAGCGGTGCTCTCTCATCTTCTACTCAATTGGTGCCACCCCCACCTTTTTTATAAATGTCTTAATTTTTAATTCTATCTGACCTTGTGTGGCTACACATCCATCTAAGCATTCGCATCTCCACTACACTTATCTCATGCACATGCTGCTTCTCGGTGGCCCAATATTATGAGTCGTATAGCATGACGGACCTCATAGTTGTCTTATAAAACTTTCCCTTCAACTTGGTAGGGATTTTACAATCGCACAAAACTCCTTGGGCAAGCTTCCACTTCAACCAACCTGCTCTTATTCTATGGTTAACATCCTCTTCAATCTCTCCTTATGTAGAATTGAAACAAGATAGTGAAAGATATCCCTCTCAGGTACATTCTGTCCAGTCATATCTACTACATCCTCATCCTACCTCCTTACATTACTAAAGTTACACTCCATACACTTTATCTTGGTCCTAATCAATCGAGAACCTTTGGATTCCAAAGTGGTTCTCCATAACTCTAATTTAGCATTTACTCAGGCTTTGGTTTCGACGATTAATACTATGTCATCTGCAAATAACATACACCACGGCACCTCATCCAGGATACTCTCCGTAAAAACATAAGGGCTTAGAGCTGATCCTTGGTGCAGTCCTATTATAATTAGAAACTCACTAAACGTGCCATCCGTGATTCTGACACCAGTCCGCTTAAATAGTTTTAGATAAACAAAAATATGAATGATATTTTTGTACAGTGCCCTCCATTAGGATCTAGGACTTCCCATCGAATTTTGTGACTACATCTAGGTCATTATGTGAAATAGTTTCAAACCTTAGGGTATGATCTTCTGGACATGTTCGAATCCAGCTTTCATGCCCAAATTTTGTACATTAACATTCAAATAATTTCGAAACCTCTAGGTCCACTGACACCCATACCAAATTACAGCACAAACTTATGAAGAGTTGTAAATAGGTACTAAAATATAGATACGAATCGAACGATATTCTAGGCGAAGGATAGAGTTAAGCTATATAAGGTATCAACATGCTTACATGTGATTAACCCAAATTTGCCTAATTGGAAAGACAAGATGATAAAAAAAAATCTTTCCAAGGATGTTTTGGTCAACTTAGTTAGGGCTTTTTACAAAAGAACACATGTCCAATGGGATATTCTTAAATAACCACCGCCCCTTTTAAGATATACAAAAGACCATCGACTCTTTGTTCCCTTTATGTCAAAAGACCACTTGTCATCAAGTCGCCGACGAAAAAACATAACAGCAAGTCTTTTACTGAGAAGAGGATGAGGTTACCTTCATATGGAAAAACACTGAGAGCTTGTTAAAGATATAGGGATATTTTTTATTTTTCTTCTTGCACGAAGTTTAAGAATTTTGTACATTTTTATTTTTCTTCGTCATCCTCTTATACTTATTCCTTATCAAATTCTTACATTTTTTTTTTTATGAATATTTATTTATTCCATTTTTAGTTGGTAGCCGATTTAGCTAAAGAGAAAGAGTTGCATCGATGGTTTAGTTGTAGAGAGAGACCAGCCAGATTAGTCACAGATAGGCTGCCAGGTAATGAACTGGTTAAAGAAAGTGAGGAGAGTCTGCTAGTTTAGTTGTAGAGAGGGAGGGATGTTGACGATTTTGGTATAACATAGAGATTTTATATGGTGCCCGACCGTCAAGTCCCTTGCGGGCGGTACCACCCTTGCTGTTGGATCAAACATCAAGGGTGGAACTTTTATCGTACCACCCATACGGGACTTGAAGGTTGGGCACCATATAATTTCTCGTGAAAACAGCCAATCGGTTGCCATAATCTTAAACGAGCAGGGTCTTAACAAATTAATGCTTATCAAAGAAATATTTTTATTTAAAATAATAAAATTTGACATCAAACTCCAGAGAATGTATGGCCTTCTAAATATCCTCCAAGAACTTGTGGTTATTTAAGAATACCCAATAGAATAAGTGGTATTTTGTAAAAAAAGGAGTTACCCGACGTGCTCTTTTCAAATTTCAATCGAAGGAAAAGTACGGGGTAGAATCGTAATTTCACAATTCCTTTCTATTTATTCTCCTTGTGTAAGACCCTCACGCGACCAAAATTGGGCTTTCACCAATCTCTTTCCCTCTTCGAGAGCTCTTCCGAGGCATTTTATTTTTCCGGCGATTATCGGAGGAATTTGGGTTTCGTGGCGGGAAAAAATGTCGGGAAAAGGTGCGAAAGGTCTGATAATGGGAAAGGGCGCGAATAAGGACAAAGATAAGAAGAAGCCCGTTTCTCGTTCTTCTCGTGCTGGTCTTCAGGTCTTTCTCTCCCTCTCTTTCTCTTTGCGTTTTCTTCTTCCTTTTATTTAATTTACATCTGTTTTATTGGATCATGCCATGTAATTATTTTTGTTTGATTTGGGTTCTTGTGTCTGTATAACGAAGGGGATTCTTTAGTTACTTTCCTTGTGTTTGTGTTGCACTTCCTGATGTTAAGATGGTTTTCAGGGTTTAGATCTCCTTGTTATAGATTACGTGCGGGAGGCCTTTTTGTATCTGGGTTCTGCTTGTGGATTCGGATTCGAAATGGGTTCTTAAATTTTAGGGGTTTTGAATATTTTTTCTAGTGTTTTGTTTTGTTTTGTGTTTTTATTGTTGTTTTTGCTGAATTTTGTTTTCTGATGCTTTCGAATTAGGGGATACTAGGATAGGATCTGGATGATTTCAGCTTGTAAGGCTTATTCTTGAAAGAAAAACAGTTAAGAGATAAGGAAGATTTGAGGCGTGAAGTAGAACTTCAAGAATTTTAGAAAATGAGTATAGAATGATTTGGTAAAAGAAATTTGCAATAGATAATGTTTTTTTGTTGTTGGTTTGATAGTATTATGAGTTGATTTTCTACAGGATCATATTTTGTTTTTTGTTTACTGGTTCCTGTTATTTTTATTAAATCATTAATCTGTTAGATATGTATTGTTGGCCAGGGTTTTTTTTAGTGGTGCATGCAATAATACATATCCATCAAGCTATTATGGGATTTTCATTTGTGGTTTTGCTTGTTGGTCTCAATAATGAATTGCTTTCTGAATTCAGAGCTTCTGTCTTTTCTGTATTAGTAACATATGTTGAGGATAGATTCTTAGTTTGTTTCACGCATGGAAAATAAACTCCTACTAGAAATTGTATTTTGATCAGTGTAATTAAAACTATGATTTATAATTTGTTTGAAACGATAGCAAAGAATTTTATTAATAATTAAATTATGTACATAGAGGGGTATGTGATGCAGGACCATCTAGCTCTGATACCAAACCCTATGCAAGACGATCGAAGTAAGGACTAATACTTCGCTCTGATACTGAACTGATGTAAGGCGATCTAGGAAAGATTACTTATATCTTCTGATTTTAATCACGGATGAACGGGTTTAGGGCAGGTTCTTGAAGGCATTTGGGTTTCAAAGATATTGTGAAGGCTGATTTAGGAATATGGGAAAATATGTTAGGGCATAGGTGTGAAAAGATGGATGAAAGTTATGATTTTAGATCATAAAATATATCAGTATATTAGAAAAATATTCGTACTAAGTTTATGGTAGGTTTGGAGGGATACAAATGTATGCTGGGAAGGTGCAGACAAGGGTTTGTGGCTATTAGGTTGCAAGATATTGATTTTGCGATCATTAAAAAAAAAAGGTTGCTAGATATTGATAATAAGGTATATAGATGGGATTTGAGGCTGCAGATTAAGGGTTTTGGATCAGATATTGAGTCTAAAGATGAGGGGTTGAGTTGGTGAAAAGGGGTAAAGGTAGCATTTTAAATTTGGATCAGATCTGTAAGAGTCTTAGGATAATTGATTGACAGGAAAAATACAAGCTACAAGCTAAAGTGCATGAATTCAAGAATTGAAAAAGAAAAAAGAAGCAATGAGAGAAAGATAAGAAAAATACCTAGAATCTCTCTAGGTTTCTTTGGAATCTCACTTGGGTCAAGGCAATTAAATGAACTCCAAGCTCACTTTATATCCACTGAAACCCCATTATTATCAATTCAAACAAGACATAATAATTGGACCACCTTCAAGCATGTACCTCATAGATAAACAGTCCATAACTGCAAATGTGAGTTTTAATGGGGCTGCTAGTAAGCTAAGATGACAAGATGGAGCAATAAGCTTCAAATCATAGCCTGTTGCTAAGGGAATACAGAGATCACCTAACATGCACTTTGAAATGGATGTTAATCCAACAAGCCTGTAAACCGGTTTGCAATCTCAGAAGGGATTTGGATAGATAAAACTTCTGTTGGCTTTCAATCGAACAGCAGGTAGGCTAGAAATAGGCCGTGTAGATTGTAGCTTCAATCAATCCATGAGGCAGTGGCAGCTACTGAAGTTGAGGTTGCTACAAGAGGTTAGAGAAAAATGTGCATTGGCCTGAGCAGATCGAAGTAGAGATGTTTTTGTTTATCTCAGCATTGTCTGTAAAAGAGAACTCATTCATTCCTCAAAAAGCACAGATCTAGGTCACGGTTTCAAGTGGCTGTAACTAAGGTAATTGGAATGGAAGTTCCAAGTTCCAAATGAGTCAACGGCAAACAGTAATAAATTGTAATGGAATCTGCTATCATTCATTCAATTTCTTCCCAAATTGGTCAGATCTAAGGGTTTCCCACTTCTTGATGCTAAAGAACCGTTTCAATCATAAATTGGGACTGTTGCACGATTTTACCCCCAATTTCCTTTCTAATTTCTGTATCCTAATAAATCCGATTGGCAGAGGTTAAAATCGACTTACAGAGATGAATTACATCCGTGAATTCAACATTAAAACATCAAGAAACACCATGAATTCCAGCATCTCTACATTCCAGCATGAGCACAGACACATCAGATCTTTTATTCCTCTCTGAGAATCGCAAGAATTGAGAAATCCTTGCCCTCTAGCTCTGATACCAAACTGATGTAGTGTGCACAATCAGCGGAAGCAATTTCTGAACTTGGAATCAGATCAGATCTGTAATTTTTTAATTTTGAAGAAGATTGGGATCTTGACTTCGGGCGTGGGATGCACGTGATCAGATCAACCACGTAATCGTCGGCAATGACCCTTGCATGCAACAAAGGATGAAAAGATGGGAGAAATTGGAAAAAAAAAGTTACAATCAATATCAATAGCTTGCAATTTCAATATCCAAAGAGACAAGAAAGATACAAGAGAAAATTTCTCTCCAAATTTCAAATCATGAAGGAGTGAGTAAAATGAGAGACTATGGGGCTTTATATACTAGCCCGTTACTATATGAAATGACTTAGCTAACCCTAGTAAGCAAATGACCACTAAAGGCACATGAAAGCATGGAAAATACAAGCATGACACTATATGAAAAAAACAAACTACCCTAAGGAGATTTGAAGACCGATGTAGAAAACTACCCCTAGTGAGCAAATGACCCCTAAAGACACATTAAAGTATGGAAAATACAAACATGTCACTATATGAAACAAACAAACTACCCTAAGGAGATGTGAAGACCGATGTAGAATATCCAGGGATTGCTTCTGCATGAAAATCTTTGCACCCATCCCCCTTCAATCATAAGTTTCCTCCATTTTCCTCCGAAATGAGTCCCTTTGCCTTGGATTCATAGGCCACAGATGCGTACAACGTACCTCTCCACTTGTCACCCTTTCTACCACATCTAAAGAATAATGTAAATTCCCAGATTTCACCCCCTCCACCTTTCCTTCTTCCCACATTATTGCCAACCCATCAACTCTTCCATCTCACAAAAATGCCACCCATTCACAACTTCTACCCCCCCCACACCCACAACACACACACACCATTAATGCTCTTTGTGATGCGATTGGAATTTTTGTCAATCTTAGATTTGTTGATATACATGCCAGGCGTCCTCATTTGAATGAAGTTCTTGACTACTTCCTTCCCAATTCAAGCCCTCTAATATTCCTCAAAATAACTGTCATTGGAACTTGACTTTACCTCCCTACCTTTACCCCATGGGTCCTCCTTCTGCGCCTATTGTAGTTTATGGATTAAACTAAGTTTTTAACCTCCTCTGCAGTCTTCTTTTCCCTGTAACGTTGATTTCAGCATGTTTTCGATGGTTAAGAAGGTTTTCTTTGAGTCAGGTTTAGAAAAATCATCCTGGGGTGGACTATCTTTGTTTATAGATTCCTCTTCTTCCTCTTCGATTTGCTTATCCATTCCATGATAAACCCTAACCCATTTGTCTAAGTCACTATCATTACTGTTGCCTTGATTGCCATCATCACGCTCTATTCTTCATAGTTAAATGTCCCTGAGATCTTTCCTTCGATCGTACCTTCTCCCTTTACCATCTTTAGATTTATGTGATAGCGCATTTTCGTACCACCCTTCACGGAGACTCTTCTGAAAGAGCTTGGCCCATTGCTTACGTTACTTCTTCTAGAGATCCTGATTGAGTCATCTTCCAGCCTCTTCGTGCAAATGCTCAAAGGCAGAGGGGGTTTGACATCGAATCATAACCATCGATGTCACGATGCTCGCCACCTTCCACTCCTATTATTTTCTTTCAATTTCAGTTTAAGTTTCCCATATATTCTTTTCCAGATTCTGATTCCTTCTAAAACCATTTCTATCATTTTCCATGAAAATTTTCCACCCCTTAAGTTTCAACCTCGCACCTTCCCTTTTGTCTTTAGTGTCATCGCTTGAATTGCTCGCCTCGAAAGGCATGTTGTAGATATCATTAGTCCTTGACGCTATGTGCTGACCTTGGCTACCTTCCAACATTTCAAGCAAGCTGCTGATGTCACTGTCTGTCGTGTTCGCCATTATTAAAGTTTCAAATTTGCGTGGGTACCTCAAATATCGATTAACAAAATCTTTTTAAATTGTAGTGGAGGATCGTTTGGAGAATTAGTCCAGGCTCTATGGAAGTTAGTCCCATATGCACTCACATGGCATATTTGGAAGGAGAGAAACAACCGGATATTTAAGGATAAAAGGAAGAGTTGGAGAAGAATACTATTAGATGTGAAAATTGATTTAATCTCTTAGGGGAGAAAGGATGAGCTAGGAGCAAGCTGCCAAGAAGCGGACATCTTAAGGATATGTTTGGTTGCGGGGGGATAGCTAAGAGAGTAGTGGAATATGAAGCCGAAAGGGAGGAGACAAGCATAGAAGATGTCTAGAATTACCATTCAGAGAATAATGGAATAGTGGTAAGTAGTGTTTTGGTTGCAAGGCAGTCCTCTCGGAGAGTAGTGGAAAAAGTAGGGGTGCATTACCAATACACACACACAGAGAGAGAGAGAGAGAGAGAGAGAGAGAGAGAGAGAGAGAGAGAGAAGAAAAACACTTTTTCCACTATTCTTCTATCAAAATTTTAACATTTTGATAGAATTTGATTGGAAGATGAGTGGGGGGGGGGGGGGGGGGGGATTTCAAAAAAAAAAAAAAAGATGAGTAGGGGGGACATTATTGCCACATGGGTGCCACATGGTAAAAAAGCAATACTGATGTCTCAAACATGTTGGGTAGTCAAGTGGAATTTCATTGCAATTTTGGCAACCAAACAAGGAATCGACATTTGAAATTCTAATGAATGCCAAGCGTTTGTGCAACCAAAATAGTCTAAGAGAATGGCAAACGATCGTGAAGGAGCAAGGAGCACGGAATACCATTGCTCCAAAATGGCCACCACCACTGTCTGGATGGTTAAACTTGAACTTCGATGGGAGCTCAAAAGGAAAGGCGGGACCTGCAATCAACAAATGTATTATTTGTGACTCAAGTGGTAGAATGATAGTGTCTTATTCAAGAGCGGCTGGAATATGCGACTCAAACGCAGCTGAAGCTAAAGCCTTATTATGGGATCTCAAGTGGTACATGAATCCTCGCCTGGGTTCCTTAATAATTGAAGGTGATTCAACCAAAGTCCTTGCTTGGGCGACCAACAAGGTGAAAGGGCCCATGGAAAGTAGCCACAGTCACGGTTGGAATTAAGGATCTCATTCGGATTGCTGATCCTCTAATCCAACATATGAGGAGATCAGCAAACAAAAGAATAGACAGATTGGCAAAAGGAGGAGTGGGTAGAAGCCTGCGTTAATACTGATCAGAATCCGACCTCAAGGGTGAAAATCATATTCGGGTGGTGAATTGCAGGTTGATGCTTGGAGCAGAGACGATTAGGGAGTCACATTAATCACTTCCGCAGATCCCAGTCGGCTGCTATACCTGCTCTAGACCAGTCAATTGTACATGTGGGCGCTTCTCACCTTCGTAATCTGGAAATTGTTAGTTGATTCTAATTTATACGAATATTCCTTATGACTGCTATATGGGATAGGATTGCTAGAGTGTGGGGAATCCTTATTGTAGATGCTTATGCATGGGAGGGATGTAACTCGAATCTCGCCTGAGTCAATTCCCTTTTACCTTGGCTGCGTTCCGCATTGCACCGCATCCGTCTTCCGCGTTTTCCCCTGCAGAGTCAAGAAAAACTCCTTTGACTCACGATTTATGACCGTGTCCGCGCCATGTTGACAAGGATTTTTCTTGGCCTCGTTCCGCATCACATCCGCGTTTTTAAACACTGGTCAAAAGCAATCCTAAACTTCCTTACGAATTAGCATCCATTAAGGAATGGAGTTGTTTAGCATCAACTCAGGAAAATGTGTCTTTACATTCGATTAGGTACCGAGAGAAGCCAAAATTTTGTTGAGTTGTCGAAGTTTGGTGTTGAGTTGGTGAGTTTTACAACATCAAATAGGAAGGAGGAGCTTGAAAGTAAAGGACATATTGTTAAAGTGAACCATAGGGAGTGATGGTATCATATGGATATAGGGGTAGAAATATTATGAAGGTGCCAAAGAGGGTCACTTCACTTAAAATGGTTGGATTAGTGGGGGAAAGTGAGGTTTGGGGAAGGATGATAGGATGTGGCTTAGAGGAATGTAGGGATAGCTTGTAGAGAAGTGTCGGAAATGTAAATGCAGTTTATATGAGGCCACGAGGGACATGACTAGCTTCTAAAGGAAACATAAACGGCCTGGTTTGGAAGTTACAAGCATTTTATGTAGTATTGAACCATTTTTTTTGGGTTTTTTTTTTTTTTTGGGTGGGGTTGAGTTCTGTTTAGGTGAGACCAAATGCAAGATTTGCCCTCTTAGGGTGGTCATCTCACTCTGGAACCACAAATCTTTGATCTAGGATCAGTCATGCATTCAAGACCATGATTCCACCCCTCAATAATGTGGTTACTCCATACATTATGGGAGATGGTATTGATATCTCTTTAAATAAATATGCTGATATTGCTGTCGAGTTATTGCTAACTCCCTTCCCTTTTTTACCATACGGTTTATGATGATCAACGCTATTAATATGGTGTATCCTACCTGATCATACCCCCCCCCCCCCCCCACCACCACTTTAGATTGTTGAATTTGCAAGAGTTGATCAAGTGGACTAGATCTTACTTTGGCATGGTTGTTCTTGCGTGTAAAGGTTGTTTGGTGTCCCATGAATCAATAGCTATGTTTTTATCACAAGCCACGTTTTTGGTGGGACAGGGAGCAATTGGGGAAGTCTATTGCATGCAAGCGATTCTACTAAAATATATAATTAAAACTATGGTTTTCTATATTTTTAATAGACGAATAAAATATATTAAGGAATCAAAGGAAAATACATCCAAAATTTTTGGTTACCCAAGAGAGGGGGAAAGTTTGCCTGAAGGATGTGCTGCCAAGATATTATGTGTATACAGTGTTGGAGTGAAGATGAAGAGGAGAAAAGTGAGTTAGAGAACACATGACCACATCTAACACTCCCACTCAAGTTGGAATGTAAATGTCAAACATTCCTAGGTTGCTACAAATATCACTCAATTTTGCTCTCTTCAATGGCTTGGTCAACATATCGGCTAATTGGTCCACCGATCTAGTGAACACTGTGCATATCTCCCCTTTCTGAATCCTATGCCGGATGAAGTGGCAATCGACCTCAATGTGGAAGACCAGATTTGTGGCAATGTGAATGGCAGCCTTGTTGTCACAATATAACTGAGAAGGAGATGATGGAGGAAAACCAATATCTGACAAAAGAGAGCGTAACCAAATATGCTCTCCACTTGTGTGGGTCATGGCTCTATACTCAGCCTCTGCACTAGATTTAGAAATAACATCATGTTTCTTACTTCGCCATGACACAAGGTTACCTCCCACAAACGTGCAATACCTTGTGGTAGATCTCCTGTCAGCTGGAGATCCTACCCAATCTGCATCTGTGTACCCTTCTATCTTCTGATGTCCATACTTCTTGAACAACAAACCTCTACTTGGAGAACTTTTCAAGTACCGAAGAATTTGAAGAACTGCTGCCCAGTGACGAGGTGAGCTCATATTTTGGCTCACAGTGCCAACATTAAAGGAAATGTCTGGGCGAGTGACTGTAAGATATATAAGTAGGGGTGTTCATTATTTGGTTATAACCGAACCGAACCGAATTGGTTTGGTCGGTTCGATTATTTTTTTTTTGGAAATTTAGTTATTCAGGTTCAGGTTCGGTTATCTCAAAAAAAAAAATTCCGGTTAACCGAATAACCGAAATTATGGATAAACCATTATTTAAAAAAATAAAAGTGCTATATGGGCACTCCATAGGATGATCAAAACCGTCCATTTGATTGATCACAACTTAATTAGGTTGTGCTCAAAAAATCATTTCGATAGGATGGTCCTAGCCCTCCGATCCAAACTGAAATAATTCCTTTTTCCCTCCTTTTCTCCCACTATTCGGTTATAACCGAATAATCGAATTTTTAATCTGTTCGGTTTTGGATATTTCGGTTCGGTTTCTGTTATCGAAATTTGAAAACCGAAATTATTTCGGTTATCAAATATCGGTCTATTCGGTTCGGTTATAACCGAACGAACACCCCTATATATAAGTGTACCAACCAATCTCCTGTATTTGCCAGGATCATGCAATAAGTCTCCCTCTTCAGGAAGTAATCTAACATTTGGGTCCAGGGGAACCGAGGCACGTTTCACTCCAAGATGACTTGTCTCCTCAAGTAAGTCCAAGACGTATTTCCTCTGTGAAAGGGAGATGCCCCTGGTGGAATACGCTACCTCAATGCCAAGGAAGTATCTCAGACGGCCCAAATCTTTGGTAAAGAACTCTTTTTGCAAGAAAGTTCAATTTCTGGATCCCCACTGAATCACTGCCAGTAATGATGTTGTCATTAACATAGACTATCAATAGCACACAACCCACTGCAGACTGACGGCTGAAGACAGAGTGATCAACTGCACATTGCTTCATGCCGAAGTGCATGATAGCATCACTAAACCTCCCAAACCATGCTCTAGGGGACTGCTTGAGGTTGTAGATGGATTTCTTCAGTCGACATACGGAAGACATCTCCCCCTGAGCAACATATCCAAGAGGTTGCTCCATGTGCACCTCCGCGAGCTTACCATGAAGGAATGCATTTTTGACATCTAACTGATGTAGAGGTCAGCAGTCACCCCCTTAAAATGTTGACACCCACATTGGCGTGTGGTGGCACCTTGCATCCTTACCAATGTGCACTTGGAACATCAAGGTGGGAAGAAGGCCATGGGACCAAGGCTTTGGCATGGCATAGAGCATAGGCGTGGGCTATGCTTAGCTTGCATGGGCAAGTATTAGTGGGAACCCAACCTAACTCAAGTGTGGATCGTTGGGCACTGGACTAGTTGGGCACTGGATGGTTAGCACTGGTTTGCGGGCACTGGCTAATGGGCATTGGCTAGTGGGCGTTGCATAATGTGCATTGGTTGGTGGGCACTGACTGGTGGGCAACAGATAGGCAAAACCAGGGCACCAGTGCGCATGTGACAATTGACAAGCGCCTGGGAGTGTTGGTACATGGAGGCAACCGTTGTGATTCAAACCAAGGCACTGCTTGGTCGTGTTCAAAGGCTTGTGCACAAGGAGGGCAAAGCAAAGGCAACTGGTGGGCGTTTTTGCACACATGGCAGCAAGGCATTTGCATGCACTTGCACATTGTGAAGACTTCCTAAGGCAATCATGGCTGGGTGGTTAGGCAACTGTTATGCCACATGGTGGCTTGTCATTTGTAAGTGCTTAGGCACACGGATTGTGCAAATGGAATGTAATGGGCGTTTTTGCCCAAGGCAACATATGCTGTTGATAGGCAACAGCCAACAGATATGCTGTTGATAGGCAACAAAAGGAAACAGATAGGCAACTGTTGTGAGTTCCCTTTGTAAGCACATAGGCAATGGGCTTGTGTGTGTTTTTGTGAGTGAGAAAGCTTCCTTGTATTGACTTTTGCCTAAAGAGTTTGAGAAAGAGGATGGCAATGGAGTTGCCCGTGGAGTAGGCATTGTTTAGCCGAACCACATTAAAAAGTCTCTTGTGTTGTGTTGTTGTGTGTTCTTGTTTTGTTGTGTGATCTTTGTGTCTGCAAACTTGTTGGCTTGACTAGCATTGTGCTAGACCATCACGGACATCTCCTTTATCAAAGGAATTTTGATTTTGAGTGAGTTGCACTGTGACACCAGCCATGGCTGGCAACGAGAGACATGAGAACACGTACAAAGGGTATCTTTGCAACCGGAGAAAAGGTCTCACCATAGTCGACTCCAAAGGTTATAGACGATGGTGGTCCCTAGGGGATCAAAACACTAGGGCTCTGATACCTTGTTGGAGAGAAGATGAAGAGGAGAAAAGTGAGTTAGAGAAATCTCCCCCTCACTTATGTATTTATATAAAGGGAGAATATTACACATGACCATTATGCCCTTAGGCATATACATACATCTCACATACAAGAAACCCCAAAATTAGTTAGGCAGTCAGCCATAGCATTTTCCTCACAATGGACGCGGGAAAACCTACACGCCTCGAACATGTTGAACCTGTTCATCTTTCATTAATTAAACTAGAGAATTGCCTATGGGAGACTTGTCCCTTTCTTTAGTCACTTAATAACTTGCATCAAGTCACCTTCCATCCAAGCCTTGATGGCACCTAACTATTCGTAATCTTGAGACACTTGTAGGATTTGAAAATATTTAAATGCAATTCTGAAAGGGTTTTGATTGAAAGGTTTCTAGAATTCCCCTTCTAGCATAATAATCATATTTATACATCTTAGATTAGAAAATTTTAATGCTAGATAGTTATGAACTTGTGATTATAACATAAATCACGGTAGATATTTTGTTAAACAGTCTATATTTGGATTACCATTAGTTTTTTAGCTGGGAAAGCTCTGTTATGTACTTTGCTGGATGGAATGTTAACAAAAGAAAGGAGGAGAAAACTTAGGAAAGGGGTTGAGATTTCAGTGGGCAGGGCTAGAGAAGCATAGAAAACAATAAAGACTTGGGGATAGGTGAAGTTGAGAGAAAGAGCGGAAGAGGAAAGGAGTAGGAAGAAAGAAATAGAAAATAAAGGGAAAGAGATAGATTTTTTTTCCTTTTTTACGATTCAAAAAAAAAGAAAAAAAAAAGAAAAGGGAAAGAGATAGAGGATGCATGGGAAAACACTAGTGTGTGAAGAAAAGGGACATTGTTTTCAAAGAATATGATCTACAAAAGAGAGGGGAGAGAATAAAAGCAATAGAAGTACCTTGTAAGAAGAGTAGCTATTGTCCCTTTCATCTTGATTGATTTGCTCCGATAATTTGTAAATGGTATAGTTTGTGATAATGAGAGCAAGGTTAGAGAAGAATACTAGAGAGAGATTTTGAATTGAGGAGTCTAAACTCAATTTCTTCAGTTATTATAAATTATAATAATCGCAAGGGATTATCTAGGGACCATCGCAAAAGGCATTTACATTGATATAGGATTTGCTAGGGACTTTTGCAGAAAGGCATTTCAGGGCTGGCTGTTGCATGTGAGAGGTCACTTTTCAGCAGATTTTGTCTCATTCATTTAATTCATCCGAGTTGGTTGCTGTGCGGAAGTCCCTAGCAAATCCCTGTGTGTGTGTGTGTGTGTGTCTCTCTCTCTCTATATATATATATATATATATATATATATATATATATAGAGAGAGAGAGAGAGAGAGAGAGAGAGAGAGGAAATGAAGTATGTGCAGCTGCACATATAAGCTATTTGTGCATGGTTCACAAACCATAGTGGGGGCCACATTTTTGGGGGGATCCAAAGCATTCATTTGGAAGGCCCTTCCATGGATAGGGTGTGTACCAAAAATCAGCCCTATAGGATCATCCTAACCCAATCAAAGTTGGAGGGGAAAATGGACAGACACTGTTTTTGCCCATTTTTTCCTCCACAAATGGCAGGGTTAGGATGATCCTGAAGGGCAGGCTGATTTTTGGTGCACACCCTATCCATGGAAGGGCCTTCCAGGTGAATGCTTTGGATCCCCCAAAAAATGTGGCCCCCACTATGGTTTGTGCAGCCATGCACATATAGCTTATCTGTGCAGCTGCACATACTTCATATATATATATATATATATATATATATATATATATATATATATATATATATGCACGCGCGCGCACACACACACACAAAGAAGGTCCACTGACCAAAATACTGTTGAGCTAGAATTGAGGAAACTATCTACTCTTAACCGTAGGGCTGTGTTGGCTTTTGCAAGTCCCTATACTGAATAACACAACTGGGGATGAGATTAGGTAATTAATCATTTGTGAACTTTGGTGGTACCAAATCTGGTTCCGAGCAGACTCGCTTGATACTATTAAACGGCTACAGGAAGATTCTAGTGAAATTAGGGAAATAAATTGAAGTTTTATGAGTTGGACCAGTCTCTACCATAGTAAATCTGGCATGAGTGTTGGCAAGTGGTACACACATCACTAGTTGGGGCCCACCATGGGTGTTCATGACCCAAAATTTTGCCAACTAGTGAGATGCCACGTGTCTGTTGGACACTGAATATCAACGGCTTATAGTTGGTACTTGTTAGCTATTGGTCGGATATTTAGGATCGATTGGTGAAATGTTTATATCATTGTTTTTTTGAAACAAAACAGAAACTGGATACAATGTCCAGGGATGAGACGTCCCTCTAAAAATGTGGGATGTCTATTTGTGAAATATTTAGATCATGAACAACCCATTTTGAGGGGACATCTATTTGTGCATTTGCATTTGCATTTGCATTTGCATAAAGATGTACCATGTCTCTGACATACAAATCATGGCCTATAAGCTATGTTACATGGATTCTTCGGAAGGGGTGAAGAATCCGTGTCGAGCACATCTCGGATTCCAAAACTTTAGGATTCACAGTCACTCCTAGTTCTCTTTGAATTGTTCTTTTCTGAATACTGCTACAACAACCTTACAATTACTGCATGTTTTAAGTTTTGTACATCCTAATAGTAAATTTTTTAAATATTTTTATATGAAAATAAAACATTATATTTACTCAAACTACTAAAAATTTCAATATATTATTTATTCAAATTTAAGTTTCAGCATTAATTAAAACATTTCGGCAAATCCACGAATCTTTCTTTTTTAATTTTGCCGAATCCGACACTCTATACCCGTGTCGGATTCCGACACTCGCACCTGTACTGATGCAACGTAGCCTTTATGATATGCCATCTATTCCTTGGGTTGTCTGGTGGCGGGTGATATACTTTAAGAATTGGAAAGATATTTCAATGTGCTTCTCAGGAGTCAGGACTGCATATGATTGTGGTTGGATGGACTGCACCTATTGATAGTTCAAGCTAAAATGATTGTGGTTAGATGGACTGCACCTAGTGATGGTATTAAGCTGGTAGTTCTTATAGACAGCCGAGGTTGGGCAGGGTGGGTGTAGTATTTAGAAATGAGAAAGGTGAAGTTGCCAAGGTGGTGTATTTTGGTCCAACAGGTGTCAAGGATTCCATTGAGGTGGGATTTGAGTGCTTTATTATATGGTCTTTTTGGCGATTGAAACTGTTGACATTTCAGAAACAGTTTTTTTATGGTCTTTAAATATTCAAGGGCGAGGTTTTTTTGGGAAGAAATCTTAAGGGTTAGCAATGTCCATTATGGATCGAGATTTCATCTGACGTGATAACTTGGCATTAAAGTCAAACCCAAGCTCTTGGGTTAGCAAATTCATTATTGGAAATAATGTAAAGAGACAGTGCTCTACTTAAACACATCCAAGTGCAAGGTGTAGTAGTGAAATCACTAGCAAAAGTTGAGTTGATAGAAATGACTGCACTGAGAATAGCTTCCTATTTTGCAATGCAATGCTATGTTTATTATTGGGGTTTTCTCCTAACAGCCAGAGACATTGGAAACACCTTGGATCATAAGCATTTACAAATCATGGTTATGTCTGACTGTAGATTCAGAATTCAATATATGCATTTGCTATTTTAATTTCTAGGAAAGTTGGTTTTGATCATTGATTGAAGATCAGTGTTCCATGAGAAGACCATAATTTGTCATTGACTGAATTCAGAAGGGAAGAAGGGCCAGGTCCCACAAAAAGAATGCACAGTTTGAGTATACTGTTAAAAATGACTGATGCTCTTCACTAATATAGAGTATCTAGCATGTGCATTTTCATTTAGCATAACTTTTTAATCACCCTTTTGATCCTGTTTATTATTCATATGGATTGACGGGAATTGAGTAAATAAGTATTCTCCTTATAGTCAACTTTATGTTGGTAAAGCTCTTAACCAACCGGGCACTAAGGTATCTCAAAAGTTGACATAAATTGGCTATAAGGAGAATATTTATTTAATACCCCCCCCGACCAACACACACACCACCACCACACACACACACACACACACACACACACACAACAACAACAACAACAACAACAACAACAACACCACCACCACTACCACACACACACACACACAAAACATCTGTAGCTGCAATGACCTCAAAATCATGTTAATATTTTCTGTACAGTTGATGCTGCTTTTTGTTTTTCTGCTTCTTTAATCTCGATCAGAAGACATAATTAAGTGATCAGACAAGCTTTTCTTGTTATGATTATGTTTGCTGCACATTTTATCTACAAAAACTAAACTTAAAAGGCTTACCCCCCACCCCACACACACAAAAAAATAAAATAAATGAAAGTCTTGTTCTCTTGTGACCTAGTAATATTTTATAGGCTCTTGTGACCATTACATTTGCCACCTATTAATCTTTTATAATGGGCTTCTTTCATTCGTACACATGCAGTTTCCGGTGGGTCGTATTCATCGTCTTTTGAAGTCTCGAATCGCTGCGAATGGAAGAGTTGGAGCAACAGCGGCCGTGTACTCAGCTGCCATCTTAGAGTATCTGACTGCTGAGGTGCTGGAGCTCGCCGGAAATGCAAGCAAGGATCTCAAGGTGAAGCGTATCACTCCAAGGCATTTGCAGCTTGCAATCCGGGGAGACGAAGAGCTCGACACCCTCATCAAAGGAACCATTGCAGGAGGTGGTGTCATCCCCCACATTCACAAGTCCCTCATCAACAAGTCTTCAAAGGAGTAGTAGTTCTCTTCTTTGGAAGTTGGATGCTGCTCAGGTTAAAGTCTATTTCATTAATTTTCAGAACCTTACTTGGAAAAAGGTTATTATGGTGGGGATAATTTCTTTAGTAGGAATTTCGTCTCTTTCCCTTGAGCTACATGGGATCCATGCATGAAGAACAAGGTTTTAAGTTTTTCTATTTTAGGGACTATTTGTTCAAAAAACTTCTTCATGGGTGAAATGATATTAGGACTCTCGTTTCTATAACAATACTCCTCTCTTTACTTAAGATTTTCCTTGTAGAGGCTGTTATGATACCCAGTATATCCACTGTAACCACTCAAATGAAACAAGGGAGTGTTAAATGGATCAAGGGCGTGTTTGGCCGCAATGAAACCTTTTCCCTGAAACAATGGTTCCTTGAAAAATGATTTTTCCAGCAAAAACCAAACAAAGTTTTACTCGAATTATTTTTAATCTAAGGCCATGTTTTGCCACTACGAAATATTTGTTGTGCCAGTTGTGAGAGCAGGAGATGGGAGACTTGAGAGGGTGGGAATGAGGGGAACATTAGAAGCTCCTAAAAACACTGTTTTTAACTATATTTTTAATTTTAAACTGATTTTAGGGAAGTATCCGCCCCTTTTTATTACTTGGGACACCCAGCTCTAGTGTATCTATGACTGCAGCGGGGCTGATGTACTTCACATGGGAAGGATTCAACGGTCCTGATTGCCATGTACATTGGAGCTGGCTGTCCCATGTAAAGTAAAGGGGCGAATTTATCATTTCCTGATTTTTACCCATTTGGCAATTTTGTTTGCCAATTCTTCTTTTTCTTCATCTTTTATGGACGGAGGGTGATGGCTACTTCAAACGGCACGCATCAAGAGGACAACTGGTGGAGGAGGAGAAAAACAGTTGTGGACAAATATAAATCACATAAAAACAATAAAACTAGCGAAAAGGGCAAAATTGTCTTTTGGCTCGTACAACGCCTTTCTCTGGTTGATAGTTTTGAAACTACCTCCTATCCGTCATTTCAACTGCTTTTTTGCAACTACTCATGAAGATGCCCTTATCTGACAAATGAATTAGTTAAAAACTCTCATGATTGCAAAACATGTCAACAAAATTTTAGAGTTAATGAGATTTTTCCTCATATGACAACTTGCTAAACCCATGCGAGGGTTTTGAACAATGTTCCCTTTTTCTCAATGATGGTAGTTTGGTCACTTAGGGGCCGTTTGGATACACAGAGTTTAGAATTCAGGATTTCTTCAAAATTGTAGCTAAGAGACAAGAGACGAAGTGGACCAGCCATGGGCAGATCTAGGGGGGGTCAAGGAGGGCAGTTGCCCTCCTAAGATTATGAAAATTTTACATTGAGTACTGGTTTAAATAGGCAATTGCACCCCATCCCTCTCTCTAATGCCCTCCCCTTTCTCTCTTGACCGACTAAAGTCCTCATTTTTTTTTATCAGTCTCTAAACAAGTACAAAGTACCATAAGAAAATTGAGGAATTCTAGACTGATGGGAGCCCCTTCAAAAACGAGGTGAAAGGGCTCCCCCATTGGCTGCACATCGGGGACCCCTTTCACCTCTTTTTTGCAAGGGCTCCCTTCAGTTTAGACTTCCTCAAGAAAATTATGCATTAAGGCTTTGTTTACTTGTTTTCTCGGGAAAGGAAAAGAAAAGGTTGCCCGGGAATCTAACGTGGCATTTGGAAAAGAAATCCAGGGAAACTGTGTAGGAAAAGGTTTCCTGCGCCTGTTCACGTGCGCATGAACTGTGCAGGAAAAGGTTTTCCGAGAAACTGCTTGCTCACCTTTTTTCACTAGTTTTTCCGGGAAAGCAAATCCGACCAAAATAGTGGGATTTGGTTTCCCACACTTGTGAGAAAAGAGACATTTCCACATCATTTTTGGCAATTTCCATGTCATTATTTGACATTTTCCACCTAGGCTTGTTACTTTCCCAGGAAAGCAAATGAACACCAGAATTCTGTCTTGTCAAGGAAAAAAGAGGCTGTTTTCCAGGGATTTGCTTTCTCGGGAACCTAAGGGCAAAAGAAAAAAGTAAAGGTAAAGGTAATAATGAGATTTGAGGGCAAAAGTAAAAAAGAGATGGATATTTTTGCATCTTGTGCGTACGAGTTCACAACCTTGTCTTTTGTGCAGGTGTCACAACAAAGAATTTCATCTCTATCTTGCAAAACGAAATCCCCTTTTGCAGTACCCCAATGAGATTTTAGATATGTGTAAATTTGTAGTCCATTGGATTGCCAGTTATAGAAACAGCTATAGATTGGAGGGTTAGGATGATTCTGTGGAGATGATTTACACGGTGTAGCCTATTTACGTTGTAGATCAACAAATGAACAATTTGGATTATCCTATGAAGTGGCCTCATAGTACCTTTTTAAAAAATATAGTACTTCTCACGTGCACCGCAACATGTAAAATTTTAGGAATTATTGAAATTTTCAATGTAAAAAGCAATTCTCTTTTATTTTAGGGGGTGCATGGAATTTATTAAATACTGGCATTCTTGGGCCATGCTATTCATGGGTGTAAAATAGTGGACCCCACCCATGGTGTAAATAGTGGGCCCAATTACATCTAAATATGTAGTGTAGTGTAAAGTGGTGGGCCCTTAACGTGCTACAATAGACATCCTCTTGGCTCCCACCCTCAAGCAAATTTGCCCCCTTGAAGAAAATTCCTTGCTCCGTCCCGACCAGCCGTCGTTTTTGACTTCTCGCCCTTCTTTCCATCAGCAAGAGAGTAGCAGATCCTTGCATATTTTCAGGTTTAGAAATCTCAAGATGAGGAGAGATTTTTAAAATGTGAATTTGTCACTTGAAATCCGAGAAACGCTGTCAGGACAGTATACAGCAGCTTGAGCATGAACCATCTTTTACACTGTATTCAAACTAAAAACCTGGATTCTAAAATCCGCGTATCCAAATGGCCCTTTAGATTCTCACCTTTTGAATAATCTCAAGTTGTAAATGATGGGAAGTCCTTTGTACTAAAGACCAATTGAACCACTTTGATACTTGTCAATGATTTCATATAAATCACAATCAGGCAAAACAATTTGGTGACGCAGTCATTTAGATGAGCCCCACCATAGTGAAACGAGGGTTTGAAAATGTAACTGATGGGAAGACAATCTTGATTTTAACTTGCCTTGGTTGCTAGCTTCATGGTAAGTGCCTGTTTGTTTTAGATTATGACAACAGATTGTGGAGTCCCCAACCGTTATTGGATGGAGAATTGCACTAAATTTGAGTCCAATAATCGGTTGGGGACTCCACAATCCCCATAATCTAAAACAAACAGGCCCTTACTAGGAAGCTACCAAGAAAATACTAAATGAAAACCTTGGAAGGATGATGAGAGCAAGGTACAACTGGATGTCTTTTCCATGCTTCAGGCACATAAAGATGGAGATCCTTCTTGCTAACTCCCTCTACTTTCCTCTCTTTAACCTCTCTCTACTATTTTTTCTTATTTTTTGCAAGGGATTTGCTAGCGGGATTTGCTAGGGACCATCGTAGAAAGGCATTTCGCGATGTCCCTAGCAAAGGATCAGAAGCATCGCCAATGTATATCTCGTACTGTGGTCACAGGCAGTCTGATGACATATGATACCACATATGGCTGTCTTCACCTCACTACAATCGAAGGCTGCTTTTTAGAATGCAGTTTACACACATTGCGCCCGTAATACAATTGGGTAGCACAAACAAAGACCAGAATTACTGAATTAGGATATAGCGGGGCAGTATATTTGCTAATAATTAGAATAAGAGTCCAATGGGATTTGCTAGGGACCATCGCAGAAGGCATTTCACGCTTGGGCTGTTGCCTGTGAGAGCAGCCACTTCAGATGAATCAATGAATAAGACAAAATCTGAGCCCCTGTGGCTGCTCTCACAGGCAACAGCCCAAGCACGAAATGCTTTCTGCAATGGTCCCTAGCAAATCCCAAGTCCAATTGCAAGCACGAATCTTACCTTCTATATTAGATTTGCTCCCAGAAAGAACAAATTGCCTCTAATTAACTAATAATCTCAGAGCACTATGGTTGAAAGTCAGTTAACAAGTTGGCAGATTTTGTTGCAGTAGGCTGGAAATATGAGATACTACAACAAACAAACAACTAACGATCACAGATCAGAGCATTCTGCAGTGTTTGATGTGACATGTGAGAATGAATGACTAATAACTATAAAAATGATAATGGGAATCAATGACAATATTTCAATTTCAAATGCTTAAAAACAATCGCACCACCCATATCATTAAGAGAAAGGACGGACGAGAGAATAAATCAACCTCCTAATCTGGTTACATCTTAGAAAGCCTAATACAGCTTCCTCCCAGCACTAATCTTCAGTCAAATGGTAACACAAAAAGTACCATCCAACCCAATTCCCTTCACATATTCAGTCACAGACAACACAAATTCACCTTCCAAACCTAGAATCAAGAAAAAAAAAACACCCTCCAACCCAATCTTCCACCCTAACTACACAGATTCGCAATCCAATTTTCTACCCCCACTAAATTAATATCAGAGAACAGATTCCATCTTTCCTACTGGAACAAAAACAAAAGGACCAACCAACAATCAGGAACCTCTCAAGGGAGTACCAACACAGTACCACAGGTGGCCGCAGAACTGCAAACTGAAGTTCAAATCACTGCGACCTTCGGAACACTCACTGGGAACTGGTCAATCTCATCCATCCATGGGTTCTTTTCCTTTGCCGGATTAATGGTCCTCAGCGCCTTCCAAACTGCACTGTTACATTTAAACCCAGACCCAAATGCTATCTGCCATGTCCTATCTCCCTTCTTAATCCTCCCCTTACCTTCTGTATACGCTAATTCATACCAGAGAGAGCTACTTGAAGTATTGCCAAACCTGAAAAGTGTCATCCTTGAAGGCTCCATATGCCAGTCGGATAAATGTAAATTCTTCTCCAATTCATCCAGAACAGCCCTTCCTCCGGCATGAATGCAGAAATGCTCAAAAGCCAGCTTAAAATCAGGAATGTATGGTTTGATCCTCATCTTAAAAACCTTCCTCCCCACCAATGTAGCAAAGAAGAGCAACTGTTCAGACATTGGCAAAACAAGAGGACCCAAGGTAGTTATATTAGTCTTCAAAGCATCTCCAGCAACCGCCATCAGATCTTTCGACAGAGAAACACCGATTTTCCCTTTATCATCTTCCTCTTGGGTAACACAAGTGAAGCACTTATCATCAGCACCTTTGTGGGTTCGAACCGTGTGAACCAATTGATACTTAGATCTACGATGATCGGACCTCTTGTTTGATAATAGAATGGCAGCACCTCCCATTCGGAACAAGCAATTCGAAACGAGCATCGATCTGTTGTCACCAAAATACCAATTCAAAGTAATGTTCTCCATACTGATGACCAGAGCATATGAATTGGGGTGGACTTGTAGAAGATCTTTTGCGAGGTCGATAGAAATCAAACCGGCGCTGCAACCCATTCCACCAAGATTGTAGCTGATTATGTTACCCCGAAGCTTGTAATGGTTTATAACCATGGCAGAAAGAGATGGAGTTGGATTGAACAAGCTACAGTTCACTATCAAGATCCCAACGTCTTTGGATTTCAAGTTGGTTTTTTCAAAGAGCTGATCAAGGGCACCAAACATTACGGCTTCAGCCTCTTTTCTGGCTTCTGCCATCGACGGGTTGGGAGGTACATTTAAAACTGCTTCAGGGAGGTAAGTCGATTCGCCGAGGCCTGATCGCTCGAGGATTTTACGCTGGAATTCGAGATTTCCTTCAGTAAAAGTGCCAGTCAAAGACGAGCGCTCCATGAAGATCTGCCTTGTGCATTTTCGAGTTTCGTCTGGTTTGTAACAGGCAAAGTTGACAAGGTAGACGGGGCGAGGGCGAGTGAGGAAGTAGAGGGTGGAGAGGAAGACTACGAGGGTCGAGCAGACGATAACGGAGATGAGATTGAAGCGGAGATGATCCCAAAGATCATGGATGTCTTGGAGGGACAAGGTTGAGAGTTGGGCGGCGATGAGGAAGAGAAGAGGGGAGAGGAAGAGGTACATTCCATGGGTGATTAAGTAATGATAGCCCAACTTTACGTATTTCAGTTTAATGGATTGTTTGAAATCTGGGAGTGGGAGTTTCCTTGAGGATGCCTGGAGCAATGGGGTATCTGTTTTTGGGTCTGTCATGTTTAGAAGTAAAAGAGGGATGGATCAAATCAAAGAGTTTAGAGAGAGCAAAACAGGAAAAACAACAGATTTGGGTTTTTTTTTCTTTTTTTTTTGTCAGTAGGGAATTTTGGATCTAAATAGGAAAAAGTAGATTGAGAGATGGGCTAATGAAGAATATAAAAGATGGGTTTGTTTTACTGGTAGGAATTTCTGATTTCTGGGATTAGAGGGAAAGTGGGGAAGAAAAAAATGCAATGAAGGAAAAAAAAGGGAAATGGGTTTTGAAATCAGGGTTTCTGAGGAAATTTGAAATGAAGTCAAGACAGGTTTGAGATGGTGACCAAACTATTTGGGTTTTCAGATCAGGGCTATCCTTACCAAAAATGAGACGGATAGAAACAGATAGGGAAAAAGAATAAGAATTTTTTAACAGATGCTGATAAATCAAAATAGAAAGAAAAAAAGCCTTCTTTTTTTCTATAGGAATGGAAATCTACATTGCCCGTTTATTCGAAATTCTAACAACCCAAAGCCCTGCGTAGAAAAATCTCTGGTTAATGTATTAGAAAAAGCTAAGGAAATAGAAAAGTTAGTCTCTCTCTACAAACTACCCTAAAAAAGATGAGAAAACAGGTCCAAACCCAACATCTAACAAAGAAAGAGTTCGCATTCATTCCAAGAAAATGTAACAAAGAAACTGATTTTCCACTAGGACCCAGATCAGAAAACTCACCTCAAATCTCGATTCGGGGACGAGATTAGCCAATAAACGTATTAAGAACGTAAAAGGGAAATGTCCCAGAGAGAGAGAGAGAGAGAGAGAGAGAGAGACTTTTCTAATGTTTTGGTTGATGATGGATGGAAATGGAATTTATAAATGTGGAGGAAAATGTTGGAAGGGGCGACAAAGACGCGTTTGAGAATTGGCCGAAATCCGGCCAATCAACGTCGGGGAAACCAACGGGTCTTTTTTACTCATTAATGAAAGGATATATTACGGGAAATTATATATTCGTCCCTATTTTTTTAACTTGGGACAGCCCCCTCTAGTGTAAAAGAGGGGGATGTTCCAAGTAAAAGAAGGGGTGGATTATCACTTCCCTTAATTAATTAATTTTAAATGATAAATTCACCCACTGTTCCTGATTGCGAAGAAGGAGATTTTAAATGGCGTGGGGGCATAAAGTGCAGTATTTTTCAGAAAAAGTAAGGAGTGATAAATTCGCCCTCTTTCAAAAAGCTGAGATTTTATACGGTGAGTGTGGGTGGAGTCCAGTGTTTTTTCCCCCAAAAAGTACAGTGGGCCCACTTCATAGGATGATGATCCAACGCGCCACAGCATAAATAGGCTGTACCCCGTGGATTTTCTCCATCATAGGATGATCTTAACCATCCGATCTGTATAGTTTTTTTTTTTATAATGTGAAGGGTTATTCCAACTTGAGTGAATTATTCAACCCAAACTCAACTATTTTCCGGGTTGGGTTGGCCAACCCAACCCAAGGAACCCTTTTTTCCAACCCAAACCTGACCGGCTGACCTGGCCTGATTTCCAACCTGACGAGTTTCAACTTGACCCGACCCGAGGAACCCTATTTTTCCAATCCGAACCAGACCCGAGTTCAACCCGACCCAAGCCGAGTTTTCAAGCTTACAAAAAAAATTTGATAAAAAATGTCAGGTTGACTCGGGTGAGTTTGCTCAAACCCTCAACCCGAACCCAACCTAGTTTGGGAAAACTCAACCTAAACCCAACCGAACTCAACCCGATCTGACTATTTTTCGAGTTGAACCCGACTTGAGTTGCACCCCTATCGCGGATGGTCTGTTGCACGTGAGAGCGGCCACAGAGGCTCACTTTTCAGCAGATTTTGTCTTCATTCACGTGATGGCTGCTCTCACATGCAAAAGATATAGGTCTTTTGTTCAATTGCAATTTCTCGTTTCAAACAGGCCTCAACGTTGTCAAGTGTATCAATACAAGGTTGTGCTTGTCATTTTTATCAAAAGATGTTCCTTTTTGTTCTTAGAAAGTTGCATCCTTCAAAATATGGCTACCTGGGTGGGGAGGCTTGTCTGGGACATACGTCACATGGCAGTAGAGGCGGTATAGCAGAGCTAGCTCGTTTGATATTGTCAGTCTTCTCTTTATTTTAGTCTCTTCATTAGCTGTTCGAACTCACAAGGGGATCTCAAATTAAATAAAAGAGTTTCCATAATAAAACGACGTAGTGCGATTTTTATCATCTTTCTAGAATGTTTGCCATTCCACGTTTTAATTGTTGAAGCAGACATGGGGATTCACGTGGACCTTGTGGGAGCATTTAATAGCCAATACTTTCCTTCAGTTGTGGAAAGCAACTCATCGTTGGAAAGAAATTGACATATAGCATGTGGTTTGGCCGACGGTGCATCCCCACCTTTTGCTAGAATCGCCCCAAAATGGATTGATTTTTTGGATGATCATTGCTGCTCAACTCAACCACATCATGATTAGTAGTTGATTAAGGTGATTAGAGTTCTATTATGGGTGGAAATATGAGAAGACTTTTATACGTGAGGGGTCGGTCTCTATTGCCATTTGACTATAAGGGGATCTTCTCAGTTAGAGATCAAGTCGACCAGAGAGGCAGTAGAAGATCCAGCCTAGGTTGATCACCACCATAAGCAATCGAGATAAGTTCTTAAATCATATTCTACTAATTTGCATGGTTAGACATTAATTTAGCTAGATTTGTAATGTTGTTTTGATTAGATCTATTGTGTAGGTTATCATACTATATTCTATATGTGTGTCTTGAATATCATGACCCTAGTTTTGGGGAACCAACCCTAATCTTTGATATATGTAAAAAGGGAAGTGATAGATCCACCCCTTTTGATTACTTGGGACACATAAGAGGCGGATCTCTTCTTTATGGGAGAAGGGAATGAAGAGGGTTTAACTGGAGCGTCCCTAATCTAGCAAGAGTGAGCTTGTCACTCCGTTGATATGTGCATAAGCTGTTGCTTAGACTATAAGATCTTTGTACCATTGAGTGGTTGTTGCAAGTGCACACAAGGTGTGTGAGGGGAATATAGGAGTGACTAAATAGTGTGTTGTGTTTGTGGGGCGAAAACATCGAGGGTTCAAATTGGATGGCCAAGATTGAAGCGAATAACGGGTGAATGGAGCGGGAGGGATGACATTAATATATTGATACAAAAACTCATTCACTATGTTGTAATTAAGAGCTGATTGGATGCGAGGAGAATTTTTATTGGAAATTGTTTCCTTAGAAAATAAATTCCCCAGCAATTAGGAAACTCATTTTCTTTGTTTTTTTTTTCAAAATCGAAAATTTTCCTTAACTATTAATTTGATCCCAGGACTGAGGTATCACATGTGTCTCATTCTTGGGAGGGTGGTATCTTGATCACTATATAAAATGGGAAATGTTATCAGCACTACTGTATTTTGATGATCGCACTCCTCACTTTATTAAAAGTATGGCATGGCCCGAACCATAGGATGATCCAAACCGTCTTTTAGATGGGCCTAAATAGGTTGTGCCCCAAAAATTATTTCCATAGGTTGATCCTAACACTGATCTCTAGAGGGTTAGGATCAACCCTCTAACATTCAGTCCCTCTACAGATCGAAAGGTTAGGATCAACCTATGGAAATGTTTTTTGGAGCACATCATATTTAGGTTGTGGCCCATCTAATAGACGGTTTGGATCATCCTATGGTGAGGCTCATACCATACTTTTAATAAAGTGAAGAGTGCGATCACCAAAATACAGTAGAACTGATAACATTTTCCAAAATGAAATTCACTTGTTCTATAAATAAAAGGGGGCATCATCAGCAAAATTGAGGGTTTCGAATGTCAGCTTTGTAATTTATTTTTCCCATAAGGCTCGCTACAATCATGCACTGGCCATGTTTGGTGTGTTGGGGTTCCACACAAAAGCAAAGATCCCACATCCGAAAAGTGAATGGATGTGGATGGACTTACAAGTTGCAAGGACTCGGGCACCGTCCACTTAATGGCTAGGGTGAGTTATTCCTGGGTCCCCAATTTCAATCCATGTCCAGGTGTGAATGCATCACCTCACTGATGAGAAGTATTGGCAATAAATACAGATAATTATCAAGAATTTGGAAAAAAGTGTCTTGTTCTTTCCTTATGAACGTCTCCATCTTAGTCACACATCCATGATGCAATTCTCATTTACTAGGTAAGTTTATGGTCGAAAATCTATAGAGACTCACAAGTCAGGCTCACTCTAATAAAATGATCACATATGCCTCGCTCTTTTGCTTTCATTACTTCTCTCTCTCTCAAAATTTTGGGCCTCTTTGGATACTAATTTGCAAATGGAAAACACTGTGAAAACGGGATTCCGTTTGGAAAATAATAACGGCAGTGACATTACCGTTGCTTTAACCTTTTTCAAGATGTATTTATTGCTTTTATGGGGGTTTGAGCCTCCTTACACGTGTTTTTTTTGGGCTGATATACCCCCACCACTCCTTCTTCTGATGGCTGGCTAACGTTAAACGTTGGGATTCAACGTATATGTCACTTTCCCACCATTTGACCGGTCTCTCTCTCTCTCTCTCTCTCTCCACACACACACAGAAAAAGGAAGTCAGGAACAGTTGGTGGGCCCATCTTTGAACAACGTAGGTCCCGCCCATACCACACCATAGATAATCCAAACTGTCCATTTGATGGGCCATAAACGTAAATAGATTGCGTCCCAAAATATCATTTCCATAGGCTGATCCTAGCCCTCCGATCTAAATAAAAACTACATCTTATGCAACCTCTATAGATTGTAGGGTTGTGATCATCCTATGGAAATGATTTTTGGGGCACAACCTATTTACATTGTGGCCCATCAAATGAATGGTTTGGATCATTCTATGGAGTTGGTCGTAATGTAACATCAAGGCCCGTTCACAACATAGGACGATCCAAGACGTCCATGGTTTGGGTAATCCTATGGAGTTGGTCGTACAGTAACATCAAGGCCCAATCGTAGGACCCACCAATATTTTTTCAAATTGAAGCTTATTGTCCACAACATAGGATGATCCAAGCCGTCCATGGTTTGGATCATCCTATGGTGTGGTTCGTAGAGTAACATTA
The DNA here is from genome assembly GCF_043159265.1 of Tasmannia lanceolata. NCBI lineage: Eukaryota > Viridiplantae > Streptophyta > Magnoliopsida > Canellales > Winteraceae > Tasmannia > Tasmannia lanceolata. The sequence goes on from NW_027518692.1 coordinate 36,082,685, forward strand.
AGGCACAATTTAGGCCCCACACGTATTTTTGAAAATGAAGTGTACCGTCAAGACCATAGGATGATCCGAGCCGTCCATTTGATGGGCCATAACGTAAATGGGTTGTGCCCCCAAAAGGGTTGGCCCATCAAATGAATGGTTTGGATGATCCTGTGGTCGTACAGTAACATTAAGGCTCGTCCACAACATAGGATGATCCAAGCCGTCCATGGTTTGGATAATCCTATGGAGTTGGTCGTACACTAACATTAAGGCCCAATCGTAGGCCCCACCAATATTTTTCAAATTGAAGCGTACCGTCCACAACATAGGATGATCCAAGCCGTCCATGGTTTGGATCATCCTATGGTGTGGTTCGTACCAATTTAGGCCCCACCCATATTTTTGTGAAAATGAAGTGTACCGTCCAGACCATAGGATGATCCGAGCCGTCCATTTGATGGGCCACAATGTAAATAGGTTGTGCCCCAAAAATCATTTCCGTAGGATGATCACAACCCTACAATCTATAGAGGTTGCATAAGATGTAGTTTCTATTTAGATTGGAGGGCTAGGATCAGCCTATGGAAATAATATTTTGGTACGCAACCTATTTGGTACGTTTATGGCTCATCAAATGGATGGTTTGGATTATCCTATGGTGTGGTATGGGTGGGGCCTACGTTGTTCAAAGATGGGCCCACCATTCCACCAACGGTTTTTGTTGGGCCCACCAACTGTTCGTGTTGTGTGTGGAGAGAGAGAGAGAGAGAGAGAGAGAGAGAGAGAGAGAGAGAGAGAGAGAGAGAGACCGGTCAAATGGTGGGAAAACGTTAACCAGCCGTCCGGGGGGGGGGGGGGGTGGAATATCAGCGCCCTTTTTTTTTACAAAACAGGATCCCGTTTTCCTAGCAAATCTCTTTGTAACTAATGTTATTTTAAAGAGGAATGATGGATTGAAGGGTGCCCTTGCAAAAAAATCAGTTATAAGGGCGTCCCTATTGGTCCATCTCATTATATAGCATTAATTGGCTCTTTAATTTTATATTTTTCAACGCCATTTCGACATTTTTTTTGTGCCTTTATAAATGCACTTTCTTGACATGGACCAATGGAGGCGCCCTTGTGACTGGTTTTTGCAAGGGCGCCCTTTAGTCTATCATTCCTCTATTTTAAATTAATTTCATTTGCAAATAAGACATTAAGGTCTATTTGATCATCATCAATTATAGGTTATTGATATTTGCACTATCATGTTTTGATAATGGGGCGAATTCACCTTATCTTTTCTTTTTTAATTGAATGCTGAGAGCTTTTTGGTAATTGTAATAGCCTTTGACATCTAGTTAAATACCAAAGAAAAACACTTCAAAGAAGGGATTATTCTGTTTATGTGAAAAGGATGAAAGTGAAAATGATGAAAATAACCTTATCAAAAGGTCAAAATTTCACAAACGCCATCAATATGGTCTAGGGCCGCTAGAAAAACAATCTAAGATCTATGTAGATTTTGCACTAGTTTTCTAACGGCCGAAAGACCAGCTTTCTCCTGCCGGAGTCTCCTCCCATGCTGTATCAACCCATCAGAGAGCTTCCAGTAGGTATTTGTCACTTTCAGTTGCTATAGATCCATGGCTAGTAATAAAAAATTTAGGGAAATGATATATGCACCCTTTTCATCACCAGGGACACCCAACTGCAGTGTCGTTCTTATAATGTTGAAAGGTTATTAAGGTTACTTTCCCACCTATTTATTAAGAATCACCCATGTTTAGTAATTACTTTTATGGGTACCTGTGATCCATAATTTTCTGTAATTATTGCCCTCATTCCGTACTTTTTAAAACTTTCTCTATAAAGAAAATACTAAAATAATGAAAAGGAGAATCGTGTAAACACCAACATAAGAGGACTTTATCTTCGTTATGATAATGTCGTAAGGTTGTAGGGTTCTCTTTCCCACCCTTTTTTAAGAATCGCCCGTGTTTAATAACTACTTTTAAGGGCACCTGTGATCCGTAATTTTCTGTAAATAATGCCCTCATTCTGTAATTTTTCGACATTTTCTCTACAATGAAAATACTAAAATAACGAAAAGGGGAATCACGTAAGCATCAACAAAGGAGGACGTTATTTTCATTCTTGTAATGTCATAAGTGTATTGGAATATCTTTCCCTCCCGTTTTTTAAGAATCACAAGTGTTTAATAGTTACTTTAATGGGCACCTGTGATTCGTAATTTTTTGTAATTAATGCCCTTATTCTGTAATTTGTCAGGATCTTGTCTAGAAATAAAATACTAAAATAATGAAAAGGTGGATAATGTAAGCACCAACATAGGAGGACTCTTTCTTCGTTCTTATAATGTTGAAAGGTTCTTGGGGTCTCTTTCCCACCCGTTTTTTGAGACAAGTATTTAGTAAATACTTTTATGGGCACCTATGATCCGTAATTTTTTGTAATTATTGCCCTATTTCCGTACTTTTTTTTTAGGATTTTCACTATAAAGAAATTTCTAAATTAATGAAAAGGAGGATCATGTAAGCACCAACATACGGGGACTCTATCTTCGTTCTGATAAAAAGGGGTCTCTTTCCCACCCCTTTTTAAGAATCACACGTGTTTAATAATTACTTTTAGCTGCATTTGTGATCCGTAATTTCCAGTAAATGATGCCCTCATTCCGTACTTTTTTCAGATTTTCTCTTCAAAGAAAATACTAAAATGATGAAAAGGAGAATCACGTAAGCACCAACATTGGAGGACACTATCTTCATTCTTGTAATGTCATTAGGGTATTGGGGTCTCTTTCCCTCCCGTTTTTGAAGAATCAACAGTGTTTAATAAATACTTTAATAGGCACCTGTGATTCGTAATTTTTCGTAATTAATGAACTCATTCTGTAATTTTTCAGGATATCTCTAGAAATAAAATACTAAAATAATGAAAAGGTGAATAATCTAAGCACCAACATAGGATGACTCTTTCTTCGTTATGATAATGTTGAATGGTTATTAGGGTCCTTTTCCCGCCCGTTTTTTTAATAATCACCCTTGTTTAATGATTACTTTTTTGGGTCACCTGTGATCCGTAATTTCCTGTAACTATTGCCTTCATTCCGTACTTTTTTGAAAATACTAAAATAATAAGGTGGAGAATCATGTAAGCACTAACATAGGAAGAGTCTATGTTCGTTCTGATAATGTCCTAAGGTTGTAGGGGTATTTTTCCCACCCTTTTTAAGAATCACCCGTGTTTAATAATTACTTTTAGGGGTACCTGTGATCCGTAATTTTCCTTAAATAATTCCCTCATTCCGTAATTTTTCAGAGTTTTTTCTACAAAGAAAATACCAAAACAATGAAAAGGAGAATCACGTAAGCACCTACGTAGGAGGATACTATCTTCATTCTTGTAATCTCATAAGGGTATTGAGGTCTTTATCCCTCCCATTTTTGAAGAATCACACGTGTTTAATAATTGCTATAATGGGCACCTGTGACTCGTAATTTTTCGTAATTAATGCCCTCATTCCGTAATTTTTCAGGATTTTCACTAGAAATAAAATACTAAAATAGTGAAAAGGTGAATAATGTAAGCACCCACATAGAAGGACATTTTCTTCGTTCTAATAATGTCGTAAGGTTGTAGGGGTCTCTTTCTCACCCCTTTTTAAGAATCACCCGTGTTTAATAGTTACTTTTAGGTGCACATGTGATCCGTAATTTCCCGTAAATAAGGCCTTCATTCCGTACTTTTTCGAATTTTCTCTACAAAGAAAATACTAAAATAATGAAAAGGAGAATAATGTTAGCACCAACATTGGAGGACAATATCTTCATTCTTGTAATGTCATAAGGGTATTGGGGTATCTTTCCCTCCCGTTTTTTAAGAATCACAAGTGTTTAATAATTAATTTTAGAGGCACCCGTGATTCGTAATTTCTCGTAAATAATGCCCTCATTCCGTAATTTTCAGCGTTTTCTCTACAATGAAAATACTAAAATATCAAAAAGGAGAATCACGTAAGCACCAACAAAAGAGGACGTTATCTTCATTCTTGTAATGTCATAAGGGTATTGGGGTCACTTTCCCTCCCGTTTTTTAAGAATCACAAGCGTTTAATAGTTGCTTTAATGGGCACCTGTGATTCTTAATTTTTCGTAATTAATGCTCTCATTCCATAATTTTTCCGAATTTTCTCTTGAAATAAAATACTAAAATAATGAAAAGGTGAATAATGTAAGCACCCACATAGGATGACTCTTTTTTCGTTCTGATAATGTTGAAATGTTATTGGAGTATATGTAGAACATAGGAGGAGATTGTTGGGTATATAATATAACCCTATTATGTTTTAATATAAGCACAATAAGATAATGGACTGGTGTAGTGGGCTTATTTGGGCTAGAGCTCATTAACCTATTAAAACCCTAGTGTATCTCTATATATAGGGGCTGGAGGCAACAAACTTGGTATTCGAAACTAGATACCTTGGGTGTAATGCTTCAACCAACCTCTTGCTTGACCTAATTTCCTCTAACATGGAATTGGTCGTCTCAGCTCACAACTAAAGTGGCTTTTAAGAACCTATCCATGTGGTCACATACTCACATGGGACCTGGATCTCCCTAATGCCATTATGTCAACATGTTTGTGGGTTTTGCCACCGAGTCTGACAACCAAGGGGTCCACATGAAATCATACATTAAATTTATTTATTTGGTAGTGGCACTTGTAAAATGCATGGGCTCCTATGAATTTTTTTTTATATTAAGAAAATAACTTAGATGGAGATTATGAGCACGATAAAAAAAAAACGCTTACTCGATTCATATATGTATCAACCTTTAGGCCATGTGTTGGCAACCATGAAAAAAAAATCCATGGAATACTTGTGGGGCCAATTGTGAGATGGGGAGAGACATCTTCAACTCGCAACCTATTCACGCAAACATATGGACTAAATACTTAAGCATCCTTTCATGCTTCTTATGTTCTCATATTTGAAAAATATGTACATACATCAGTAGGCCCCAGCATAATTGGCTACACAGAGAGAGAGAGAGAGAGAGAGAGAGAGAGAGAGAGATGTGACTTATCCTAATTTGGGATAACTGACAGGCTAATGGGGTAAGTCATGTACCCCTCACAAGGGGTAAGTCGTGCAACTTATGGCCACCGGAACAACTAACATATTTTTTCGAAGGGAGTAAATGACTCTTTTACCAACAATTTTCCCCAATGTAACATACCCTAAGGACCATTCTGGTTGCTTGCCGGAATTTTCATGAGAAGTTTGGAAAGGAAAAATATTTCAAATGTTCCTACTTATTTTACATTCTAAAATGGTAACTCGAACCAACCCTATTCAATTTTTTCTTACACGGCCTACAACTTATGTTAATATCCCTCTAACTTAATCATAATCATATCATTTCTTTATAAATTATGGAAAGAAAAAAATTTCCCAAGCAAAATTTTCCGTCAGACAAATTTTTCTTACAATCCAAACCGGACCTAAAATAGTCCACCGTTAGGCCTTTAAAATTGGAGGATCTCAAACCCTTTAAAATGGGAAAGGATACATGACTCCTTTTTTTTTACTTGGGACAGCCCTCTCGAGTGTAAAAGAGTAGTACTACAAGTCTACTACTAACTACTAACTACTAAATAGCCTGGAAGGGGCTGTCCGAAGTTAGTAGTAGACTTGTAGTACTACTCTTTTACACTCTTTCATTCTTATCAATTTCATATGTCAATACATCATATCAAAAAGGAAATAACATTTGTTTTATACTTACTATCTCGGTACATAATCTCATGTCAATAAAAAAAGAAGCAATAATGGCATACTCATATTGAATTTTGAGTTGTCATGGTTGTATTACTTATTAGCCATATTTCATATGACGAGAGTAGTCTTTTTTCTCAAATAAAAGCAGATTAAATCAACCATCAAATGAAGAATCAAGCCAAAAATTAAGATACATTATGGGAAAATGGAACTTCCATGGAAGAGAAGCACATGTAACACTTTCGAGGAGGAATTTTGCTTATAAAACCTTTCTAAAGCATAAGTGTTTGACAACCATTAAGAAAGTGGATTTAGCAGTTAAAGTATACGGTGTAAGGGCTTACAACAATAAGGCCTTTGTACGGTGGAAGTACCATCCTTGATATCTGATCCAACAACAGCTCCTCAAAAAATGAGCTGCTGTTGGATCAAATATCAAGGGCGGTGCCCCTACTGTTTTGTTGTAAGCCCCTACACCATATAAAATCTCTTTTCTAATTAAAAGATCGTGAATTTGCCGAATGCGATTCTATTGTCAAGAGCACTCAAAAAAATACAATCCAATTCTTGATTCCAGGACGAGAATAATCCATAAATAGCTTTTTACATTCTTAAAGATGTCATTTTTTACAAAAAAAACTCCCACCCAGTCCCATATCAATCAAAGGCGGTGTTACGGTCCACATTGGGGCCCGCCTAGATGTGGGACTGGGGTGGGAGCTTTTGGTGTATTGCTAATGGAGATTTTATACTGTGTAAGCCCTTATAGTCCCTTATTTTTCAAAAAAGGACTCTACGGACCACACTATAGGATGTTCCAAACCGTCCATATGATGATGGGTCATAACGTAAATAGGTTGTGCCCAAAAAAATCATTTCCACAGGATGATCCCAACCCTCCGATCTATAGATGAACTGCATATTTTGGAAACCTCTATAGCTCAGAGGGCTAGGCTCATCCTATGGAAATGATTTTTTAGGCACAACCTATTTAAGTTATGGCCCATCATATGGATGGTTTGGATCATCATAGTATTGTCCGTACAGTACTTTTTTGAAGAAAAATAAAATAAGGGACTATCAGAGCTTACTCCGTATAAAATCTAAGGATGATCCAAACCGTCCATAAGATACTAACAGATGTAAATTATGTGTGATGGCAATTCTGTAGTTTAATTTTTCCGGAAGGGTTAATTTGATAGACTGGTTTTAAGTAAAACCCTGGATTTCTACTCTCTCAATGTAGATTGTAAAGAGGTAGAAGGAAAATGGGGTTTGGAAGGGAAGTAGTGATAACATTGGAGGGTGTTCGAGACAAGAATCTGATGCAACTGAAGAAACTCAACACTGCCCTTTTCCCCGTTCGCTACAACGACAAATATTACACCGATGCCCTTTCTTCTGGAGATTTTACTAAGCTAGGTTTGATTGCTTTCCTGGGTTTTTTTTTCCCTCTTTCTCTTGATTCATCTAGGGTTTTCCTTATTTCATTTTTTTCTTGCTATTGAGTATGGGTTTTGTTTCTGTTATCTTGGTTTTGGTTCTGTGCGTTGGAAGATAAAATTACAGGCTTATTGTGAATTTTTTTAGGAAGGTTTGATTTGGCATAGAAAGAAAAAATTTTCCCAAGTAAAATTTTCCGTCAGACAAATTTTTCTTACTATCCAAACCGGACCTAAAATAGTCCACCGTTAGGCCTTTAAAATGGGAGGATCTCAAACCCTTTAAAATGGGAAAGGATACATTAGTCCCTTTTTTAACTTGGGACAGCCCTCTCGAGTGTAAAAGAGTAGTACTACAAGTCTACTAGTAACTACTAAATAGACTAGAAGGGGCTGTCCGAAGTAAAAAAAAAAATGGGGCGAATTTTGTTTGCCAATGGTAGAAATGAAGTGTTTTGGACACAAACGTGGTACACTCTGCACCAAACAAAGCAAAGCCTCTGTTCTAAGATAAGATATCAAAGAAATATTATTCAAGAAAGAAAGGAAACCAAGCATCACCAAATAGGCAAATACCCATAAATCCTAACAAATGGCAACATTTTCCGGCCAGCTTTTCCGGTCAATTCCCGACTTGAGTGTCAGTTTCCGACGACATGTCACCCCAAAGCCCTCCATACTTTCTTTACCTCCGTTCAAAATTTCCAGAAATGGAAACATGACCGTTAAAAACGGTCGGAATTTAATGTGGGCTATTCGACTAAGCTTAGTGGAACAGAGCCCACAAAAATCGACCGTTGATTTAAATGGGTTCGTGGATTTCTTGTATATGGATCTCCCCCATCTCTTTGACGAACAAGGGATTGACCGTACAATGTATGACGATCGTGTCACATTCCGGGATCCAATCACAAAATACGACACCATTGATGGGTATCTTTTTAATATAGGGCTCTTGAAACAAATTTTCCGGCCTGATTTTCAGTTGCACAACGTGAAACAGGTGATCTTTACTATTTTCTCACAAACCCATGTGAAAATTTTGATTTGATTAGTACAGAAGTTTCTATTCTAACTGAATTATTTATTAGATATTGGTTTGGAGAAATTTACATAGGCAAGAGAATTCCAAGTTATGTATCAATCCACCACCATAGGAAAGGTTATCAATGGATTTTTCATCATAAAATGGAGATTAGTATTGTAAATTTGGTTCAATTTGCTGCCATTTTCTAATCTTAGGATATGGATTTTCTTGTGAATGCCCAAAATGCTTTCAATTCCAATTATATAGGGGCAATATTCCATGGATTATTAGTTGTATTTCCCATTAAAAAGCACAAGGAAATAGTTGATGAGGGAGATATTTTAGTTTACACCTAATAAAACCACCATATTTAAGTGTCCTTAAGTCACTTTCTTTTTCATGAGTGATGCCTTCACTTCCATGTTAAACCCCACTATTGGACTTGTTCATACTAGGAGTAGCTTAATGAGGAATGTAGTCTATTTCTAGCATTGCGTTCTGATTTTCTCTTGGTTTGGTTCAGATTTGTTCATTCCCATATATGATCTTCCAACTTTTTGATAGGGCAAGTTTTTTGGCTTTAGTTGATTGATTTGTTATAGACAGGACCTTATGAGATAACAACAAGGTGGACTATGGTAATGAAGTTTCTTCTTCTACCTTGGAAACCAGAGTTGGTCTTCACAGGAACTTCAATCATGGGAATCAACCCAGAGACTCAAAAGTTCTGCAGCCATGTGGTAAGATGCATTTTCTTGCTACAAACAAATGTTTTTTTTTTATTGCTAAAAATACGTGATTTATTTGTTGAACCTTAAATAATGTATATGGTTTTGGACTACTTATTATTTTGAATTAAAATAGCTTTTTTCTTGCAATTCGGAACAAACTGCCTTTATGTATAAACATGCCTACCCTTCCACTGTCTCTTCATAGGATTTCTGGGACTCCATAAAGGAAAATGAATATTTTTCACTTGAGGGTTTTTTGGATGTTCTAAAGCAGGTAACAAATATTGTGTTAACAATCTATTTTAATTCATACATTTGGTTGGATTTTACAAGATTTAATTGTTCTGATGCATAACTTGTAATTCCTCACAGTTGCGCATTTACAAAACTCCGGACTTGGAATCACCAAAGTACCAAATATTGAAAAGAACTTCAGATTATGAGGTAAGTTTGTCCTCCCCCGTAAACATTTTCCTAATTTCCTGCCATTGCCCATTCTCTTAAATCATGAATGAATTCATTGTATTGTTTTCATGATTGCAATCAAAATGAATCATTTTAGTAATAATAGGTTATGTGTTATTGTGTTTTTAAAGGTTACAGGATTACCTTTTTTTGTTTCTACTGGTATGAAAGTGCAAAATTGAATGTTTTTCTAGGTTTTCATGTAATGAGTCTCTGTTTATACACATTATATTTGTTATTTTATGGGTATTTATTTTTGCATTATGTGAAAATGTTTTAATAGCCCAAATTTCTTAGCTATATAAAGAACTCATAGGCTACTTATTTTGCAAGTCTATGTATCCAAACTTTAGTTTCTGCTAGTTGTTGGTATTTCTTCTTCTACAAGGGTGCCTAACATCAATTTTATTGATTTGTTGGGTCCCTAAATAATACTGACTTCCTTCTAACTTGGAGGAGACTATATGATCTTGATTAGTTACTGTATTCAATTAAAGGTACGGAAGTATGCTTCTTTCTTGGTGGTAGAGACGAAAGGAGACAAGCTCTCAGGGTCGGCTGGTTTCAATGATGTTACTGGGTAAGTTACTTCCTATACACTTTAGTTGAGTATTATTTTGTTTTGCTTGTTTGCTAGACAGTTTGTATGAAGCAGAAATGGTTTTGAGAGATAATGATATTTCTCTAGGTATATATTTGGGAAGAACTCCACGATGGAAAAAATCCCAATGACTACCCCTGTCTTCACTCAGGCCCCTGATGCTGAATTATCCACCATTTCAATCCAGATAGTTCTACCATCGGAGAAAGACTTAGACAAGTAAGATCACCCTGATATTCGATCAACTTTGACCAATTTATTTAAATGAAGTAATTGTGAATGTGACAGTAAAACTAGAAGGATTAACAAATATTTTGTATTTAATTTAGAAATAGTGTAATATTTTATAGTGAAAAACTGAATGCTAAACAAAAATATATAATTTAATTTTGTGAATTCTGTATCTATCATGCTCAGTACTAATTTGTGAATTCACTATATCTTCATCAGCTTGCCAGCTCCAAATAAAGAGACAGTTACGGTGAGAAAGGTGGAAGGAGGAACTGTTGCTGCAGTGAGATTCAGTGGAAGACCCACTGAGGACATTGTTCTTGAGAAAGAGAAATCCCTGCGGTCTGCACTTCTTAGAGATGGTCTCAAGCCTAAGGAGGGTTGTTTGCTCGCTCGCTACAATGATCCAGGCCGGACATGGGCCTTTTTAATGGTACGTTATCAATAATGCATGTATTTATCTGATAGTTCTACTGTCTTACTACTTGGTACTATTGGAAATTTCATGGGAAAGCAATATTTTCTTCAACTATATTAAGTATACCGAATTCATTTTATCACCATTACTTTTGCTTGGAAACTAGCCAATCACCATTTCCAAGAGCTCAAGCACCCCATTCTATGATTTTGCGACCCCCGAGTATGGAAAACCCATCTTGCCTTTGCTTATCATGTTTACCAATTCCCTTTTTTTTTCAAATCTTCATGGTTTTAAATATGGTTTGTTCTCTTATTTATTTATTTTTGGGTAGGTATGTTGGGCTTTGGTGGGATCCCTATCATTTTACTAGTAAAAATGTCATTACATCAATGTGTATTCTTTTCCACTAAAATCCACTACGGTAATTGGGGTTGAATAACGACTCGGAACGTTTTCTGTGTCACAACCATGAGTTGTGGGTTCAAGCCCAGTTTTCCTATAAAAAAGTGAAAAAATAAAAAATCATCTTAAATAATTGACTCAAGGTCATCAAGAGAAAGAATCTGATCATCAGTAGAAGAATGATGAGGAAAATATTGGTTAGAGAGTTGATTTGGAACTGGAATTATCTCTCCCCGAGTGGATGATTCTCCATAAATGATACTTTCTTAAAAGATTTTGAATATTATTCAGTACAACCAATGCCATCACAAATAAACATTTTCCTTTATTTTATTGAACTAATAGTATCTTTATAGGTCAACATAATCTATCTGTGTGCATGTGAATGCATTTGTGATGCTATTTTGAACCTTGATACTTGCAAAAGCTGAGATTCAACTGCATTTTCTTTATTTATTTTAGCTTGGATTTCTAGCTTGCAGAATATTGAAACTGTTCTCTTCCTTTGTCTTTTGGATTCATGATTGCTTTGACATTAAAGAGGAATGAGGTCCTGATATGGCTTGAAGAGTTCACACTTGATTAGAAAAATGCAAATCATGAAGACCCTTTCTTCCCTTAACGCTACTTGAGTGGATGTGGTGACAGATCAAATTCAGAAGAACAACATGGTTGCACCTCTAGAGTTTTGTTTTTAACTGTGCTATTTGTGAGGAGTTGTAGATTATTATTTTACTTGCCATAGCATGGTGTGCATCATTCAAAGTTTATTTATACGTGGTACAGAAAAATCTTGTGATCTTATCTTCTTCTTTTCCCAAAACAAACAACAACCCTTTCAACATGCGGCACCCATTTCCCGATATTCCCTTTTAACCACTAATCTTTCATGTTGGTTTGAAATTTGTTTATTCTGGCGTATTATCATGAATCATCCGCATATTGGTTTGCAATTTGGTATTGCACCGAACAAATCAAGTAACCTAGGTTTGGGCTAGAATTAAGAGGAAATATAGTTATTTTTAAGAGAAAAGTGTTCCTGAGCAGCTGCGCAGGGAGCTTCCTGCGCTTAAGTGGCTTATAAAGCCTCCCATTGGTCACTTTTTGTCGACCCGCAAAGGTGGACCTGCTGTACAAACCAATGGGAGGCTTTTTAAGCCACTTAAGCACAAGGAAGCTCCCTGCGCAGGGACACTTTCCTCGGGCTTGAATATGGGTTTACATGGGTTGCTCAAAGAAATACCATATTACAAAGTGGTTTGTTAGCGTGACACCAAAAGGGGGACGCTAGGCCAGGACGTGCTTATGGGCTAGATGATGCAGGTGTTCTTGCCGACATGAACTGATTCAAATATAACTCATTATAATTTGCCAAAACTAGTGAGTTATGAATTAACATGAATGGCAGGCAACTCAACATCAAATTTTGACATTCGACTTTCAATCTTTACTCTTCACCTTTGAGTCTCTAAATCTCAGTTCTCACCTTCCATACAATTTTGTAGGGATTTTAGGAGGATTTAAATGGTTTTGATAAGTATACGAAGCGACAATGTCAAAGTAAACCAAAGAAGTTTCGCCATACTGAGTTCATGTAAAAGTTGTAAACCCCGAACCTAAACTCTGTGGAAGTATAAATGATTAAATAACACCAACTCTAAGAGCTTAAGCTTTTGGAGTAATTGGTTGTTTCTTAAAAATTCGGTTCTTTCACACCCTCGAACCTAGTGAAATGATGAACAAGTTATATAAATGAGCCAGTTTTGTACGAAAGTTGCTACTCGAGAACTTGAACCAACCTAATTGATGAACTGGTTAACATAGGTTTAGATCATTGAACAAGTGATTGTGATGCAGGAGCATTTGGTCATTGGAACTGTGTTCCGTGAAGAGAATTTGCTCTCACATTTACCCATTGGTGGAGTTTCCCTCCAAAACGTGAGTTGGCTACCTAGCCTCACGATTGTTCTTAGCATTCTATTGTTTGTTTTCTTCTTCTTTGATTGTCTGTGGTTACGACGTTAGATTGTCTCCTGTAATTTTATACTATCATATGGAGTCATTATATAAAAAAAAAAAAATTATTATGAAGTTACCACAAAATTGACTAAAAAAAAATTGCTGTGCAAAACAGGCAAAAAAATAATAATCTGAGCTGATCAAATCAATCTATATGTTACCCAGGTTGACTTCACAATCAAAATGGAACAAACAATACAAAGCAAAAACGTATTTTGCTCCAAAAGGATTCCCTTCTTTGGGATGGTACATTCCTGGACTTATGAAAGAGAATGATTTTGACAATAAGAAGATTCTTTGGTCTCATTCTTATCCATTTCATATGTCAATACATCATATCAAAAAGGAAATAACGTTTGTTTTATACTACTATCTCGGTACATAATCTCATGTCAATAAAAAAAGAAGCAATAATGGAATACTCATATTGAATTTTGAGTTGTCATGGTTGTATTGCTTATGGGGTTGATGTTTCTAGTCGGCCGACTAGAAAAGTTTTCTAGTCCGTCCGCCAAAAAATCAGTGTGGACCCACAATTTTTGTGTGATCCGAAGCATTCATTTAATAGGCCCTGACATGGATAGGGTGTGCCCAAAAAATCAGCTCCATAGGATCATCTCAACCCTACGATTTGTGGAGGTTAAATGGGTATAAAACTTCACTAATTTGTCCAATTTTTAGCTCCACAAATCGAAGGGTTAAGATGATCCTATGGAACTGATTTTTTGGGCACACCCTATCTATGTCAGGGCCTATCAAATGAATGCTTTGGATCATCCAAACATTGTGGGCCCACTGTGTTTTGGGTCGGCGGACTAGAGAAGGTTCTCTAGTCGGCCGACTAGAGACACTTTTCTCATTACTTATTAGCCATATTTCATATGGCGAGAGTATTCTTTTTTCTCAAATAAAAGCAGATTAAATCAACCATCAAATGAAGAATCAAGCCAAAAATCAAGATACATTATGGGAAAATGGAACTTCCATGGAAGAGAAGCACATGTAACACTTTCGAGGAGGAATTTTGCTTATAAAACCTTTGTAAAGCATAAGTGTTTGACAACCATTAAGAAAATGCATTTAGCAGTTAAATTATACGGTGTAAGGGCTTACAACAATAAGGCCTTTGTACGGTGGAAGTACCATCCTTGATATATGATCCAACAGCAGCTCCTCAAAAAATGAGCTGCTGTTGGATCAATTATCAAGGGCGGTGCCTCTACCGTTTTGTTGTAAGCCCTTACACCATATAAAATCTCTTTTCTAATTAAAAGATCGTGAATTTGCCGAATGCGATTCTATTGTCAAGAGCACTAAAAAAAAATACAATCCAATTCTTGATTCCAGGACGAGAATGATCCATAAATAGCTTTTTACATTCTTAAAGATGTCATTTTTACAAAAAAAACTCCCACCCAGTCCCATATCATTCAAAGGCGGTGTTACGGTCCACATTGGGGCCCGCCTAGATGTGGGACTGGCGTGGGAGCTTTTGGTGTATTGCTAATGGAGATTTTATACTGTGTAAGCCCTTATAGTCCCTTATTTTTCAAAAAAGGACCACACTATAGGATGTTCCAAACCGTCCATATGATGATGGGTCATAACGTAAATAGGTTGTGCCCAAAAAAATCATTTCAACGGGATGATCCCAACCCTCCGATCTATAGATGAACTGCATATTATGGAAACCTCTATAGCTCAGAGGGCTAGGCTCATCCTATGGAAATGATTTTTTAGGCACGACCTATTTAAGTTATGGCCCATCATATGGACGGTTTGGATCATCATAGTATTGTCCGTACGGTACTTTTTTGAAGAAAAAAAAAGGGGACTATCAGAGCTAACTCCGTATAAAATCTAAGGATGATCCAAACCGTCCATAAGATACTAACGGATGTAAATTATGTGTGATGGCAATTCTGTAGTTTAATTTTTCCGGAAGGGTTAATTTGATAGACTGGTTCTGTTTTAAGTAAAACCCTGGATGTCTACTCTCTCAATGTAGATTGTAAAGAGGTATAAGGAAAATGGGGTTTGGAAGGGAAGTAGTGATAACATTGGAGGGCGTTCGAGACAAGAATCTGATGCAACTGAAGAAACTCAACACTGCCCTTTTCCCCGTTCGTTACAACGACAAATATTACACCGATGCCCTTTCTTCTGGAGATTTTACTAAGCTAGGTTTGATTGCTTTCCTGGGTTTTTTTTCCCCTCTTTCTCTTGATTCATCTAGGGTTTTTCTTATTTCATTTTTTTCTTGCTATTGAGTATGTGTAGAAAGTGAGAAACTATTGTTAAACGTATATATTTTCTATTCCAATAAACAGATGTATATATACATATTACAAATAATATCAAATCCCTTGATTATGGGATTGACGAGGAAAGAATGGCTATACATAGAAACTTGGAATATACATGAGAAACGAATCTTGTGAGGCTAAATGGAAACCCATATTGCCATAAGGCATGTGAAGATAAATGGAAACCCACATTGCTAAATTAAGAGATTGTCATATGGGATGTTGCTGTACGAATGCTTGAGAATCTAATCACGTGATTTCCGGATTGCTATGGCAACGGTAATACTCCCCCTCAAGGTGGTGCATGTATGTCGATCATGCCCTGCTTGCGTATTAGGCGATGAAAATGGTCCTTGCCAAGTGGCTTAGTAAAAACATCGGCCCGTTGTAGAACTGAAGGAGTGAATTCAGTTTTGAGCTGTCCAGACTGAACCTTTTCACGAACGAGATGACAATCAATTTCGATGTGTTTGGTTCGTTCATGAAAGACAGGATTAGCGGCAATATGTAAAGCAGCCTGGTTATCACAGTGAAGAAGAGACGGCTGGGGATGAGGAACGCCTAAGTCACGTAGTAAATAGCGCAGCCAAGATAATTCACATGTGGTGTTTTGGCCATTGAGTGATATTCTGCTTCAGCCGACGAGAGTGAAACAACTTGTTGTTTTTTTGGTCTTCCAAGAGATTGGACTGTCACCAAGAAAGATACAGAACCCAGTAGTAGAACGACAGGTGTTAGGATAGCTCGCCCAATCAGCGTCACAGTAGGCTATGAGTTGAAGAGTTCCATTAGAAGGGAAAAATATGCCTTTACCAGAAGAGTTCTTCAAGTATCGCAAAACACGCATGGCAGCATCAAGATGGGGTCGACGAGGCATGTGCATATATTGACTCAACCGATTAACGGAATATGTAATGTCCGGCCTCGTTACGGTGAGGTAAATTAGACGACCAACTAATCGTCTGTAAGATGAAGGATCTGAAAGAAGCTCGCCATCAGAATCACTCAATTTCAAGTTTTGCTCCATCGGAAAATCGCATGTGCGTGCTCCAAGATAGCCAGCATCGTCTAAGATTTCGAGCGTGTATTTCCGTTGATTGAGAGAAATACCTTTTCTTGAGCGTGCGACCTCAATGCCCAAAAAATATTTAAGCGCGCCAAGATCCTTTAAATGAAACTTGGCATGTAGAAATGATTTAAGGTCGGAAATGGCAGCGCTATTATTCCCCGTGACAATAATGTCATCAACATAGACCAAAACAAAGGCGACCTGACCCTTTGACTTTCATGAATAAGGAGTAATCAGCTGTAGATTGGCAATATCCTGCTTCTTGCAGGGCACTTGATAATTTGGCAAACCAATTTCGGGAAGCTTGTTTGAGCCCGTATATGGATTTATTAAGTTTGCAAACACGATACTCCCCCTTACGAGAAAAATCCGGTGGAAGTTTCATATACACTTCCTCATGGAGGTCTCCATGAAGGAAGGCATTATTTACATCAAGTTGATGTAGAGGCCATCCTTTGTTGGCGGCAAGAGCCAAAAGGCAACGGACAGTGACTAATTTGGCCACTGGGGCGAATGTTTCATGATAATCCAGGCCCTCCTGTTGTGTGTATCCTTTAGCTACAAGGCGGGCTTTGTATCATTCAATAGTGCCATCTGCTCGATACTTAATCTTGTATACCCATTTGCAACCTATGGGTTGTTTGTGAGGGGGAAGTGCAGCTAAGGTCCATGTATGATTATCTTCCAACGCCTTGATTTCAGCAGCCATGGCATCTCTCCAATGGGGTTCTTTGATTGCTTGGCTGAAAGACCGGGGTTCAAGGTTAGAGGAAATGGTGGAAATGAAAGCAACATGGGAAGGCAAAATTTTGTCATAAGATAAGTAATTGGAAAGCGGATAAACCGTACCTGAAGAAGGCGATCTAGAGGGGTCAGTGACAGCAGTGGAGCATTCATAATCTGCCAGATACTTAGGCTGGATGTGAGCACGTTGGGGCCGACGCAAAGTAGAAGGTGGAGCATCATGAACATGGTAATCAACAGTGGGAGAAGTTGACCTAAGTGGTGGTGGTGGTGGTGGGGAATAAGATGGTGATGTGGGTTGAGGGGATGAGGATACAGAGGTAAGGGGTGGGCTAGAAGGCGTGGTGTTTGGAGAGCTAACAATTGGGGTTTCAGGATCAAGGACGGGTAATGGGATGACAGCATGCGAGTCATTATCAATGCCTTGCTTGTAAGGAAATATGTGTTCATGAAACTTGACATCTCTACTATTCATGAAACTTGACATCTCTACTAACAAAGATAGTGTGAGTGTCAAGGTCATAGAGTCTATATCCTTTTTGGCCATATGGGTAGCCAACAAAAATGCAACGCCGAGCGCGGTTATCAAACTTGTGCCGGTGATGGATATTATGAGCAAAGCACAAGTAACCAAATGTACGAAGGAGGGTGTAGTTGGGCGGCTTTTGCATTAATATTTCATGAGGACTTTTATTATGTAAAATTTTGGAGGGCATGCGGTTAATGAGATGAGTGGCAGTGAGAATACACTCGCCCCAAAAAGATAATGGCAAATTTGCTTGAAGCCGCAGGGCACGCGCAACTTCAAGTAAATGCCTATGTTTCCGTTCTACCACCCCATTTTGTTGGGGGGTTCCAACACAACTATGTTGATGTAATATCCCATGTTCATGAAAAAACTTGCGCATTTTATCACTAAAGAATTCGGAACCATTATCACTTCGAATTTGTTGAACAGAACGATTAAATTGGTTGTGAATCAAAGCAATAAAGGTTGTTAAAATGGAAAAAGTTTCAGACTTGTAGCGCATAAAAAAAACTCAAGTGCTTCGTGAAAAATCATCAACAATAGTTAAAAAGTATTGAGCACCAGAAATAGAAGGTATGGAAAAGGCACCCCAAATATCACTATGCAATAACTGAAAAGGAACACTAGATGAAATAGAACTATTAGGGAATGGAAGTCGAGATTGTTTAGCCAAAGGACAAACAGTGCATAAGCACTTATTAGAAAAAGAAATAGCATCAAAATTTCTAGCTAGAAATTGTAAACGTTGAAGTGATGGATGTCCAAGACGCCAATGCCAGAGATCAAATGACGGTGATGATGAAACAGAGAAGGCAACCGCGTCTGGATGAAGCAGATATAAACCTCCATGCCGTTTAGCCACTCCAATCGTCCTCTTCATGTGCCGGTCCTGAAAACGACAATGATCAGAAGAGAAGATAACATCACAATTATGAGAAGATGTGAGAGCACTAACAGAGAGTAAATTGTGAGTAAATGTGGGGACACAGAGAACATTTTCAAGATGTAAACCATTTGGGAAAACAATATTACCAACATGCGAGACAGGTAATAAAGTGCCATTGGGTAGTCGGACAGGTTTCAAGGAAGAAGAGGCATGAGATTTAGAAAAAGCAATAGGAGAGCAAGTCATATGATCGGTGGCTCCAGTATCGACAATCCAAGGAATTGAAAAAAATGATGATGTGGAAGCCTTACCAGCCAAGTTTGCAGAGTGTGTACCATGATCTATGAGAGAACCTGAAGTTGGGTCCAAGGGGTTGGAAGACGATGAATTTGCTTCTCGTGTAGGATATCCATGCAGACCATAGCAAGTGTCGATCGTGTGGCCAAGTTTGCCACAGTGGCGACAACGTGGATGGTTCCGGCGAGCACTATTGTTAGGGTTTGGGCGTGGGGGATTACACACGGTGTTAGTTGGTACGGTCCGTGCACGTCCAACAACAGCTGCAACAGTATCTAGCTGTGGAGAAATCTGCAGAGCACGCTGATGCTCTTCTTGAAGAACCAGAGAGTAGGCCTTTGCAACTGTAGGGAGAGGGTCCATCATGAGAATCTGACTTCTCACGGCAACAAAAGAGTCATTTAATCCCGTCAAGAATTGCATAAGGCGTTCTTGCTGATGCAAATCAGCGATAAGTTTCATGGCACCACACGAACAGGTGGGGAGGGTGGTGTAGGAGGAGAGTTCGTCCCATAAAGCTTTCAGCCGGTTGAAATATGAAAGAACGGAATGCTGGTCTTACTGCAGGTTAATGAGTGTGCGCCGCAGCTGAAAAATCTTCGCAGCATTTCCTTGAAAAAAACGGTCATGGAGTTCTTGCCAAACGTTTGACGCAACGTCAGAGTAGATGATGGTATCGGCTAGATCACGAGTAATGGCATTGATAAGCCAAGAAAGAACCATGGTGTTGCATCGTGTCCAGGATGTGAAAGAAGAATCTGAAGGCGCTGGTTTTGTTATGGTACCGTTGACAAAACCAATTTTGTTCTTTGCTGTAAGTGCAATAGACATGGCACGCCGCCATGTGGAGTAATTCTCACCATTGAAAAGATTGGAAACAAGGATGTTTCCAGGATTGTCAGAAGGATGAAGGCAGGAAGGATCATTGAAGGTGAGGGCAGGAACCATGTCAACAACTGAGGTTGAATTCGATCCATGAGATTCATCAACGATATGAGAAATGAGGTTTTTGTTTCCATCGCTGGCCATATTGAATGATGTAAGAGGAGATGAAAAATGAACAAAACTTAAGGAAGAATTCAGAGAAACAAAACGAACAGAACTTGCAGGCCTAGAAGAGATGGATCTTCTTTGGCTCTGATACCATGTAGAAAGTGAGAAACTATTGTTAAACGTATATATTTTCTATTCCAATAAACAGATGTATATATACATATTACAAATAATATCAAATCCCTTGATTATGGGATTGACGAGGAAAGAATGGCTATACATAGAAACTTGGAATATACATGAGAAACGAATCGTGTGAGGCTAAATGGAAACCCATATTGCCATAAGGCATGTGAAGATAAATGGAAACCAACATTGCTAAATTAAGAGATTGTCATATGGGATGTTGCTATACGAATGCTTGAGAATCTAATCACGTGATTTCCGGATTGCTATGGCAACGGTAATAGTATGGGTTTTGTTTCTGATATCTTGGTTTTGGTTCTGTGCGTTGGAAGATAAAATTACAGGCTTATTGTGACTTTTTTTAGGAAGGTTTGATTTGGCATAGTTGATTAGTTTTATTTTCCTTTTAACTAATATGATTTTTGTTTTGGGATTTTGGTTGTACGTTTTGGGTTTGATTTTTTTTTTTTATCGAACTAGTTTAACAGACGTTTGGTTTCTGTGCGGTTGGGGGATGAAGCTCAAGGTTTAGAGTGGTTTGTTGGATGGTTTGGTTTTGATCTGTTGATGGGCCTTTTCTCATATGTTTGTTACATAATTTTTGGGTCTTACCATTTGAGTTTTGGTTCTGCTTTTTGGGGCATGCTATTGATGAATTCTGAGTGGGATTTGAGGCATCTTGAAATAGTTTTGATAATTTGACATTTCCTCAATGATGTTCTATTTTCCTTTGTAAATTTAGTTCTGATTTTGGTTCTGATTTTTATTCGTTCACATTTCTGTGATTCCAATTATGTGTTCATGATCATTAATCTTTTGAACTATATATATATATATAGAGAGAGAGAGAGAGAGAGAGAGAGAGAGAACATTTCCTACACACTTGTGTAGGTAAGTTACCTACACACTACCTTAAAATACAGTACAGTGGGGGCCCACATTGTTTGGGTGATCCAAACCGTTCATTTGAATGATCCTCACATAGATAGGGTGTCCACAAAAAATCAGATCCATAGGATCATCCTAACCATTCAAACTATGGAGGCAAAAAATGGACTAATTTGTGAAGGTTTATACACGTCCATTTTACCTCCACAAATTGTAGGGTTGAGATGATCCTATGGATCTGATTTTTTGTGGACACCCTATCTATGTGAGGACCATTCAAATGAATTGTTTGGATCACCCAAACAATGTGGGCCCCCACTGTATTTTAAGGTAGTGTGTAGGTAACTTACCTACACAAGTGTGTAGGAAATGTTCTCTCATATATATATATATGAGGAAAAGGATTGTACGCTCGAGCGTACCAAGCTTATGGTACTCTCGAGTGCCCCAATCACATGGGTCGCACATTTTTTGTGGTGATCCAAAGCATTCATTTGCAAGGCCCTATCATAGATAGGGTGTGTACCAAAAATCAGCTCCATTGAATCATCCTAACCCCTCCAAAAGTGGAGGGCAAAAATGGGCAGATTTGTGGTCTGTCCATTTTGCCCTCCACAAATGGATAGGTTAGGATGATCCTATGGAGCTGATTTTTGGTACACACCCTATCTATGATAGGGACTTTCAAATGAATGCTTTGGATCATCCTAACAAAGTGGGCCCATACGTGATTGGGCACTCGAGCGTACCATAAGCTTGGTACACTCGAGTGTACAATCCTTTTCCTCTCTCTCTCTCTCTCTCTCTATATATATATATATATATATATAGAGAGAGAGAGAGAGAGAGAGAGAGAGAGAGTTTCAAATGAATGCTTTGGATCATCCTAACAAAGTGGGCCCATAAGTGATTGGGCACTCGAACGTACCATAAGCTTGGTACGCTCGAGTGTACAATCCTTGTCCTCTCTCTCTCTCTCTATATATATATATATATATATATATATATATATATATATATAGAGAGAGAGAGAGAGAGAGAGAGAGAGAGAGAGAGGGAGGAAAGTGAAGCTACACACTCGTGTAGCTAACTTAGCTACACCGACCGCTTAAAATACTATGGGCCCACATTGTTTGGGTGATCCAAACCATTCATTTCATAGGCCCTCACATTGATAGGGTGTGCCCAAAAAATCAGCTCCATAGGATCATCCCAACCCTTAAAAATGTGGAGGCAAAAATGGACAGATTTGTGAAGGTTTTTACACGTCCATTTTTGCCTCCACAAATCGTAGGGTTGGGAATTTGGGATGATCCTATGGAGCTGATTTTTTGGGCACAACCTATCTATGTGAGGGCTCCTCAAATGAATGGTTTGCATCACCCAAACAATATGGGGCCCACTGTATTTTAAGCACGAGTGTGTAGCTACACTTTTCTCATATATATATATATATATATATATATATATATATATATGAGAAAACGGTTTCTACACACATGTGTAGATAAGTTATCTACACACTAGCTTAAAATACAGTGGAGGACATATTGTTTGGATGATCCAAATCATTCATTTGATTGGCCCTCACATAGATAGGGTGTCCATAAAAATCAGCTCCATAGGATCATCCCAACCCTATGATTTGTGGAGGTAAAATGGACGTGCATAAACCTTAACAAATCTGTCCATTTTTTGCCTCCACGGTTCGAAGGGTTAGGATGATCCTATGGAGCTGATTTTTTGTGGACATCCTATCTATGTGAGGGCCAATCAAATGAATGGTTTGGATCACCCAAACAATGTGGGCCTCCACTGTATTTTAAGCTAGTGTGTAGAAACCGTTCTCTCTCTCTCTCTCTCTCTATATATATATATATATATATATATATGAGGAAACTGTTGGTGCGCTTAAGCTCACCAAGCTTATGGTGCGCTTAAGCTCACCAAGCTTATGGTGCGCTTAAGCGCCCAATCACATGGGTCCCACATTTTCTGTGGTCATCCAAACCATTCATTTGCAAGGCCCTATCGTAGATAGGGGGTGTACCAAAAATCAGCTCCATAGGATCATCCTAACCCCTCCATTTGTGGAGGACAAAAATGGGCAGATTTGTGGACAAACAATGTCTGTCCATTTTGACCTCCACAAATGGCTGGGTTAGGATGATTCTATGGAGCTGATTTTTGGTACATCCCCCATCTATGTAAGGGCCTTTCAAATGAATGCTTTGGATCATCCTAACAAAGAGGGCCCCCATGTGATTGGGCGCTTAAGCGCACCATAAGCTTGGTGAGCATAAGCGCACCAACAGTTTCCTCTCTCTCTCTCTCTCTATATATATATATATATATATGTTTCATCATGTTAACTGGAAATAACTCAACTCAACTGAACTAAGCCTTTGTCCCAAACGGCCAAGCTAGTTGGGGTCGGCTAATGAATCCTTTAGAAAATTTTTAAGAAGAAAGTGAACGGATCTACCTGGTTCAAATTGACTAAGTCTAATCCTGACACTAGTTGGGTTTGTCTACATGGATCATTTTCTTCCATTCTATCCTATCCAAGGTCATGTTCTCTACTTCTCTGTTATGTTCCTAGCCCTCAAGTCTTTCCTCACCGTTTCTACCCAAGTTAACTGGAAATGACCTTGAAAATTGTGCAACCCAGCTATATCTGGTAACGATGGCAAGTGATATCATGCCATTGAGGGCCGTAGAATTGAGTTGGTTTGGTTCATTCACTTAGCATTGTAGAAGTAAACCTCAAGATACCTTTGCTGGCATTTGGGGTCCTTTTTGACATTTGGAGCCTTATATGGTGGAAGGAAATTGTTTGAGAAGTCTTTCAAGTCATTTTTTGTCATATTAAGGATCCATTTCCCTTCAGAATGGAAGGTTAATTAGATTAGCAGAGATCATTGTTTGTGATTTGTAGAAGACATCGTTATTTGGTCTGTCTTAATAGCTTTTACCTTCAGCCAGTGATTTCTTGGCACTACTTTATAAAATGTTAAAATTGAACTGCCGGCTTCTTATCTGGTCACTTTATAGAGGGCCCAAGATATTTGTCGTTAGAATCTGGAGTCTTTGTAAATGGACTGAAGTATTGTTTAGAGAAAACTTTCCAAAATGTTGGATCTTGTTTTGTCCTCGTAGGGATTTATTGATTTTAGAATTGAAGGCTAATTGGAATAACAGAGATGTGTAGTCAATAAATTTAGGATCACTTGCTGAAATATAGGATAACTTTCAACTAACCCGGTCTAAAGTTACGCCCTTTCCTCTCCAAACCTCCATAACCATTTACCCAACAAGGCTTTATTAACGCTTCTCAGTCAATAGATCCCAAGGCCACCAGCTTCAATAGGTTTGCACATCTCCTTCCAACAAACAAGATGCAACTTCTTCTTTATCCACGGAGCTACCCCACGGGAAGTTCCATTGAATCTGCTCGATACGCTTGGCGATTCCTATCAAACATCTGAACAGAGACATGTGATAAATAGGGATATTGGCAGGCACACCGACTTGATAAGAGTGATCCTTCCCCCTAAAGACGCTAGGTTCCGCTTCCACGTGGATATACTTCTTTTCACTCTTTTCACTATTAGATCTCAAGCCCTCTTCTTAGGATGGCCATCAAGTGACTGGCCTAAATAAGTAGGAAACTTTTCCAGAGAACTCCCTAGAAAAAAGACCAGCCGACATGATTTTTTCTTCGTCAGGGAGATGAATACCAAGGAGCTTGGATTTCCAAAAATTAGAGCTTTGACCCGTCACTTCCTCGTAACATCGAAGAACGGCATTTAATTTCAAAATTTGGCATCGTCAGCCTTGCTAAAACTCAGAGGCTACCACCTCATAACATCGAAGCACACTGAAGCATGGTTTTAAATTTCGGCTAAAATACCGAAATTACTGAAATTTAATAATTTCAGCCGAAATTATAAGATTTTCACTGAAATTTCCACCGAAACCGAAATTGCCATCCTTGCTCCGAAGGTGAGATATTTCCAAACCCTGAGCCCCAATATTACCCTTGGATGAGACCACATCTTCTACCTTTATCTAACATTCTATTGAGAGTTTCCGCTACGACCACAAAAAAAAGGGATAAGTCTCGAGAGGACATAAAGAACCCCTGGGGGATCCTTTTACATGCTTGCTGATCTTAGAGAAAGAAGGAAGTTGAATTGGTTGTAATTTTTTGTACAAGGATGGATCATTTTTTTCTTGAAATGTTCATTGTACTAGGATGGATCGTTGCTAACATAAATGCTAATTGCTAAAAATGGGAGTGGATTATTTTCTTTCACTTTTCAGTTCTGGGGTTTATTTTCTGTGTTCCTACTTTGTTAGGAAGAGTATAAAAAACTGCTTATTTAATTCATTTGATTCCCTCTGTGTTTCTTAGAAATTTCTTCTTTTAATTCGTTTAATTGAAAGATTACATGCCTTGGAAGATGTGTCTAGGCACTGCATTGTTTTATTTGAATGCCTCGTGCGTATATCCTATGGGACAGAGCTGAGTAGTGTTGTTCACTACTTAGTACTCCCCTTGAGTTAGTCAGCTTGTGGAACTTTGATAGGGTGCCTGTGCAAATGTTCTACTCAGACAATAAAAAAATCCCTTTAAAAATGGCTGAAACCTCTAACAGTGGCATCTTGATAATATTCTAGTAATAGCTATTCTGAAACTTGGGGTTGAACCCTGGTGGCCATGTCAGGATGCAGTTCATTTAACAGAGCTGATTTACTTGTGGAGTTAGGATCTGAGTGTGTCAATATTAAGTCTCGTGATTGATTTATATTTTACTATGACATATTCAAGTCTTATAAACTATTGTTCCACATCCATTGTGAAGTAGTTAATGGACATCTGCATGTCAATATCATGATGGGAAAGTCTGAACGCACTTATCCTATGGATGCCTCATTGTCAAACTGTACTAATTATTGCAATGCTCAAATCATGGACTCTAAATAACCTGGTCTAGTAAAAAAAATCATACTGAGTGGTAACAATTTCTGGAGATACTTTTGCCACATCGGTTAGAAGCTTTTATATTTCTTTTAAAATATTGCAAATGTATTGGCATTCTATCCATTTCCAATAATATAATGCAATTTCAATAATATCAGAGTTTGTTTTTTGCATAGCTCATGATAAATGCCAAAGTTGACAGCTGTGTTTGTAATCAATGCTTACTTCCGTTTTCTATGGGTCATAATTTCTCAAGCATCTTTTGTCCTTTTGCAGCGTATTATAGTGACATTTGTGTTGGTTCAATTGCATGCCGTCTTGAGAAGAAGGAAGGTGGGGCTGTTCGTGTTTATATTATGACACTGGGTGTTTTAGCTCCATACCGTGGACTAGGAATAGGTGAGCCTATGGATTATTTTGAGCTTATTCAAGCCGCTTTGATAATGGTGTATCCTATTCTTGCTACAATTTTGTAGATTTACAAAACTGTGTTCATGCTCCTTTCTTAGCTGATATTGGTTCCCATATATTCAAAAGCACTCCATGTTTTCCCTTTTGACAGCATCGTAAGTTCTGTTATTGCAGTCATGGTTTGAAATTTCGGTTTCGGCATAAATTTCAGACCTAGCCAAAACCGAAATTCGGGAAAGACACAAAATGTCGATTTTTTGGGCCGAAATTTTCGGCCCAAATTTGGGAAAGGATTAAAATATTAAATTTTTTTTTTTCAAATTCTGCCGAAATTGATCGACCGAAATTTGGTACGTTTCGCCAATTTCGGTTTTGGTCTTGATCGAAATCGGTTGGACGAAATTTAAAACCATGCTTGCAGTAGACAATAGAAGCGTATGTCCCTAACATATCATAGCTTTCAGGATCTGGTTTCTTTTGTTCCCTGCTGCTATTGTACGCAACGATGGAGTTAAAGCACTTTTTTGGCTGCTAAATGTATTATTGGAATTGATTATTTGGGGAGAAAACTTGGTATAGAATTTCAAAACAAGCAGTAAGGAATAGAGACCTTGATTTCACACACATTTTTCATTCTAGCGGATACTGGCAATATATTCAATAAAGAAACAACATTCCAACGTAGAGATCTCCTACACTCATTACATCCCTATTTGCACTCATTTCGTTAATAAGTCTGCCAAAATTGTAGCTTCTCTACGAACATGAAAGAAAGAAAGAGGTGACAAGGAATCGTCATTCAAAAAACAAAAACAAACAAACAGGGGTGACAAGTCCTTTAGATATACACCGTTGTTGTCATCTATGATGTCAGCAAGACGCCAAGGATCTTGATTTTGCACTGTCTTGGTGTTTCTATATTTTCTAAAGTGAGATTGATTATCTGCATGGTAACCATGGTTACCAGAAGCTCACTAGAAGGCTCGGAAGATCGCTTCCTATGTAAGTGATTACTTTTTTCTAGATGGATTGCTTTTCTCCTCTTGGTAATGCCAAAAGGTGTATTTTCTTATTTAAAACTTGAAATAATCCTTTTATATACAGTTTAACATCAAATTTAAAGATCGCTTCCTATGTAAGTGATTACTTTTTTCTAGATGGATTGCTTTTCTCCTCTTGGTAATGCCAAAAGGTGTATTTAAAACTTGAAATTATCCTTTATATACAGTTTAACTTCAAATTTAAATGACTAAAAATCCAAAATTGTAAAACTTTAAAAATTTGTAACTCTAATTGACCTTGAAGTGCTCCTTAACTTGTACCCTAATCTACTTTAACCCTCCCTGTGTAAACTACTGTAGTCTTGTCTCTTTCTCTACTGTTCTTGTTTAATTCATATTCTTCAAAAAAAAAAAAAAAAGATGGGTAATTTTGCCCGTTCAGATGAGTTGCCTGCAGTAATTGATATGGGGCCGGTCTTCTTATTCTGTAAACCAAACTCAGGCTGTGCTTTTCCTATCTTTCGGGGGTGGGGTGGGGGTGGCTATAACCTCTAATTAAGGCTGCCTTCGCAAACTTACCCATCGACTTAATTTCTCTGTTTTTAATCCCAAAAGAGGTGGCAAAAGAGATTGCAGAGGGGTTTCTATGGGAAGGCAGGGAGGTTGACAAGAAGGTGAAACGTTTGGTGAGATAGGAGGAAGTCTGCAAATCATTGGAATAGGGTGTCCCTGGCTTGGGATATATCGGGTTAAGTAATAAATATATGTTAGGGGAAGTAGGTTTGTAGTTTTGGTGAGGAGCAACAACAAGTAGCCCTTTCTAGGAAGGTTACTGCGGAAAAGTATGAGAAGGGTGGATATTGGAATGTTAGGTAGAGGTTTGAGGATCAGGCGTTTGGTAGTCCACCTGTCAAGCTAGCAAGGATTTTTCTTAGAGATAAAGAGATTAAAATTGTAAAATGTTACGAGTAGATTGAAAGATGATGAGGTGCTGCTTTACTGAAACTTCTTTCCCTATTGAAAGATATTTTCACTTTTTATATGCCAGGTTGAGGAAGACACATATGTTTGGGAAGCTGATTCGATTGGTCAGTTTTTAGCCATGACCTTTTTTGCGTTTTCTAAAAGCGGTTGTGTCTGAAATGTGTGTTGAACATATGCATGTCAAAACACACGCAGACATGTAAAACATAAGGACAGTGGCTTATCTCTTTTTCTTCTAATATGCTGTTTACATCGATTTAATCTATGGTTCTGTTCATCTAGCTATTCATAGATTAAATCTATATTTATATTCATCTAGATATAAGTCCTTCATCATCGAATTTTATAAGCTAATATTTCCGAAATAAGGTGTGGAACTTGGTGCGTAAGTGGTTTGGGAATGTGTTGGTTTTCCCATCGCTGCCTTGGTGACAAACTGACAATCATTGCATTCCTTGCTTGATTTTAATTTCTGCAGTTCTATGGAAGATTAAATAGCAGGATTATTCAGGAGAGCTATATTTGGTGGAATTAGAAACCACATCTTTAGATGGGTGTTGCTAAACAAGGTTTCAAGTTTTGGTTTCGGTATGCCTTTTAGTTGTGATGGAAATGGAAACATGTCGGTATCATATGTAAATGTTGTTAGAAATCCTATAAAATTACCAATCTGTATGGAAACATATGCAAATAATAGACATTTAAGATTAAACTTTAGGAAATGCTAGAATAAGTACAAATACGCATTAAAGCCATCACATAATAAAAAACACCCACGGTGTAACAACATCGAACATCTCTTAGGGGATCCTAGGCCTATGGGATGAATGGGGTGTTAAAGATAATAAAATCTGAATGCCTACCCGTAATTGTTAAACAACATCGAACATCTCTTGTTAGTGTGTGTGTGTGTTTTTTTTTCTGGGGGAGGGGTGGTGTCCTAGGCCTATGGGATGGATGGGGTTTTAAAGATAATAAAATTTGGATGTTTTTTAATGTTTTTCTTTTGTACTTTACGTTCGAAGGATTCAAATGAAGCGAAAAGTGGGAGCTTTGCTCTCCACTGTCCATACTCCATTATAAGGAGATTGGGGGTTGGGGCGTTTGAGGGTGTCTGTTCTAATGCAATTGTATGCATTGTCTCTTTGTGGATTTTTGGGTTCTGGTCTATTAGCTCACATATTAGACGAGATTGAGACAATTTGTGGGTGGATGTTTTCTTTCTGGTCATGTTAAAGAGAAGGTAATGAGATTGTGGATTCTTAAGGTATTATGCGAGGGGCGTCTCTACTCCTTTGCAAATTGCCCCTTTGTCTTTTTATTATAGTTTTGCTATCATTAGAAATAATCTCATATTTCTATTATAGTAAATTTTCCAATATTAACATCTACTGTACACTGTACAGATGTTTCACTATGTTGGGCTATCTTGCGTTGCTATGCCCTACACCTCTGATCTGTGTTCAAATTTGATATACTCGTAAGGATGCGCTACATTGTTAGATTTCAGTGCCATTTATAACATGTCATGAAACCATCGTCTTTTTTCTACATGTTGGGCTGGTGAGCTTGGATCAAACAAGAGACACTGTTGCAAAGAGCATTATCCAAGGCTAGACCCAAATCTCTCATGAACATCCCCATTCTGTTAACGCCTGTGAATGCAAACCACACCGAAATCACATTTCCCATCTTCTTGTAAGATAGATATATCTTTCTTGCACAGTGTAATGCATTAAACTTTACTGGTATTTAGAAAGCATTTACTTTTGATATGATAAATTTCAAATTATGCTGGAATGACCTCAGAAAGAATTTCAGTCCCCGGTGACTGAAAGCTAATGGTTACTATGCTTT
Organism: Tasmannia lanceolata; assembly: GCF_043159265.1. Classification (NCBI taxonomy): domain Eukaryota; kingdom Viridiplantae; phylum Streptophyta; class Magnoliopsida; order Canellales; family Winteraceae; genus Tasmannia; species Tasmannia lanceolata. The sequence goes on from NW_027518692.1 coordinate 36,112,938, forward strand.
ACAGGTACTAAGCTGTTGAATCATGTTCTGGACCTATGCTCGAAGCAGAATATCCCAGAGATTTACTTGCATGTGCAGACGAACAATGAAGACGCCATCAATTTCTATAAGAAGTTCGGGTTTGAAATTACAGATACCATTCAGAACTATTATCTGAACATTACTCCGCCCGACTGCTATGTTCTTACTAAGTTTGTCACCCAAGCCCATCCAAGGAAATGAGTTCCAATACCCTTTTTCTTCCAAAACCCATAAGCTTCTTCTGCATCAGTTTAGGTTGGAAGAGATCCAAAGGTCTAGTTTTGAGGGTATATAAATTTTAAAATTTATGAAAGTTATGGTTCAATATTTATCGTTGTCATTGATTTCCATGTGTCTTTTGCACTCGATTCTAAACATGTTTGCTGGTCTGCAGATTGATCAAGTGTTTAAATATCATGAACACGTCGCTTTATTCATCCAAAATTTCTTTGATTATGTTTCTAATAAATGAAACAAAGTATATGACACCTCTAATAAGATATAGTTGATGAAGGCTACCATATATCTACATAATCGCTGGTACTGATCCTTCCCCTGCTGCATTTCTTATTATTATCTTTATAACTTGCCAATCTAATGGTTTTTATCACTACCAGAGCTCCCTTTGAGAGTTCAAGAACTGTCTCCTTATCCACTGAATCTAAAAACAAAGAAAAATCAAGAATTTCTTTAGTTCGGCCCATGTGGAACATTTTCAAGTGCATGAACCACTGCTTTTAAGCGTGATCGACACAAAACCATTGTCAGAAACCTTATATGTCTTAAAGCATGTCGACACCAAACAATCATCGCATACGTAAATGCCCTGTTTGTTTTGGGTTTTGACTCCAAAACTGATTGTTTACCTCCTACGCTTTTTCAAGTGATTGTAAGCTCGGCAGACGGGGAATAGGGACTAGGAAAACGGAGGTGAGAAAATGGGTTTAATCTTTAGAACTAGGGTAAAGCTGCAACTTCATAAAATAACAAACTAGAAACTGAGGGAAGCTGATTTTAGGAATGCTTTGGGAATCACTATTTAAAATACTTACGGGCCGCTTGGATATGCGGATTTTAGAATCCAGGTTTTTAGTTTGAAAACAGTGTAAAAGAGGGTTCATGATCAAGCTGATGTATGCTGTCCTGACAGCGTTTTTTGGATTTTAAGTTAGAAATTCAGGTTTTTAAAATCTCTCTTGCATCCTGAGATTTCTAGAAACTTGGAAATATGGGAGGATCTGCTACTCTCTTGCTGACGGAAAAAACGGTGAGAAGTTAAAAACGAGTCCAAAATGACTGCTGGTCCGCTTCTTCTCCTGTCTCTTAGCTACAACTTTGAAGAAATCCTATATTCTAAAATCCACGTATCCAAACGGCCCATTATCTATTTTTTTAGGGATTAATTGCAAATTAAGGGCTATTGGCAAAAGTCCTCCTAATTGTGTCTGACAATAGCTATCACGCTCACTGTTCCAATGCAAAAACAAGATTTGAGTCGTGCGAAGAAACCAGAGGCAATCCGATGGTAATAAAATTGAGGGACATCTTTTATAAGTATTGAGCACAACCCTTAGTTCACCCAAACCACATAGATAATAAGCTCTATTTTAGACCTACAATGACCCCTAAAATCATATATAAATCGGACACTCCTAATATCCAAATATAGGTTTTTGATCCTTGAATGTGTACCGTTTCAGATTAGTTTTTGGCTGGCCAGAAATACATTTAATTGGATGTTAAAATTGTCAAAATAGGGCCGATAACTGAAGGCAAGGTCAACATGCAATAGCCAAGTGCTGTAAATATTTGGGAATCGATGTTGTAAAAAGGTTACACTTACGAAATCCAATGGCTGTGGCAATGTGAAAATAAACGAAAGGCATAAATAAGGAAACACAAGTGAAAACAAAAGTTCCATGCTTACAATGCCTCTCGGGTATTTGCAATCAGCCCTAATAAATGCACAAATACACATGATATTTTCCAATTGAGGAAAATAACAATGCTCAGTAGAACAAACATTACAGTAAAAATAAAATGGTAGGAAGATTAAAAAAAATAAAAATAAATAAATAAATATGTGGAGCTCTAAGACCCTGAGAAATAGGGTCAGGCTCCAAAACCCACACATCTCAACCCCTCCCCACAAATTATCAAAGCAGAGAAGTGAGAGGTTAGGCTCAACCCTGACATTAATATTCATTTTTCCTAATGAAAAAAAAAAACCCAAAGAAGTAGGAAAGAAAAAAACTGAATATATTATAGTCTTTGCAAGCTCTCAGGATGGTTTGGTGATGATACCAATCTGGTTATGAAGGGTGAGAGTGCCGCAAGTAATGCCTTGGGGCACTCCTCATGTGGAAGATGCCCGCATCCAGATATTGCAACTAGCCTCTGCGATAAAAACAAAACATTAGAAACTAAATTAAACAAAAAAGCCTTGACTACTGACCTGCAAGATTTAAGTTCAAGCTTGTTTGGAAGTTTGTAATTCACAGGCATGTAATGAACTCGGTTCATCTAGTTCTGTGTGTCATTCATTCGTTCAGTTCGTGACATTAGTTTGCTATGCTCGCACACTTCAACAGTTGGAGGGATGATAATATGTTTACAGATGATTTGTCTAAATTTCTTCAGTGTAATCCTGTGTTTCAAAGCTTGAACTCGGTCGAGAAGTCGTTCAAGGTAAAAGGGAATCCAAGTAGTCCAACTCCCACGAGTCGACAATTGACACGGGGAGTTTTTAAAGGCCGTAAAGTCATTTGTCAAGATAACAGATGTATTTTTCTAAAGTTTACAGTTGTCTTAAATTAAAACTTCCAAACCCTATTTTAGTATCTAGTTCTCATAGAAAACAGATTCAGGAAATGAATACAAAATTTTGGAAGATAACCAAAAATGGCTAAAGTCGCAACAAGGTAGTGAATTGTTCACTCTACACAATCTTGGGACTATATGTCATTCACATTTATAAACTTGGGCTTCAGATGAACTGTATACCGGGCGAACTATGGTTGTGGTTTTTAACTTTTATAGCTTCATCTCTGTTCACCATACACAATCTTGGGACTATATGTCATTCACATTTATAAACTTGGGCTTCAGATGAACTGTATACCGGGCGAACTATGGTTGTGGTTTTTAACTTTTATAGCTTCATCCCTTGTAGAGGAGAAATAACTGAATGGTACAAAGGAATACTTACAGAATTTACAAGATTTGAAGCCATAGCTTGAGCAGACTTCAGCGAGACAAGCGCATCCTCAGCACCTGTGACTACTAAAATTGGAAGGTCGTCGACTGATTTCAGCAATGCTGCTGCATTTTGCGATGAGAGAACTGTTGAAAATGACAACCTCCCTATCTCATGAAGTGCTTCATCCCAACCTTCCACACATAATGGTGCCTGATTGCACAATGGATGAGTTTAAGATCGCAAGTGAAAAATGGAGGTGCATTTCAGAACCTAAAAGATGGAAGTAATCAAGTAAAATCTAGTGTAGTTCACATTTCACATGCATGCATGAACATCTAGGAAGAAATACAAAGATAATGGACAAACCAACCAAAAGATTTGAGGAATATATTCATGTGATGAACAGAGGTGAAAAAAAGAGGTTAGATAATTTGGATTTTCATTAAGGGCCCGTTTGGATGCCGAGAAGATTTTGATTTGGAATTCTCACATTTGCAGCCCTTTTTGCATTGTGATTTGGATCCAGATCAAATCCTTGAATTTCCAATTCAGCGACTGACAGTGAAAAAAATCAGATTTCCAAATAAGCTGTGTAAATAAATATTGGAAATCCACAGATCTGGCGGTTTCCTTCACCCTCTTGGCTCCTCAACCGCTCCCCTGCAGTAGGAAATACCCCCTTCACTCTCTGTCTCCCTCAACATGAGCTGGCAGATCTATTCATTTTGTACTCAAAACTCAATTCCAAATCCAAATACAAAATATGAGGTATCCAAACGGGCCCTAAGAGTGTCGTGAAAGACTTGAATAAAATGTACTATCATTACAGTGAAGATCTAGATGGTGTTGAATCTCTCATCCCTAGTGAAAATGTAATGTCTGTCAGAGACTGTCACCATGCCTCTTCCCAAACTAATTCATGGCACTCTTTATGCTGGAACAAAAATAAAGTGGTAGGGGTTCATAGTATAGACTGTACAATCCTTATTCCCTTCTCACATGGGGAAGCACATTACCTTGTAGAGATTTAGAACCTCTGTTGTTAGCTTGGTAGCATCATACCACGCACGGCGATTAACCACTTGAGTAATCTCAGCACGCAGAAGAGGGCGGACCATGTGCTTCTTCCCCAAGGAAGTATGCAGGAGGATCTTGGCAAAGGCAGGAACAACTTCTCTTGACAAGCTGACGCTGAGCAACACCACTCCCTTGATCTCCACCTGGAAGATGCATGAACAGAACAAATTAATGAATTGTGGGAAAGCAGAGAATGAATTCCTACTTTGGGATGATGTGAGATCTAATGCCCCTGAAAATGACTCGATATTCGATAAGAGGTTACTGAAAATGCTCCACGAGTTTTTCTACAAGTTCCATGGGGGATTCCAAGAGAGCCTTTGAATTTCAGCCTGGTTGAGAGGTTTTGCTTAGGAATAAGAATATCTCATCATGTTAGAACAAAAAAAGGTAATCTGATTGATTAATGATGAAGGGAGAGTTGTTGAAGTAAACAAACAATGAAACCATGCAACATGACATATGCTTAATCCTATGTGACTGCAAAAGAAACACCTGACTCAGGTCTCAAGAAATTTAGAAAAAATGTGCTTGTAATGAAGCTAATCCTATGTGACTGCAAAAGAAACACCTGACTCAGGTCTCAAGAAATTTAGAAAAAATGTGCTTGTAATGAAGCTACTTTGACAAGTATTACCTAGGTTATTGATTTCGTTTCGTTTCGTATGGAAAACTAGAACATAACACCCCCATATTCTGTTTTGGCCAGCGTTTCGTCTCATTTCAGTCCATTTCAGCCGAAACAGGGTGTTTTGTCCTATTTGGATTTACTAAAAAAATAGTTTGAAGACCCAATTCTAAAAGGATAAAAAGTCAACTTTCAATTCTAGTACAAAATTCGACCTTCCTCGGTCATTTGGGGCCGGGTAAAAATCTTAACTTTCAAAACGATAGGGTATTTTTCCAATTTTAAAAATTCATAAATTATATCATGTCCAAGCACTAATAAATCCCAAAAATCCGGTAAAAAAAATCTCATAAATTGGTCTGTTAACTTTTTCATCTAGTCAGGGACTGGTCAAAACAGGCATTTCAGCATATAGTATATTTTTTTTAATGTAAATGTTGGATCTTTACAGCGTTGATGTTGTGATTGATTGAGTTACAAAGGATGACCATGTTGCTCCAATTTTTACTAAATTTTGATTTTTTGGATTTTTAATAGATTTTTAAAAATTTTAACTATTAAAAAAAATTCTCCAGTAGAGTCTTTTTCGAAACGAAACGCCAAAACAGCCGAAACGTTTTGTTCCGTTGGCCACAAAGAAACAGCGAAAGAAACGGAATCGATAACTAAGATTATTACCAACACGGCAATTTCCAATACAATTGCAAATTTGCCTCGAGAGTCGAAGAGAGGAACATAGAGAAATAATTCAATAAACAGATCTCGATGTTCCGGAATTTTGAAACAGAATCTACTGTTGTCTTACTTACATGAGCAGAGTTTGCAGATGATCGGACTCTCTCTGCCGCCTTCAAAACAAGCAGTCCTCCATCATCATGACCAACAAGTACCACTGAAGAAAAACCCATCCTCGTACAGAAAGAAAGCAACAGATCAACCTGAAAACATCACAACCATGGAAACAAAAAATTCTTCAAACTTCACATCACAAAGCAAGTCTTGAGAAAGCTATGTTGCATTATTATTATGGGTACGAGTGCCAGAATCCGACAAGAGTATCGAATGTCGAAATTGGCAAATATCATAAAGAAAGATTTGTAGATTCGACAAAAATACTATTATGTAATTTTTTACATAATAGTATATTTATAAGTAGGGGTTTCATTATTCGGTTTTAACCGAATAACCGAACTGAACAGAATTGATTCGGTCGGTTCGGTTCAGTTTTTTGCTAATTTGGTTCGGGTTTCGGTTTTTATTTTTGGTTAATTCGGTTATTGGGTTTCGGTTATCTCGGGAAAAAAATTCGGTTAACCGAAATTAACCAAAAATAAACATTATTAAAAAAAAAAAATGATGTATGGGCACTCCGTAGGATGATCCAAACCGTCCATTTGATTGATCACAAATTCAATAGGTTGTGCCTAAAAAACCGTTTCGATAGATTGATCATAGCCCTCCGATCAAACCGTCCAAATAGATATTTTTTTTGTCTTTTTCTATCACTATTCGGTTATAACCGAATTTTTCATCGGTTCGGTTTCGGTTTCCGAATTTTGATAACCGAAATTATTTCGGTTATCAAATTTCGGTTATTTCGGTTCGGTTATAACCGATTGAACACCCCTATTTATAACAAGTAATATATTGAGAATTTTAATAAGTTAAGTAAATATAAAATTTCATTTCCACATAAAAAACTTACTATTAAGATGGATGAAATGCAAAATATACGGTAATTGTAAAATTGTGGTAGTACTATTCAGGAAAAAATAGAGATAGAGATCTACAATTGTCGCAGCTCTGAAGTATTGGAATCGGACACATAAGTATTGGAATCTGACACGTGTTTGACACAGGTACTTCGCCCATTTAGAAGAATCCGTGAAACATGGTGAGAAAGTGAATATCAACTTAACAAGTTGACAACAAGTAAATAGTGCAGAAATGTATAAACTTATGATAGAAGCTTCAAATAAAGCAAACATGTAGAACAAGGAAATGCCACACGTTTTCAATAACCGACGAAGCAATGATTTCTGTCAACAATTACGACGGTGAATGATTTCTTGGACTTTTGCAAATGCCCATAACAGTATAAGTTTGAAGAAATGACTAAAATTTTTAAGAATTGGACAGGAGGGTACACCATGTTGAAATGGTGTGCACTACTTTAGCAGAGGAAGACTAGTTAAATTTAGAAATTTATCCTGACAAATTTGAAAGAGGTTTCGAGGTAGTCTCACGGGCTCTCACCCATTCACATCCAATTAAAAAAAAATCATTCATTGCTCTCACCCATTCACATACAATTAAATGCACAAAACATTAACATTTTGTGAACATAATACCATCAATTGTTAGAAATTTGTGTTTCCAAAAAGGTTTGATACATCAAAAAGGAATACAGTAAACGGTAAATAAGGCCCAGTTCCATCAAACAATACTCACTCAAAAAAAGTCACAGAGATACTTCTCTTCATAAGAAAGAATTTAGAAGCACCTTAACCTATGAAGTCCACAAGTTACAGATTTTAGTTTTCAAGATTGGCTATAATAACTTCTCATTGACAAGAAACAACTAGTCTTCCTCTCAGAAATAGCCAAAGCAAAACTACTTCTCTCCAAGTTAAAAGAACTAACCTTTCTTATGCCATATTAGGGATGGAAGCCGTACAAACCACATAGTTTTAGGCCTAGAGCATCAACCTTAAGTAGAAGATCCAATTATAGTCATTCTAACCACATACAGTGAATTTTTTTCGACTAACGGAAAATTAGCAAGGCAATCACCTGAGATTCAAGCTTATATGGATTTGGTAATTGCTTCTCCTCCCAATCCTTCCTGCGGAGCCGAGATGTCAATCCCCATCCTGGCCGATCAAAGGCTGCAACCGTGCATCTGACCTGTCGAGCTAGCACTCCCATCACGTGCCTCCAAGAGAACACCCCTCCACCAAACCCATGCACTAGAACAATACCAAATTTCCCAACTCCCTCTACACCTTCTTCTGAACTCGCAGAATTTGACAAACCCACTTCTCCATCACCATCTAGTCTCAAAGCTGGGATTTCATATGAGAAGAAATTAGCTGATTTTGCAGAACCAGCCAACAGTGGTGCATATAGAGAAGAACCATGGAATTGGTTACTAAAGCTCCTATGGAGATGATACTTGGTCTTCGATGGAACTGTTAAAGTTGGCTTGTCAACCTTAAGCCTTCCCATAGTGATACATGGTGAACTGCAATTGGGATAGGGGTCAAGGAAGCTTGTGGCGGCCAGAGAACGAGAGAGAGGTGATGATTCAGGGAGGGTGAGTTTGTAATGGAGAGTGAGACCTTGGCAGATAATGAAGAGGCTGTCGCTGTCAGCAAGTAATCTGATTGGAAATTTCCCTTCATCACATGCTGACGGGACATGTTTTCTTTTTGTTTCACTGTCGCTCTTTGAGTTTTTTCCTGTGCACGGAGTTGGAGAACGTGGGACCTTATGGTAGCCCCCAGAAAATACATTCTTGCAAACTAGAACCTGTAAGGTATACATAGAGAGATAGAGAAAGAGAGGTAAGAAAATAATTACTAGGTTATTAGTGCAAGGCAAAAGATAGTGAAGTTCCTGAAAACTCTCAAAGAATTTACGAAACACAATACAAAATATGAATTAGAGGAAATCTAGAATGCAAGTATAGGATATTGAGATCAAAACAAGAGTGTATCAATTCCAAAATTTAAAATATTTATGCAGCTGATAACATGAAAAATATTTACAATTATCGTGACTTTTACATGAAAACTATATCACATCATATGTAAACATGAATATACGTGTGCGTGTGCGTGCGTGTGTGTGTGTGTTCGTAATTAAGATTTGAATATCATAGAAGAAAAAAAAATTCAAATTTCAGATCACAAAAGAGATACTTTGAAAACAGTGTAGCACTGCAGGGTACAAACAGCTTTGTATTCATAAAAACAAATCGAAAAAGAAGAATATGATGGGACTTACTGCTTCAGGGTCAACTCTATGAAATAGGAGCTTCCTCCTTGCTCTGCAGCTTGTTCGATAAGCAACCACAATATGGCCAAGAGCAAAAACCAGTGAGGATAGGAAAAGAACAGGCATCCCCCATGACTTCTTCAAATGGAGCTTCTGCCTTGCCAAAGAATATGAAGCTTTCAGTTCAATGTCTGAAGTTGCAGTGAAAACACAGGCCTTCACAGATAAAATGACAATTGAAACTAAGGAAAAGAGTGTTGTTGTTCCAAGATAAGGCCCATGAGAAAGCCCAGGTCCATCACACAAAGAGTAAACACCTGCAGGTGGAAAACAGGAACCCACAATAAGGAGAAAATTACTGTATAACCTTGAACGAATCAATTATTGAGGCTATATTTGACATTAAAAGAGTTTTAGCAAGAATCAGGCCTGCAATATTTTGCACTCTTTTCCCTTTTTATAAGTTTTCATAATAGGCACAAATCTGTTCCAAAACAAAAATCAGTCATTAACTCAGAGGTTAAACAGAGAACAATTCTCTTAGGGCCCGTTTGGATACCCCTTGGATTTGGATTTAAGGGTGAATTTGGATTTCCAAAATCCATGGATTTGAAATCAAGAATTTTAAAATTCACAAATTTATAAATAATGCCGTTTGGATGACTACATATAGATTTGGATTTCAAATCTAAATTAATTTTTGTTTGTTTGGATGCTCTTTGGATTTGAATTTGAAATCTAACAAAACCAAAATGCCCTAAAATACTTGATATAGGGGCATTTCAACCATTTTCCATGATCCAGGGGTATTCTAGTCATTTTACCCTATATGGGGCTGTTTTGATCATTTTTTATGTAATAAGGGTGTTTTAGTCATTTTTCATGACTCAGGGTATTTGGTCATTTTCACCCGGTATAGGTATATTTCAGTCATTTTGCGTGACCCGGGGTATTCTAGTCATTTTACCTAATATGGTGTATTTTTATCTCATGAGGGTATTTTTAGTCATTTTAGTCATTTTTCATGAGCCATTGGTCATTTTTACTTGATATAGGGGTATTTCAGTAATTTTTCATAACTTGGGGTATTCTAGTCATTTTACCCTATATGAGGTTATTTTGATCATTATTATGTCATAAGGGTATTTTAGTCATTTTGCATGACTCGGGTGTATTTTTTCATTTTTACCTGGTATAGGAGTATTTCAGTCACTTTGCCTGACCCGGGGGTATTCTAGTCATTTTGCCTGATATGGCATATTTTGATCATTTTTATCTTATGAGGGTATTTTTAGTCATTTTGGTCATTTTTTATGAGCCATGGGTCATTTCTACTTGATATAGGGGTATTTCAGTAATTTTCCATAATTTGGGGTATTCTAGTCATTTTACCTTATATGAGGTTATTTTGATCATTTTTATGTCATAAGGGTATTTTAGTCATTTTGCACGACTCGGGGGTATTTTTTTCATTTTTACTTGGTATAAGGGTATTTCGGTCATTTTGCCTGACCCGGGGTTTTCTAGTCATTTTACCTAATACGACTTATTTTGATCATTTTTTAATGTCATGTGGGTACTTTAGTCATTTAACACTTCTTTGGTATATTTTGGTCATTTTAACCCCTTACCCCCTTACGGGTCACATTTAGATTTATAAATAACCTCTCGCATAGAGGATTTATAAATCCAAAAAATTACACTAACAAGAGGAATTTGTAAATCTTGTGGATTTCACTCAAATCCAAATCCAGATGTCATAAAGGCTTGCCAAACGCCGAATTTGGATTTAAAAATCCAAATTCACCTCCAAATCCAAATCCAAGGTGTATCCAAACGGGCCCTTAATTCTTTTCAAAATTCTCATGAAACAGTGTTCTATCAATTATAAAAAATTCACTTACCAAGATAAGGGAGGTTATATAGATATTTTCTAAGTACTCATGAAGATGGCTTATGACCATTTGCTAGCAGGACATTCATCAAATTTTCTAGTTCCTCCAAATACCAAGGAAACAACAGTTATAAGGAACCGAAAAAAATGCATTTTACTTTTTACCCTTCTCATTTGCAGACATAAAGAAAACACTTTCCCCTGCTTCTCTATAATTTTCATGAAACTTAGCATGCACATGATTCTAAAGAAGGATAATGGTTCAGAAATTTTTTTATCCAAAACATATGCGTGGGCTAGGAGAAAAACTTTTTCCACTGCCCAACAAAAAGGAAGTTAAGTCTTCCAAATTCTTCATGAAACTGCATTGTCGTTCTCAAGTTCTAGTTTTTATGAAACAATTATTCTCAAATTGCATCACTTAAAGGAGAGAAAATAAAAGTAAAATCAAACATATGCAATAGCATGACTTTCCCGGTACCAAATTACTCTCAGTTCTCCTATCAACATGTAAGCGAATCCTTGTTCTTTCGGTAGAAGCTATGAACAGAAAAAATTCACGAAAATTATTTCTAAATTTTCTTCTAGAAAACCTAGATTCATATTTTCCATCCCAATAAAAAATCTATCCGTATAATGACCTCAATTAATAAAAAAAATGCGAACAAACCAAGCTCCTAAACACAAAACCGACTATTCCACCCTCCAAAAAAAAAAAAAAACCTAAAACAATTAAATTCTTACCGAAAACCTTATTTATCAAGAGAATAAAGAAAAAATGATTTCTATATAATATCAGAAACAAATTCCTCGAAGAAAACACGATTTTTTGCCAAAACATCAGCACAGCGAAGGACAAAATGTAAAGAAATCGGAGGAGAATAAAGGAAAAAACGATCTCACATGTGATAACGAGAGATCTGATGACGGATACGAGAGGAATATCGATCAAAGAAGTCCTGAAACCGTATCTCACCATATGATCCCTGAATCCATGGCATCTAACGCAAGTAAAGCTCGAAATCAACACGCTCAGCACAAAAATATCACAGATTGCAACGAGAATCGGGGCAGAGAATACAAGTAGCGAAGCCACAAGCGTCAACATGAAGAAAACCGTCCGGATTCCTCGTCGGATCTGCTCTAAATTCCCTTTTCCGGCGGCCATGGCCGGAATCTCCGTTCGAAAACCTAGATCTAATTCGATTTAATACTCTTCTCCGGTCGATCAATCAAATCTAGTTCTCGAAGAACAGAAAAGATGAGGTTTCGAAGCATCTGGAGATCGAGAGCGAGATGAAACCCTAGCAGTCGTAAGAGAGGCGGTTCCGGTTTCCGACGAAATATCGGCCATTCGACAAGTATCGGAGATTTTTCGGTTAGAAAAATCGAAGGCTTTTCGGAAAACCTGCCATGACTACTAGGGTTTGGAAATCGAACCAGAGATTCCTTCTTCTTCTTCTTCTTTTTTCTTTTTCCATTGTGTTTGGAGAGGTTATTATTGGGCTTCTAATTTCTATTTTTAAAATGCTTCGTTTTCATCTCCTAATTGACTGTGGAATTAACTGAAAACTCGGGGTAATAATTAATATCTCTCGCCTTGATGATGACACATCTGTTACATATCTGGCAAACCAGAAATGGACATTAATAACCTCGTCACCTCTGATAACCATGGTTTTAAATTTGGACCGGATTTAAGTCAATAACGAAACCGAAATTCCTAAAATTTACCAAATTTCGGTCGAAAATTCCAGAAATTTGAGATGAAATTTCATTAAAATATTATTTTAACAAATTTTGGCCAAAATTATCGAAGAAATTTCAGCCCGAAGAAATGAGATTTCTTAGCAATTTAACATATTTCGGCCGAAATTTGTACCGGAAATTAAATTTAAAACCATGCTAATAACACGGAGACTATATAGCCCTTTCAGGTGCAACCTGGTCAGGCAGAACCCGAAACGACAGGTAAACCTGATTTTTTTCCCATGTTTTCAGCCTTGTTTTCTGTAAGATTACAAAAAACCGATTCTGAGTCCAAAAGCAATCATGTAATTTTGGGCATAACAATTGCTTTCGGACACCATCACAGCTGTTAAAATCTTAAACGAAACAGGGCCTTAGTTCTATGAAAAGAGTTTTTATATGGTGCTCTCTACGGTGAGGTATCATGAAAGCGATACCGCCCTTGATATTTGATCCAATAGCAGTGCACTTTTTAAGAGGCTGATGTTGCATCAAATGTCAAAGCGGTAGGACTTCACAGTCGACCACCATATAATTTCTCCCATGGAAAAAGAAAAAAAAAAAACTCTCATGGTTGCCAAACATGGCCCAATGACTTGTTTGGGCTGCAAGAAAATTATTTCTTAAGAAAGTTTTTTCTCGGTAATTTTTTTTGTTTTGGAGAGGAGGACAATGATAAATTTTAGAGATATCACTGTAATTTAATGGTCCCCATGTAAACAAAACTTGTTTTTAATTTCACTATTTTCCATATGTAATCAAGCAATGAGATGAATGAAGTGTTTTTTTAAGGTTAAGTCGATTAAAATCTTGCCATTTACATGATGATTTTTGTGATAATATTTTCATCATTTTAAATATTCTTGTGACTGTAGAGAGCCAAAATAGGGACAATTTCTTGAACAATTTTAAAACGATAGTGGCATTATTGTAATTCTCTCCGAGAAATTGAATTTCGAGGGGGAAGACATTTCGAGAACGTGACCGTTAGCTGGTGGGGATCGTGGTCGGGACCAAACCCAGAAATATGCTTTTTATATTAATTAATTTATTTATATTTACGATATAGGACACGTCACATCAGGTAACCTCGGGGGTTGACGTGTTAGTAGACAGCCACGTCAGCATATGAGTGAGACGTGGCGGTACTGAAAAAAGATGATATCATTAATTTTTTAAATAAAAGCTAAGTAGAAGTATAAAATTACCTGCGGACAAGTAGCACGAATAGTGCATGAAACATGGAGATTTTCCACATTAGGAGGGAAGCTGACTCTCCTGACCTTTTATCCAAGAGGAATTGGCCGGGGAAAGGTGAGCCTATTCCTCCCCCCCTATGCTCCGGGGCTTGTTATCTTGCCTCAACTCTGAGCGAGAAGGCACCTTGTATATCAGATTATAATTCTGTGTTGCTCCCCTTCACTTTTAGACGATGTGTGCATTTGGCTCTTCTTCTCTTGCTTATCTCTGCTTGATGGTATTATGTTGGAGTCCTCTCTTTTTTGGAGCATGTTCCCCTCTCTTTTTCTGGCTATTTAAGCCCCCCTAGTTGTAATTCTTCTTCTTTTCAATGAATTATGGTAGGGGTCTTGCCTAACCCCAGCTTACCAATCAAAAAAAAAAAAAAAAATAGGTTGGTGAGAAAGGGAAAATGATTTTACTTTCTTTACCCAGGGAACACTATTTCGGTGGCAACCAAATGAACCCTTGGGAAAATGGGAATGGGTCACGGGTCACGGGTCACCTATCCCTTTCACCACCTTGTAGTTTTTTTCCAAACAAAAGAGGGTGCAAATGCCAAAAAAAGGTAGAAATATCATTTCCCTTCCCCAATAGCTCTTCTGAAATGTAATGAAGTAGCTTCAGAAGAGTTACACCTTTAAATTTCTCTATCCTTTACATGTTTAACTCACACACACATACTAAACACTCACAGTTCCCCAACCTTATCATATATAATGCTTCAAAGAATCCATTGCCTTTCACTACCAAAAAATAAAATAAAGTCCTACCACCTTTTCAAGGGGCACCAAAAGCACCCCAAAAAACTTTTCCCCAACATCACCCATAGCTTGCTGACTGTTCATGTGGGACCACACATGGCATGCCAGCGCAGCGCCACATTTTGGCAGCGTTGTGCTTTTTGCACGCCCTTATGCATCTCTGCACACTTCCCTCGTGGTTGCCCTGCGCTCACCACCTTCTCTTCCATTATATAAACAAGTTAACCACCACCTCCTCATTCAAATTCCACAAAACTATTGAAAACCCATTTCCACTACCTTTTTCTCCTTGCAATCCAAGTCTCCTAGCAAACTGAAAAAGGAAAACAATTTCCTTTTATCCCTTTTCAACTCTTTTCTTACCCCTACATTTAAAACAAGGGAAGATGGTTCTCATTTATATCTCATGGTGCAAGAAGCATGGTGATGGGGATGATGATGGGTATGATTATACGCCTGCTGCTTCAATAAGAGGAGATGGTGACGACGATGATGACGGGGATTACGATTATGCTCCTGCGGCATCAATTGAAGGTGATGGTGATGGTGATGATGATGATGATGATGATGATGATGGAGATTCTAGTTATGATTATGCTCCAGCCGCGTAAATGAAAGATACCATTTACAAGTGTTTAATGAGTCATTGGTTTCCAAAACCCGTAATTTTGATTGCTAATGACTAGTTGAAGGAAATATATTAGTGGGTCTTTGTTGAACACTTTGTTCTAAGGATGGCATTGCTCAATTAATGGACCACTTTTTTTTATTGATTGTTGATGGTTAATAAGGAATTTTAACAACTACTAATAGCTAATTAGAAAAATGCACATGAATATAGAGTGCCATTATTGAAAAAAGGGTGTGGATATCATTTCCCTTATCTTTTTGTACGGAGGTTTGAGCCCATGATGCAAGTCAGCTAGCAGCTCTGTTTGGTTGCCGGGTTTTTTTTGGTTCCTAGGATTTATGTGGGAGAAAAAAATCCGAGGCGATTGGTGGGAAAAAAAGTCCTAGAAGTATCCCGGTAAAAATAAATTCCCATGTTTGGTTGACCGGACTATGGTGGGGAAAAAAAAAAACTTTGTTTGGTTGCTTGAACTGTTGGGAAGAAAAAAAATTCTTCTCAAGCTTATTTTTGGTTCCTCGGATTATTTTGGGGAGTTTTTATATGATGCCCGACCGTCAAATTGCCACCTTGCCCATTTGATTTTTGATCTAAAAGATGGTTTGACCAGATAGAAAATCAAATGGCAGGGGGGTAAAAACCCTACCCCCCTGCCCTTGTAAATCTGACGGTCGGCCACCATATAATTCTCTATTTTGGGATGAGATGAAAAGGCAATCATTATAAGAGTGGGATTAAAAAAATTCACCACATAAGCAATCATTACAAGAGTGAGATTAAAAAAATTCTAGTGCTAAAAGGCAACCAAACATGGGATGGGACCAAAATTTTACTAAAACTTCCTAGGACAAAAATGTTACTGGCAACCAAACGATGGTCCTTCGAGTATTTTCAGAGTCTGCACGACTCTTGTTGACTATATTAACTCATCATATGACCTAATATTCTCCTTAGTTTGACGACGATGGAACATAGTTATTATTATATGAAAAACACTTTTAGAACAGAATCCCGTCTAGAAAATAAAGACCTGTATTAATTCTGATTCATGGGGATTCGATCCCTCCCAATGGCCTTTTTTTGTGAAAGTGGCATCAATAATTGATCCCCGTTTTTTTTTTTTTAACAAAACGGATTCATGTTTTGCTAGCGGTGCTCTTATTATATTTATTGGGTTCTGATATTCGAGCGACAATGTTTTGATAATGGCACTTTGTTTCACATGTTTTAACCAACTGTCAAAGCTATTACAATTCACAAAAGCTCTAGTTCTCAGAAAAGTAGAAAACAAAGGGAGTCGTCTCATTGTCAAAACTTTTTATCCTCAACTCCACAAGGGCTTAAACGGATTTTTCTTTTCCTTTCCCTTCAATGCAAGGGATATGATAGGTAAGGGACTTTCGCGGATGCATAATATGGTGGAAGGCAGTGGAAAGGAAAACCTTTTTTCCAAATTTTCCCCACTTTTTCTTTGTTTGGTTGCTCAAGGAATTGTTTTCTAAGCTGGAAAGATGTTGTCTAAAAAGGAAAACACTCATTTTTTGTACTCTTTTTAAAAAAAAAATTTAAAACCCCTTATGTGGCATTCATTTCCATCTATAAAGAAGCATTGGGTAGCATCCACGCATGGTGAGGTCCACTGGTTCTTTTGCCATTAATATATGACTTATTAGTTATTATGATATATGTGCACATGCACATAGGAATTCGAAATTACAAGTGTGTGCCTTTTGTCCTACTGTGACTGTTGACTACTTGACTGCCTTCATTTTAGGTATATTCCGAAACAATGCTTTACAGCATAAAATAGTGAGGAAAACTCTATGGTTTTAGAGTGCTTGAGCATGAGTGAAGGGAAGAGTGTGTTTTGTAATGGAATGGCTTCCATCAAGCTCAATCCAACCCTAAAATAGCCCTTGTTATTCTTTAATTTCTAATTTTGCAAGTTGCAAAAGGTCAATAGGACATGGCACCACTTGCTATTCATAGAATTTGCAGCCTATGTGAGGTCACCTGAAAAATGGAAACATTCTAACACACCAGAGATTGGTTCACCAACAACTGCCAATGTGTAACAGTTTTTATTTTTCGAGTATAATGGCAATGGAAAGATCACCTTCCTAAATATACAGCAAAACAAATAGACCCTAAGAAAAATTGCACAACATAAAATCAGCATTTCACGAGTCAGACGAGATCTGCAATTAGAGAGGATAATATGGTTATTAGGGGTTCTAAAGGGTCTGCTCACCTCATTTAATGGGTTCTGTCCAAGGTTACACGGGCGTTCTTGTTACTGTACATGTCTTCTCCATCATATATTTCTTCTTTTGATCAATTAAAGTTTTCAGACACATTTAAGAAAGAACAGGCTGCATTTCTGCTAAATGGTAGTATCATCCAAATTTCTGATCAAAGAAAAACACAAAATTTATTATCCAAAGTCAATACACAGAACCACATCATGTCTTTCTTTACATAAACCTAATGCATTAGTTCCTTCCAGAGTTCGACCACAATACAAACACAATCCTTCTTGATCAGTAAAATATATAAGACGGGGAAGTCCCGTTCTGATGGCATACTTATGATCCTGTTGAAAGCCATGTTGCTTGAGCAGACATTATTATCCCCACGATCACTCCAAACAACCCAAGTGCACCACCAAAGATTTCGCTTACCAAAATCTTTACAAAAAGGGAGGAATTCTGGGCATCAGACAGAGCGCAGCTGCTTCCAATTATTCCGACACAGAGCCTGTTGGCAGAAAACACAAGGCTCAACAGCAGATAAACCATAATATTGTCATACTTGCCTAAATAGCATATAAGTATATATTGATTAAATTGGTAAAAAGTCAAAAACCAAATCACTTTCACATACCCGCAGACCAGGTTTGCGAACCCCACAATGATCCCGGAAGCGAAGATTGCATATCCAGCTCTAAGAGACTCTGGTGCATATAACTGGGTTGCTGGCACACTCTCTAGCTTTGTTTGTAAAATGATTGCTACAATAACGCCATATATCGCAACAGCCTCACAGAAAATTACACTGAAAAGAAGAAAAATGACGAAGGAAGCCCATAAAAAATGTTTCTAAGACCATACTAGAAACGTTGATGTATATAAAATGAGAACAGGACATCAGCATACACATCTCATACAAACGTGTGCACCATGTTCAAGACCCATAAATGTGTGTGTGATTCTAGCCTTTATTGTAAGCTTGCTAGCTTCCTTTTAGTGCAACCTTCTGTACCTGCCCTTGCATCAACATTAGTTGGGTAGCTGGTCTGCTCAAATAGCTGCCCTTCCTAATAATAGTAAATGCTAATGTGCCATATGTAGCAAAATCGAGTCTCCTTCCTTTCTCCATTGAATGATCCAAATTGCCTTTCAGAAAAAAAGAAGCTCACTGATGACAGACAAACTTCAATGTTTCCTTTCATTGGAGCAAGTGTTACTTTGTGTTGATTCACCTCTGTACTCATTCCCTCTACCAACAATATAGTACCATGTTGCTAGTGTTTAGAACTCTTGTTGGAAATTTTAAAAAATTTGAAAAGCCAAAAGTGATTTTTGCCTTGTCTTTAAAATTTAGAGAAAAAGATTTAAATTTTGGTTTCCCTCTTATTTCAAAAGCTAGTGACTTTTGAGTGCTTTTTTAAATGAAAAGATTCTTTTTAATGCCCAAAACGGTTTCCATTTTACCCCATTAATTGCTAAATGGTTATGATAATAACACATATTAAAGTTGCAAAACCGTTTCATCTCCAACGGTCACAAATATGAATGTTAGAAGAAAAACGTTCGAGGCTCTTAATGGTGGCTTTTCTCAACATTAATACCCATAAATGGTGGCTCTTTCCAACAGACACTTTGGTGTCTATAAAAAGGAAAAGAGAATACGGTTTGGGTAAGGCTAAGAGTTTTTGGGGTCTGCAATTGGGGTGGCTTTTGTCAACAGAAAAAGAAAGAGGTTTACACAGAAAAAAAGGTTTATGTTTTCTAGTTTTGCTTCATTTCTTTCTTTATGTTCCTTCCGTGTCTGAGCACAGTTCTAAGGTGGTTCTGGGTGGACCAGTCAACGAATGCACGTGGATTGGAGCCATATTTGGTTGTTTTATCTTGGAGCGTCGATTCGCGGATCCCGGTTGCACCGGTAGGGAGTGGATACGATTCTTAAGGAGAGTGACCAGTGGCACGACTCAGCCTCCTTCTCTCTTCAAATCTGATTTTTCTAAATGATTTTCATCAAAAGAGATAAGTGCAATCTATTTTTCATGTTTTATTTCAATTATGATTTGATTTACAGTACATGGATTTTTGGCTACGAGTTGCACTGTTTTGAGGTCGAGTAACATGTTTTCGGTTCAAGTAACCTGTTTTAGATTCGAAAAACTTGTTTTGACTTCAACTTTTTGTTTTTGGGTTCGACTAAGCCATATATCATTTCTTCATTATTTGTTTATAAGATCTGTAGAAATCTGGTCCGTCCATTTTATCAAACAATCTTAAGAATCATAATATTTGGGCTTCTTAAATGTGGATTTTTTCAACAGTCTTAAGAATCGTAATATTTGAGTTACTTAAGATATGGATTTTACCAACAAACTTTAAGAATCGTAGTATTTCAGATTTACTACTTTTCATATAAGGGTCAAACTTGTTACTGATCTATGATCTATGGCTTTCTATAAAAAAACCCAATTTTGGTGCAAACAAAGTCAAAAGATATGTTCAGATTTTTTAAAAGAAAATAGAACATTTTAATGATTTTTAGCCTCATGTTATGATGTTGATTGTTGATCCGTTTATGTTTGCTCTTTAAAACATGAAAAGTTCCATAATTTATTTCAATTATAGTTTTGGAATTTTACATGCTTGGTTGAAATTCATATGATATTTTTTTCATCATTCAGTTAAAACTCTTTTGATGTTTGGAACTAAATGGATCACATGGATGGGGTTTAGGAAACACCTTACTTTTAAATTGGTGTAAAAACCCATCTCTTATTTGGTTTGGCAAATTAAAAGGTTGAGTACCTTAGGACTCAATATTGTTATTGGCACCTAAACTAGTAGATTATATTTGTTTGGCTTTGGTGATGAATTTTCTTATTATATCTTTATAAAATTGCCTCAACATGTTAAATTTCTGTTTTTAAGAAATTTTGATGGTTTGTTAATAAAAAAGAAGAAGGAAATTCATGGTTGATCATCATAGGGGCTTGATATTTGGACCGTTTGTGGTGGCTTACAAAATCAGTAGCCTATGTTTTGATATCAACACTCATTTATCTAGTTAAATGTTTTGACACTCATTTGTTTTGATAATGGTACATAGTTAGAAAATGATGCTTGTCAAGTGTTTGCTAAAACGCCTTTAAGAGATAAGCTTGTCTTGTTGAATGCTTGTAAATGAATCTAATAGCAATATAAGTAACGATTCATTTTCAATGAGAAAAAATCTGCATTACTTGAATGGGATGCTATATAGTTCATATACTATCAAAGTTTAAAGTTCTTGTTCTTGTTAAGGAACTTGGTGTATTGCCATCATGTATTGGAAATGATGTTTTATGTGTACTATGGCATGGGAACTCTAAAAGCCAAATTGGGTTTGGCATTACCCTAACTAGTTCATTCCATCTAAAGAAGAATTGATGAAATTCATCAATATAATGCATGTTAAAATGTCATTCTAATTTTCTGTGTCTTTTTTTTGAAAAATAAGTAGATTTGGCATATTGGAACAAAATTTGAACAATATATGCAATGATGCATGTAGTGTATGGACATGATTTTAAATTCTTGGTTGAGAGGCTAACCATAATTTTTGGAGTATGGAGGCTTAAAATGTAAATTTCATATACTCACTTATGGTTTGTTGCCTGATAGGTACATGCGTACATTAGATTGTGATGGATTGTACCTGGTCACTCAGAATTGAGAGGTAATTGTTCAAATTGTGGGGTCCTACTGTTCAAGAAGGTTAGGTTGTGCTAATTGGATCTCTAATTAAGAGAATCTGGGTATACCAGTGGGTACTTATCCATCTTAAGTGGTGGAGCGATTTCATGAAAATCGGTTACACAAATGTGTTGTAAAAGTCCTGCTATATGATAGTAAGATTATAATAGCCTTATCCCTAGCAGGAGGTGGAGCCAAATGGCACAAGTTATGTTTTTGTGGCAGATGGACTGTTATGGCCAAGACTGGTTCCCTCGATAGTGACTGCCAAAAATGCTTTAGCCAAGGCCAAATGTAAGACCTTAAATGGCAAAAGGGCATGTTTGCTTAAGGCATAAGTTGGTAAACCATACGAGAGACAGTAACACTTGACCTTGTAAAGACGGAGAGGAGTCTGCAGATCCTCTGGTAGAGCCACATAAAGTGGTGTATAAGGCATCAGAAAGGAATGGGGTTAAAGCCCAAGGCATTAACCATTAGTGATGGACACCCAACCTATGTGAAAGGAGATCCCTAGAATTAGGTTCAATAGGTACTAACAAGTCACCGGATGGTTTGTTAACACTATCACCCCCTACTCGATGCCAAATGTTGAAGGATAGTGTTCACTGCAAATGCGGTAGGATGAGTTTGAGACTCTTAATCAGTTCATAACCTGAATTGGGTGGTGTGTTACTTACGGTGCACACTTGATGACTGACCTAAGTGAATGTGGAGGTGAGGCCGCTTCCTATGAGAATTTAACGGGTAATTCTCTAGAACATTCATGAGAACCAAGAGGGAACAAGGCCAAAATGTTCCAATACTGTGAATGAATCACTAAGGAATCGAAGGTAGGGTGTGGGTAACAGGTTAGCCAATTACACCTACGAGGAAAGGTTGAAGGAGTCTAACTCTACATGTACTCGGTAACGTAATCTGTTTATCCTAAATATCGCTTGAAGTCCAAAAGACACCGGTATGAATCTACTCTATTTTTCTAATGTGCTCAGATGCTTCCGTTTTCAAATTGTAACTGTATTTTGAATCTTGTGGGGGATTATTGGAAATTTTAAAGAATTTGAAAAGCCAAAAGTGATTTTTGTCTTGTCTTTAAAATTTAGAGGAAAATATTCAAATTTTGGTTTCCCTCTTATTTCAAAAGCTAGTGACTTTTGAGTGCTTTTTTAAATAAAAAGATTCTTTTTAATGCCCAAAACGGTTTCCATTTTACCCCATTAATTGCTAAATGGTTATGATAATAACACATATTAAAGTTGCAAAACCGTTTCATCTCCAACAGTCACAAATATGAATGTTGGAAGAGAAACGTTCAAGGCTCTTAATGGTGGCTTTTCTCAACATTAATACCCATAAATGGTGGCTCTTTCCAACAGAAACTTTGGTATCTATAAAAAGGAGAAGAGAATATGGTTTGGGTAAGGCTAAGAGTTTTTTGGGTCTACGTTTGGGGTGGCTTTTGTCAACAGAAAAAGAAAGAGGTTTACACAGAAAAAAAGGTTTATGTTTTCTGGTTTTGCTTCATTTTCTTCTTTCTGTTCCTTCCGTGTTTGAGCACAGTTCTAAGGTGGTTCTGGGTGAACCAGTCAGCGAGTGCACGTGGACTGGAGCCATATTTGGCTGTTTTATCTTGGAGCGTCGATTCGCGGATCCCGGTTGCACCGGTAGGGGGTGGATACGATTCTCAAGGAGAGTGACCAGTGGCACGACTCAGCCTCCTTCTCTCTTCAAATCTGATTTTTCTAAACGATTTTCATCAAAAGAGATAAGTGCAATATGTTTTTCCATGTTTTATTTCAATTATAGTTTGATTTACAGTACATGGATTTTTGGCTACGAGTTGCACTGTTTTGAGGTCGAGTAACATGTTTTCGGTTCAAGTAATCTGTTTTAGATTCGAAAAACTTGTTTTGACTTCAACTTTCTGTTTTTGGGTTCGACTAAGCCAGATATCATTTCTTCATTATTTGTTTATAAGATCTGTAGATATCTGATCCGTCCATTTTATCAAACAATCTTAAGAATCATAATATTTGGGCTTCTTAATATATGGATTCTTCCAACAGTCTTAAGAATCGTAATATTTGGGTTACTTAAGATATGGATTTTACCAACAACTCTAGCTCATGTTGCAATAAGATACTTATTTTAGCTGACCACAATCTGCTACCTACTTTAAAGTCCATGGAAATTTAGCATTTCCTACACTGTTTTGATTGTAAGAAAAATATTTCTTGTAGTTCTAAGATTTTTATTTTTTATTTTTATTTTCATTTTCACCACCTAGTGAGAAATGATACGGTTCTAACTCATTTAGAGGGATATAATTATAAACTGCAGTGGTTCAATTTACTTTTTTCATGTGTAATCAAACAATGGAAAATCATTATAAACCTGTACCGGTGTGGCTCTTTGGCTTAAAGTCTTGGGTATATGCCTAGAGATGAGAGTTCAAATCCCCATGGGCTTACTCGATGCACGTGCTTTACGGGTGATTACGTGCGTCCGGAGGGAATTAGTCCCACTCCACAAAGTGGGGTGGGGACACCCAACTTCACAAAAAAAAAAAAAAAAAAAAAAAAAACAATTGAAAATCAGGAAATTTTGGAAAAAAAATTCTCTTCCAAAATTTTTCATGCAGTCCAAAACAAGGGATTTGCTAGGGACAATCGCAGAAGGCATTTCATGGGCCGATTGTTGCATGAGAGAGCAACCACATAGGCTAACTTTTCAACTGATTTTGTCTTATTCATTTATGCATCTGAGGTGGCTGCTCTCTCATGCAACATTCGGCGCGCAAAATGCCTTCTGTGTTGGACCCTAGCAAATCCCCCAAACAAATATTGTTAGTGTTACCAACAAAGCGTGTAATGGCCGAGGTTCGAAGAGACGTGTTGCGATATGGGATTTCACATTTCTCGAGGCATACGACGTATTATATTATTTTGGAACGTGTAGGGATCTGAACCACTCATTTGGTAGAACCTGTTGGAGCCCGAGACCATAATAGGACAGTGCTAAATTTTTGGAGCATTAAGCAAGTTGAGGAATTATACAGGACTTCGGAATCTTCCCTATTTCTACTCCAGCTATCCATAGACCAAATAACAGCAGGATCTTATTTTGGAGTTGAAATTTGGAAGAGAAAACGGTTTCCACACACAAGTGTAGATAAGTTATCTACACACTAGCTTAAAATACAGTGGAGGGCATATTGTTTGGGTGATCCAAATCATTCATTTGATTGGCCTTCACATGGATAGGGTGTCCACAAAAAATCAGCTCAATAGGATCACCCCAACCCTACAATTTGTGGTGGTAAAATGGACGTGTATAAACCTTCACAAATTTGTCTATTTTTTGCCTATCTATGTGAGGTCAATCAAATGCATGGTTTGGATCACCCAAACAATGTGGGCCTCCACTCTATTTTAAGCTAGTGTGTAGATAACTTATCTACACTTGTGTATAGAAAACGTTTTCTCAATTTGGAAACACAAGAGTATAAGACATAAAAGTCCCCACTCTGATTACAAGAGGAACGTACGTGAATGTCTTTTCCATGCAAAAACACTCATTCATTTCAAACACCAATATCTTTGAGCGATATTTAGGGGCTGTTGGGATACACGGATTTTCCAGGTTTAAGTTTGAAAATAGTGTAATAGTGGTTTCATGATCAAGCTGTTGTATGTTGTCCTAACAGCGTTTCTTGGATTTTAAGTAAGAAATCCAGGTTTTAGAAAACTCTCCCGCAACCTGAGATTTCTAAAACCTATAAACATGGGACGATCGCTTGCTCTCTTGCTGTCGGAAAGAAGGGCAAGAAATCAAAAAACGACGGCTGATCTCTTTCTTCTCTCGTCTCCCATTCTACAATTTTGAGGTCCAAGATTCTAAAATCCTCGTATCCAAACGGCCCCTTAATGTTGGCCCTCAACCATTGATACAGTATTGTGCGGCGTAAATAGAGCCATTGATCTTATGGAGTACTAACATTCAACATTATTTGGTCCCCACAGAACAAACAATCCTAACCGTTCAATCGTAAATGTTTTGCCAAATTAAGTCTGGGAGCAAATTTTCAGAAATGACATTCAAATCCACATGTTGTGGATTTGAAGCAGATAAGAAGGTATTTTCTTAAGGAGATCTTTTTGGATACAGCCATAATCAGTTCTTATTTGCAGATAAGATAATTTACTTATAATCTTATTTGCATATAAGGCAGTTGGAAACCATTAACTAAGATAGATATTGAAGTTTTACAACCATCGCAATTTTCATATAAGATTATATGCAACTAAGGGCATGTTTGACAAACATGAAAATAAATTTATAAAATATTTGTCTACCTAATGTAAGAGGGAGGCAGAGAGATGGAAGAGAGAGATATTTGATGAGGTGGTTTGTGAGGAGAGCATGGTATGGAGATGGAAAACAGGGAAAACAAAAAGCGGAATGTTAGAATGAAGGGTGCCCTTGCAAAAATCAGCTTCAAGAGCTCTCTGTCCCTATTGGTTGATTTATGCAAAGTGAAGGGCAGAAAAAGTGGATAGTGCCTAAAAAAGTGGAAATCATGTTGACTTTGCAGAAATGAACCAATAGGGAAGCCCTTGAAACTGATTTTTTCAAGGGAAGGGGGCCTTCATTCTATCATTGCTAAAAAAAAAATTAAAAAATCCTATGTTAAACATGGAATTTTTTTCCTTTGTTTACCAACCCCATCACATGCTCTCTTCACTCGGCCCCCCATCTATTTCTCACCAGCCCCCTCTACCCTTAATTTGGCTAATCAAGAAGGAATGACAGTAAACTGTGTTTGAAGGACATTCAACCTCAAAGATTCAAATGTTACTCCAACAAATTAGGCTGTGTTCTTAGCTTCGAGAATTCAGTGCAAAATCAGATATTTTGCTGCATGAGTCTGAAATTAGAGGAACGGGCCAAGTGGGTTGGGGTTTCCAAGTGGGTTAGTGCCCACTAGAAGTTAGAACAAATACTTGCTAAGGCCTGTTTATTTTTTATTTTAAGAACCGATTGTGAGTCTAAAACTTACAATTTTTTTTTTAAACTGAGCCCTTCACAAAAAATGTGAATGCCGATTTCAAAGCAACAGTGAGTCACGCTGGAGGTGAGACAATCTCTCTTTCTCAACTAGCTAGAAAAATATTTCATAGAATATTAGTCTGCCATTTGAGAGGGAAGTGATGGAGAATGCGAAGTCTCAAGAATAAGAAAAACAAAAAAGGCTGATTAGATTAAGAATTGTTTCTCCAATTGGCAATTGCTTAATTCCCTCTAGCGTCCTCCGTACCATAGTTAGCAAAATGTGATTCCGCAAAAAAAAAAAAATGGGACTGCAAAAATTCGAGTTTAATATGGTACTAGTTCAAAAAAACATAGTAAAAAAACAGAAACACAAGAAAATGAGTTTAGAATTTTGTCATTTACAAAATATGCTAGAGGCAAAATTGGAAATTTGGCCGAAAAAAAGTATTTTAAAACATTTAAAACGTGTTTAAAACTTTTGCTTCTAAAAAAATGGAGTTTTTTTATTTGTTGTAAAAGTTTCAATTGGAGTTTTAAACTTCAAACCAATAAAACACATTTTTTTCCTTCAAAAGACGCCATTTTAAACAGAGTTTTGCTAACTATGATTCTCAATATTAATAGATAAAGGTTTCTGAGCGATACCTCAGATAGCTTATTTGAGCAAGCTCATATAAATAGGGTAGGTAGCTATGTTGTTTGGGTTATGTTAGATATTGATTCTATAGGAGTTAACATAGATAGGGTAATTGTAGGAAATCATCTCTATAGGATTATGCCGACACTTGATTTGTGGACGTTTAAAATGGACGGCTATAAAATGGGTGCATTTGTGCCTCTGTAGATCGAATGGTTAGGATGATTTCTTAGGAGCACCTTATCTATGTTAGGTTTTATGGAATGAATGATTTAGATGAGTCAAACAGCACGGGTGATATGCTATTTATAGTGGCTTGCTCAGATAAGCTTATGTGAGGTATCGCCCCCATCCCTAATTGGCATTTATACTCAAACTGTTTTTGATAGATGTCATTTCCGTTCTTTTACCCCCCACAGCACAGCTCTTCAAGAAGAATGGATGAAATACCTATGGGGCTTTTTGGTCATTTCGTTCAAAGAGCATTTTTAGGGTATTAGGGTCACTTTCTATGTGTTTCTGCAGTCGTCTGTGCTGTTAGAAAGATCTTTTGTTTCTGTCTTCTATCTGGCCTTGCTTGACAGAAAGACTATCTGGAGTTTGGATTCTTAATTAGTGCTTTGAGAGTTAATAAACCCATGCATGAAATCTCACTACATAACTTCATTCTGTTCTCTTGATATAAGCATGATGCCATCATTATCCACAGCCTTTTGAGCCTCTCTCCAATCCTTTCTTCCATGCTCCTTTGAGGCTTTTGGGTTTTGAAGATTTTGTAGGTATGGAGGCTGTTATCCAACCCAAAGGGCTTCTATCTTTGCCTTCAAATCCCAAACCCAAAGTTTTCCACCCTTCACAGAGGTTAACATACCGATTCAACACCAAAAGCAACACACCTGTTGGTGGGTTATCTTTTTCTGTCCATGCAAATAAAAAAGCTAGTGACTTTATCTCTAAAACTCATGGGTTTTTCAAGAAAGAGAGAAATCTACAGATCTGCAGAGCAGAATCTGCAGCTGCAGCAGATGGGCAGATTTTTCTTGATGATGTAGAGAAGCCCAAGTTATTGGGTGTTGAGATTTTGACCCTGAAGAAGATTATTCCACTGGGTTTGATGTTCTTTTGCATTCTCTTCAATTATACAATACTAAGGGATACTAAAGATGTTTTGGTAGTGACAGCAAAGGGGAGCAGTGCTGAGATAATACCCTTTTTGAAAACTTGGGTGAATTTGCCTATGGCTATTGGGTTCATGCTATTATACACAAAGCTCTCAGATGTATTATCCAAACAGGCTCTTTTCTACTCCATCATTTTCCCCTTTATTGCCTTCTTTGGGGCATTTGGTTTTGTTCTGTATCCCCTCAGCAATGCAATCCACCCAACTGCCCTTGCAGACAGACTTTTAGCTGCCCTTGGGCCGAGCTTCCTTGGCCCGGTCGCGATTTTGAGGATTTGGAGCTTTTGCCTGTTCTATGTCATGGCTGAACTTTGGGGGAGTGTGGTGGTATCAGTTCTATTTTGGGGATTTGCCAATCAGGTAACCCTATTTTGAATTGATATTCTTGTTTAATCAGTTTAGCAGATACTACTCTTTGATTGGTTCAGGTTTTAGTATCTCCACATGGATATTTTAATTTTCATCCCCTGTTAAGTTTGTAGTTCTTTGTTGATCTGTTTGCTGCTCAAGAGATACAGGTTTTAGTATCTCCACGTGAAAAGGTATCTTGATTTCTGAATGTATGTCAAGAAATACTTTCTATTACTATTTAGCTCACAATGTTAAATACAATTTTCCTTTTCTTCTGGTCCTGTTTATGGTATAGAAATTTGTTGGGCTTTCTTTATATTTTCTTCTACCTGGGATTATCTCTTCTTCTTGCAGTGGGTGACATTTGTGGGATCTAGTTAATACTGATCATCTCTTGCTCGAATTTGTGATACTTGGTATAGCTTTTCACTAGATTTACCAATTTTAAAAGTTGCTTGAACCTACTATTTTCTTCTTTATTGTCAGATTTTAAGCATGATTTTATTAATTACGAACACTCCTATCGTTTATTTTTTTCCCCTTATAGGTATCCGGTATTGGATCATATTTCTAATCTTCACCCGTCCAAGTAATGTTTTCTTCTTGACTCGTGCCCCTACAATTTCTCAGGTGTTGTTCCTGCCATATTAACAAACATGTCCTTCCTTCTTTCAACGGTTACTTTTCTGTCATTGGTTTCATGCAGAGAACATACGTCCCACACCTAGCAAATTTCCCTGGTCCTGTTTTTTTCTGGTCTAAAAGTTTTCTATGTGACCAATTACAACTCTATAATCCTATTTTTAATGGCACAACTCTATACAATCTTGATCTTGTCGTTGCTGAACTCTAGTTCTAAATGCTTTTGTTTGTATGAGATTTCTGGATTTCAAGATCCACTGTCATCTGTCAAATATGAAGGGAAGACTTTTATTTGGGTTCTATTGTTGCTGATTATTCTTTAGAGTTCGTAAAATCAATAGAAATATGGAGAAGTTCAGGGTCGAACTTGCTAGGTAATCTCCCAATTACGATGTCCTTTTTTTTTCATATTTTTTGTAACCCTGCTTTGTGAATATCCACGTTGATGAACTAATAGTTGGAAATACAGAGTAAAACTGAGTTCATTCTTGCTGCTGCCAACTTTATGTGTGTTGAAACATCAGTATTCTAAACTTGTGGCAGGTATACAGATCATAGTTACTGGATTCACCATCCACCCTCGGATCCGTGATCCGGGGTCGCACGATCCGAAACGTGGGTTCACTAACGACCCGGATCGCTAAAAATGACGAACCGCGGCGACCCGCGGGAGAGAAAGAGAGAGAGATGCATATAGACTAGAAGAGAGATGGAGAGAGTTACAAATTTTATATATTTTGGGTTGAATTGGAGCTAGAGCTTTATTTTGAAAAAAATATATATATTGCATATATGAGGTTTTTTTATTTTTTTATTAAATGGATGTAGTATGGACTATGGAAGGATATTCATATATTCCAACGGGAACTTTCTGTTTGAAAAAATATGTATGAAATACACGAGGTTTTTATATTTTGTGTATTAAATGTGTGTAGTGTGTACTATGGAATGACATTCTTGTAAAAATATATGAAATTATATATAGGGGAAATGATATATCCGCCCCTTTTGATCACTAGGAACACCCCCTATCAGTGCATCAGTGACTAAAGAGGGGCTGTTGTACTTATGTCGGAAGAATTCAATGCCCCTGATTGCCACAAACACTGACAGGGGGTGTTCCTAGTGATCAAAAGGGGCGGATATATCACTTCCCTATATATATATATATATATATATATATATACCCTCATCATACCTCGTACCAGACTACCATCGTACCCCGTACCCGTTCCCATACCGCGTATCGGAACGAACCGCGTTCCAGGTAACCTTGATACAGATTACCGATTCAGTATTTATGCTATCTGGTAATGAACTCCTGTTTGAGGGCTTTCTCTTAATCAAATAATATCATTCACAGTATAACTAGTAGAATATGTGTCGACAGCAAACTGTGGACCTGGTTTCACTTGGGTTCTCCATGTCTACAACCCCCGTCTTTTTTTTACTATAGTCTACAAACCAATTGACCGTGCTGCTCACTTGATTGGAGATACAGGCTATGATAATGGTTTACTTATGTTCCTCATAATGGATAAGTTGATACAGGATTTTCAAAAGTTTAGAATCAGGATTTTCAGTAACTGTTCCTCATAAATGGTTTACTTACAGGGGTAAGTTGATTACACGGAGATGTAGTCCGCATAAATCCAATCCCCCCCCCCCCCCCCCCAACCCACCAAAATCCCCACACCCACCCACCCACCCCACGATCAACCATCAAACAACTATTCTCTGATTTTATGAACCTCAAACCCCAACCCTAGCACCTCAATCTATTCCCAGCAGTCCCTAAACACTTTGAATCTTCATCTAATCCTAACCCTAATCCATCTCACATATCTCTTCCTTTGCTTTGATGGCTTAAACACTCACCCTTGACATTTTTCATCTTTATTTGTTGGTTCTGGAGTGATGTTTGGTGATTTCACCTTGTTGGTGATGCTTTTGTGTGTTGTTGGCGTATCCTTCCATCCGGGAACTGCATACTGATGTATGGTGGAGATGGTTATTGTTGTTTGTGTTGGACTCATTTGTTGGCGACTTGTTAGTGATATGTTGTGATTTGTTGGTGATTTATTGGTTTGTGGTATTGGTGGTTAGTTGGTTGTGTTGTTGTTGGTTCTTCGTTGATTGGTAGTTTGTTGTTGGCTCTTTTGTGGTCGTTGTTGGAGATTGTTGTTGGTGTTGTGTTGTTACTTGTTATCGATATTCATCATGAGCTTGCCTCGCACATCTCACCGGTCAGCAGTCACCCAGATTGTGAGATATCTTAAGAAAGCTTCTAGTAAAGGACTGTTCTTCAGAAAGCTTAGTCACATGAGGATTGAAGGGTATTCAGATGCAGACTGGGCAGGATCCCCTGTAGACAGACTGTCTACTACTGGTTACTGTACTTTCATTGGAGGTAATTTGGAAGCATAGGTTCTAAGCTTATGGGTGTAATGAAGTACCTCTTCAAATACAAAAGCGTGACTTCGAAACATCATTTGTTTACAACCTCTGAGTAGAAAACGGAGATCTACACTTCTAGATCACAACTTTATAGTTAAAACTCGTTTTTATTCTCATTGCTATTTTATTCATTTGGACTACAAAATTTCTTAGTTGAAGCTCTACAATCAAATTACTCCTGAACACTGTTTTTTCCCCAACTTTTTTTGTTTGCAATCCTGGTTCATAACTGTATGTTCACTTCTGTTGTAACAATTTTCCTCCTTTTTCAGATCACTACTGTCGATGAAGCAAAACAATTCTATCCACTATTTGGCCTTGGAGCAAATGTTGCCCTTATCTTTTCAGGTCGTACAGTAAAGTACTTCTCTAACCTGCGCAAGAGTTTGGGACCAGGGGTCGACGGTTGGGCAATTTCCCTCAAAGGAATGATGAGCATTGTGGTACTGCTGGGGCTTGTAATCTGTGCAATCTACTGGAGTGTGAATACCTTTGTTTTGAGTGATTCCTCTCTTCCAAAACCCAGTCGTAAGAAGAAGGTAGGCCTCTGGAAGGATCATTTCAAACGTTTTCTATTGGTTGTCTTCTTTCTGTGTTTTGTCACATAACATTAAATTTCATTGTAGGAAAAACCCAAACTAGGCTTGAAGGAAAGCTTGAAGTTCTTAATCAATTCGAGATATGTGAGGGACCTTGCCATGTTGGTGGTTGCATATGGTATTAGCATCAACCTTGTCGAAGTCACGTGGAAATCAAAGCTGAAGGCTCAGGTAAGGAAATTGCCTCTATTGAATCTTCTTGTTACTGTCTGCCTACCAGTGCCACCCTTTACAGACTCTCTCCTTCTTCATATTGCAGTTTCCCAGCCCAAATGAATACTCATCCTTTATGGGTGATTTTTCAACTGCCACTGGGATTGCAACATTCATAATGATGCTCTTAAGCCGAGTGATATTTCGCAAGTATGGGTGGGGAGTTGCTGCCATGATCACACCTACAGTGTTACTCCTTACGGGGATAGGATTCTTCTCTCTGATTTTGTTTGGTGGGCCACTGACCCCCTTACTTGGGAGTCTTGGGATCACTCCTCTACTTGCAGCTGTTTATGTGGGCGCTCTGCAGAATATTTTCAGTAAGAGTGCAAAATACAGCTTATTCGACCCTTGCAAAGAAATGGCTTATATCCCCTTGGATGAAGATACAAAGGTCTGAACTTACGACGTCCTGCATTCATTGTTCTTACTCAATACTACATGTCCATCCCTTCTATCATATCACCAAATAATTCATTCGGCTTCAATTTGCTTGTAGGTAAAAGGGAAGGCGGCCATTGATGTTGTCTGCAACCCTTTGGGGAAGTCTGGTGGGGCTTTGATTCAGCAGTTCATGATTTTGACATTTGGGTCACTTGCAAATTCGACTCCCTACCTAGGGGGAGTACTACTGGTGATTGTTTTTGCATGGTTAGGCGCAGCAAGGTCTCTGGATTCCCAATTCTCTTCCTTGGCTAAGGAAGATTTGCTGCAGGAGAAAGAACCAAAAATGGCTGTTAAGCAAGAAGCAATAAAAGTGTCCGAGGGAAGAGGCTACTAATGGGCCAGTTGCAAATAATTTAGAGGACCAAAATAAAGAGACGGAGATTAGGAATGGGTCTATTCATGAATCAGTTGCGAGTGGGAAAAATTCATTGAATGGGTCAGCGCTCAAAGAACCAGCAGCTGAAGGGCCTGAAGTTTCATCTGGGACCTCGAACCCCCATGTCCAATAAATTCTATTTTCAGCAGAGGAAAATGAATGCTCATAGGAACGATGAGAAGTTTTCTTGGTAAGTTACTGGGTTGAACCTTGTACTCTATTTAGAAAATAACAGGCAGGTTGTAGGATGCAGTTGATTAATTTATCATTTCTTATGTTGGTTATTAACCGTATTTTCTATTATAATTGCAATGCTCCTACTGAACATTTACTGGAATCTGCCCTCCTGGTCAGAATTATAGAGTTCATTGGTTTGAATAGATATAAGAGCATTTCTTTTTCATGGGAAAGGAATATGCCAGTGTTTGAAACTGCTGCCCAAAGCGAAACTCACATTAAACTCTTCTCTAAGCCTGAATATATCCAGATGAATTATCTTCCAGGTTGGTACTTGATATCCTTGTTACTTCCTAACAATTTTCTAGTCATATTTTCTCACCATTAGCTGTTCTGTATCTCAATGGGTACATATGTCTATGTTTTTATTTTAGTCTATGGGTTGGAGATTGAAATTTATGCATTCAAGTCTTTATGTTGCTAGAAGAAGAAACAACGGAATTCTCTTAGAAACCTTTTGAAACTTGCCTTGGGATTCTTGGGAGGACAATTCTGTAACTCTCCCTCTTCCTAACAGCATTGGGTCTTTTAGTTTAAGTTGGACTCGAAAGTGCAGCTCAACATTCTGCCGCTGCTTGGCAATCTTGAAGGTTTCTTATTGCAAAGCTTCACGCAAGTTCATGATCATCTACGAAGTCAGATATGTGGGTTAAAGAAAATTATTAGATCTTTGAACAAGGTGGGCCCACTCTATTTTTTTTTAAAATACGCGCACTTATATGATCCCAACTTTCCCCCAAAATCATCTCCATGCGATGATCCTAACACTCCGATCTGTAGAGATTTCTATATGGTATAGTTTATCTACAAATTAGAGGGTTAGGATTATCCAATGGAGATGATATTTGGGTAAAAAACTAGAAACATTGGGGCCGAACAACGGAATGGTTTGGATCTTCGAACAAGGGAGGCTTCATTGTATTTTTCAAAATCTATGCTCACCTACAAACGGACATAATACACAATGGGGCCCATCTACTATATGGCACTAAATAGATCATATAACCCATATTCTCTAAAAAATCACCGGGGCCACTTTGTTGAAAGATGCAAACCGTTCATCTGTTGAGCCTCAATGCAAATAGGTTGTGTCCACCTTCTTCAAAGATCTAAACTATGGTTGTAACTTGGGTCGGGGTTGGGGTCAACCCTTTCCGACCTGATGAACCCTTTTTTTCCAGCCCAAATCCGACCTGATTCGATTTCCAACCCAGCCCAACCTGAGGAACCCCTTTTTCCAACCTGAACCCGACCCGACCTGAGTTTTTAAGCTTTAAAAAAAAAAAAAATCATAAAAAATGTCGGGTTTCGCTCGGGCCGGGTTGCCCCAACCCTCAACCAAACCCGAGTTGCACCCAATCTAAACCATCCATTGTTGGGCCCCACTAAGGATTCGTGTTCAAAGATGAGAGAGAGGTGTAGGTGGGTCCTACCTTATTCAAAAATCTAAACAATTAGTTGTTGGTTGAATTTAATCCCTTTTGAGGGATGAAGGGATGAATTTAGTCCTTACAATTTTGTCAGGTAATCTAACATTGCTGTAGGAAACTCAAGTCGTGAGTAAAGAAAGGATCTAATCCCGACAAGATGAAGCTTAGTTCTCCACTAGATTTGTTTCTTAAATTGTATCCATAAACTAGATAAGTCGCCCAACAAATCGGATTTTTCCACTGCAATGCTTTAAAATCCCGAATCTTCTTTTTAATCAACACGACCAAACCCAACGTACTGAGTTAAAAAAAAACAAACTATGATCTGAAATTTTGCTTAAAAGATAAACCCAATCAAAACCCCCACACAGAAAGACCAAAGCAATGCTCTCTTTCTCTTCCAGAAATGGCGGTTTCTGCAAACAACCCTCCGAATCCTCCTCTAAATGGCCTTCTTCGTCCTCTTCCCTCACAACCCAAAAGACCCAAATCCCTCAATTTCTCTCCCAAACCACAAAGTCTCCAAACCTCCCTAAAAAAGATTCAACAAATATCTGCTCTCAACACAAGCTCCATAAACTCCACAAATTTGAATTCAGATATATGCGAGCTCTGCATCCATGGGAACTTAGACCAAGCTCTTAGCCACTTATATTCCATGAAAGACACCCAAATTCCCATTGATGAACAAACCTACATTTCCTTACTAAAGCTCTGTGAATGGAAGCGTGCGGTACGTGAAGGTGCACGTGTCTACGCTCACATCTCTTCTTCTTTGACCCCTTTGAGTTTACGCTTGGGTAATGCACTCTTAAGCATGTTTGTTCGGTTTGGTAATCTGTTCGATGCGTGGTTTGTGTTTGGTAAAATGAAAGAGAGGGATATTTTTTCATGGAATGTTATGGTGGGTGGTTATGCGAAAGCGGGGTTTTTCGATGAAGCCTTGAATTTGTACCATCAGATGTTGTGGGTAGGAATTAGGCCTGATTTGTACACTTTTCCTTGTGTTCTGAGGACTTGCGGTGGTGTTCCGGATTTGATTAGGGGTAGAGAGGTTCATGTTCATGTTGTTAGATTTGGGTTTGAGTCAGAAGTTGATGTAATTAATGCTTTGATCACAATGTATGTGAAATGTGGTGATGTTTGTAGTGCACGCCGGCTGTTTGATAGAATGTCTAAGAAAGATAGAATTTCGTGGAACGCAATGATTTCGGGTTATTTTGAGAATGGGGAGTGTTTGGAGGGATTGAGATTGTTTTTTACAATGCGTGTTCTTTCCATCGAACCGGATTTGATGACGATGACAAGTGTGATCTCGGCTTCCAAGTTGATGAGTGATAGGAGATTAGGGAGGGAAATTCAGGGTTATGTGATTAGAATGGGGTTTGGCATTGATGTTTCGGTTAATAATGCGCTGATTCAAATGTATATTAGTGGTGGGAATTTGGAGGAAGCGGAGAAGGTTTTCTTCAGGATGAAGTCTAAGGATGTGGCATCATGGACGACAATGATATCGGGTTATGAGAAGAATGGGTTTTCTTCCAAAGCTGTGGAAGCTTATGAACAGATGAAGTTAGCGGGTGTAATGCCTGATGGAATTACGGTCGCCAGTGTTTTGTCTGCCTATACTTGTTTGGGACTTCTAGATAGAGGTATCAAGCTACATGAGTTTGCGAGTAGGAGAAGGCTTATCTTGTACCCTATAGTTGGAAACATGTTCATCCACATGTATTCTAAATCCAAACGCATTGATAAGGCTTTGGAAGTCTTCAATCGAATGCCTGAGAAGAATGTTATATCTTGGACTTCGATTATATTAGGCTCTCAGATCAACCAAAGGAGCTTTGAGGCTTTGAATTTCTTTCGGCTAATGCAATTTGATCTAAAACCCAACTCTGTTACCTTGATTGCTGCCCTCTCAGCTTGTGCCAGCATAGGAGCTCTGATGTGTGGAAAAGAGATCCATGCCCATGCACTAAGGAGAGGATTGGGATTTGAGGGTTTTGTACCTAATGCACTTCTATACATGTATGTCAATTGTGGGAGGATGGAACATGTGCACACACAGTTTAGCATGCATGAGGCCAAGGATGTGGCATCGTGGAATATAGTTCTAACTGGCTGTGCAAGGCGAGGACATGGAGATCTTGCAGTTGAACTGTTCAATAAAATGAGAGAGGTAGGGGTGAGTCCGGATGAGATTACGTTTATTGCACTCCTGTGTGCTTGTAGTAGGTCTGGGATGGTGAGTGAAGGCTGGGAGTATTTTAATAATATGAGTGAAGAGTACTTTGTAACGCCAAATCTGAAACATTACACCTGCATGGTGGATCTAATGGGTCGTGCTGGGCAGTTGGAAGAAGCACATGATTTCATAAAGAAGATGCCCAAGGAGCCAGATGCTGCCGTTTGGGGAGCTTTGTTAAATGCATGCCGTATCCATCGGCAGGTTGAGCTTGGACAAATTGCAGCTCAATTTATCTTCGAATTAGACTCGGAAAGTGTTGGGTATTATGTTCTTTTGTGTAATTTGTATGCTGATGATGGTAGGTGGGATGAAGTGGCGAGAGTGAGAAGGTTGATCAGGGAGAGGGGTCTAACTGTCGATCCCGGTTTCAGTTGGGTGGAGGTCAAGGGAAATGTTCATGCTTTTCTCAGTGGAGATGAGTCACATCCACAGATAAAGGAGATTTATGCAGTTTTGAATAATTTATATGAGAGAATGACAGTGCTTGGTTTTGATAAGCCAGAAACCAGTTACATGGATGAGATTGAGGTGTCAAAGTTGGAAATCTTTTGTGGGCACAGTGAAAGGTTGGCTATTGCTTTTGGGCTCATCAATACGACACCTGGGATGCCTATCCGGGTAACAAAAAACTTGTATATGTGCAGTATCTGCCATAATATTGCTAAGTTCATCTCTAAGGTTGTTCGGCGAGAGATAACGGTCAGGGACAGTGAACAATTCCACCATTTTAAAGATGGGACTTGCTCTTGCGGGGATGAGGGATATTGGGGGAGATACAAATAGGACTGACAGAGTGAAACTTTCTTGCCAAAACATTCTCAAATTCCTCGCATCCTCTCTTGCTGCCAAATCAAGGGAAAGATCCACTTTGAAGGGGTCCAAACAGTGAAAATGGAGGAGTCACACACCTTGGCTTCAGAGCAAGATAAAAATTACCACTGATCTACTCTTTACTCTTTATTGCTGAAGGCCATGGTTCAAGTGTTCTGGGTCTAGCATCATAGGTTTCAGTCTCCTTACCGCCCCTTACACCAAATTCAATTCAAAATGTGACATAAAAAGATGGCTCGTAGAGTATTTCAAGATGTTGTACAAGTATGATTAATACAAAGCTTAAAGAAAAGATGCATACAACTGTACCTGAAATTTTGGAGAATTGATTAACATGCACAAGAGATGTCTTATATTCCTTCTCAATTCAATGATACCACAATGTACTGTTGTGCCACTAAGCCTAGAGTTCAGTCTAGTCTGTTGGGGCTTCAGGTCATCACAGAAATTCTACTAAAATCAACATTGATATCATACAAAGGTGACGAAATTGTTCCCCTCTCCTGATATGTATCTCTCTGTACAAATGCCAATTGGGTTTATCTCAAATGTGAAGTTGGTCTTGAACTTGTTTTAGTAGATAAAGAAACTATTAATAAAAAGTTTGTTTATAGAGTTTTTATTATCATCTTATAGCAATTTTTTTTGAGAGAGAGAGAGAGTTAGTGAGAGAGGCTCGAACTATTGACCTCAGGATTACTCGGAAGCTATGAGACCTACGCGCTAGCCAACTGCTCGGTGTTGAGAGAGTTATTGAGCTTTTATTATTATCTTATAACAAATCTGATAACCCAGTGTTGAAAAACTCCCCAAGTAAATCAAGGACTCGCCCGAGTTGACTCGGTTTTGGCCTTTCTGAATCAATGAAAAACACCTTGAATTCACTTGATTAAATAAAAAACTCACTACATCGATCATTAACTCACCAGATCCGACAAGGTTTTACCTTGGGCAAGTTTTTGTTCTGGGGATTAGAGGCCTCCTCGACGCCTTCATCCACTGGAAAGTCTCTCACACATGGAGGAAAGCCAATGAAGCTGCTGATTACTTGTCTAAGACCGATTGCTCATGTAAAGGGATGGATATTAGTTTGGCAGCCATTCCTCCTAATCTCTTAGATAATGTGTCTAATGATTCCAATGGAGACCTTCATACTCGATTGTAATTCTTTTTTTTTTTTGAAATAGCACTCGATTGTAATTCTTATTCCTTTAAAATTCTGGAAAGGGGGTCTTGCCTAACCCCAGTTTGCCCACTAAAAAAAATGTTCTTGTTCTGAGTTAGATTTTTCAAACACTGCCTTGAGGCCCGGGACCATGACCTCCAATGACCATCCACCCTAACAAATAAGTATCACTGTCTTGAACCAGTTCAAACAAGTTATACTTCTTTCAGTTATTTTAACTGAATTTTTACTAAACTTTGAAACCATGGACATCCTCCCCCCTGCTCTTACTCTTCTTCCTTCACATCTCTCTGCTTCAGAGAAGAGCCCAAATTCCAGAACAAACTTTAACCTGAAACTCAACCACCCTCTCCTCTCCCGCTTGGAGCAATGCACCAACATGGTCCAACTCCGACAAATTCATGCTCAGATTATAACCACAGGCCTCATCCATGAGACCTTTGCCGCAAGCAGAATCATTGCTTTCTGTGCCTTCTCCCTGCATGGGGATCTCAACTATGCTCTGACTCTCTTCAACCAAATGCACAATCCCAATCTCTTCATATGGAATGCCATGATCAGAGCCTTCTCTAGAAGCAATCACCCTGAAAAATCCATACACTTCTATGTCGATATGTTGCAATTCGGTTGCACTCCAGACAGTTATACATTTCCCTTCCTGCTGAAATCGTGTTCACATCTTTCTGCTTTCTCAGAAGGGCAACAGATCCATGCCCATGTTCTAAAAACGGGGTTCGGTTCTGATTCTTTTGTTTCGAACTCATTGATTCATATGTACGCTGAGTTTGGTTGGATTGAATTCGCAGCGTTAGTTTTTGATAAAATGCCCGAGGGAGAAAAAAATGAAGTTTCTTTGGCATCCATGATTGCTGGATTTGTCAGTAAAGATCGTCCAAAAGAGGCATTAGCTATGTTTCTAGCTAGGGATTGGAAGAAGATGAATTTTGACCAGGTCACATTGGCAACTGTTCTTTCGGCTTGTGGGCGACTCGGGGATTTGGAGCTGGGGAAGGATATTCACTGTTACATTATAGAAGAGGGGATTGAAATGGGCCTAATTCTTTGTAATTCACTGATGACTATGTACACCAAGTGTGGGTGCATGGAACTTGCCCGCACACTGTTTGCCAGCATGCCTGAGAGGGACTTAACATCTTGGAATATTTTGATTTCAGGGTACTCCGAGAACGGATGTTTCCGAGAAAGTTTAGAGCTCCTCTCTGAGATGAAGTCGAGGAATGTAAGAGTAAACGAAGCCACCTTTTTTAGCTTAATTTCAGCTTGTGAGCAGCTAGATTTCGGCCTGGTCATTCATAATCATGTGAGAGAGATGTCTTTCGAATCCAACGTCTCAATCTGTAACGCACTTGTTGATATGTATTCCAGGATTGGAAGTCCTGAAAGGGGGAGAAACCTCTTTGACAATATGCCTATAAGAGATATTGTCACTTGGAACTCTATGATTGCAGGCTATGCCCGGTCTGGATCGATGGACACTGCTCGAATTCTTTTTCACCAGATGCCTGAAAAGGATAATTTCTCTTGGAGCACCATGATTCTGGGTTATGTCAGGCAGGGTCAACCAGATGAAGCAATGAAATTCTACAAGTGGCTTTTGGTTGAAGGTATAAAACTTGATAAGATTACCATAATTAGTGTCCTTTCTGCGCTTTCTCATCTGGGTGCACTAAAGGAAGGAACATCAGTTCATCTCTACTTAGAGAAGATAAAAATGCAGATTGATACAACTCTGGGTACTGCTCTGATTGACATGTATGCGAAATGCGGGTGTTTGGAGAAGGCCATTGAAGTTTTTGAAGGGCTATTGGAGTGTGATGTGTTTGCATGGACTGCACTGATTTCAGGTTTGGCCATGCATGGGCGTGGGAAAGAGGCTCTTAATGTCTTCAAACAAATGCAAAGTGTAGGGGGGGAATCCATCAAACCCAATTCAATTACCTTTCTAAGTGTTCTATCTGCGTGTGCTCACACTGGATTGGTTGAGGATGGGCAGCGAGTCTACTATAGTATGTTGTCAGATTACGGTATTGAGCCCGAGATGGAGCACAAAGGATGCATGGTTGATCTTCTTGGCCGTGCCGGAATGTTAGAAGAAGCAGTAGAATTTATAGAGCGCTTGGGGTCGGAAGTTGATGTTTGTATCTGGGGTGCTCTACTGGGTGCCTGTAGAATCCATGGAAATGTGGAATTGGGTGAATTTGCTACTAGGAAGATACTTGAATTGGAGCCTATGCACCATGGAGCATATGTTCTTATGTCAAACATTTATGTCGAGGCAAAGCAAATAAAGGACGCAGGGAGGCTGAGGAAGAAGATGAAGGATGAGGAGATCTTGAAGGAAGTTGGCCGGAGTTGGATAGAAGTGAATGGAATCCGGTATGAATTTACCGCTGGGGACATATTCTAGTGATGATCATGGAGAAATGGCTACTTCTAAGTTCTAACAGTGTGACATCTATGTTAGTATCATATGTAACTTGTTGATCAATTTCAACTCAGGCGAGTTGACTGGGCTTGGGGGTAACAATTCCGCGCCAAACTTATAGAAGAAAATGTCCTGATTCATTCATCATTCCGTTTGCTGATTATATGTAAAAGTCATGATTTCTTCTGTCAACCCAGCCGAGTTGAACTCAAAAATTGGAAGACTGATTTTATTAACCAACAGGACCAAGTTC
Source organism: Tasmannia lanceolata (assembly GCF_043159265.1). Classification (NCBI taxonomy): domain Eukaryota; kingdom Viridiplantae; phylum Streptophyta; class Magnoliopsida; order Canellales; family Winteraceae; genus Tasmannia; species Tasmannia lanceolata. The sequence continues at coordinate 36,154,696 of NW_027518692.1, forward strand.
GGGTAAAGTGTATAATACTATCTTGATGGTCAATCACAAAGAAAAAATAGTACAAGAGGGGGGCATGCCGCCTAACCTCCAAACCCAAAGATATACAATCAACTTACTATCGATCTCGATGTTTCATGTAATTTAAACACATGTTATACGTGTGGGTCTTTTGTGAACTAGTAGGTTAGGAAAGTGTGGCGGGTTTATCATGAATAAGATAAGTCAGCAGTTGTTGAGTCTTTTTTATGGATTTATGGAGATAATGTATGGAAGGATATGGCTTAGAAAGGTTGATACCACATCTCCTCACTCATACCTCTATATTCCATACGTTTAAAAAAATTCCATGGCTTCCAAAGGTGACCTGAAAGTTGAAGGGCAGGTACCAAAGGGGTCTGAGGCTTTTGATGGAAAGGAGGACCACTCAAAAATATCTTTTTACTAATCAGATAGACCACTACAACTCTCACATGTATCCTTCTCAACCTTATTCTTCCTTCCCCTCTGCACCCAGCAGTCTCTATTTGCTTTGTTCAGTTTTATGTATTTGGTGCAGACAAAGGGCGGAAATGGGTCGATTACCCTCACTAGGGCATTTTTCGGCGTTAAAAATACACTTGTTGGGCCCGTATAGTGCCACATTTTGGGACAGTTGATTTCACCAGTGACTACAACATGTCCGGCCAAATTCTGCTGAGAGCACCTTGATCGGATGATTTACACCCATCATCCATAAGGCCAACATGTCTAGCCATTAATTATTCATTTTACTTTCACATGTTTTAGTGCAATTATAAATGCACTTTGATCACCTTAATCCCGTAAGGGCGCCCTAGCCGCTGATTTTTGCAAGGGCACCCTTTAGTTTAGCATTTCTCTTTATTTATAAGCTATTTAATAGTTAAAGCAGACTTTACAGTTATAAGGTCTTAAATAACCTAAGGGTTTCTTGTTATATAAAATATAGATTATTACAGGTTAGTTTCTCTGTATCTATTAAATACTATATAGATGTTAAATTCTTAAATGCTATTAAATATCTAAAATTAGTCTTAAAAGCATGCACTTTTTGAATCAATGTGTCATTTTCTACCCAAATTAAACAAGAAGAAGCCCAGTTTTCAATCACCTGTCTTCATCCCTAGTCGAGAACCAAAGAAGTTGGTAAGGTTACTAACCTAATGGGGGTTTTCACCACGGGGCCTGAGATTTCAACCAATGCAAGTTTACCAGGAAAATAAATCCTCACAGTATTTGCAACAAAGAAATGGTATGAGAAACTACACATAAGAGCTATGTCAAGACACACTTCCCCAAAAATTGTAACACACCCTCTCTCTACAACATAGAATACAGCATTCATGTACACAATTTCCTTTTTGTTCTTTTAACAGTAAAACATGACTTTCTTCACCTTCTCCTTCAATGCAGGTAGTTGTCGTATGCTTTGAGATAACGAGTTATCTGAAACTTCTGGCTCCATATAGAATCGGGCTCGATATGCAGCTAAATGAGCATAATAAGCAGGTGGCACTGCTCAAGAGTGAAATAAAACCAAATCAACAACAGTAAAAAAAAGCCTACAGTGAAAGTTTAGCATCATGGAAATGCATACATGATATCGGCATTCCCCTGTTTTAATAATGATACTTATCACTTCATTAAGCACTTCTCATTGGCTGTTCATAGTTTTTTGGGCAATTAGGAAGGTGTAAGCAGAAGATATGGATGCCATTATTAAAACAGCTGAGTGCAAATATCACTTCCCTTATTATCGATAATATACACATGTAATAAAACAGCTGAGTGCAAATATCACTTCCCTTGTTATCGATAATATATACATGTATAGGGAGTGATAAACGTAGCCCCACTTTTAAGTAAGAATAATGGTACTTACCTAAATCATTTCCCTATACATGTATACATTTCCCTATACGGCGCTGTCGTATCATTTCCCTATAGTATACATTTTACATAATGGTCTGAGTTGATGATTTGAATTGCCCAATCTTATGTTTTGGCAAGTTTTGAAATTCGTTTTTAAAATCAGTTCCAACTTAATACACAGACCCAACTAAACCAAATCAACTCAGCCAGGTCCCAGGTTGATCAGGAAACTATTTGACCACTCATGAAAATTAGATACATACCTACAGAAACAGACCGTGTGCACCGAGCATACCTGCAACCATAAATCAACCTTATTTAAAGAACAAACACTTTAAACACAAGCAGCCAGGAATTTTGAATGAAAGAACTTACGTGTAACATAGATTGTTTGTCAAAGACTGCATCTCATCAGCAGTGAACTTATTTTCGTCCCATAGAACATGATAATGAGCTGGTCGACTGGTGCCCTGGCAGATATGGCCGGAGGCCAAATCCAACATAAATGCATGCAGATAATCAGTTTACGTCTTTTTCTTTTAAACTGAAGACTACTCAAGTCTTCTTATTTTCATTCTGGTCAGCAAAGGAAACCATTGTTTTTCATTCATCCAGAATGCAAACATAATAACTAAATGCTTGTCCTACTATGTTTGTCAGTGTTGGTGTGGTACCATTATATGGGTCCAGTTCATGTGTCCAATACAGATGTAATGTAAGCATGTTCTTTCATTGATTTACAATTTTAATATGACATACTGTAATGCCAGGGAATTACGGAACATTTTCTGACAGGTTCATCATTTCTCATTCTTCATTTTATCAGTTTCTTGTTTTGCCATCATCAATCTTTGTCACTTAATTCTAACAAGTTACACAAGATTAGTCTTAGTTTACCCTTCAATTTTACAAAACCTGGAAATCAGCTGGAAATCATTGCACTATTCACTTCACTCAAGTGTACTTTTGATTTTGTTCGTTTCCCATGGATTTTCCAACTCTTCTCAGACAATTTTGATGCAAAAGATATGATTCTATTTGTCAACAAGATGTAGAGATTTTCTTGTCATCAATCAAATTAAGATTGGCAACCATCTCATGGTAGACCAGCTTACGGTACTTCAGAAACAGGTGGTCTATTTGTCAACAAGGTGGAGAGATTATATTTGTCACCAATCAAATTAAGATTGGCAACCATCTCCTGTAGACCTGCTTAAGATACTTCACAAACAGATGGTCAAGATGACGACCACATAACTCCATCAGTTGATAGTTCACAGTTTTGTTACACCATAATTTCATTAGGAAAGAAAAAGCTACTACAGTTCATCTAAACATGAGCCCTATCGCTTGCTATCTTGGCAGTTTATGTCACAAGTGTATATTAACTGGGAGTTAACCTGGCAAAGAACCTGGTGGAGAGACATCTAGAAGAGTTGCAGTGATGAAGGAATTGCTCCATTTTTTATGAACTCTTCTAAATCATCCATTTGCAGGAAACTGAATGGATGGCTAAGATGACCTGATCACTGTGACCAGAGGTATGCCACATCCAGGAGTTGCCTGCTAGTTCAACAGTCCTAATCACCAATTAACAGAACATTGCTGCCACGTGTACATTGGATATGAGAGCAGCAAGACAAGGTAAACTGTTCTAAAGTCTTTGTTCAATTAAAGAACCAAAGTTCCCTATTCATTCTACTTCAAGCAGTGGGGTAGAGGTTTTTGTTGTTTGGTGTATGGCCCGCACCATTTGTTTCCCTACTCTAAAGTGGGATGGCCCTTGATGTGAAACTGTTGTGATGGCATACAGTCCACACCACGTGTTTCCTCACTCTAAAATGGGATGGCCCTTGATGTGAAACTGTTTGATGCAGTTATAAAACTACAGAAAAAAAGTACAGTTTGAAAAATGGGAGAAAAAAGAAGGGTTAAAAAAACACTAGTGTTGTGTTGTGTGGTTTCTAGGTTTGGTTTTCTTGGGGCTAAAAACCAAAGGGTATGGAACTCTCTTCTTGAGGACAAATTCGATATTTTTCAGTGCCTTTTTTAATCCTCTTGATGTATGGAGATTGTATGAGGATTTGGTTTCTCCAAATTTGAAGATTGGAATTTCTCCAAATTTGAAGATTGGAAGGCACAATTGTGGTGAGAGATAGGGCTTGTTGGTCTAAGAAGGCATGCCATGTATTCCTCAAATTTCTTGTATTTCCTCAAGTTTTTTTAAGGAACAATTTATTGATAGAAATTTCTTGAACTTAGTCAAATTTTAGGCAAATATTTGAGAGACTTGTATTACCCATTATTTTTTTTTTGAAAAATGACAGAAATATATTGATTATTCATACGAAAATTACTTGTAGAAGGGACAAGGAGTCCCCCATGAGTTACATCGTATGAACGCCTTGAAGAAGAACTCGAAGGCCCTAGAAGAAAGAACCAAAAATATATGTGCTATATCATCCCCTTCACATTCATCATCTCCTAACCAAATTCCGAGTTCTACATCCTAGCTGTAAGATCAACTTCCAAAACTTCTTCTATCCTCCAAAAGCTTTTTCGAAACATCCAAAAAGCGAAGCCACCAAAAAGAGTACTTCACGAACTGGAAAGCCAGACATAAAAACTCGCCTTGATCACGAGCATTTCCTCAGGTCCCTCGTAAGAAGGCCAATCTGGAATTCCAATTCCTCTTCTCTGGAAAAAAGGACAGAAGCGAACTCCGGGGTAGGAACCTCTTCCATTGGGTCCGACAGGCTAGCAATCAGCTCCTCTGTCTTCGTAATACAAATGATTTGCTAAGCTTTCCATTCTAAACGATGCGATTTTCTTTCATTTTCCAAACAACCTTTAAAATAAGGAAGTTTGTACACCGGTATGCAGATATCCTTAACATTGTGAGTTCCTGTTAGTGGAAAGAGTTCTTCCACATTGTTTCTATAGTCCTCCCTGAACTGCTTCCATTGTCTTTTAATGATTCCCTTGACCGATTCAGCTAGGGTGGGTGCTTCCACATTGTATTACCCATTATAATTACTGAAGATATTCCTCCGATACGCCCTGTCATTTTTCTCTCTTCCTTCGAGGCTTTTCCACGTAAATCTTTGGTGTTATCATGTGATTGATCTCTTGGCGTTTGGTTAATTGTCTCACATAGACTTCCTCTATTATGTATTATTATTATTGTTGTTGCTTCAATAATATTATCACTTGGTGTTTGCACATTTTGATACTTGAGTGTTAGTTGGTTCTTTAACTAACACAGAATTGCTTCATAAATTTTAACCGAACAGTTTTCCAGTATGATGAAGCAACAAGTCGGACGTTTTCATGGGCCATTTTGATATCAACAGAGAAGCATTAATAAAGTCATTCATTACTCGTTCCAATTCATGACAAATCTAATAAATGTTTAAAATATATCCACACCATACCTGGATTCCTGCATGACTGCAAAGGAAAAAGTCAAACTCTGTAGGGTGACAGATCTTAGAATCCACCACAGTACCTACAACATCAAGTATTGAAATTTAAAACAAGTTTTCATGACCATAACAATTACAGCCGAGTCAGTAAGGGACAAAATAAGACAATTTACCAGGCAAAATATTTCCACTCTTATCAGTGCTACTTCTATCCTTGTGGTTGTTAGCAAACAGTCTTGTGTGATGACGCTTCTGGACTACCACAAAGGTCACAGGGGGCTGGTAATTTGGCTCTAATGATGCGCAAGCCTGGAAAATCAGATGATAAGTAACCTAATATAAATATAATGAGCTTTATAGCACATGCAAATTGGATACACTAACCTAACAAAATGCATATAATTCATCCATAAAGTTAATCATAGAAAGCAGGTAAGTTGACTTAAGATAGATAACCCATGAAATCACCTAATAAGTAATGTAGTGCAACTATATTCAGGTTAAGCTCATGCAAATTGGACATTGACTAACCTTACGAATGGCATCTAATTCAAATAGTAAGACTTGATAAAACTGCCCTTCACTGACACCATCCCTACAAAAAGAATGATACATAAATATGAGAAAAAGGATTTAGGCCCTGTTTGTATTGCAGAAATTTTTTGGAACAGTTTGAACATGAAAAACTTTTCCAAAATTTCTTTCCATTGTTTAATTACAAAATGAAAAAAGTAACATGGACCACATCAGTTCAAGTTATAAGGGGAATTCAAATTGTTATGATATCCCTCTAAATAAGCCATAACTATATCATTTCCCTGTAAATAGCGGGGATGAAAAAAGTTTCCTAGGAAAAATTTTCCACAGGAAATATTTTTCCTGCAATCCAAACAGTGACTTTTTTGTAACTGGACCCAATAGACTTAACAAACAAGCTACACGCTGCAACCCCCAAAAGAAAACAAAAAAACAGATGAGTACCATTATGAAAAAGTAACTAGATTACAACACCTGTAAAAGATAATTCTCAGTGGCTTTTGTCCAGTTGCCTTCCTAAAAGATATTAAAAGCTCCCTGCAGTAGTAGAGATTTGACAGAACACAAATAAGTATAATTTTCACTAATACTAAATAGTAAAATAAGAAACTAAATTGCGGTTTGTAATTATTTTTCCAAAATACAAGAAGCACACCTTTCATCTTGATTAGCAGATCTCTAACAACTAAAGATAATGCAGTAAAATAAGGGCATCCAAAATTGGAGGTCCCGTGGATTTATAGAAGGTATTAAATTGAGAAACTTAAACATTGATCGTTATCTAGTTCAGCAGTAAAGAAAGGAAAAAATCAATGTTAAAAGAGAAACGGAACAGCAGGCTACAACTAAAATAATCATTAATGGATTTCAAGTGTTGATGAAGATGCCCTGCAATTTTCAAAAATCCTAATAGGCAAAAAATACATACATATATATTGCACAATCCTAATTGGCACCGTGCAGAGGAGCACATTCCATCATGCACATTGCATCAGAAGTTTTGGTTGCTTGAATGGTGCCTCCTCTAACCAATCAGGAGTAGCTGCAGTTAAAGCATGACTCCCTACAATGCAATGTTCAGAAGTTTTGCATCCAAATTGGATATTACAGAGACCTGGACAAGTAAAAATGGCCAAGCATTCGGACTACATTGGCCAACTCCTACAATAAAAAACTTGGTTTAAGAAAATGGTAAAATTAAGTAGATACAATTGAAAAAAAAAATTAAGGGGAAAAGGAAGTTGTCCTGTGAGGACCAACCCAAATTATAACCTCCAGTCCACAATAAATTTGTATAGTAAATTGTAGTTTAGTCACCCACTGAGCCCCTTACTGGTTGTTCATGGTGCACAAATTTGAGAAAATAAGACAATCGTAAGTTCCTAACCATCCAAGTGTGATCTAAGAACATATGGTCTAAAGAAATTTCAGTCCATTCATAGCGAGGTTCAACAGATGGGTGACCTGGATCATCTGATCAATATGGCACATGCTGGTTTGTGATGGCCAGGATATAGGTTGAGTATAGGAACTGGTGATGGGCAGGATGTAAGTTGTGCCATCTTGAGTGAAAATAAATCTTCAAGGGTTTGGCCATGAGAAAAGAGGAAGCGAAGGAGAGAAATAAGAAGAAAAAAAAGAGAAAGAAAAGGAATAAGCTTGAAGTGAAGGAATAATATATTAATATGTTTGGTGTATGGGCAAGTTGCATCAGTGAGGGTATGAGTGTCAGAATCCGACACGGGTATTGAGTGTCAGACTATACAAACCTCAAAAATATAGATTCGTGGATTCGCTACAATATTTTAAATTATTAAATTGTAATTTTTTTAGATGACAATAAGGTCATGACTTATGACACATATTATATTGAGAATTTTAATAGGTTAAGTAAATATAATGTTCCATTTTCTTATGCAAAACCTACCATTAGGATTGATAAAATTCAAAGCATGTTATAATTATAAAGTTGTGGTAGTAGTATTTAGGGGAAAAAAAGATAAAAGAGATCTACAAGTCACTCAGAGAATCCTAAAGTAATGGAATCCAACATGTGTGACAGAGCTACTTCGCTCATTCAGAAGAATCATTTATCTGCGCCTTGTACGTTACCTGTGTCTAGGTTACACAACCTAAATCAAATCAGATTCTACCATTTTGGTAGGTTCAATTTGTCCTTCCAAGTTAAACTTCACTTCAGTTGGCATAATAACTACAGAAAATGGAACGCAGGAAATGATAAATACTTGATCTGAAGATAAGGAGCATAGGATGGGCATTTCTATCAACTGTTCATAACTCCTCTCATAGACCCATACCTAGCACTAATCTCCTCAGAAGACACCATCGGTGTACCTGTACAAATGTATACATAAACCTGTCTTTCCGTGGAAGAGGGAAAAACAAACACACCTGATCATGCCTCCAGCGACTGTACCCCTCTGGGGATCATGCCAGGTCTTGAACAAGTCCTGAATAAGCTCCTGCCGATGTGCCTGAGCACATACCAATCCAGCATATTGTGTAACTTCAGGCCAATCTTGGGAAGCAACAACCTGTACCAGTTAAACATCAGCATGAGCTTCCGACTGGGTCATACCACTACTTCATGCATGATAACGTTGAAAAAATGGAACTTTATAATTACAGCAGCAATTGATGGGCTAGAGTCTTCTCCCGTCTCTGGATGAGTAACATCCGCCCCAAAAATTATGGTTGGTATGTCACTGACCAAAGGTATTTTCCAACTTAGGGCATCTAAAAGCACTGTATTTCTTCCTCCCATCTGTAACAAAATATAAAAACAAACAAGTACCAAATTAAGAAGGATAGAATGCAGGACAACAGTTCTCCCACATCTTTCTCTGGATAAAGATAGGCTGAAGAGTGGTTTTCCTCTTCCTTCTATCTATATCAAAGAATATAGTCTATATGGATGTGCGACTACAAAGAAAACACAAAAAGACAAGCCTATTAAAATGGCAGACGAGAAAGACGATAATGGAGAATCAAATCAGGGAAGTCAAGAACATACTTTCACATTGATTTTAAGTGACACATTTGCTAGGTACTGTTTGTTTATCCTAAAAACGTGTTTTGTTAGACAGCACTGTGATATCAACCCCAAATCAGTCTCACAAATTCGCTTGAGATCACCTGAACAGAAAGAGAACTGTTCAATACCAAAAGCAGCGTGTGCATATTTATACAATTAAAGGCAGGGATTTATGAGGCATTTGGTGCCATTAGTGAAGAACTGAATCCTACTGACATAAACTGGCAGAAAGCCACATACCATACAAAGAACCATTGTTGTCAGGAAGAATCGCTAAAAGTAACTCCAACTCTTTCCCTTTCAGTTTGTTGATCGCTGCATTATAGACATACTTCAATGCTTTCTCTACTTGATCAGGCCTTGCTGAGTAGATTGGAATTACAGGTTCACGGTTGAATTCCTACAAACAATATCAAGGACAAAAAAGTTAAGTTGTTTTGTTGAAGACAATCAAGTACAGTATGCCCAGAAGGTTATTCCATATGCAAACCGATTTCGAGATAACAACCACAATTTTACAGGATGAAGCACCTAAAAACCTGCCGAAGAATAAAGATTATTGGATCAGGAATTTACCATCCCAGAGATTTGACACATCTGTGCCAGCTCCTGACAAAAACCACGAGCAGTGTTTTCTTGAACGCTTCGTGAAAAGTTGATGCATGCCCAGTAGTTTACAGTGCTTCCATTTATCATTTTCTGTATTGAAGCAAACAATATTTTCTTTGAGGATATTAAAATTTTCTATGTTTTCCACTAAAATGTGGAAAAGAGGTCATACATTTCAAATGATTTGAAGAAGGGCTTTCAAAGTGAAGACATAAAATTACCTTGTTCATCATATTCCATTGACCAACCTGAGGCAGACAATCTTTTTCTTTCCCCGCATCATGGTATTTCAACTTTTGAAAACAGAAAACATAACATGCAATCAGCCTCCAACACTTGGTAAAAAAGAAAATAAAACATGTGAAAAAACAGGAAAAGAAAAAGAGAGAGAGAGACAAACGAATGCCATGCTTTAACCCGCTAACTTGAACATTACCCATGGTGCGGGAAGAACCCGGGCTTCAACGGATGTAAGCTTGTCACTAATATTGATCCCAAATTCCTTAGCATAAGGATCTTGGTCATATCCATTTCGGTGAACTGTCTAAAAAATGGAGAAAAGAAAAAGAGAAATGTGACGGGATGTTGTCTTGCTTTTGAACATTATCAACAAAGGGAATTTATTACACTTGTGAAAGACGTAAAAGAAATAATTTCATAATTTATGGCTAGTTTGGGTGTGTCATCTAATTGGATTCTTGCAATAACAAGATTACATAAAATTGATCTAAAATCCAGTTAGAAGGAACACCCATACTGGCCTCATATTTTTGAGATACTTCAAGTACTAAATAATTTAAATTATGAAATTACAACCCCAGATTTTATTACAACTGCGCAATTTCAAGAAGCGATTTCACATTGAAGGATTTTGATATTGAAGACCTGCAAAATGTCCATTTCTCTTTCCCTGGGTCTCTGGCAAGTAACTTTAAGCAGGGAAGTAATTTGCTTTTCATTCAATCTCATTGTATATCGCTGTCCCTCGACAATCTTGCAGGCCTGAAATATTAGAATTAAAAAGAACCTAAATTAGCAACAAACTAAACGATGGCATGTACAGTGAGTTATTACAGATTTTGAGCTCACCTCCATCGGCAAATAATTTGCCTTTTTTTGATTTCCGACTTGTAGGCAAGGAAGATGTGGGTGCTGAATGGTAAATCCGTACATCTCTTGAAAGTATTCAACAACGGATTTCATGTTCATTTGGTCGTCAACGGGAAAACTACAGAAGGAAAGAGCGAGAATTGGTAAAAGTAGCATCAAAGACTGGCATATGCTTGAAAGTGAAAAGTGAATTCATGAATTTTCTTATATACCGCAATGGTGTGAAGGAATAATATTTCACTAATTTATCTTGGATGCTTACATTAGCCATAACCTGTGCTTATATGAAGTAATTACGAATAAGAATGAGATGATAAAGATAAGCATGGAGGCAAGATGATCCTAATTTATTTTGCTTAGTTGCCTAATCTAATACTTCTAACACCCTAGGCCAATGGTCAAATCTTACTAGATCAGATCTATTCTAACATGCCCCCTCAAACGTATATGGATTGAACATTGACATACGTCAGAATGTCAGATTATAATAAAATATTCCCAATAAGAAATGTAACTAAAACTGCCAATTTGATGCATGCTATTAGAAGTTGATGACAATGTCTGTTGATGGTGGTGCACAGCGCCTATTGCCATATGTCCATTGATTATAGTGAATGCTGCTGATTGCTGAAGAGAATGTCGCTTGCAAGACGAGCAACGAAGAGGGGCTATCAAAAATCAATGGTCATAATAGACCATTACCATTGCCTTAATAGATGGGAAAGCCTCGATGTGCGAGTCTTGTTATGCCGATTTTGGATATGAGTCAATAAGTCATCATGAAAATGGGTTAGTATGGATCAGGCCTCGATGGGTAAAATAGGCCCCAATTGGCAAGTATACTCTTTCAGGCAGGCACTTCAAAGAAATGATGTGCCTCAACTAAATAGAATTGTTATTGCAAGCATACACCTTAAATGAGGCAACTCAATGGAAATATACCAAAGATACGAGACTATGGTTTGAAAAGGAAGTGAAAATTAAGAGAAAAGGAAAAATAAGGAAGGAAGCGACACCTCCCAGCATAGGACAATGATGCCAATTATCAACAATAGCACGAACTTTGAAAAAATTTGGACACTCTGTGGAGTTTCTTATTATTACTCTTAGTATGGTGTGGACTAGGGGTGGACATGGTTCGGTTCGGTTCGGTTCGGTTTTGGGGTATACCCAGAACCGAACCATATATAATCGGTTCCTTGAAATTGGAACCAGAACCGAACCATATATGTTTGGAACCGAACCGAACAAGAACCATACATAATCGGTTCGGTTCGGTTCTGGGTTTACCCAACCTTCACCAAATGTAGATATTTTTCCTAATCGTATTTATAATCGGTTCAGTCCTATTTATATATGAACTACAAAGACTAACATGCACGAATTTGGAATAATTAGGCACAAATTTGCACAAATTTGGGCAATGCAAAAATTATATATGACCTACAAACATGCACAAATTGGAATAATCAAGCACAAATTTGGGGGGTGAATTAAAATTTTAAAGGCAAAGCAACACGTTAAAGAGGGGTGAATTAAAAGGGGGTGGGGTGATTTTATCAAGCGATGAGGCATTGGGTTTTAAGGTGAGGGTCGGTTCTCGGTTCGGTTTTCGGTTCCGGGATCCCAAACCCAAAACCGAACCGAATTTCCATCGGTTCCAAGATATCGGAACCGGAACCGAACCATATAAATATGGAACCAAACCGAACCGAACCGAACCGAACCATATGTGCCGGTTCGGTTCGGTTCTTCGGTTCGAACCGGAACCATGTCCACCCCTAGTGTGGACATCAAAGTTGGGAGTGAATACTGGATACTTCACTTCGAACGAGAGGAAGGGGTGTGTGCAGGAAAACGAGGGATAAGCCCGTGGGTATAGCATACCAATATGTGTTACAATTATATTTGTATGAATTGCATATGAAATTTAGCGTATGTATTATGTATAAATATTTATATGAATTACACGTGAAATGTGGTTAAGTACTGAACTATCAAACATGCAAGACATGACACCGCATGTCAATGTGTTTGATGTCGTTAAACCATTGTGTAGTTTTTTTTCCTTATGTGATGATTTTTTTAGTGTGCGCGTGTATTAATAGTACTTCGTGAAGTTTCATCTTAAATGTTCATCACTTACAATTATTTTCATATGTTTCTATGACTTTACAGAATTTTCATCAAATTTCCATCCAAAACTGACATGTTTCCATCTCCTCATGACTGAAACACATACTGAAATCTAAAACCTTGGACTCTAATATAAATAATTTATTGGAGAACATAATGATAATTCTCGTCTAAATAATCACTTGTATTTCTTGACATTATAAAAGCAACAATACTAAGCCAAAGCGCCATTTGTCAGTGCCCCATTAGTGAGGCATAGCACACTTTTGAGCAACTAGGACCACCAATTGGTGGGCCCACAATGTATTGTCACCTCAAGAATCATATCGCTTAGACTAATATTTATTGGGCATTGTATCCTCGTGAATTTATTTTCATGTAGCTGCCTGCATAAACGGGGAAGTAAAAGTCTTTAAGATAGAGCCTTAATTGGCTTGATTTGCATAGGTCTTTGTTTTTGTTCATTAATTAATAGTCTAGAATTTTGTATCTAATCCATAACCATTTTTTTGAATGATAATCCACAAACAAAATTTCAGATCCTTCATCTTGTGTCTCCTACTTTGATCATTGGCATCTATGTAATTTGGTCATTCATCGTATCAATTTCACCCAGCACATGTTATGTTGCGATGCCATGACTGCCATGTCTAAGGTCGACAAAGATGTTCACATGCATGTTGAATAGCATAAATAACTCCAGTCCTCCATTTGTTATGAATTGGTTCTGACGAGATCAGAAGGTGTTTTAAAGTCCAAACCGACAAACAAGCGAGGCTTATGTTGCAAAATCAAATCTAATGAACCATAGCCTCTCAATGTCAGAAAAACATAAGCACCAAAATACTACCATGCATGCCAGATTAGAATAATATTTATTAAAAAACGCAACGGAACGTGACAAAAGATGGAGAGCCAATGGCCAAAGGCAGGAATTAGGCTAGAGAACTCATCAAATGCTAAAGCACGCCTGTAGCATTTCAAGAAGGAAATGCAAAAAAAAACCCAATAACCGAAGCTTAGCTAAAGCACTTCATCCAATACATTTAAAGCATGTGAAGCAATTATATCCAATAGAACAGAATTCAAAAGTCATACATATCCCTAATGTACACAAGCAGGTATCTTCACACCCAGTTTACAAATTACAGCAGAGATCAAAAGATTTTAAAAAAAAGAAAAGAACTAAAGATAAAAGCAGAGCATTATAATGTATACAGATATTTTTTGTAGTTAAATATAATTTGAGCCCATTGAGCAATCCAATGAATTACATCCATCGTACGGCAGGTTGGTGTTTTCATCAATGATATAGCATTGCTGACATCTGTTAAAAGACAGGCTATTTAAATAGTGAGAAAATATCAATAAATTGTTTAGAAAACTGGGCTGCAAAGTTTACTTCTTGTGTCCTGATAAAAAATTTAGGTAAAGCAAGTGAGACCAAAAGTAAACAATAATATACAGAAAATTTATCATACAATAGCTCCCGTGTAGGCTGTGATGTCAAGCCTGAAATACGGTATTTCCGCCGAACATTGCCTCTGTGAGTGACATCAACTTTGACACCTCTAAGAGCCTTCTTAACCTGCGCAACATCAATAAACACAATTGAAGTCTTCACTTGTAACTACAAAGATATTAAATAAAAATTTGATGCTTGTAATAGGCTTTAAGAGCAGTTAGTAGTAACAAAAAAAACGAAAAACCTGACTATTCGAACAAAGAAGAGTCTTTCCCAGATTTTATCAATGTACAAATAAATTTAAAAGAATAGAAAATTGGATTGCATAAAAAATGAATAAAAATTGCAGACTCATGAAAATAGCTCCCAATAGGCCAATAGTGTCCAGTAAAAGTGCTGGATTTAATGCCCACATTTTTTCTGCATCATAAAAATGGGTGGAGGCATACCTTAATACGATCAGCATCAGACAACGGCCTTGACAATACATCCTTGCTCAAAATTTGAGCTACAAAATCTATTACGGGGAGCGGCTCAATGAAAGCAATCGAGGACATGTCTGAAACGGAAGTATCCAAGTAAATGTGAAAACAGATTGCTGCAAAACACAATTTATGAAAAAATAAAAGAAAAAAAATTATATAAAGAAATAAGCTGCGTAGAAGACTTCCTACCAATATTAAGAGACAAGCCCATCTGAGTTGGTCTTATACTCTGATAGAAGCCACACCATGAATGTAACCCTTCACCGAGTCGCTGTGGTTTTCTAAAATCAGGGGAATAGAAGGATCTCCCGACTGATATATACCTAAAGGTTAAGTAGTGAGAATTATATCGTGTCCAGACGCAATAATAAATGTCACTGAAAAAAAAAAAACGAAGCACACACCTTTGACTCGACAGTTCTCTTAAGACAATATCTAGAACCTTAAGAGCTTCCTGAGGAGCATGAGCTTGCTTTCCAGCTAGGAACTGACGCAACTCATTGAGGTCAGCTCGAGCTACAAACTTGATTACCACCTTAAACTCTCTCGCTTTCCTGTTACGAGTATTTTCAATTTAGTACATGACTTTTAGGGGCCGTTTGGATATGCAGATTTTAGAATCCAGGTTTTTAGTTTGAAAACAGTGTAAAAGAGGGTTTTTGATAAAGCTGCTGTATGCTGTCTTGACAGCGTTTCTTGGATTTTAAGTGAGAAATTCAGGTTTTAAAAATCTCTCTTGCATCCTGACATTTCTAAAACCTGGAAATATGGGAGGATCCGCTACTCTCTTGCTGACGAAAAGAAGGGTGAGAAGTCAAAAACGGCGGCTGGTCGGCTTCTTCTCTTGTCTCTTAGCTACAATTTTGAAGAAATCCCGCATTCTAAAATCCGCGTATTCAAACGGCCCCTTAAGGATTAACCCTAAGATAATAAAATCTGATAAATGGGGAAACAATTCAAGACATGACTAAACCAAGAAAGTTCTTAACAAAAAAATCAAGTCAGTACAAGAAAAACAAAGAACAAAACACCGACTTTGCGACCTCCAATCCATCATCTTCGTCGACAAGCTTTATGTGAAACTCCTTTGAACTAAAAGGTAGCAGCCCGGCTGTGTAAAGGCTCTTTTTTCCATCATAAGCAGGAAGCTTCATACCCAAATCAGTTTCTCTATAATGCTTCACCAACTGGGCCATGATAGCTCTGTTGATGCTCCGGGAGAGCACTTCAGGTATGATCGTCACCTGCAGTTAAACCCAGACAAAATCTCTAATAGAGTGAGTATACTCAAAATCTTCATTCCGTATCGAAATAATCATATGTGGGTTCAATCTATTGTTCATCCCGTACAAAAAGGACAAAAGAATTGGACTTACATCATATTGGATCAAATCCTGGTCTGGTAATTCAGCCAGGAAATGATTGGCTTTAACAATGCATTTGGTACCTGCTTGGCCATAGCCAGGCCTTTGCTGAAATCCCAACCCTTTGCTGGAAACTGGAGGCCTAATAATATCCAGATCAACTGTTGCTTGTGGGAACATCTCCATTTGGAGGCCTTTTGCTCTCCCTCTCCCTCTCCCCCTTCTCCTTCCTATGCTCTTATTAACATCTTGCTGGGAAACTTCCACAGAGTTCTGAGATTTTTGGGATGAGGGTTTCTGCTGATTCATGGAGCTCTGCAGTGGTTTCTTTGAAACCACATGCTTCTCTTGGGGATCTTTCATCTGCCCTTGAGGCATTTCGGCAAAAAGAGGCCAAGCCAAGATATCTGTAAGCTTTTCTGTGTACTATCCAGCTTTATTTACCCTGCGAACGGGACGAAGTAGAAGAATGTCAGTGGACTTAAAGAAGATACAAAGACTTAATGCGTTATATTGTTGCATAGGAGTACTGGCACGCCAGTATTGCTATCTTTAACAGCACTATGAATTTATATCTCGTTGAATGACATTAATCACCAATCCATACCTACGCAGGAACAGGGTGAAGTAGCTAGAAACTGAAGAGGAAAGGGAGAGAAGGGGTGGGTTTTGGAGGCACCCTTTTGACATCTTTCACGTTCTTTCTGAGAAACCTAGAGAATATCATGTTTCTCAGAATAAAACAGGAAAGGCATGATGGGGGTAACGGCTGCTAAAGAACAAAACAAAAGAGCAAGAGAGTATCTAGTTTCGACAGTTTTATAGTGCTTAAAGCTATTCTTTCTGCAAATACTAAAAGCAAAACACCCAAGATGCAAACGAAAAGGAAATCTTGTTCACTAAACCCATGTGAATTTCATGGGTTTTCTGTTCTCCTGCGAATAAACGCTTTATTAAAACCACAGAGGAAGGCGCCAAAGGGAACAAATATTTAGAAATATAAACCCATGACTACACGCTTCGCTTTGTCGTCTAGAAAATGACCAATTTGTTTGAAAAATTAGGATAATTGCTGAACAAAAATATTATTTTAAAATTTGAAGTGTGGGTTTTAGTTTTTACCAGATGCCACAAGATCTCCGATTTGTCTTGTTAGACACCCTTTTATTATACAACATTATTATATGAGCATTACCTGACCCTGTTACAAATCCAACTACTTGTACATGAAACCAACTTCGGCACAAGAATTTTCTTAGAATATAATCAATATATGAGGGATGGAAAGCTGGCTAAAACATCAAAATAACTGAAGAAGAGAAATTGCCAAGAGGAATGATACTGAGTATTTAGATATAAATAAACTACACGATATACTAAAACAGAAATAGGTGTGTGAACTCTGTTCCACCCACTCCGTGTCCCACCTGGCCCACCTCTTGGGTGAGTTAAAGAACCATAGCAGCTTTCAGGCCAACAACCAACTAGGGCTGTAAACCAACACAGCATGTGACCGGACGAGTGGGTAGGAAGGTTTACAGCGCAAATTTCGGTGCATATCTATAGGTATAGAATACAGATCAGGTGCATATCTTTAGGTTTTATCACTTTCTAATGATAAATATGTCTTCTTGTATGTTTTCAACTTTTTGTTTTCTTTACCTTACCAAGTAAAGAAACCTTTTTGCCTTGTACGGGAAAACAAGAGACAAGATAGCACAATATTATCCCAATTACAGTGAACGACAGGCAGAAGAAGTAGCTAAAAAAACATTTTAGGGTTCCGAGCACCTAACAACGAGCTCTTTGTTGAGCGAGACTAATGACTGCATATCAGGTTAAAATACGCCAACAAGAAGACAAAAAAGAGGAGAAGGGATTAAAGCATCCGAAAAGTTCCACAAAACCTTGCACCGGAACATAGAAAGGAAAAAAAAAAAGCACCAAAATCTTTATAGAATAGATAATGCGTCCTTAATCCTTACCGTAGAAATAGAGTAAAATAATTTGTTACAATAATCATATACCCATCATTTTGTTACATGTTAGACAGCAATTCTCATCCCCACTACACCCTTCAATATCACTCGAAATCTTCTTTTTTTCCTCAAATGATTATCACTCGAAATCATCAGCTTAAGGGACTATAAAAAAAGACGTTTAATCATTTGTTTTCTTGCTTTTTCTCTTTTCTTTTGAGTTTTTTAGTATGCATTTGTCTCATTTTCAGGATTCTTTTATGTCTCATTTTACTATTTTTAACCACTCACAAAAGGGCGCGCCTGGTAAAATTCATCCTCTCCCAAAAGCAAAAGTTTCACGAAAACATGGTCACGTTTCAATCTTAAAATGCAAGAAAAATGTTAGGGCAGTGATAAATCCATCCCCTGGTATCTTAAATCGACCCCCACATCTCTCTCTCTCTCTCTCTCTCTCTCTCTCTCTCTCTCTCTCTATCTCAACATTGGCTGGAGGTCGATCTATCACTGCCCAAAATGATATTTCCACATCCAAAATGCTAAAAAAGGCACTGACCTTCTGCATCATAAGAAACCTCGCCAACCCTCGCAGCAGCCTAAAGAAGATTTATCCCAAAAGACTACAAAGAGAACAATATCCGTTATAAACACGCAAAGCGTGCAAAACCTCTCCTTCTCTATCCCTATCCCTTTCTCCATCTAACCTATCACGTGGAAGTAATAAATGCAATAGAAGAATATAGTAATTATCTCAACTGTACCAGATATGGGCGAGAGAAAAACGCCAAAGACTAAACAGCTATAGCAATCATGAGATAGAGAAGAAAAAAACAAAAAACGGATGTCTGAAAACGCCGAATACGGAAAACTAAAGTTATGAGAGGGGCCTGTGTCTGAAGTCTGAAACCTACCTTTTGCTCTACACGATTCATTGCCGCCTTGGCGCATTCAAAACCCTCCGTTGAAAAAACGAGTGCCTTCTTTCAATGCCTCACTAAACCTGCAACGCCGAGAAGGAAATCAAAGAAAATGTAAATAAAATATCAGCTTCTGCTCATCTGCAACTGCCTAATAATAGCAGAAAATTTAATAAAGTGATCTGGAGCTGAAATAGTTAAAATTTCACAAAATGCAGTGGCCTAATAATAGCAGAAAATATAATAAAGAGATCTGGAGCTGAAATCTCACGAAATGCATAAAATGGAATACTATTGCATAGATCTGTCATGAAAACAAACCAGTAACCGAGATTTCGAGCTAAAAACTGGATCAAAAGTAGAAGATGATCGAACTGAAAGAAAAATAGAAGAACAAATCCGTCGTGCCTCATAATATAAAAATCGGGAAATTTTACAGATCTGATTCGATATGGCCGCACAAAATCGTTTTAGAACGTGAAAAACAAAAAAGAACTTCAAAATTAAATGAGATTCGGAGCGGAAGGACAAAAAAACGAGTTTTGAAGAAGAAAATGCAGAAACGAACCTTCAAAGCTCGGAAACGAATGGCAATGGTTGATAAACTCCGAATCCTCGGAGAAAAGACAGCGGATAAGGAAATAAGAGTTTTGGAAACGAAGAGCTAACCAAAAGGAATATGCTCTCTCTCTCACGTTTCATTTTTTTTATTTTTATTCTATTCTATGCAGAAAAAACTATGGCTTTAAAAATAAAAGGAACTTGAGAGCGTGCATTGAGAAATCCATATCTTTTTCCAAACTTACAGTGGGAAAAAGTAAATAGAGATTCCACTACTCTGTCACACGAGCACTTTTAGAGAGGAATCTTGCCGGGATCTAACCGGAATGAACGCCGCCGGTGAGGAAAAGAAGCCGGAGGCGGGAGGATCGAGGTGGAAGCAGGAGGGAATGTCTCAGGGCTCGAAAGCAAATGAAGTCTGCTTTTGAAAAAGGGCATGGAGGCGGGCACCTCTCTCGAGGGTTTTATATGCGCCCTTGACGGCGACGTATTTTTTTCTTTTTTCATGATTATATGACAAGAATTTATATGATGGGTGGCCGTGAAAACACGTGAAGTCTAAAAATGTAGGTACGGCCCACTTTTTTTGACGATCCAAACCGTTCATCTGTTTGGGCACAGCGTAAATAGGTTGTGTCCCAAAAATCAGTTCCATAAGATGATCCTAACCCTCCGATCTGAACTGATCTGAATATGGAGATTTCTAAAAATCATTTATGGAATCTTCTACAGATTGGAGGTTAGAATCATCCAATGGAACTGAATTTTTGGGCAGAACCTATTTACGTTGTGCCCAAACAGATGAACGGCTTGGATCATCAAAAAATGTGGGCCGTACCTACTTTTTTCTAGACTTCACGTGTTTTCATGGCCACCCATCATATAAATTCTCTTATATGACAATAACCTATCAAAGGGGGAGGGGGGAAGTGGTAAATGACCAATGCAGAGTTTTTTGGACGAGAATGCCCTTAGTGTACATTTTTCTCTCCCCTCTCCCTCTGTCTCTTCCCCTATCAAATTAAATTGTAGGTGATGATTACCTTCAGATGTACTATTTTGAGAGCCCCAAACCACTTTTCACCCTCTTCTCTCTCTCCCTCTCTCTATCTCTCCGGCGTTCTCTCTCCCGCCTCTCTTTCCCTCTCTACGGCGTTTTCTCTCCCCCTCTCTTTCTCTCTCTATGGCGTTTTCTCTCCCGCCTCTCTCTCTCTCTCCGGCACTCTCTCTACCTCTCTTGACGGCCCTCTCTCCCCGTCACCGGCACAAAAGAGGGCGCTCCCTACACGGCGGCGCACTTCTCAGGCTGGTACCCCTCTTACTGTCAATTTCTCCTTCAGTTTTTTCAGTTATTGTTCCCATAAAGTCTAGAAAATCCCTAATTTTTTTCAGTTATTGTTCTCCTTCAGTTATTGTTCCCGTAAACAATGGTTTAAACCAAAAATTTGGAACACATTATTGAAAATATATATGGTTTAAACCAATAATTTCTCAGACATTATTGGTTTAAACCCCTAAATTTTGGAAAATCAATGGTTTAAACCAATAATCTGTGACAAATCATTGGTTTAAACCATAAATTTTTAGAAAATCAGTCGGAAATTCCCTAATTTCTGAAATATCAATGGTTTAAACCTACAATTTGTCATAAATTATTGGTTTAAACCACTAAGTTTTGAAACTATTAATGGTTTAAACCAATACTTCGGGAGAAATATCTGGTTTAAACCCCTAGTATTTTGTAAATCAGTTGATAAAGACCTAAATTTTCACAAATCAATGGTTTAAACTTATAAGTTCACATACATTATTGGTTGAAACCCCTAAATTATGAGAAATCATTAGTTTAAACCCATAATATTTTTGAAACTACTTGAGAAAATCCCTAACTTTTAAAAAATCAATAGTTTAAAACCTATAGTTTCTAACCCATTATTTGTTTAAACCCCTAAAGTTTGAGAAATATTTGGTTTGAAGCAATAATTTTTAGAATTCATTGGGTTAAACCCGTAATATATAACAAATCAGTGAAGAAATCCCCTAATCTTTTAAAGATCAATGGTTTATACAAATAATTTCTCACACATTGTTGGTTTAAACCCCTAAAGTTTAAAAAATCAATGGTTTAAACCAATAATTTGTGAGATATCATTAGTTTAAACCCATAATATTTTAAAAATCAGTTGAGAAAACTCCTAATTTTTCAAAGATTAATGGTTTAAATCAATAATGTCTCAAACATTATTGGTTTAAACCCCTAAGTTTTGAAAAATAATGGTTTAAACTGATATTTGTGAGAAATCATTGTTTAAAACCCTTGATATATCGAAAATCAGTTGTAATTTTTCAAAGATCAATGGTTTAAACCAATAGTTTCTCAGAAATTATTGGTTTAAACCCATAAAGTTTTAAAAATCAGTGCTTTAAACCAATAATTGTTAAGAAATCATTGGTTCAAATCCCTAGTATTTAGGAAATCAATTGAGAAAACCCTTAAACTTTGAAAGGTCAATGGTTTAAACCAATAATTTGTGAGAAATTATATGTTTAAAGACATAATATTTCTGAAATCAGTTGAGATAACCGATAATTTTTGAGAAATCAATGATTTAAACCTATAATTTGTGACACATTATTGGTTTAAATCCCAAAAGTTTGGAAAAAATAATGGTTTAAACCAATAATTTGTGAGAAATCAGTTGTTTAAAGCACTGAAGTTTGAGAAATCAGTTGAGAAAGCCCGTAATTGTTAAAAAATCAATAGTTTAAACCACAATTCTATTGCTTCCTTTGTAGGGGCATAAACCACAATTTCATTGCTTCACTCCAAAGCACCATTCCATTGCATTGCACCAATACTAACCTCCCTTCCATGGAAAGGTATTTAGTTCCCTTTCCATTCTCCTCTCTTTCCATTTTTAGCACGTTTAAATTGCTTTAAACAACTTCTAATCATTGTTTAATTTTGTCTTAGCAGGAGAGAGGAACGAATGTCTTCTTTTGTCTTACACGTCGACGACATTCTAAAGGATGCGGTATCATTTGAATACATCGACGGGAAGAAGTTGCCTCTTATTGTGGGTTGGAGAACAAAATATAGAGATTTTGACAATCTAATTCATAACAAAATAGGGACCAATCAAAGTGAGATTTCTCTATTTATAAAGTGTCGATATATTTTAGACCCATCTCAGATCGTCTTATATGATATTCGAAATAATGACGACCTTGATCTGGTAATAATGCTCTTTGATAGTACAATCATTTACTCTTTGAGCCTATATGTAACTAAAGAGTTCACATTCAAAGCAAACAATTCGAAGGACCCTACGAATGTCGGTCAGCCGTATTTAAGTGCGAACACAGAGGCAGTGGGTCCCAGAGTGGAATGTAGAACCGCACTACCAGCGCTGGGAAATCGCTGTAGAGTTCTCCTGGCGGAGGAAGATGTTGTCATGGACATACCAGTCATAGGTAAAATAGCTGACTGTTTACAATCCATTCCTGAAATTGCCTTTCCTTTTTGCTAAATTACATTTGCGCAGATATGGAGTTGAGTTCAGTGAAGTTAATGAAGATCCAATCTGTTACCGGAACGTTGGTGTCACAACGATTCCTTCCTCATTTGCAGAGGCTTTGAGGCCGAATATTAGTACCGTTCACGTGCTTCCTGCATCACCGAGTCTAACGGCCGTTGCTCGAAAAGAGAAAAGAACGCTTGACGGTATTCATACCATACATCGGTAAATTATAGTATTGAACAATTGTTGGGTGCGATTCATATTCCTTCGTTTCATTTCTAAATCAATTACTTTATCTCTAATTGGCTAGCAATCTTTGGTTTAAACCAAACTTAGAGGTTTAAACCAATAATTTGTGAAAAATTTGGAGAAAATTAGGGGTTTGAACCAAACTTTATGGCTTTAAGCCATAGATTTCTAAAAGAATTAGGGGTTTAAACTAAACTTTAGGGCTTTAAACCATATATTTCTAAAAAAATAGGGGTTTAGTTGCCGATTTTCGTAGCTGAAAGAGAGAGAGTACTGATTTTCCCAACCATAGATTTCTAAATTGATTTTCTCAAAACCCTAACATAAAATCTCAAAAAACAACTGAGAGGGAGAGAGTGCCAACCTGTGAGAGGAGGTCCGCTCAGAATCAGAAGCTACGGAGAGAGAGAGAGAGACAGAGAGAGAGAGAGAGAGAGAGAGAGAGAGAGAGAGAGATAGAGGGCCGCAAAGAGAGAAAAAGGCCAGAGAGAGAGAGAGCCGGAGAGATCACACCAGAGAGGGCCGGCGAGAGAGAGAGAGAGAGAGAGAGAGAGAGAGAGGGGTGAAAATAACAAGGTTAACGTTTGTGAAAAGTAAAAGCCACGATTTTGAACTCAGGGATAGTTTGGTCTTAAAAGTCCCAAATCAGTCACTATCAGTCTAAATTCATCATTTTCATATCTCCCCCTTTCACACGTAATTATCATAATAAAGCCCATTTTTTGTCATTTTACCAAAAATAAAGTAACTTTTCATATATTTTTTCTTTGGGATTTTATTTTTTAATGTTAAATTACGAATTTAGCCATACTAATCCTGAAAATTATTGTTTGTCTTTGGCTCCAACGAGGCAGACCATTCGGGAAGCGCGAGAAGTGAGATATTTTGCTCCTTTTCCGCAACTCTTTTTATATGGTTGGGCTTATCGAACGACACGTGGCACAAGTCATGTCTGCCAAAGAATATTTTAAAAGCTGGACCCGAAACGAAATGGGTCTCGGTTCGGTCCAAACAGGTCTAACCCCGATACAATAAAAATTTATTATGAAAAATAAATAACAATAACTTAGAAAATTAAGAAAATATTATCCTTTGATTATTTTCTAACAAGTCGTAAGTAATTAAAGGATAAACATATAACAAGTGATAATCGTACAATAAATCCTCTGATTATTCTTTGGGGGATTTGCTAGGGACCATTGCAAACTGCATAAGGCATTTTGTGGGCCGGTAGTTGCATAAGAGAGCAGCCACATAGGCTCACTTTTCGACGGATTTTGTAATGTTCATTTAATTCATCTGAGGTGGCGGCTCTCTCATGCAACCGCCGGCCCGCGAAATGTCTTATGCTATCGTCCCTAGCAAATTCCTTACTTTCTATTGATTAGTTGATTTTACTCTTCTTTAAGGGCCCGTTTGGATATGCGGATTTTAGAATCCAGGCTTTTAGTTTGAAAACAGTGTAAAAGAGGGTTCATGGTCAAGCTTCTGTATGCTGTCCTGACGGCGTTTCTTGGATTTTAAGTGAGAAATTTAGGTTCTAAAAATCTCTCATGCATCCTGAGATTTCTAAAACTTGAAAATATGGGAGGATCTGCTACTCTCTTGCTGACGAAAAGAAGGGCGAGAGGTCAAAAACTACAGCCGGTCCACTTCTTCTCTTGTCTCTTAGCTACAATTTTGAAGAAATCCTGAATTCTAAAATCCGCGTATCCAAACGGCCCCTGAAAGTTTGAGATTTTAAAAACTAAATTCACATTAATCTCTCCTTAGTTTATGGAAATCAAAGTTGAATTCCCATAAACTCTATTATTCTTCAACCAAACACATGAAATATCTTGCAAATTCAAAAAGTATGATCCTACAAATAAGTACAAAAAAAAACTTGCTAACTGGAAGTTGCTTTTAATTTTGGGAAAAATACACTTAGACCCCCTGTGGTTTCAATTTGGGTAAGGTAGACCCCCTCGGTTGACGGTTCGTCCACGGATTGAAGGGTTAGGATGATCTGATGAGCTGATTTTTTAGGCACAACCTATCTATGTCAAGGCCCATCAAATGAACGCTTTGGATCATCCAAACAATGTGGGCCCATACCCGAATCCAAACAATACCAAAAACAATGTGGGCCCACTGTGTTTTGTTTGTTGTTGATTTGAATGTGAACCACGTTGCTCATAGGCAGTTTTTTGACGTTTCATCTTCCACAACCAAAACACCAATGATATTTTCACTCCCCCTAAGTTCGCGCTCCCCTTGGAACGTGAATTGACGTCAAAAAGCGTTAAAGTTGCCACTGTTCACGTTATAAGGGTGGCGCATGAGTACTGCAGGGGAGTGAAAATATCATCGCCCAAATTATCTATCTATCAACGTCTACGTATCTACCTGTATGATTTGCTAGGGACCATCATAGAAGGTATTCTGCGGATCAACTGTGGCATGAGAGAGAAGCCACCTCAGATGGGGAATAAATGAATAAGACAAAGAAAAGTATATCTGTTGAAAGTGAGCCTACGTGGCTGCTGTCCGGTGCAACTGCTGGTCCGCGAAATGCCTTCTGCAATGGTCCCTAGTAATTCCCCGATCATATATACTAAGCACTTTTCTTTCCATTGTCGTTTGCTTTAATTCCAAGAATTTTCTTTATCGGAAAAACTTTTCTTTGTACCGCATGTTTTGTTTTGCTAAGGTGGGGCTAAACTTTAGACCGAGGGTGGGGACATCCATTTCACTCTTGATCTGATGGGCACACCATCTCCACCCAAACTGGGGCCTACCATCACTTCTCATGTTATTGATGAGATGGAGCAGGTTTTACACCTGTGTTTTATATAGGATGGGGCATGCCATTTTAAGTTTTGGTGGGTGGGGCCCACCGTCTCTACTCGAACATATGCGTAGGGCGAGCCCACCATTTTATCCCTAATGTTATTGATGAAGTTGGGTCCACCATCTCTATCCCAAACCGTGCATTTGGGTGGGCCCCACCATTTTACACCTTGCGTTTTAATGTTGTGGGCCCATCATTTTACACCCAGGAATAGCATGAGACCATAGGGTCCATAGTACTAGTATATAATTAATGGTTAAAATCAGATTATTGGTCTGATTTTTATTTTTATTTTTTTTGGCATAGAAGATCTAAAATCAAGGCCTATCAAATGGACGGTTCAGATCAATCAAATGTGGGACCCACCATGCCATTGTTGGGGCCGCCACATTGTATCATGAGCCCTTGTCCCATTTCTCCATGCTGTTATTAAATTTTGCTTCCTTTCTTTTTCCTTTTCTACTACTAGTAAAAATGCACGTGCATCATTAAATTATCCATTTAAAATTGTACATACCACATCATAGGTTGATCTAAACCGTCCATGTGATGGAACACAACATCAATAGGTTGTTCCCGTAAAATCATTTCCATAGGCTGATCCTAGCCCCCCAATCTATAGAGGTTTCCATGATTGTTGTTCCTCTTAAGGTGCGAAGAATTCGTCAATATTTTAACAGGTGTCTTGCATTCGTAATATCAACATTTCTATAATTTGACCCGCACATAGTGAACAAGGAACAATAGTTCTTTCGTCGTCGTTAGGGGTGCAACACCCGACCTAATTCGGGTTGGGTTGGGTCGGGCTGACCCGATTTGATATGGTACCAATTGTTGACCATCTCAACTCAAGCCGGGTTGTTTTGGATTTTGAGAACTAATAGTGAGTCACTAATAATTAGTTTTTAACTCACAATCAGTTCGCAAAATCCAAACCAAATAGGGACTAACAATTAACAAAGGGGAATATTATCCTCACTACTATATTTTGATGATCACACTCCTCACTTTATTCAAGTACGGTATGGCCCGCACCACAGGATTATCCAAACCGTCCATTGTGGACTGTGGAGACTATTTCAATGTTGAAAAAGAAAAACACAAATATACAGAACTTTTTCAGATGAAACCCAAATTCAGGTTTCGGGTGGGGTCGGGTTGCCCGACAGCCCAACTCGACCCAACCCGATTTCCAATTGGGGTTGATTTTTCCCAACCCAACCCAACCCAACCCGATTTGCAAAAAAGTTTAACCCGACCCAACCCAAATTCGGGTTGAACCCGACCTACATTGGAACATCCAAGCAACAATGATGGTTTGAAATTATATATAGTGCTAATGTCCTGACTACCATATTTGATAATGGCACTACTCACCGTATTTTGATGACCGCATTCCTCACTCTATTAAAATGTACGGTATGGCCCGTACCCTGTGTCGATAGATTTCGTATGTAGATTACGATTTTACCCTGAAATAATTTTTCATAGAGATAGATGTTAGATATTAGCAAAGGGGTTAATAGTAAAAGAGTAATGCTGACGTGTAAATCCCAGATAAGAAGAAAAAAATTTCTTTTGGATGGGCCACTTCCTACATAGGTTGTGCCCCAAAAATAATTTTCATAGGTTGATCCGAACCCTTCGATCTATAGAGGGTTATATGCATGGTTTTAAATTTCGACCGAAATCCAAAATTTCAGTTGGGACTGAAACCGAAATTTCATTTTTCACCGTTTACCAAATTTCAGACAGAAATTTCGGTAATTTCAGTTCGAAATTTCGATTAAATGCCATTATTTATTAAAAAAAGAGTGTTACAAAATTTCGGTCGAAAATTCGGTTCGGAATTTCGAACCAAATTACCAAATTTCGGACCGATCGGTTTTCGGTGGGGTCCGAAACGGTTACCGAAACCGAAATTTTAAACCTTGGTTATAGGTTGATCTAAACCGTCCATGTGATGGAACACAACATCAATCGGTTGTGCCCGTAAAACCATTTCCATAGGCTGATCCTAGCCCTCCAATCGATATAGGCTGATCCTAGCCCTCCAATCGATAGGGGTTTCCATAATTGTTGTTCCTCTTCAGGTGCCCGGAATCCATCAATATTTTGCAAGTGTCCTGCATGAGTAATATAAAGTAGTTCTTTTGTTATTGTCATATGTTTTTACCTCTTCTTGGTAGTTTTTTGCCGTAATTGTCATAGACAAGTACCCTGTCTGTACTTTTCGTATGTAGATTACGAATTTACCCTCAAGTAATTTCTCATAGAGACAAATGTTAGATATCAGCAAAGGGGTTAATGGTAAAAGAGTAATGTTGACGTGTGGATAAAAAAGGTGGGGCACAAGCGGAAATAACGGTAAATGATACAAATGCCCTTACATGTGGGATACAATTAGAATTATGGCAGTGAGACACAAGTGAAAATAACGGCAAAGGGTGGAAGAACTTAACCCACGATTTTGCTTTTATATATAGTAGTTAGATTAGATTAGATTAGATTCTCCGTTGATAGAGTCAGAAAATGACGATCGACGATGATAATTCCATCTACGTTGGAGGGATACCCTATGATTCCAGCGAAGTAAGCATTCGCAGTGTCTTCGATTTCTATGGCGCGGTAGTTGCCGTCAAGGTCGCCCCTCTTTGCTTTGCCCTTTTTAGGATTTTTGTTCTTCTATCGTTAGGTTTTTTCTCCCTATTCTAAGATTTTTTTTTTCTTATCTATCAAATTTCTATTATTATGCCGCCTTTTGTTACTTTGACACTCTAAATTAAACAAGCTGCATAACATCGGACGGACTATTATCATGCAGCCCTTGTAAGTTCTAACCACTTCTTTGAACTCAACTTATCTTAAAGATTTTTATTTCTACATTTTTGTCAAAAATTCAAACTTACCCATCTTGGAGGAATAGGGCCCATTTACGGCCATTATCACATTCTGGCAATCTTTCGATGTTAATAGATGGTAGTTTTATTTATTTTGAAATTTGCAAGGAAGAAAATCTGTTTTGGTGGATATCGTAAGGCAATTGGCCTACCCATGGAGATGGCTGGCCTGTTGGAACCATAGAAAGTTTTAATATAACAGAAAAGAAAACGAAATGTATGAAAGAATATAGGAGGAAAATAAGAAATTGTAAAGTAAAAAGATAGTAGATTTTAAGGCATCTTTGGGAGAAATGATCGAGTACTCTGTTGATGCGATCATAACTCAGAAGAGTCAAAGGAGTTTTGATTGACTTTGTAGGGAAAAATGCTGACTCAGACAAGAACGCGAACACAACCAAAGTAAAAGGTCTTCGACTCGATGATGATGATGTATGGGAGATTGGAAGCTATGGCTTTAGTGGGATGTGATTAACACACATGCCAAGCCATGTCCCAATTTGATTGACAAGGTCTGGCCCATCCTAACTTGGCTTGGCTTGGCTTGGCTTGGTGCGCGCGTTGTGAAGAATTGCCTGATGACCAAGCTTCTCTTCCTTGGATCCCTAACCTTAGAAAACCAACCCCTTATAAATGTCACAAAGTTTTGTCTCCATTTTCTGTTGTGGGACTTAACTTTGAAGGTCAAACACAAAGAAGCAAAAAAAAAGAAGCAATGGGCTACCAACAAAGGTGTCTTTTGGAATTTAACCTTTTACTAGGTGTAGATGTGCCATGTTTATAGAAGTACTTGTTGAACTCAACGTTAAACTAAGAACTTTGAGTAACAAACCAACTCAACATATTACACTCATAAGAATTTTGCATACATTCATACTCTCATAGGTGTGTTTTGGCCATTTGCTTTATCATGGTTTTTATGAGCACTCTAGAGAATGAGCCCGCATTTTCATAAGAAGTGGCCCTACGTCCATATTCATATAGGTGCGTCTATCAAGGGTGCCTTGGATCTAAACTCAATTGTTGATAACAAGATATAGACTGATTTAAGAGTGAAAAACTTAATCCCTTATGTTGCAGTCAACGCTATCTACATCTAGAGAGGGCTTAAAGATGGAAGTCTCGTTGTAAGGGAAGTAGTGCCTTACTATATCAATCAAATCATTGAACTTGGGATCTCTAGTTCTTTAGGTTGGTTTTCCTTTATTGGTAAATCGTACATACCCTAATGCCCTAACTAAATCACTCCAATGATCATATCCTTGGCTACTAGTTTTGATACTTAGCATACCTACAATCAAGGTTTTAAATTTCAGTTTCGGTGCCTATTTCGGACACCAACGAAATCCGAAATTTGGTAAAAATTTAAAAAGAATATTTAATTCATTTCAAAAATTCGGACCGAAATTTGGTAACATTTCTTTTTCTTTCTTTTTTTTTAAATTACATTTTCTCGAAAAATTTAGGAACGAAATTTGGTAAAGTCCGGAATTCCGGATTTCACCAAATTTCGGTTTCGGTGATTTCGGTCTAAAATTTCGGATTTCGGCCGAAATTTAAAACCATGCCTACAATGTCGTCTAGGCTATGCCTGACACCTACAATGTAGGTTACGCCTGGTCTAGTACACTTCGTAAGTACATTAAATTTCCTATTACTGAATATTCCAGTTGAGATAACCCCTGCCACCTCCTTATTTTTTACACAATCTAGCTAGAATCATAGTGTGTTTCATCGAATTACATTCACAATGATTAAATTTTCCATGTTTTCAACTTCTTGTTGTGCATTAAAACAAACTCTTCTTGATATTTGAGTTTTAATCCCTAGAATTACTCAATTACATCAGCTTTACCCAAGTCTTACATGTCAAAGTTCTCTGTCAAAATCTCTTGGCATCATTTATAATTTCTAAATTGTAAAGATCAACATGTCATTGACATGTATACAAATTATCACCCTATTAAATTTCTCATGCCATTGTACTTGTTAGTTTCGTTTCGTTCCGTTCAGCATTTTGTTTTGGTCTGTGAGATGTGACGTTTCAGTGTTTCGTCCATTTTGGTATATTGTTTCAGAAATATACTATGACCGGAGAATTTTTTCAATATTTAAAATTAAAAAAAATTAAAAAAAAAAAAGTTAGAAAATATAAGAAATCCCTGTATCAACCAAATTTAATAGAAAACACATTTAATACTTAAAAACTTCTACCTTAGGCATTATATTGACTCTTAATGTACCTAATTAATATCAAATTTAGTGTAAAATATAAGTGAAGCTAACCATTTATTATACCAAATGCTAACCATTTATTACATCCGAAACGGACTGAAATGGACAAAACAGAAGAAAATGGACTAGTATAGAATGGATTTTTGACCCGTACATTTCGTTCTTGGTTTACGTACCTGTTCTGCTACCACTACGGAACGTTCCATTCGCTTCAGTCGAAACAAAACGAAATGAAATCCACAGAGTACACAGTAGATTCCTCAATTGCTCAACCGATTCATCACAAAAGACGATGATGTCGTCCATGAATTGGAGACGGGGGATTTCCACCCCATTTCTTCACACAGAGAAGCCCAAAATGAGACCCAACTCATTAGCTGTTGTAACCATTCTACTAACACCCCCCTCTCCCCCAACCCCCCCACCACCAATGTGAAGAGAAAAACGGAGAGTGGATCACCTTGTCTCAGACTCTCAGCCCTCTGGTACTCTTGAAGAAGCTGATGACTTTGCTGTTGATTAAAATGGAAAAATGATGGGATGCAATACAGCCCGCAATCCACTTTTCCACTAGTCACAAAAACCCAATTTTTCAAAATGCAGTTTACAAAACCTCAATTCTATGCTGTCATAAGCCTTTTCCATATCCTCCGTGCAAATGTCCCCTCCTTCCCCTTTTCCTTGATTCTAATTATTCATTTGCAATTCGCACACAATCAAGAAATTTTCGACCTTCCACAAAAGCCCCTTGGTTTGGTGAAATTACCTCACCAAGATCCCTTGCAGCCTAGTGGCTAAGATATTGGGAAAAAGCGAACGTGCCCACAAAAGTCCCAATTTCTTTGTCTGCAGGCCTTTTTTTTTTTTGAAATGGTAATTTATATATTGAAGGAAGAGAAGCCGAGATGGTTCTCAATGATTACATTAAAAGATAAATAACAAAATAAAATGACTCAAGGCGGAAAATAGTCGAACCATTCCAGACCCAACCTAGGCACACCCGATCTACCTAGAGCATCTGCTTCACCATTAGCAAATCTCCTTACATGATTAAAAGCTATAGAAGATCCGAAGGTTAAGTCTGAGATCTCATCAAAGAAGGAGAGAAACCTCCAAGGAGGGTCAACCTTTTCCGAGGGCCAACTGATTCAGGTCTTACTATCCAACTTCAACAGGAATTCTTCAGAAAATTCTGGAAAATCACTCATAATTTTCAACGGCTAAAAATCAACAGGATCTGGAGCTTTTCAGTCCATTCTGATCATCTGGGACCCTCTTGCTGACATCAGCTGATGTCATGCTGCTGTATGGCTTCCCTTGGGTCCCTTTCCTGCTTCTCTCTCATTTTTCCACTCCTAGAATATGTTTTGATAGTTTTCGACTGGGTTAGGGGATTATTTTTTGCATCTTTAATAATTACATTCTTATTATTGATTCATTCTGCATGAATATGAGGCAATCAAAATCATGATAATCAAAGCGAATTCACCAAGTAATAAATAAGTCTTGGTGAACAAAGTAGGCATAATTATCCTCATAATATGATAGAAATGCCACATCAAGGTCTATATAGGAGGGGCTGGGCCTGTAGCTCAATGGTTGAGGCTTTGTACTCAACCTTGAGGTCATAGGTTTGATCCCAGCTTACCCATAAAAAAGGTCTATACGGGGAGAGGTGTTTGGGTCGAGGTATGTCAATACTTCCAATGAACGTTGCTACCTTTGTTTTTATTGTACTATAAAGAGAAGGGTTCTGCAGAACTTTGTTACTCTTTCTAAAGGAAGGGCCTAGCACTGTCCTCTTCTTTTCCCAATCATTTTCTACATAAAAGATCTTACTGTCTAAAATCATATTTATTGATTTGATCTATCAGATTCAATTTCCAGAGCATTTTTAACTATTTTATTTCTAAAAATTAACTATCAAAGGATACTTTCAGTATAGCATGCTGGCATATATGCATATGAAAGTTCATTCATATGTCGTTTCTAAAACACCTATTTGCATGAATGCTTGGTGAACTACATATAGACATGGACGATGTAGTATTGGAAAAATTCCTTGGGTTTACTTTGCATGTGGAATTATGCTTCTGCTGATCGCTGAATCCTTTCTACATGCAGATAATTAATGATTGTGGAGTTGGGGGAAAATGCTATGGATTTGTTACTTTTACCAATCCCAGATCTGCAATTGATGCTATCAATGATATGAATGGAAGGGTATGTACTTCTTCACACTCTTTGAGTTAGGGGAATATTCATAGTTTACATACCAAAGCAGATTTGGATTTTCTTCCTACATTTTAGTCCCATTGACATTGCGACTTTAAATTAGACCATTGGTGGGAGAATTGTAAGAGAAAATGAAGTGCGGACCAGAGGTGGAAGGCTTACTTCTAATCGTGAAACTTTCCATCGGGATATGGAGAGGGACATTAGCTGGGATAGGGACAGAGATAGAGGAAGGGATCGTGATCATACTAGAGATCGCCATCGAGACTGTTACAGTGATCGATCTAGCGAGCGTGATCGGGAACGAGAAAGAGAATATGAGCATGGGCGCGATCATGACAGTACAAGAGACCGTATCATGGACGAAGATCGGGATGACCAGGATCAAGAACATAACAAGAATCATGACCGAGATAGGGACAGGGATCGCAACTGGAGCCGAGGTAGAGAGACCGATAAAACTAAAGATGATAGAAGCTGAGATAAGGATAAAGAGCAATTGTCAAAGAATCAGCTGCGGTAAGCTCTAGATTTTATTCATTTTTACTTGCCTTTTCCTTTATTCACACAACTGTTAATGCAACATTTTTTGATTCATCATTGCTTGTTATATAAAAATTTGTATTTGCTTGTCTTTATAGATTTGCATTTCAGACACCTTAGAGAGTTTCATACTTGATCATTGAAGTTGTATCTTTCTGTGAAGGCTGTAACATTGGTTATGATCTCACTGAGGTTGGCAGCAACCCCCCCACCACGACACCCATATAGTGCTTCAAAAAAAAGGGTGGCCCAGTGCACGAGGCTCCCACCATTGTGGGGTCTAGGGAGGGCTAGGTGTACGCAGCCTTACGCTTGCTTTGCAGAGTGGTTGTTTCCGTGACTCGAACCGGTGACCACCATGTCACAATGGAGCAACCTTACCATTGCGCCAAGGCTCGCCCCATATACTGCTTCAAACATGACCGCAGATTGATTTTATGCTGAAGCGACAAGTTTCAAGTAACCAATTCTTATTTTTTGTAAATGCATATTACACTGAGTTTGGCCAATAACATTTACTATTTCTTGTACAGTCCATCCCTTTGTACTGCTCCACCTATAAACCCACCTACCAGTCCCATACACCCCTCTAAAACCGACTAGATATTTTACCTATAAACTATAACCTTTATAAAGCCACTTCCATTGACTTTTATAAAATCCTAGAAATCACCCCCAACCTTTCTTGGCACTGGTCAACAGCCTTGACACCTTTCAAAAGTTCTTGACATATGTCATAATCTATTTTTATACCCGTAGCAGTCCACTTTTATTTAAACTTGCAACAATCATTAGTTCCCATATCACCTGCTTGCAACTTGAACCTCTTCCCTATCTTCTAAACCTACCAGTTGCTACATCTAATCCAGCTTTTACCTTTACCTCAGTTCTGTTATAGTTTATCAGGGATTTCAGATCTATCACAATAGTCTATTTCTCTATTCCTTTATTTCTAAGTTTTCCTAAACCTATTTATTCAACCCTTACCTGAGGTAAACCTATTTCTAAGTTTACCTCAGCCCTGTAGATACTTATTTCTCTTGGCTGTCCTACATCAATTGGTATCAGAGTTACAATATATGGCGCCTTTTCTTATCCATCCCGTGTCACGCATTTACCGCGTCAAACATGGTTGCAATATGTAGAACTGAAGACATTGAAAGCAATGCTGGTATCGTAGCAAAGCAGTGCTAGCATCATATGCCCTTAAAACAGTCATTCAACGGTCACTAAATAAGGGGAAAACTTGTAAAAATGCTGAATCATTTCCAGTGGAATACAAATTCTTGTTTGTTCAAGGGTGTGATGCTCAAGGCTTATTTGGTGTGATATGTTATCTTGGCTCTGTAGTTACCTAATTTGGCTAAAATTCGAAAAAATTGCCGACAGTTCATAAAATTTTTCCAAGAAATCAAGGATTTAACAAAGAAATCCCGATCAATTTGAATACCCAGAATGAAAACCTTAATTAGTTCAAATATTTTGTGATATAAGCCCTTTAATATAACATAGTCGGCATTGAACCCATGGCTTTTACCTTCACGTGAATGTACTTAACTATTCTGCCTTTCATTTTACTAGTGTTGCATTATTGTGAAAAATGTACACATCCATTTAACACACACACATTTTTAATCAGAAAACACTAATCTTTTTCTGGAAATTTCCCAAACATTTTTTTTCATCGCATCCGAACTTGGTAAGTGAAATGGATTTAATTACTACCCCTTTCCATTGATAAAATTTCAAGAATTCTTATTCCATGAGGTGATTGGTGCATCTATAATTAAGAATCCATTAGGAAAGTTGAGCTGTGCTAGGTTATATTACTTCAACATTACAATGCATATTTGGCTTGGGAAACAGTGTATAGAAGTTGAGATACAAAGATGCATGCATTATTTATAATAGTTGAAAGTAATATAACCTAGCAAATATGCATGTTAATGTTGAATTGCTAGGTTATATTACTTCACATCAAATATGCATGTTAATGTTACTTCACATCAATTAACATGCATATTTGATGTGAAGTAATTTTACAGTATATAACCTCAGTGCATTAATTATACTATTTGGCTTTGTTTAATATCTTCAAGATATTTAGCATAGTTAATGCATGCATTAGCATAAGAGAACATCGTGATAAATTGGAGGAAAAATTGAATCATTTATTGCTACATTGCCCCTTCGCCCGTCGACTGTGGTCTACCGCTTTAAAATCTTTTGGTATGACATGGGTATTCCAAAAGAGTACTAGGAGGGTAATAAACTAATAATCAACTGGACCGGAGGTATATTTGGGGACACAGGGCAAATGATGTGGAAACTACTACCTTATGCGATTGTCTGGAACATATGGAAGGAAAGGAACTCCAGAATTTTTGAAGGAAAATCGAAACCTGTGGAAAGAATCATCATCAATACTAAAGTGGAATTAATCTCAAGGGTGAAGGAGAAAAAAGGAATACATTATGGGCTGGGGGAAATCCTAAGGAATTGGCGTGCTGTAATTTGGGAAAAGAAGGTATCTAACAAGGCTTTACCAAAATGGATGACTTCACCTATGGCGTGGATGAAATTGACTTTTGAAGGTAGTTCAGTCGGTAATCAGGGTAAGGCAGGGATGGGCGGTGTCATCCAGGACACAAATGGTTATCAGATGATATCATATTCCGAACCTTTAGGGATCTGTGATGCAAATGAGGCTAAATTGAGGGCACTCCTATTTGGCCCTCCGCTGGTTTTATGAACACAGTTCAGGAAACTTGATAATAGAGGGTGATTCTAGTAATGCTATAGCATGGGCATCAGTGAAATCGAAGCGACCATGGAAATTGCAATGTTATATAGCGGAGATCAGAGACGTAGTTCGTCTTGTGCTGCCTAAAATCGAACATCGTAGAAGATCGGTGAATGAAATGGCGGATCAACTTGCTAAAGGAGGTGTGCTACGGGAGGAGTTGCTCATTACATCTTCAGTCGGGGTGGCTGATCAGTGTGTTTTTCAGCCTCTGTAGGCGGAAATTTATTCCTAATGTTTTGTAAATCCGTTTTTGGGGCACTTACTGTGTATTGGGGGACCTCGTCCCATGGATGTATCTCATGATTTTCGGATTAATGGAATATCATCGAGAGAGAGAGAGAGAGAGAGAGAGAGAGAGAGAGAGAGAGAGAGAGAGAGAGAGCACATAAACAGTGATGAACAACTTCATCAAAAGTATCACGCAATGGATCGTCATTCATCACAACGCCTAATGCATCCATATACTTCAATAAACATGTCATGTTTCGGGCAGTAAACAATTTTTTTATAATGAATTACCACTTTGTGTCCGACCACCAATCGGTCATAGTCGAGCATTCCGACATGTCCATGATCGTTTAGTATCTTCACAATAATCATTTGTGTCCAGGTACATTGTTTCTCAAAAACCATTGTTTATCTTGGCCCAATTGCAGCTACTGCATCCACCATTGGTTCTAGAAATTTTGGTCAAAGTTTGCTTTTTCTCCAGAAAATTCAGAGCTGATAAGTTAGCTAATTATGGGGTTGATTGTACACCTAAAACTGGGGGATGTGATGCCCGAGTTGTGGTGCTAGGGCCTTTTTGTTTATATTTTGTTGTTTCTATGGCTTTTACTTCTGGTTCGAGGTCGTGTTGTATTTGTGCTCTTTTATAAAACGTGCTTGTTAGAAGAAAAAAACATCAAAACCACTCAACCGCTAGATTACCCCTGATTTATTTGAGTGGCTGACATCTAGGGGTCATCTATGAAGCAAAAAATCTTTTGACGCCCTCTTTTCTTTTTGCTACTTTCTCCTCTCCTTATTTCTCGCAGAACTAGATCTAGTTTACTTTAGGGCTAATTGTTGCAAGTTCTTTGTCCTCCATTTGAGTAGGTCTGCGGACTGCGGTGTGGATTCCCATCTCAAAAAGAGTTCCATCTGTTTTTTTGCCCTTAAAATATCCCAAAGTCATTCACTTTCATCTGATGGAACTTTCTACATTATATTGCATCATTGTCAACTTCCTCTAGATGCACTAGATATGGGTTCCTAATTATCTAACCAATGTGATTTATTCCGAGAACTGAACACAACTTTGCTGTTAGCCCATGTTGGATCATCCGATTGCTCAGCAGTGGAGCCACTTCTGCCATTGACTGAACCCGAACTCATTGTTTTTTACGTACAAACATGGAAAGAGATATGGAAAGTAAGATGATCTACATCGTATAAATCAGTTGTTGGAGGGCAATAAAGTGGTTTTCTCTACCTCTAGACCTCTGCTGTTGATGAAAATAACGTTGAAATCCAATGATTGTCCTTGGTTAAGGTTCGGTACAATTGAATAAATCCTTTTGTTGAGAAAAAAGAGAGATGCTTTTGATTTCAACCCCCTATTCGATTGTGGCAGGGAATTGACACGTCTTTTTTAAAGAAACTGTCTTAATTTGAATGGCGAGTGGTGTGCTATAAGGGTATCATGTTGCAAAGATTCTACATTTATTTTGAATGGTAGTTAAATACTCACTAAATTTGTAGAGTTTTCTTAGAGTAATGTAAACGGAAATTAGTTATCTCTACGTTGAAGAGCATTGCTTGATTTTGCTGTGGGGTATTTCCAAAGCAGCTTTCATGTCATCGATCGTCGAAGTAGGGAGCTCTCATCAAATTCCAGCAATGAATATCTTGATCAGGTAGCATCTGCAATGGTAGGCTGACTCTGAAGTTTAGTACATAGAACATATTCATTTTGTTTGATTGATTGGTGGTCGTTCTCATTTCAATTTGATACTTTCATGCTGATCAGGTAAGGGAACAATTAGAGATATCCGTTCAAAGACATGAGGAGCTACAAAATGAGGTGTGTTTTACTTAGACTATCCAGTTGAATAAGCATGTGGATTTTTTAAAAAAATTTCAGTAACAAAAAAATGAATATCCATTGCATCATCAGATTGATCAGATTAAAGAGAAGTTTGAGGAAAAACAACAGTTTATTTCAGATTTACAAAAGAAGTATCAGGTAGCTTTTCTATGATTCCAATAACAACTTATGTTTCAATTTTGTCTTTTGAACTGCATTTGATGCCTCCATTTGGTTAGCCAAAATTTGACTGGACTAAGCTCAGTGACCCACCTAATTCCCTTCATTGTACTGGTTGGAATGGTTTGATAATGAGTGCAGAAGTTGGAGGATGCCTTGGCTACTGCAAAGAAGATATCTTCTCAACGAAATACACAGTTAACGAAGGTAATCACAGGTTTCCAAAGTTAAATATGTTGTCAGAGAATTCAAGGGTGGTTGCACTTTAATTTCAGAACTATGAATTCATGGAAATGGGCGTTTGTATTTTTCTGTTCATTTTGCAGGTGCAGAGATGTTTTTCGCAAGTGAAAGACTGCACCGAAAGGCTCAAAAATTACGAACAGGAACTCCAGGTTACTTTTGCTCCCTTTTTTCTCCCTAGGATCTTAGCAAATTTTGCTTGCCATATATTGGCTGTCAATGTTTGAGGCTCCATTGTTGTACTGTAATTGGGTGTGCTGGTGCATGTGCGCATGATAAAACCTAGCTAGTTTTAGTGAAAACCTGTGCATGACTGATCATTCACATGTACTAAAAGACACTATTGGGCCCCACTTCTTCCTCATTTGCATGATTGGATCCATTGATCTGAATCAGATGCCAATGAGAACACTTTGATCGGATGATCTTAATCCCTTGATCCATTGAGCCTCGTTTATGGTTACACCAAGAAAAGTTAACCATAATTTTTGTAGTCGTTTATCCTACACATGGGATGCCCATTAGGGATGGGACCAAGACCATGTGGATCACTCAGATGATATTCTACAAGATCGATGGTCTAGCAGAACATAGTTTCAAAACTCTCCCGTGTCGTCGTCCACTCGCCTGAGTCGACTCCCTTTAACTTGGCTGCATTCTTGTGCTAGACCACATTTGCCCTACAAAGTCAATTAAAACTCCTCCGACTCTCCTGAGTTGTCTGCGTCAACCAAGTACTCAATCACATCAACCAAGTACTTGATTGCTCTGCACCGAGTTGAATAGGTTTTGCTTTGGTCTTGTTTTGACCAGCATCCGCGTTTTGAAACAATGATGGATCATAGTGATCGTCTGTATAGTTCTTGGGTATGAAAACAATGCCACATTTGCATTCTAACTATTCATTCATGCATGAATTCATATGCATGGATTCATAAAGGGATCGTACAAATGTGTTTATGCTTGTCACGTCATCAATTTACTCATCTTGCTCTTTACAGTCACATGTTGTCGATATGAGAATGGTTGAAGCTGATGACGGAGAGGATTCTGGCATAATGGTCAGTGCCGCTCTATATGCAAATGGGAAGATCTGAACCCCTTATCTAAGTTGGTATTGCACCTTGGCAGTCATAAGTTTTGAGGTTCAACACCTGCTACAAGGATCGTCTGTCTCTCTCCTTTTATATCTGGTTCTTTTACTACACCAAATTGCTGTTTTCAGTTATCAGCTCCTCCTTACCTGTTGTATATGAACTGTAGATTTTCTATATTTTTTGATTTATGGAACATGCCATGAGTTTCGGTCCTATTGTCTTTTGGTGGGTATGCTGAGTTTGAGCCCATGACCTTAACCTCGTGCGCTGCGATCTTATGCCGAATACTGATGGGTGTCTGAGTTCAAAGCTAGACCTCTAGATGGTAGCCTAGAGAACGAGGAGGAAGGTGAGAGAGACGAGGGATTTTTGGTTGCACACGCAAGAAGTGAAGCTTAGATGAGATTCTATAAACTGCATGAAGGCTTTTCTTGCTGATTAAATTTTGAAATAACAAGCTTTCTAATCTTATGTTATTAATAAAGTTCGACTAGTAAGAAGATATTGTTAAAGGAATTAGGTCAAGCAAGAGGTTGCTTGAAGCATTACACCCAAGGTATCTAATTTGGAATACCAAGTTTGTTGCCTCCAGCCCCATATATATATATATATATATATATATATATATACACACACACACACACACACACACACACACACACACACACACACACACACACTAGGGTTTTAATAGGTTAATGGGCTCTAGCCCAAGTAGGCCCACTACACCGGTCCATTATATTATTGGGCTTATATTAGAACATAATAGGGTTATATTATATACCCAACAATCTCCTCCTATGTTCTACATATAGCACAATCCAATAGATAGTTAATGTGATCTCCAAACAAAATTATTGAATCATCTATATCACCATATCAATAAAGATTTGTAATCCAACTGAAAACAAGAATACTTTATGATTAACCAAGAGTTTGATATATAATCTAAACTCAACCAAAGGTTGTTTCACATATAAGTGAACCCCACTGATCTTAGAGGAATTCATTCATGGGCTATGATTCTCATCGAGATCCAAAATAAAGTTCCACAAAAAAGTGAACTCGATACATACTGAAATGAAAGCATAGGTTTTATGACTTTAGAAGATTTACTCATCAAGTAAGTCATCCTCATCAAAGTCCAAATCAAGACAAGCTCCTCCTTTTCGCCAATCCCTGTGAATTATCAAATATGAATTTCATAAAAAAATGAATCCAACCAATATTATAAACATGAAAGTATCTAGTTCTACATAAAGAAGAACTTAGTACAATTCCATAATCCACAAAAGTATCTAGTTCTACTTGAAGAAGAACTTAGTACAATTCTAAAATGGCTGAAAAAGTATCAGTATCACTCTCATCATAAGCATCATTGTCAAGTTTCAATAAAGAACAAGACCTAAATAGCTTCTTTTGCAAAGAACCATTCCTAATTGTCAAGTTTCAATAAAGAACAAGACCAAATAGTTTTTTTTTTGCAAAGAACCATTTCATGTTTCTTTTTGGAATGTTACAGTCATCTTATCCATATTTGAGTTAAACTGTATCATCAAGTTTGGAATGTACAACCTTTCCCAAAAAATGACATGTCATCAAATGTGGAATGACATACAACAACTGTAAACATTATCGAAACATATCAAGTGCCTATCTTGGCCAAAACAGAGGGAGATTCAAAAAATTCAAAATAACATGGATGTAGGTTAAGACATGTCTACACGGTCTTTAACCCCATCTCTCCCACGATTTTAAATATTCGATCTTTGGTCAGTCCCTGTTGTGAGAGCTTCAGCCTATTATCCTTCGATTTCGTATCAATCAAAGTGATAATCCTATGTTCTTAAGATAATTCAGCATATGGCATGTTGCAGCCTGAGATGTCTCCTCTTACCATTAAATAGTGAGTTCTTCAAAACCATTGTTGTAGCTTGATTATCATAGAACACACATAAGGAAGTAATCCTTAACCCACTAAAGAACTAATATTTAACCGGGTCAGTGGAATGCCATAACCATAATCAGATTCTTTATCCCTTAGCTTTCATCTACAGCTGAAGTTAGGGCATAAAGTTCCAATTCAACTTCCACACAACAACAATAAATTTGTTGGCCTCTGATTCTGAGCCCCATGATACATCAGAATAAACTTCCACAATAAGTGGATGGCCACCATAGTTCAGAGCATACTCTTGAGTACACGAAAGGTATCTCATCAGCCTCATAAGGGCATGTCTATGCTCATGGCCAGGAGTGCTAGTAAAATGACTCAGCATGCCAACTATAAAGGCTATGACTGGCCTAGTGCAACACAAAACATACATGAGACTACCAATCAGTTTAGAATAATCTAACTGACTCACACTGTCTCTTCCTTAGAGATCAGCTTCTTGGTATAATAAAAATGGTGTCTCAATCGGTTGGCACTCACTGCATCCTCAAAAGGAAAGTAGTTTGTCATATAATGGGCTAGGCAAGGGTAATTCCTTGCCTTTCAAAAATGTACTTTCATACCAAGAATGGTGTTAACAACACCCAGGTCTTTTCATGTCGAATTCTTTACCCAAGGTTAGTTTCACATTATTCACCACAGAGAAAGATTGAAAACAAGAATCAACATCTACATACAAGCAAATAATCATGACCTTATTTGACACACAATGATAGTAAAAGCATTTATAAGAGTAATTGATCAGAAAACCCAAAGCTCTTTACGACTTTGTCAAATTTTTGATATCACAATTGAGGTGTTTAATTAAGACCATAACAAAATTTTGTATAAGCACATACAGATATCTACTTACAGCCCATAGTCTTAGCCTTTTTGGCAAATCGACTAGCTGTCAAGTTAGATTTTCTAACAGAGAGCTCATTTCATCATGAATGGCTTCTGCATATAACAAAGAGTCTCCCTAGATCTCATCACTTCCTGATAGGATGATGGATCATTCTCCAAAGGGTAGGTCACAAAGTCCTCACCAAAATTCTTGGGTACTCTACCACATATAAATGAAGTGGATATACCAAAATAATAGTAACTACTTTAACATCTTATAAAGTTAGTTGTTTACCTGAAGAAGGGCCAAGTTCGCAGTACCAGTGTGAGTGA
Source organism: Tasmannia lanceolata (assembly GCF_043159265.1). Classification (NCBI taxonomy): domain Eukaryota; kingdom Viridiplantae; phylum Streptophyta; class Magnoliopsida; order Canellales; family Winteraceae; genus Tasmannia; species Tasmannia lanceolata. The sequence goes on from NW_027518692.1 coordinate 36,198,242, forward strand.
CCTCCATGTCTGCTCCACCAGCCACTGTATCAGTCTCCTTTACTTCGATAACACCAGTGAAAAATTTCTTTGAGTTGTAAGCATGACAAATGGCTTCTGTATCCGACCACTAATCTGAGGAAGTACTGGCCTTATCTTTTCCCAACATTGCAGTGAAACTTTTAGGCTCAGCCTTATCTACCAACATAGTAGCTTCCTTATATGGTGTGTCCAAACGATTAACGTTTGACCATCTGAAAGGGAATCGCAGTCTTGTCCATTTTAGTCTAATTTACCAAAATAAAATATCGAAAGAGTGCACCTGATTTGCGAAGCGCGATAACCAAATAAGAATAACTAAGTCGCGAACCAAATCCAAACTCGAATCCGAGATATCCAAGATGAAGCCCAACAGCAAGAGATTACTACCAAGGAAAAACCCAAACCCAACCTATTGGGACTTACAGGGGGTGAACCAAGAACAAAGAACCAGCCAAGGCGAAACCAGAGGTGAGGGTTGTTAAGACTATCCAACTGTCTTGCAAATCTTGTCCAGATTTCTCGCTAGAAACAGCCCTGCGGCAAAAACACCAACTGCCGTGAGTAAACCCCCAATATGAGCAACAATCCGAGCCGTGAGAAAACCCCCAAATTCCGAGTGATCTATGGCCGTGAGTTAAACCCCCAAATTCCAAGTGATCTACTGCCGTGAGTTAAACCCCCAAATTCCGAGTGATCTACTGCCTGGAGAGAGTATTTGCAGAAACCCTCACTGGAACCCACATCTCACGTTTTGAGAAGAAACCCACGTCAAACGATAAGAGAAGGAACTCAAGCGGGTTTAATCTGAGTTGCTGTTGGAAGGAAATTCACAACCAAAGAATAGATTCTGAGCAAGATCGAGGGTTCAAAAATCCCCAGACCACCACCAAATTTTGCAGAGAAGTGAATAACGAAGCCTTCAAGAACCCAATTCAAGAGCGATTCCAAGAATCGAGTCAATAACCAAACCCAAAGTCTGCTGATTGTTGGGCGTAATCCACACCCAAACGATGTTGCTGGTGTGATAACCCACGCCTAAACTACTGTTCTGAGGATGGCTCAAAGCAAAATAAAAAAACATGAGAGAGGGGGCTGCAAATCTCCGTTTCCAAGTGGCTGATTGTTGCACCAAAATACTCACGATGGAGATAATGCCCACGATGAATAACAATCCACTCCCACGCGTCTGTGAATGCTCGGATGATGATGATGGCACCATAAGAGAGAGAGACAAACCCATAACCAAATCTGTTTCTTTGTGGGAATAACTCCACGCCAAAAAAAAATTCGTTTGTATGTGGGAGAGAGATGGTCGATTATAAAAAATTAGGGTTTGGTAATATTGCTTCAAGATTGTTAAAGGAATTAGGTCAAGCAAGAGGTTGCTTGAAGCATTACACCCAAGGTATCTAATTTGGAATACCAAGTTTGTTGCCTCCAGCCCCTATATATATAGATACACTAGGGTTTTAATAGGTTAATGGGCTCTAGCCCAAGCAGGCCCACTACACCGGTCCATTATATTATTGGGCTTATATTAGAACATAATAGGGTTATATTATATACCCAACATATCCTCTTATGAATAAAAGGGCAGCCGAAGTTCTCATACTTCTGTCTGGGGACCCGCTCCAATCCATGTAATCCCTTCTTTAGTTTGCATACAATTTCCTATGCACGAGAGTAAAGTGGAAGTTAACATAAGTAGTGGAAACGCTTTATCCCATGAATGGTCAATGAGTCGGGTGCAAAAGATCAACTGCATGGAATTAGCACACCCTCTTTTTAAGGCTAATAAGAGCATGCATTAGTGTAAACATGGCATACGCTTGGTGATGATGATATGGGGACATGCATGGTTGGTTGAAAGTCTAATGCTGAATAGAGATCTCATTCTTAAGATTAGGGTGCGCTTAAAGAGATGGTTTAAAGAAATATCAAAGGACATCTTTTTCATCAAGCTTTGTGAAACAAGCTTAAGCTGTTAGAGTTGGTACTTGGTGTTATTTAATCATTTATACTTCAACAAGCTCGATTAAAGATCGAATCATCTGATGATGGTGAGACCAATGGCAATTTGCTGAAGGATTGTTTTGGTATGTAAGTTGGGATTGAATCTCTCAAATCCAAGTTGAAGAACAAAGCCTTGACCAATGAGCTAGAGTCCCCAATCAAACGATCCTCATGGACCCGATCAAGAGAGAGAGGATTGGTCTTGTACTGTCACCTTATAAATTAATGGCAAAATATATAAAGCGTGGCCTATTATCCTAAAATGAGAGACTCTCACATATCAAAGTCTCAATTCCTCGCTTCTACATTCCAAAAAGGGTAAAAATAGCCATCGCATCCTCCCATAAACGAAAGGGCAAATTCGTATTTTTAATTTGCAAAGAGCCAAAAAGCCCTCTAAACGCCAAAATCCACGTACAGCCAAACTGCATATTTCCAAGCAACGACCGAAAAAGGAAGACAAACACTCGCTTTCGTTTTTTCTTTCTTTCTTTTTTTGTTTGTTTTTGTCTCTCTATCATCTTTATCCTCTTTATCGTTTCAAGATGTTAAAAAAGGAAAAGCAATCCTCAAATGGGAGAAAAATAAGGAAAAACCCCAACACTAGAATATAAGGTCAAGGAAAACAACCCTTCACTCCCTCTTTCTCGCCTCTATCTCCTTTAACCCAGCTGCTGCTCTCCGACTTTCCCTCCTCATCAATGCTCTCCGACCGATCTCCGGCACCCCTGACGTCAGATTCCGGGGAACTGTGGGTCTGGGACGAGGCGTTGTACATGTGATGGTGGTGGTTTGCGTGTAATGGCGGTTGAGATGGCACAGGATAGAAGTCTTGTGGCATGGGCGGCGCACAGTAGTGGGTTGAGGTGTGTGAGGAGGGATGTGCGGTGTAGATGGAACCGTGAGCCGCTGCGTACTCAGATGGGACCCAGATGCCACCTAGGACTACGAACTGAGGTGGTGGGGTCGTGGCTGCTTGGGGCGTTGGGCTGGGCCTTCGGGTGTGGAGTCTGTATTTCTGTAACCAATCCAACGTTAGTCATACATCTCTAACGTCCATCCATGCATGTTGAGAGAGAGAGAGAGAGAGAGAGAGAGAGAGAGAGAGAGAGAGAGACCTGTAAATGACTTTTCACCTCATCATTCGTTAACCCATCTACCTTCATCAACTCCCTGATTTGTTTTGGGGTGGCAACTGTTTCATGAAAATTAATATATTAATGCCGTCAACCAAAAAACCCAATAATAATAATAATAATATAGAAATAATATTAGTGAATCCCGAGCGTGGTGGACAGAAGAACCTGGGTGTGTCTCAGTTGCAAATATTCTTCCTTTGTTCCTAATTAATAATAATATGCTACCATATTTTAATAATGGCACAAACTCAGCTTGTTTTTTCTTGTATAAATAGCTGTCAAAGATTATTATAGTTCCCATAAAGCTCTCATAAGTCAATTAAAAAAGAAAAAAGACAAACTCAGTTAGTGCAATTACTAAAACATGGCAGTGCCAATATCTCTAGCCTCTTAACATTAATAATAATAATAAATACTATAATAGTAATAAAAATAAGGGATTAATGTCTAGGAAATTTTGCAAAAAGCCATTTCATAGCTCACTCTTGCAGGAGAGGACACCCACCTCATATGAATTAAATGAATGAGAAAATATGCTACCAGGCATGGGCTGCAAAATGGTTTTAAGCGAAATCGCCTAGACAATCCCTAGTAGTAATAATAATAAAATAACAACACGAATTAATAAAACTAACAAAGTTGTAGAATTGAAAACAAGGAAATTTTCTTTATCCGATATTTATTCCATTTTTTTCTAATACCTTGAGACCCACCCAACATCTGAAGAGCATTCACAAACCGCCGGTGCAAATCCGGTGACCAACACCTCCTTGCTTTTCTGTGTGACTGTATTGTTGTTGCTTGTGCTTCTGCTGGAGCATTCTCTCTCCTTTGATACCCCATTCCTTTCTCAGATTCATTACATTTCTTCTCATCAATCTCTTCATCGATCGGAGCCAGCCCCAAATCCGGAAGAGCTCGTAATATAGAACTAGCACCGCCATTCTTTTCTTTAGAGAAAGGAATAAAAGCTCCTCCATTTCTTTGCTTATTATCTAATGACAAATTCGGGCTAACAATAGAGTTATGCTCAGTTTCTTTCAAAGATGTAGTCACAATTTGGTGCAAGTTCTCTTCGTTGGCTTGGCTCCATAGCTGCGCCGATGTCATCCAGCTTGCCTTCTCAGAGTGGTTCGATACCTTGTCCGAGGATTCGGAGCTTGAGTGTCGAAGAGGTATGAATTCTTCGAGTACTGGTGTCGGTTGTTGGTTTGTCTGATAAGTTTGTAGCTGCTTCCTATAAGCCTCCATGGCTGGAAAGGACCGAAAATAATTTAGAAAAAGAAAAAAAATATTTGATATTTTCAACAGCTTCAAAGTATAACAAAGATTATCATTGAAACTGTTCGTCGTTACAGACTATAGAACTATAACTCTAAATAATTATTTAAATTTCATATATATTTTTTTGAATGACACAAATTTTACTTTTTTTCCCCAAAAAACGAATCGATGCGACGTAGGGCTGAATCTATTTAAATTCCATATTAGCTAGCCAGTTATTTTGATAAATTATATAAAATTTTCTTCTCTAAATATATAATGGGCAATTCTAAAATATTTAGAAAGGTTATATTCACAGAGAGATTTGTAAACAAATCAACAAAAATCTCAAGTCACAATGGAAGACCATACTAATAAGTTGCACTACTTATGTTCAGTCCAGATTTGTGTAATTTCTTTGGTTACTGATTTGGGCTTGCTTATGACCTTTGTTGTATTTTAGTTCTCTGGGCTTGCTTATGACCTTTGTTGTATTTTAGTTCTCCCTTTTCTTTAATCAATTATCCTTATCCAGGAAAAAAAGGAAAGAAAAGAATGAGCATAATCGGTTAACAGTAATTATATGGTTACCATTGTTGAGAAGTTGCATGCAGAGGGGTAGTTCGCGTTTAAAAGCATCAATCTTTAGCCGTTCTTCTTCAAGGCGAGAAAGGAAGTCTTCAAGCCTCTGGGTTTGATCAGACTTATCGCCAAACAATTTTAGAAGCATTGAATAGTTTGTGGGCTTCCAATCTAGGCTTAATTCCGAAGGTGAACCCATTTCCAAATACTAACGTTTCTCTTCAAGTACTGGTTCTCGTCTTCATGATTAACATAATGCTCATGAGAGAGAGAGAGAGAGAGAGAGAGAGAGAGAGAGAGAGAGAGAGAGAGAGTAGAAGAGATGTTGTGAACACAAAGAGGATCAGAGGGGATCGTCTTCTTTTTAGGGGTGAGTTCGAGGGGAGAATAAAGTTGGGTTTTGGGTGAGGAGAAAGAAAAGCAAGAGATAAAGCAAAGGGGTGGTAACTTCTTGCAAAGAACAAAGGGAAAAGCTATCGAGGTTCTCCCCAAGGAATCAAGGTGGCCATGGGTCATGTGCTTAGAGCTCGGTTTAAGAATCTTTTCTGTCTTTTGTACGAATTCAAATCACAACGGAGAGAAAACAATCTTCTCTCTTTCTTCTCCTTCCTACTGCTCACCCATTTCACCTATTTTTAAGATAGACGAGGTTACTTATAACGACATTTTGAGACTTTGACGAACATTTTGAGGTTCAGGCAATTTCGCAGAAAGCCATTGCGCGACTCTCTTTTTCACAAGGGAAGAGCCACCTTTGTCTTATTCTTTTAATTCATATTAGGTGCCACTTCTATTCCGAAAAAGTGGGGCTGCAAAAATTGCTTTTTGCTAAAGTACCTACACCTTAATTAATTAGTAGTAAATAGGGGTGCAACATGGGTCGGGCCCAATCCAAGCTCTATGGTTTTAGCCAGTAGCTTTGGTTGGGTTGGGTTGGGTTGGGTATAGCCAACCCGATTATTGGGTTAGGGTTGAGGCCTTGTGCAATCTGACCCGAAACCCATCACATCCCCCTAATTTTATTATGATTTTATTGCAACCCGACCTGACCCAACGTGGAACCCATTATCTATTTTGTCTGTATTTTTTCGCCTTTTTGCCCCGGGCCAACCGAAACCTGAACCTGACTCATTTTGAAAAATCAGGTTAGACCGGTTGGGTTCGGCTGTAGAAATTTAATGGCAGGCTAGGTTTGGGATGAACCTCGTTAATTTGAGGTTCGGATTGTGTCGGGTTAAGGTTGTGGTTATTAATGCTATATTGGGTTGGGTTAGGGTTGCACTCAACCCTACCCAACCCGGCCCGAGTTGCACCCCAGGACTATCATATATATGCTGTACAAGTAAGCTTTAATTATAGACTACCTCTGCGAACAGTTCCTGCAGGCCTACTCTTTAATTTATGAACCGTCGATTTTACGAACCACATGTTTAAGGATTAGGTTCATCCAATGGAGAAGATTTTTGCGGATGGCTTATCTACACCGGATACCTGACTCTGCTTGGTTGTCAGTATTTACCTCGTAGAATAGTGGTGTAAGTAGTCAACAAGGAGGACCTGGAACTTACTCTTAATAGTGGTAAGCTGTGTTTGGTATTCAACCTCATAGAGTAGTGGTATGGCATTACCAATATGAGGAGAGAAGGAGAGAAAAAACATCATTCCCAGGCAAAATTCCACCTTTAATGGTTAGCTAGGATGCAATGGAGACTAGTATGTTCAAACAAAGAGGGGTTTTTGCAGATATGGTACCCAAATGCAAAGCAAACTCCTGAGCTATCCAGGCTTTTATGCAACCAAAAACAAGTAGTATCCGCCTATACATTTTCCCTGCCTTCTTTATTTTTCCTTCTGAAAAAAAAAAACAAAGGAATATAGAAACATATTCGAAAGAACAGAAGCCCTTTATGCTGTATAAAAGTTAATTATATTATATATACCACGTTTACACGGAAGAATATGTAATGGCAATTTGAGCTTTGTAGGTTGAGAAATATGTGAGTCCGAATTCAACGACTGTAAACACAAGACAAAGCTTAATAGGAAAAATGAAGGGAGAGTGCATCTTAAAGGGGAAGAACCTCTACCCAAAAGAAAGATAAAGGAGAGGGAGGTGGGAATCTTCATGTGCTACTAACTTTTTTTAGTGAAATGGGGAGGAAGGTAAGAAGATTCGTATTATACGATAATAGGAATTTGAATGGAGAGTGCATCGAATTCCCCTGTGCAATAATGAGGGTTGGTCGCTTTCTCATAGCAGTCTTCTCATACAAGCCTCCAATCCTCACCTTTTGTGATGATTCTCTCTATCTTTCTCTTTTGCTGAGGGTGGATTCTCCTTGTGACACGTGAGTTATATTCCCACATATCGTCCTTGTTTTGAATATCCTTCTTGTCCGGGTGTAAAACGAGGAATATTCTCTTTCTGGAATATCAAGTGTGAAAATTCGAAGCCGGGAAAGTTCTTCCCCACCACTACGAAACTTCTTTCATATCACTCTTGACTTTCTTTTTGTTTCTTGCTTGTTCATACATAAATTTGGAAATGATATTGGCACTCTCTTGTTTTGATAATCTACCATCCCCTTTGTAAAAATTCAGGAACTTCTTTCTTATCACCTTTAATTGATCTCACCCGTCAATTTTTTTATGCTTTGAATCTCTTGTAGCCTTGCAATCATAGTATCAAATAGTGTTTACTTTTGTCAATGAATCTGAATTCGTCCAAGCTGATGTTAGAAAATCCAAAACAATGCCCATCAAATGGACGGTTCAGATCAATCAAGTGTTGGACCCACCATGCCGTAACGAGCATGTCATAGTACATTGAGATTTCCCTCTTCTCTGGGAATTTATATTTGCACTCCCTTGTTTCAGTAATGACACTACTCCTTTATACTTTTTTAAGGGAAATGATAAATGCGCCCGTTTTCATAACTTGAGACACCCAGCCGAATTGTACGTGGCAATCAGGTCCGTTCATTCCTTCAAATGTGAAGTACATCAGCCCCTTTGCAGTGATAGATGCACTGTTGTTGGGTGTCCCAAGTGATGAAAAGGGGAACATTTATCATTTCCCTTTTATTAGTTTTACAAAATTGATTATAATTCTTAACATGGATCTCTTAATAGCCAATTAAAAAGGCGGCTAATATAACGTTGAGTACCGTTATCAGAACAGGGGAGTGCTGATTACAAAATGTGACAAAATCACCGTCGTTGATTTATGATCTATCTCAAATTACGATACCAATGGTAACCATTCCGCACTGAACCATCGTTGATTTATAAGGTGTATGTGCTTAATTATATTACAAAGTTCATTAATCAAGTGAACCCCATTTTCCATTGTATAATATTGATTTAAAAAAATGAATATTTGCTGACATTTTCTAAATATTAACAAGAGAAAGTAATCTCTTGCTAAATTTTTTGCAATGAAGGCAAGAACATACAATGATTCTTTTCCAAGTTATGAGTTCACTGTTCACACGACTTTTAATTTTTCAATTTTAATTCTTTTAATTGGTTAAGAATATTGTGGTATTAATTTTAATTTATATTATACCAAATTATAGTATAAAATGTTTTTCTTATATTAATTACCATTAATTCACAGCTCACACACTAGGCCCTATTTGTTTTGGATTTTGAGATCATTATGAGTCCAAAACTGATTATGGGACTCAAAATTAAGGTTTACTTTTGAGTCCCATAATCAGCTTTTGACTCAGAATCGGTTCTCAAAATCCAAAACAAACAGGTCCCAAGTATCTGATCATGGGGATATGTATCATAATGGTCTCTTGGGCCTTACATTTGAGGCTAGGCCCAAACGAGGGCTACAATTTCAGTTTCCCTAAACCATTTTGCCCAGCACATGCCCATGGGCCTTCTAGTCCTATCAGATCCGACAAAACCAAGAACCAAGGACAAGGTGATATAAGCCCATTGGTTGGCCATGACAATCCTAGCTAGTTACGTGTGAGCTCCTCAATGTTGTAAAAGTGTTATATTTATAGGGCAGTGATAAACCGACCCCCAAATATCTTAAATCGACCCCCTATATGTGTCTTTCTCTCTCCTCAGGGTTAGAGAGAGAAAGTGGAGAGAGAAAGACACATGGGTCGATTTAGGATATATATATATAGAGAACATTTCCTACACACTTGTGTAGGTAAGTTACCTACACACTACCTTAATTTGTGGAGGTAAAATGGACGTGTATAAACCTTCACAAATTAGTCCATTTTTTGCCTCCATAGTTTGAATGGTTAGGATGATCCTATGGATCTGATTTTTTGTGGACACCCTATCTATGTGAGGACCATTCAAAGGAATGGTTTGGATCACCCAAACAATGTGGGCCCCCACTGTATTTTAAGGTAGTGTGTAGGTAACTTACCTATACAAGTGTGTAGGAAATGTTCTCTCATATATATATATATATATATATATATATAGGAAACTGTTGGTGCGCTTAAGCTCACCAAACTTATGGTGAGCTTAAGCGCCCAATCACATGGAGGCCCACTTTGTTAGGATGATCCAAAGCATTCATTTGAAAGTCCCTTACATAAATGGGGGGTGTACCAAAAATCAGCTCCATAGGATCATCTTAACCCCTCCATTTGTGAAGGACAAAAATGTACAGACACAAATCTGCCCATTTTTTGTCCTCCACAAATGGAGGGGTTAGGATGATCCTATGGAGCTGATTTTTGGTACACCCCCTATCTATCATAAGGCCTTGCAAATGAATGGTTTGGATCACCACAGAAAATGTGGGACCCATGTGATTGGGGAGCTTAAGCGCACCATAAGTTTGGTGCGCTTAAGCTCACCAACAGTTTCCTCATATATATATATATATATATATATATATATATATATACACACATATATATATATATATATATATATACACACATATATAGGGCTCAATTTATCACTCCCCTATTTATATCTGGAATCATATTTATATTCCTATAGCTTCCTATGATTACAATATGGGCCAGAGGTCTCTCATCTATGATTACAATACGGGCCGCAGGGCTCATGTCTAAATGCGGTCGGGGTGTCCATGGACTAGGCGGCTAGCACTTCTTTAATCTCTCCTTAGGTGAGGGACTAGGGCTATTCTCCTGAAGCACATAATATGATTACGATATGGGCCTAGTCTATGATTCCGATATGGGCCCAAAGGGTTCACCTCTATAATGCGTGTTAGGGCCCCCTAGTTGCACCATAGAAGAATGATCCTCGGATGCATCCAATTCTTATGCTTACATACCATTAGGGCTAGTGCGGTTTGACTGCTTAAACAAGTGATTTTTTGTTCTATTTCTGTACGTGAATGATATTATCCTCACTGGTGATTCATCTGATCTCATCTACGAATTCATGGTTAATCTTGGACATAAGTTTGCACTGAAAGATGGCTACAGATATTAGCACTACCATGTTTGATAATGAGACTAACTCAGCTCTCAAACGCTATTACAATTCCCAAAAAGCCCTACACGGACAAATTAAAAAAGAAAAGACCCTGGGGTTCCCTTTTTCTTATAGGTCCGGAGCCGGAAGCAGTTTAGAAACTTGCCTTCCGTTGAGTTCGGTGATGGGCTGAGCTTCTAGAGGAGTCGGTTTCGCGCCCACGGGGTTACTATTTTGAAAGGTGGTTGCTAAAGTTGGGGCCATGGTTTTAAATTTCGACCGAAATCTGAAATTTCAAGTTTTGGTCGAGACTGAAACCGAAATTGTGTATACGCGAAACGTTACAAAATTTCGTTTGAAATGTAAGGAATTTCACCCAAAAATCTTGATTTTGTTCATTTTTTAATATTTTCCCAAAATTATGTATGATATAAAATATTTTTTTATTAGATTTCATTGGATTTGGGCTGAAATTTCGGTCTCGTGGAAAATCTTGATTTTGTTCATTTTTTAATATTTTCCCAAAATTATGTATGATATAAAATATTTTTTTATTAGATTTCATTGGATTTGGGCTGAAATTTCGGTCTCGTGGTGAGGGCCGAAACGCCAAAACCGAAATTTGAAACCATGGTCAGGGCACGGAGAGGAGGCAAAATGACCTCCATGCCCTTGGTTGCCGTTTGTCTGGGCCCTTTGACCAGCTCGGCGTTGCCGATGCCCTATTGGGGAACGATTTTCACCCTAGCAATTACCATTATGTTCTAGAAAGAGTTGCACTAGGGCTACTAGTTGCACACGGAATTTCCTCTGACAGATTGGTTATGCTGTTCACGTCTGATCAAACTGGGCATTTGTTCTTCACCAAAGTCCAATTTGACGTAAATTCGATAACCAAAATAGTCGATATGACAATGACACCGGGCCGGGTCAACAAAGGTTGTGTCTCTTACATGCAAGACCACAATTAAAAAGGCAACGATACGTACACTTCACACACGCGCATGCTCATACTCTCACACATAATATGTATATATCCAATCAACATTCTTTTATTCTTTTTAATTTTCTCTTGTTTCCTATTATGGTTATAGAGGGTGAGCCTCGGTGCAACGGTAAGGTTGCTCTATTGTGACCCGGTGGTAACAGGTTCGAGTCACGGAAACAGCCTCTGCAATACATCTAGCCCTCCCCAGACCCTGCAATGTCGGGAGCCTCGTTTACTGGGCCACCCTTTTTTTTTATGTATTCTTGAGGGCTAGTGCAGACCTTGCTTCTACACCTACCATTTCTCATACACAGACACACACGTGTGTACACACTAGAAGTGGGTGAATAAGTAGGATTACGCCCTACTTAGAATCATCCTATGGAAATGATTTTTGGGCACAAAAAACGTACACAAGATCATACTTTTTGTTGAGTTATATTTTCATCAGTGCACTTTCACATATTGTAAATGAGTGTGACCTTGCATGTGACACCCTATGCACATATCCATGTGTTTCCACACTCTCACAATGGAATCAAGGAGAAAATCCTTACCAAACACGTCCTAGATCTGGTTAGAAGCTATAGGCTTAGCTCTTTGTTCTTGAATGGCCAAAACATTCATTCTTGGAAGCAAAAAAAAATGTGCTTCCACGAGCCATAGTAACACATTTAATGGTCCATACAAATGTTAAAAGCGTGATTGGCGATTAAGTAACGATTAATGACGAAAAAAAAACTGTGTAAGATAAGGAAATTTTGAATGACATTTTATAATCCCAAATGAATGGGAGAGAAAACTGTGAATGATAACTGATAAACCCAGGTGACATTTGGTATTTCTCTTTGTTTTTTCAAATTTGTATTCTACTCCGAATTAAATTCTAACTTTGAATGTTAGAAGAAATCTACATCTCTAATCAAGATTCTCTGTAATAAGTATGTTGATACTAAATATTTTCTGCAGAAAAATTTTCCCTATATATATTATAAACTTCTCTGCTTGGTTGTTAAATGGAAAAATCCAATACAAGGGAGTGAGTGGTCATGGCATATTTTTTTTGTTTTTATTTTTTCAATGATTTATATAAGGTTTTCCTGTTGAGATTACAGGGGTTTGTGTTAGTCTCGTCATGAATTAGCAAAATAATACACCGTGTAGTATAAGATTTGTTCACGTGCATAGCAGAAATTAAAATTTTAAAACATCACATTGTTACCCGAATTACACCCCACAGCTAGCCTAGACCACATGGTGCCTGTAACAAAAGCAAAACTTTAGATTTTAAACAATTTCTCTCTTTCTCTCTCCCTCTCTCTCCACATCTATTTGTTAGTTTTTTTTTTTTTTTTTCAGGCAAACAGCTTCATTTTCCCTGTAAAATTCAAACAAAAGGGAGTGAAAAGACAACCATTTTCAGGAAAAGACAAATAAAAGGTGTAGAAATAGTAGAGAAGGGGAGGAAATATCATTTCCTGATAAGAGCAACCTAATAACAATTGATGCTAATCTCACAGTCCAAAATCGATTTTCTTAAACTAAAAGGTTGCTTGTCTTGGACTTACAACTTCCATTTGTTTATTATGTTCATCCCTGTAATCAATTAAAATCTTTGTAAAGAACGTACATTAGTTTAGCTGTCCATGTGTTGTATTTTTTTTAAAAAATATGCACATGGGAATGCCATAATGTTTGAGAATCTTACTAGTAAAATATTGCACATTTTGCGTTGGGAATTGGGCAGCTAATGTGCGTATCCCCGTACTTTTTATGGTCGCTCCTTTCGAAGATTGGAAGGATAAGGGAAGATGCTCTCGATAATTCTTTATTTTGATATTGGCACCCTTTCCTAACCTCCCTTCCTAAAAAGAAGAATGTGGAATTCTTTTTCCTTCGCATAGGGACCTGGAGATTGGATGTAGTAGTAATAAGAATGATTGGTATGCATAACTCGCTACTACAAACGCCCCACAATCAGTGCAAGGGATTGAGTCTATTTATATATCTCTTGACTCGAATGGAAGCAGGTTTGAAAAAGGATGTTAGAGTGTCTAAGGTTGGGCCAAGCGGGTGACTTAACACCTTTTTCTTCTCACCCGAGTTGTTTCATAAAGATTTGCCATGGTAAGGAGTAAGAAACACAGGAACAAGAACACTCGGAGAGCACTCCAGTGTGGGCTAGAAAGGAATGTTTGGAACAATCCTAACACAAGTGTGTCCTCATATCATTTACTTAAACCAGGGTTAAAGATATTGTTCATGGGTGTCACATGCCAGCAATTGGGAATGTCAGGGACAATAATGCTTACATGTAAATAATAATACAATAACATATACACAAATGATATTTATACCCCCTTTCCCAGCATTTCCACTCTGTTTTGTTTGTCTTTTCCTGAAATAAACTTTATATTCAAGGAGACAAACAAAAGGAGATGGAAACACACTCATTTTTAGGGAAACACAAACAACAACAGGTGGAAATGCTTGAAAAGGTGGTGGAAAGATCAAACCCGGTTGACGAGTGACATCATAGTTCATAAGTACATTAGTTTTAAGTGGAATCCTAAACTCAAGGGTGCCCCCATTACATCCACATCAGCGGCATTTATCATTCCTTCAATTTTACAAAATTTAGTTTCTTAAATCATTGTTGAGAGCATGGTTTTAAATTTTGGTTTCGGCTAAAATTTATGACTTATCTGAAACTGAAATTTCAGCCGAAATCTTGAAATTTTGGTCGAAATTTGGTACACGCGCTAGAAATACCGTTTTTTTTTTTTGGGATGAAATTTCAACCGAAATTACTAAAATTTCGGTGATTTCGATTGAAACTTTGTAAAGAGTAAAAAATTAATATTTTTCAACAAATTTTGCCGAAATTAACAAAATTTTGACCGAAATTTCTTAAATTTTTACTGAAATTTTGTAAATTTCAGCTATTTCGGTTTCGGTCTCGACCAAAATCCAAAATTTTGGACAGAAATTTCGGTCGAAATTTAAAACCATGGTTGAGAGTTATACTTCATGTGGTAGCGACAATTGACTTTTGGTCATTTTCAGTGTTGAATCACTATTTCAATGTGATCAGAGTTATACTTCATGCTACTTTCGAAAATTTAATCCCCCGAAAGGGTATTTTCATCATTTCAAGTCATTGACTATATTTTCATTTGGGAATGATATTTTCCAATCATTTTACTCACTGTTTGATAAAAATACTCATTTTCTGTGAATTTATAATCAAAAGATGTGTAAAATAGCATCTCCTATGCACCTTAACAAGTGCCCTTAGCATCATTTTCAAAACAAAACTCGTTTTGAAAGGCCTTTATTTTACTTTATTTAGCTTCTTTTTTCCGAGTTTTTGCATGTATTGGAGGGTTAGTATAATTCTATGAGGATTGAAGGGTTAGGATCAGTTATCTAATGTGCCATCCCTCGATAGATCATAGGGTTAGGATCATTGTATGGGGATTAATTAATGTCTTCTGGGCAGGGTATATTTAAGTTGGGATTTGGATAATCCTATATAATGTGGGCCCACTCTAGTTTTTCCACTGTTCGTCCATGTAAGCCGCACCAACACAATAAAAGATAAAAGAATTAAAATAAAATAAAATCAATGGCTTACCATTTCTTGGGTGATCCCTGAACAGAGCTTGTAAATCAAGGGCTTAGGATCATCCGATCAAGGTGGTCTCAAACCGGACTTATTGTTTTCGTATGAGTTGAAGGGTCAAATCATGTAAAGGAGGCAGAAGTGGGACGTAATTATGTTAATAAGTGTCATTTAGGAAGTAGCGTAACCATTACTTTCTTTTTAGCATTTTTTTTGTAGGCTACTGATATTTGCACTACCATGTTTTAATAATTGTACAAACTCACCTTGTCTTTTCCTTTTTAGGCCTGATAACAAAACGGGAATCCATTTTGTAAAGAAAGAGGATACCCTTTATTGTGACGCGTGCAAGGGTGCAACACAGCCAAGAAAAGAACTCGAATACGAAGAAACAGGAATCCCGATTTAAAAGTGTTAAGGAGCATTTAAATTTACACAAGTTTTGAAGACCGTGAAATCTCACGATGGGTACCCAAAGATTCATATTGAACTTCGATGGGAACTTTTCTCGGGGCAATGAAATGTTGATCTAGTCGCCACCGGAGCCACAAAGGACTATCTAAATTGATTCGTTTCTGCCCGTAAGCTCCAAGTGCATCATAGGAACTATAAAAATAGGGCCCTTTATAAAGCACGCGCCGAAACAGGTGAAATCAAAGGACATCCCCTCCTCCCCCCCTTGCTTTTTTCCTCTCAAAGCATGTGTAAAATGATGTTTACAAGAGCATCTAAATGGTCACTGGTTAGCAAAACCCATTTTTAATTGAATTACCAAGGGAACTGTAATAACATTTGTCAGCTGTTTAATTGCCTTATCAGTAGCTTTTTCATATTCTAGTAGAAGAAAACCTATTCCATGCGGAGTTGTTTGAAAGTGGCAAAGAACACCTTGTTGCTTTCTTGAGATTTTCCATGCTTGAAAAGTTGAAAGTAAAGAAAATAATACATAATGTATGTGTATAACACTCAAACGCTTCAAGTGGCACTAAAAAAAATAGAAAGAATTCACATGGGGTTCCGGTGAAAATCAAATTCTTATACCTTTGAACAGAAGCTAGATGCCAAATCCCTTAATTTTTTAGTGCTTTGATCTTTTAAATAGAAAAATGATATTAATCAATGAATGGTGAAAAGAGTATTGTAACTACTCTTCCCAATGGATGTAGGAAACAATATGTCCACCCCTTTTTCCAGCATTTCTGTCACCTCTGGATCTTCTTTTCCTAAACTTTGCTGCATTTCCAAATCCTTTTGCTTGCCTTTAACCCTGGAAATACAGAGAAGAGGGTGGAATTATCATTTCCCTCCTTCACCTTATTCTTAAATTAAATTAGAAATGATGTCAAAACTTCTTGTTTCGATAGTGGCACTCCTTAATTATCAAACACTTAATTTGCTATGGATAAGGGATGCTTCGATGGGGCGTGTCCTCATCATAGTACAGTGGGGCATAGCTACCATAACATAGTGGGTCCCACCATTGAATAATCTGAACCGTCCATTTGACAGGCCTCACTTTAGATATTTTGCAGCCCAAAAATCATGAGAATCATCAAATCGTAACTTCCAATTACTAGCATTTGAGCTGGGAGGCCCCTATTAGTATAGCAAGCCTGCGGAACGTCGACTTGAGAGCCTTCGGGATGTATATTTCACCATTGATGTTCAATGAGTAAAAGTATACACAATTGGGTGTTTGCACAGGCAATTAGTGCGATTGTCTCACCATAAGTGATCCAATGCAAGACATGTCAAATGACCGGTTCAGATCATCCAAATGTAGGACCCACTATGCCATAGTGGGCTCATTTCATTATATTACAATGATAGCCGTTAGCAACAAGTTTGAAAAAAAGAGAGAGATAAGTATAGGGAGGCACGTCTTTATCAAAATCAAGATATGCATATACGCTCTATGTCCGTTTCCGCGTTGGTCCTCCGCTGCACAGTTGCACTACACCTTCTATTCAATTTTTAACAATGGCTGAGATTATTAATAAAAAATTGTCTCTTTTAATTCGAGAAAAGTGTTCCTGCGCTGCGCACAGGGACGTTTTAGTGGTTTATACCACCTCCCATTGGTTTGTTTAGAGGGTCTATCTTGCAGGCCCAGAAAAAGAGACCAATGGGAGGCGTTACAAACCACTGCAGCGCAGAACACTTTCCTCTGTCACCATACTTTTTTACTTTTTTGTGAAATGGCAATAATTATACTTTTTTACTTAGCTATTAAAATTCTCAAAATGATATCATCAGTCTACTAAATAAGTGTCTAATAGAGTTAAGAGTGCCATTATGAACCCTCTCTCTCTCTCTCTCTCTCTCTCTCTCTCTCTGTGTGTGTGAAACAGCTCGAGATATTCAAAGTCATGGGGCCATTGAGGACCGTTCAAAAAATCATATAATATTGAAGAGCAGAGCTGGCTCTCTATACTCTCCACTGTCTCAATACATAGAGAAATATAAAACGATTCATTTTTCCAATCTATCATGACCCCTTAAACTTCCCATTGAAAATAAGAAGCACATTTGACAAGATTTCTTGGCCTGAAGATGATAATTCTTTCTCACTTTTGTTGGGTTTTGTTGTTCCATTGACCTCCTATTTAGAGCAGACAGAGAGAGAGACTAGTCTTCTTTGTTGAGAAAGAGAAAAGAACAGAGAGAATCCTTTGCTTAGTCCTTTTTTTCTCTTTAGATGCAGACAAAATTAACAGTTTCATGGCCTAAAACTTTAAGCATTCTGCTGGGTTTTGTTGGGTTTTTTTTTCTGTTTTTTGACTTTTTTTCTATTTTCCGTGGTGTAATGGATTCAGCTGATCTCTATAGAGTGGGTAGTTTACGTAGAAATTCTTCGGTATGGAGACACAGCACAGTGGAAGTATTCTCTAGATCTTCCCGTGAAGAAGACGATGAAGAAGCTCTGAAATGGGCTGCTCTAGAAAAACTGCCAACTTACAATCGTATAAGAAAAGGGATATTAGCCGGAGCCGCCGGTGATCATAAGGAGGTTGATATTCAGAATCTTGGATTCGAAGATAAGAAGAGTTTGATCGATAGATTAATTGGAGCTTCAGAGGATGATAATGAGAAGTTCTTGTTGAAACTAAAAAACCGCATCAACCAGTAAGTATTTGTTCTTTTTTTCCTACTTAGTTGTTCTGGGTGTCTGAATTTTTCATATTTATTAGCATTTTATTAATTTCTCGTTGTTGTGTTATTTTCTTCTTGTTTCTATTCAAAGTTAGAATTGATATTCCCACAATTGAAGTTGAATTTCTCTTATTTATTAGCATTTTATTAACCTATCCTTGTTGGGTTTTTTTTTTCTTGTTTCTGTTCAGAGTTGGAATTGATATTCCCACAATTGAAGTTCGGTTTGAGCATTTGAATATCGATGCAGAAGCCTATGTGGGAGGCAGAGCTTTGCCTACTCTCTACAATACTTCTATTAATATGGTGGAGGTAATTCGCATATATAGCTCATCAACTCACAGGAAGAAAAAGTGGATTTTGGTTCCTGTTGTGCTTATACTCTTGTTCATAAATGGTACTGATCTTGTTTATCACTTTTACATCTGAAGGCATTATTGAACTCTCTTCGTATTCTTCCTAGTCGAAAGAAACCAGTGCCAATCCTTCATGATGTTAGTGGAATTATCAAGCCTTGCAGGTAAAGAAGGGTGTCCTTCAGATCACAAACTGAATTTTAATTTGTTCTGATTTCCTTCTCTTACATTGATTCTTTATGTAACTAATTGAACTGTGTGTAAATCTTGCAGAATGACTTTGCTTTTAGGACCCCCAAGCTCAGGGAAGACTACTTTACTGTTAGCATTGGCCGGGAAGCTCAGTTCAGATCTGAAGGTAAGAGTATTGTATATTTTTCTGCCTCATTGGAGAGAATTGATTATTAGTTGTTATAATTTCTTCACCTTGGGAGAATCATTTCTTGTACAGATTCAAAAAAACTAATGGGTGATTCTACTGAAAAAAAAAAAAAAACAGGTTTCTGGTCGAATAACTTACAATGGGCATGGAATGGAGGAGTTTGTGCCTCAGAGGGCAGCTGCTTATATCAGTCAGCATGATCTCCATATAGGGGAAATGACAGTAAGAGAAACCTTAGCTTTCTCTGCAAGATGCCAAGGGGTCGGAACTGGTTACGGTATGTTAGGCATGATTGATTTGATGCACGGTAGTTAGTGAGTTTCATAGAGCTTGAAGCATTTGTTTCTTTATCATAATGATGATTTTCAGAAATGTTAATGGAGCTGTCAAGAAGAGAGAAGGAGGCGAATATTAAGCCAGATCCTGATATTGATGTCTACATGAAGGTGAGTTAGGAGCTTCTTTTCAAAACAATCCTTTCCTATCAAATATAGAGGTTTTTTTTTTTTTTGATGAGGAAAGACTTGATAGCTAGGAACATAACACATAACATGACCTTAGATAGGATAGAATGGAAGAAAATGATCCACGTAGTAGAACCCAACTAGAACTAGGATTAGAGCGTGGCTCTGAAATTTTTCTTCATGAAAATGAAGAAAATGATTCCTTTCACCTTCTTCATGAAATTTTTCTAAAGGATTCATTTAGCCGACCCCAACTAGTTTGGGACAAAGGCTTTGTTGAGTTGAGTTGAGTTTTTTTTTTTTTTTTTTCTGAGAAAGATAGCCATTTTATTAATACTAAGTAATCCAGATACAGAAACCATACAATGCTGGGGATGATTTTCTGGATGAAGTCTTTATCTCGGCTATAATGCTTGAAATCTTCCATGGGTGATCACCTTGTTTGATGCCCATACATTAGTTGAGTCACCTTCAATGATAAGGGGGCCAAGCTTTGCATCATTGTAGCACCTAAGTCCCCAAAGAAGAGCTTTAGCTTCCACCTTGTTTGCATCACATTCACTGGCTGGACCTGAGAATGACATCATCAAAGTGCCATTAGCATCCCTAATGATTCCATCTTTACTAGCCTGGCCTGGATTCCCTTTAGCACTGCCATCAAAATTTAGTTTCAGCCACCCAACCGGAGGGGAATCCACTTTGAAAATCACCACCAGCTTTTCAATATTCTGTATCGAGATAGAATGGCACTCTTGAATCTTCTTTAGTATGTTATATCGGTTGGTATTGGCTCCATCAGCGCAAGACCAAATTGGCTTACAGGTTCTGTGGGGTCTGTTTGATCTGTAGAGCTTGATTCCATCTATGCAAATTTCCGACATGCAATCTGTATGCAATTATCAGATAGTGTATTAGGATCATCCCAGGCTTTTCCATATTTAAGGGTTATCTCTGTAGGTAGTTTGGCAAAACTTGATTTCTTTGGAAGCTTATGACACTGTTTTCCTGTGTCCATTGTTGCAGGCAGCTGCATTGGGAGGGCAGGAGGCCAGTGTAGTCACTGATTATATTCTGAAGGTATGTTCTTATGCTAGAGAAATGTCATTTCTAAATTCTATTGACAGTTATGAAGAAAGATTTCAAAAGCACATGGATGAATGCTTTTCTTTCCTTTTTCTTTTCCCTCATAAAACTGCAGATTTTGGGACTAGACATCTGTGCTGATACCATGGTAGGAGATGAAATGGTGAGGGGAATTTCCGGAGGACAGAAAAAACGTGTTACAACAGGTAGAAAAACTAGTACACTGAAAATAGATTTGTTATTCTTGCAACTTCACAAAGAATTTGGATTAAAACTTTTGGGACTGTTGTCACATAAAGGGGAGATGCTTGTTGGACCCGCAAGAGCGCTATTCATGGATGAGATATCCACTGGCTTGGACAGTTCCACTACCTTCCAGATTGTTAATTCTCTCAGGAAATCCATTCATATTATGAATGGGACAGCTGTTATTTCTCTGCTTCAGCCAGCACCAGAGACTTATGATCTCTTTGATGACATTATTCTTCTCTCGGAAGGGGAAATAGTGTATCAGGGTCCCCGTGAAAATGTTCTTGAGTTTTTTGAATCATTGGGCTTCAAATGCCCCGAGAGAAAAGGTGTTGCAGACTTCTTGCAGGAAGTAAGTTGCCCAAACTGGTTTGCTTCCTCTTTCCAGTTCTCCTTACTTTATCTCGTGTCTTGAATGGAAAGTTTTCTTCTTTTCCACTAATAGGTGACATCAGGGAAAGATCAACAGCAGTATTGGGTACGTAAAGATGAGTCATACAACTTTGTTCCAGTCAAAGAATTTGCAGAAGCATTCCAATCATTTCATGTCGGTCGGAAATTAGGAGATGAACTTTCCATCCCATTTGACAAGACCAGGAGTCATCCTGCTGCTTTGACAACTTCTAAATATGGTGTTAGCAAGAAGGAGCTATTGAGGGCCTGCATCGCCAGAGAATATTTGCTGATGAAGAGGAACTCATTTGTCTACATCTTCAAAACATCACAAGTGAGTAATTGTATCCCCAAAATGTTGTTCTTAAATTAAAACAGACTAAACCACTAGACAACGCTGTTCTTGAACTACGAGGGACTAAACCACTAAACTCTTCTGTTCTTCCTTTCAGATTATAATTATTGGAACAATCACAATGACGGTCTTCTTGCGCACAGAGATGCACCACGAGACAGTAGACGATGGGGGAATTTATATGGGTGCTCTGTTTTTCTCACTTGTCTCGATTATGTTTAACGGATTCGCAGAGCTTGCTATGACCATTGCTAAACTTCCTGTTTTCTACAAGCAAAGAGACCTCCTTTTCTACCCTTCATGGGCATACTCTCTACCTGCATGGATCCTCAAGATCCCCATATCCTTTATGGAGGTGGCTGTCTGGGTTTTTATGACTTATTATGTTATCGGCTTTGATCCCAATATTGAGAGGTACGAAAAAGGAAGGAGATTATAACAGCATATTTCCAATTATTTTGTACTTTTTTCCTCTTCCAATATTTTTCGCCAATGATGCAAAATGTTCTTGTTACAGGTTTCTGAAACAATATCTGCTACTCCTATGCATTAATCAGATGGCCTCTGGACTGTTCCGGTTCCTTGCTGCATTGGGTAGGGACATGATTGTCGCAAACACATTTGGTTCTTTTGGGCTGGTTACATTTTTGATTTTGGGTGGATTCATCTTGTCTCGAGGTACTGTATACACAAACAAAAGATGCTCTTTTACTAATTTCTAATATGCTTAGGCTTCATCAACTTTAAGAACACTGATGAACTGGAAAGTTCCTTATTGTGCTTGTATGAATTGACCACATTTTTTATTTCTATATTATTTTGCCACAGAGGATGTGAAAAAATGGTGGATATGGGGATACTGGATCTCACCCTTGATGTATGGCCAGAATGCAATTGCTGTTAATGAATTCCTTGGGAAAAGTTGGAGTCATGTAAGACTCTTATTATGAAGTTAGAGATTTCTCAATTTGAGCAGGAAAATCAGCTCAAGCTTTTTTTGGAATTTATTACAGGGCCGTAATGGATCCACAGAAACATTGGGAGTGCAAGTTTTAAAGTCTCGTGGAGTCTTTCCTGAAGCGCACTGGTATTGGATCGGTGTAGGCGCATTAGTTGGATATGTCTTCCTATTTAATGGCCTTTTTACTGTGACTCTTTCTTATCTCAACCGTGAGTTTTCTACCCCTGATGGGCAACAATAATCCAATAAGATTTCTCACAAATATTTGGAGTTTAAACAATAATCAAGTAAGAACCACTCACTAGCATGTTCTGATAGTTAGATCTAATGACTGCAGCATGGGGAGGTGCTCAAGCAATTTTATCTGAAGACACCTTAAACGAGAAACATGCCAACAGAACAGGAGAGGTTATCGAGCTATCGTCAAGAGGGAAGAGCTCTACCACCTCGGAAGGTAAGATCAATCAATCCATTGATAATTTATACTTCAAGGATGTCATCTAATTCAATCTTTGTCAGTACAGAAAGAGAAAATGGAAGTAGGAGAACCAATATCGCACATGGGTCAACATCTACACAGACAGGAGGCATTGCCGATCCTAGTCAGAACAAGAAAGGGATGGTTCTTCCATTTGCACCTCTTTCCATCACTTTTGACGATGTCAGATACTCCGTAGACATGCCACAGGTTGCTTCAAGTTTCAAATAAACTGAACATCTATTTTTCTGAGGTCGTGGATTTCTTCGCATGCTTTTCTTATTATATTTGAAACCACAGGAGATGAAATCCCAAGGCATTCCGGAAGATAGATTAGAGCTCCTGAAGGGTGTGAGTGGAGCTTTCAGACCAGGTGTTCTTACGGCATTAATGGGTATTAGTGGTGCTGGTAAGACTACTCTAATGGATGTTTTAGCGGGAAGGAAAACAGGTGGATATATAGAAGGAAACATCTCCATATCTGGCTATCCCAAGAACCAGGAAACATTTGCTCGCATATCAGGATACTGCGAACAGAACGACATCCACTCTCCAAATGTCACTGTCTATGAGTCTCTCATCTACTCTGCATGGCTTCGGTTACCCCCTGAAGTTAATTCTACGACTAGAAAGGTTAGGAGCTACATCTCTCTTTTGCTTAAGCCCTTTGGCATCTACTGACTGCTAAACTGATGAGTGCAGATGTTCATCGAGGAGGTCATGTATCTTGTAGAGTTGTCACCATTGAGGGAAGCACTCGTTGGATTGCCTGGTGTCAGTGGGCTTTCAACTGAGCAGCGTAAGAGGCTAACCATTGCTGTTGAGCTTGTTGCAAACCCCTCCATAATATTCATGGACGAGCCAACCTCTGGGCTCGATGCCAGGGCAGCAGCTATTGTAATGAGAACGGTTAGGAACACTGTGGACACAGGAAGAACAGTGGTGTGCACAATTCACCAGCCCAGCATCGACATATTCGAGGCTTTTGATGAGGTAAGTAGTAATTGAAGTGAAAGAACTTGTGATTTTTCTTATGTGCTTGATTTGCTAATTCCTATTCTTGATGTCTTTTCTGCCTGACTACAGCTCTTTCTATTGAAGCGAGGGGGTGAAGAAATATTCGTAGGCCCATTAGGTCACCGTTCTTGCCATATGATCAAGTACTTTGAGGTGACGCTGTAGAAAATTTAAATGAATTTTATTTACTAGGAGTGTCTCACTTCCCCCAATACTGGAACTGATAGAATGAGGTTTTATTTTGTCAAGGGAATTGAGGGAGTCAGTAAGATAAAAGACGGTTATAATCCTGCAACTTGGATGCTGGAGGCGACTTCAATAGCACAGGAAGAGGCTTTGGGAGTTGAGTTTGCCGATGCATACAAGAATTCGGAACTGTTTAGGTGGGTTGGAGAATGGCCAAAGGCAATCACAACCATTTCTTTTCCTAGATCTTACTGATTTATACCATTTTTTGTAGGAGGAACAAAGCTTTGATAAAAGAACTAAGTAAACCTCCTCCCGGTTCGAAGGATCTCCACTTCCCTACTCAGTATTCTCAGTCCTTCCCCACGCAGTGCATGGCATGCCTATGGAAACAGCACTGGTCATACTGGCGCAATCCACCATATGTTGCAGTGAGATTTTTCTTTACAATGTTCATAGCCTTGATGTTTGGGACCATGTTCTGGAACCTTGGCTCCAAAACGTAAGGGAAACTTAATGCACCCATTTTGAGTTTGGACTTAAAGATGGCAGAAAATATTGACAAGTGTTGAAAATGCAGGACGAGGCAACAAGATCTGTTTAATGCAATGGGTTCCATGTATGCTGCCGTTCTCTTCCTTGGGGTTCAAAATGCATCATCCGTGCAGCCAGTGGTTGCTGTTGAAAGAACAGTTTTTTACAGAGAGCGAGCTGCTGGAATGTATTCTGCCTTACCATATGCATTTGCACAGGTAATCATTTTCTGTTACATCGGAATTTCTATGTTTACTTGGTCTGATGTGTAAACTCTATAGCGACAAATTTAGTTTTCTTTACTGATTATCTTCTTTATGCGTGTACTGATATTTCTCTATGAATTCTCTTCTTCCTTTTTTGTCTCACATCTCACCTTGTTGCGTCGGATTTGCAGGTTATGATTGAGATTCCATATGTCCTATCACAGGCTGTGGTATATGGGGTTATAGTGTATGCGATGATTGGATTTGAGTGGACAGTTGCCAAGTTCTTGTGGTATATGTTCTTCATGTACTTCACATTGTTATACTTCACTTTCTATGGGATGATGGCAGTAGCTGTGACTCCTAATCACAACATCGCTGCTATTGTTTCCTCGGCATTCTATGCAGTATGGAACATCTTCTCAGGTTTTATGATTCCACGAACGGTAAGTTCAGATTTTATCCACTCCATGTGTGTTGGGCTTCCTCATAATGGTGTGACTCTAATTTTTTTTGGTTGATTACAGAGAATTCCTGTGTGGTGGAGATGGTATTATTGGGCATGCCCAATCGCCTGGACCTTGTATGGACTAGTTGCGTCACAATTCGGAGACATACACCATCCACTTGATTCAACGCAGACAGTAGCTCAATTTGTGACAAGTTATTTCGGATTCAAGCACGACTTCCTACCAGTGGTTGCTGCTGTGATTGTTGGGTTCGCTGTTCTCTTTGCATTTGTCTTTGCCTTCTCTATCAAGATGTTCAACTTCCAGAGAAGGTAGATTTGGATTCTTTAAGGTACATCAGAGTTTTTGTTCTGGGTGCGGCTAATCAACACACTTTGCTTCCTAGTACATACAACAAGTCACTTTGGAATCCTTGAGTGAATGAATGGTTGTGGTTTTCTTTTCGATGCGTTGTTGCTTGTTTCATGAATATATCAGCATAGTCATGGGGTGGGCTAGAATCAAACAATGCAGTTTCATGTACTTTCACTTTTAAATGTATCAAATTTGGTACTTGAGACAATAAATTGTTTTGTAATATTTTTATTTGCTTGAATTTTTATTTGGTGGATAGAGACATTAATCAAAATCTTTAAAAATTTTAGTTCATTAATCAAAATCTTTTCGATCTCAGATTTACGAAAGTAGATTAGATCATGAACTTTGTAATTTGCAATCACTATTATTGAGGTACTCGAGATTGCAAATATCAAGAAACAAAAAACATGAAATTGCAAATAATATAACATTTGTATTTTGATTTGGATTTGAGTTTAAGAATCCAACATTGATTGACGATTGAAGTAGAGTTCGATCATCTTACCCCACACAAAACCCTACTCAGAAGCAAACTTTCTTAAGGAGGTTTAAGAAGTATGCTAACCGCTTGGCATATAAAGTTGTACACGTGCAGAAACAAGGCATGGACATGCGGGTCTGGCCTTTTCTATTTGATGTTAAGAGATAACTTAAGCTTTGGATTGTAATTCATAATGAATCTCTTCCACGTACTTGAAGATATTTTAAATGAGGTGTGGGAGGAAAGTCCTGTATTAATTTTTCAAATAAGTACAGCCCCTTTTTAAATCAGAGGGCTAGGATCATCCTATGTGGATAGTTTACGGGTACATTCTATTTCCGTTGTGGCCCAACAAATGAACGGTTTGGATCATCCTATGAAGTGAGCCCCACAGTAACACGCCACAACAGCTACTCAGGCTCACTTGTCAGCAAACTCTCTCTCTCTCTCTCTCTGACATAGGGTGTCCCCACCACCATTTAGGACGGGACTAATCCTATGGATGCAAACAATCACCCGTAAACCACGGGCATCGGATATACAACGAGGGATTCGAACTCGTGTCACTGGGAGCATACCCATGACTTTAAGCCAAAGAGCCACACCCGTCCGCATTAAAGCAAATTTTGTCTTGTTAATTAATTCATTTGATATGGCTGTTCTCTCATGCAAAAGTCAGCCTAGAAATGGCTTTTCCGCGAAATTACATAGCAAATCCCATATAAAAGTCCGAATGCTTTATTTTCTAATCATATAACTCGAGCTCCTATTAAATCACCCAACAATAAACCGTATCATTAAAACTCTGCGTAAATAATTTCTGTAGGTTGATCCTAACCTACTGATCTGTAGATTGACGGCACTGTTAAAGTATAAAAGATTAAATACTGCCTTTCTCCAACAGCTTAAGCTATTGGAGAAGTTTCTCCAACAGCTTAAGCTATTGGAGAAGTTTCTCCAACAGCTTAAGCTATTGGAGAAGTTGGTTAGTTAACATGGTATCAGAGCTAAAGTCTCGAGTTCAAACCTCCTTGATAGCAAAATTCACATGCAATGGTTAAATCCAAAAGTGGGGCCACATGTGCCACGTGTAGGCCAACCCTAGAAAGTGGGGCCACACGTGAGGGGAAGTGTTAAAGTATAAAAGATTAAATACTACCTTTCTCCAACAGCTTGAGCTATTGGAGAAGTTGGTAAGTTAACAGGCACTATATAGAAACCTCTGTAGATGAGAGCGCTAGGATCATCCTATGGAGATGATTTACAGGTACAACCTATTTACATTGTGGCCCAACAAATGAACGATTTTGATCATCCTATGAAGTGGGGCTCCACTGTACCCATTAATCATCTCATAAATTATGCTAAACTACTATATTCTATAGTTGAAAATAACTTAGAAAATAACTTGAAAATAACCCAGATATCAGCCAATCTGACATGCGATTTTTATTTGTTAAAAGTTTCCCAACAACAATAAGAAGTATTAAAAAAATCATAAAGTTTATGAAGATTGCTGACATATCTGTCCCAGGCACGGAAAATAATTGAAGTTGGGTGTCCTTTAGCTGACCTAACTCCAACTGTTTGGTATCATTTCGAATGCACCTCAAGGAGTGCCCTAACAAGACCAGTTCTTTTTCTATTTTTTTACAGCCAGAGGAACTAGGGCTGGCACCTTAAATTTATTTGATAGAAATTGTTGAGAAAATCCGCTGGGCAATCCGATCCAATCGTGCACAAATTAATGGAAAAGATAAAAGTAATAAACAAATATACCACAAGATGAACACCAAGATTTTACATGGTTCGGCCAAGCTAACTCCACAGGCGAGAAATACGATTTTCCACTATGAGAAAAACAATATACAAGGATTACAATGGATTTAAAACCAAACCCAAAACCTACAACCATTTCCTTGCTTCTCAAACCCAAGATCGTATACAAGAGAAACCCGAGAGAAACCCACAAGAGAAAATCCAAGAAAAAGAACCGAGAAAGCTCCAAAGGAATCCAAGAAAAAACCCACTTTCTTCTTCTCCTTCTCTCTTTCTTTCTCTCTCCTCTCTTATCTCTCTCTTGCACGTTCTCACACGCCAAAGAAGAAAACCAATAGCCTATTTTTTTAACTAGGTTTTCTAAAAAACCTAAAAATAGACTTTCTATTTTCCCTTTGCCTTCCCACCCAAGTAACCCAACTTGGGTGGGGAAATAAGGCAACTTTCCAACAATAAAGAAATACAAGAGTAAGACATGTCACCATGCCTCTAAAACCCATACAAATTAATAAAGAACCCACACCACAATGTAAAATACTTATCTAACTGGAACATTGGAATACCGAGTTGATCACATACAGCCCCCCTCATGTCTCTTGGGAGATTCCATCAACTTGGTTATCAGATTCAAACCCAAATATTGATGAGGCCTAAAGTTTTGCAATATCTAAGCCCATGGCTACCATATTTGAAGACATACCATAGATAATCTCTACCAATACCTCCTCCCAAGCCACACAACCTTTTCATTCAAGATCTCCTTTTTCTTACTAATTGCTACTTCCCTGGATCTTAAATACCAATAAGATTTTGAATTCAAACTATTTTGATTCCCAGGGGGCAATTAGAAGGCTTATCCACCTTACAGCTACTTGTAACAATGGCTAAACCTCACTCAATCAATCAATTCCCAACTGTCGCTTTCTCTTCCAATTCGATAGAACATAGACTTCAACGGCATTCTCTTCATTTAAAAATCAACGTTGACTCTTGAGAACCTCTTCTGATCTAAAAGTTTATATACATTTATATTGACTTATTGAGAGAGACATGTTTCTTGCTGGCATGTGGGTCAGTCCCGAGAATATAGCCGCAACTTTAGAGAGAGACATGTTCGCCACTAAAAAAATATTTGCATATAGGGAATTGCTGGGGTACTTCTACAGATTGTCCGTATCAAATCCCATATTATAAATTATAGAGCTTATGGGCTTCCAAAGAGGCCGTTTTTTTTCTGCAAATATCGGTAGTACTTACCTGAAATAGTTTTTCTTTGAGAATTGCAGTCTATTGCCCTTAGGACTTAAGAGAACCTTTCTGGGTTTTGTTGGTTTCTGTTTGGGTGAGGAAACCCATCTTCCTTTCTTGGTTGATGAGGTTTAAGACTTCTAGACTGGAGATTTGAGGAATGCATTTGTTTTTCTTTGAGAATTGCAGTCTCTTGCACTTGGAC
This sequence comes from Tasmannia lanceolata, assembly GCF_043159265.1. Taxonomy (NCBI): domain Eukaryota; kingdom Viridiplantae; phylum Streptophyta; class Magnoliopsida; order Canellales; family Winteraceae; genus Tasmannia; species Tasmannia lanceolata. The sequence goes on from NW_027518692.1 coordinate 36,227,666, forward strand.
TTAAAAGAATCTTTCCTGGTCTTGGTGGTTTCAGTTTGGGTGTGGAAACCCATCTTTAGATATCAAGATTTAAGGTTTTGTAACACCAATATTGCATAACTCTTCTGGGTTTTAGTCGGTTTGCTGTAATTTTTTTCTGAATCCGGTGATACGATGGATAATGGTGATCTTTATCGAGTAGGAAGTTTGCGTGGGAATGGTTCTTCAATGTGGAGAAATACTAATGTGGAGGATATCTTCTCGATATCTTCTCGTGGGCAAAATGATGAAGAAGCTCTGAAATGGGCTGCTCTAGAGAGACTACCAACGTACAATCGTATTAGGAAAGGGATATTAGAAGGTGAGGGAGGTGAGAGAAAGGAAGTTGAAATTAAGAGTCTTGGGTTTCATGAGAAGAAGATGTTATTGGATAGATTGATTAAAGTTGCAGAGGAGGACAATGAGAAATTCTTGTTGAAGCTCAAGAACCGAATGGAAAGGTAAGGTCCTCTGTTTCTTTTTTCTCTTTTCTTGTTTTAACACATGCATACATCCATATTTATAAAATTTCCCTCTCTTTTCTGTTAACTTTTAATCCAACTAAAACTAGGATTTCTATCTTATCTATAATTCTTACTAACTAAAAAACAAACAAGAAATCTAAGGGGCTATTTGGATATCAATATTTTAAAATCTTGGATTTCCACAAAATCTTGGATGGGAAACGAGAGAAGAAGGAGACCATCTGTCTTTTTCTGCTTTCTTGCCCCTCTTTTCATCGAGCTAGAGAGTAGGAGATCGTCCCATGTTTCCAGGTTTTAGAAATCTCTCCCCCATCACAGATGGGGGAGAGATTTCTAAAACCTTGATTTCTTCCTTAAAATTCAGGATAATGGATTGTAAAATCCAGAATTTTATACCGCTTTCAAACTAAAACCTGGATTCTAAAATCCACGTATCCAAACGGCCCCTAAAGAAAACAAGAATTGTGTTCTATGTCTACATCATTCGCTTATGGTCTTTTCTTCTTTTCTTGGATTTTGTTTTAGAGTTGGAATCGATAGTCCAACGATTGAAGTCCGATTCGAGCATTTGAATATCGGAGCAGAAGCATATGTTGGTGGCAGAGCTTTACCAACAATCATAAATTTCACTTTTAATATAATAGAGGTAATTCACATATACAAATCATCTGATAAAAAATTGAAAACACAGGTTTAGGCCCTGCTTGTTTTGATTCAAAATTAAACCTGAGTTTGAGTCCAATAATCAGTGTTGGACTTGCAATTGGTTCTCAAAATTCAAAACAAACAGGGGTGTCTGTAATCTGTTCCGTATTCGTAAAATATTCTGATCTAGTCTTACATGTTTAAAAGGAGTTCTTGAACTATCTCCATATTCTTCCAAGTCGAAAGCAACCAGTATCAATCCTTCATGATGTTAGTGGGATCATCAAGCCTGGCAGGTAAGAGGTCTTTGACTGAATCATGAATTGGGTCTAACCTGATTTATGGTGTTCTTTTGTTCTTTAGAACCTTGACCCCAAATAAGTTTGATTTGCCTGCAAATTTTGCAGAGTGACTTTGCTTTTAGGCCCTCCTGGCTCTGGGAAGACCACTTTTCTGTTAGCTTTGGCAGGAAAGCTTGATCCAGAACTAAAGGTACAGGAACCAAAGATATTGGTTTTTTTTTACTTATCCTTTGGTGATTTCTCACTGTTATTGGGAATTCCATTGAGAACTGTTTCATCTAAAGCTTGGAATATTTACATGGTTACTTTTCTCTACAATAACAGATGTCTGGCAGAATAACCTACAATGGCCATGATATGGATGAGTTTGTTCCCCGGAGGACCTCTGCTTACGTTAGTCAGAATGATCTTCACATTGGAGAAATGACAGTGAGAGAAACCTTGGCTTTCTCCGCAAGATGCCAAGGAGTTGGAACCCGTTACGGTGTGTTAAAATGAAAGGTTTTGGTTAAACAGAACATAGTTGATACCAGTTTTGGGGTTCAACTAAAAGTTTCAATTTCACTATAATTTACAGAGATGTTGATGGAACTGTCTAGAAGAGAGAAGGCTGCAAATATTAAGCCTGATCCTGATATTGATGTCTACATGAAGGTATTTATAAATAATTCCTTTTGTGAGAGGCCTGTTTATTTCCTTTTCAAGATCTGTAGAATTAGACCCAGTTGTCCATTTAGATTATAAAAAGAAAATTACTCGATATCCTTCTCTTTGCAGTAAGAACTACCTCCTTTCCTTGCTTTAATCTGACCATTTTATATCTCACGAGCTTTGTTTGAACAATTGAACCACATGTTCATGTGCTTGTGTATTTTTGTTGGATCGTGTGGCCATCAGCCCTCGATCAGTAATTTGTGATGATCGGAATATGGCCATTAGTAAAGATCATCGCGTGACAATCCCGAGACACATATTGCACACACCCAGTTGCATTTGTTTTCCAAATTACAATTATATGTATTATTTTTATATAATCAAAACTGATTTCAAAAGGGTGCCTTTATCAATTGCATTGCATGTGCATTGAGGACATTGGAAGGTGATGGGCCTGCCACATCAGTTGGTGGACCAAGTTGGTGTGGGTGGCCCATCAGGTGGTTGACAATATCCCACCTAGTAAGAGGGTAGTTGTCTTAGATTGGTGCATGTGATTGGTGGTGTGGGACCCAATGAGTGGAGTAGATGAGTCTCTCCTATGTGTTCTTTGTGGACCCCTGATGGGTGATCGAATGGACCTAATTGATAGGCCGTGATGGAAATGGAGTAGCCTCTCGCGAGTGGAGATGGAAAAGCCTTTCCAGGGAAAAATTGTTGGAAATGGAGAAACCTCTCCCGTGTGGAGATGGAAAAGCCTTTCCAGGAAAGTTGCTGGAAAATAAGCAACCACCACGCCACTGGAGTAAAAAAAAAATTTCCGTTAATAAACGAAAGCACTTTCGTATGTGCCGCAAAAAGAGTTGCAAATCCACACCTTCCTGAGATAATAAAGAGTTTTCAGAAACGATACCCAACGCTCGCTTCCAATCCAACCTTATTGGCATCCATTCAAATTGATTTTGAGCACCCTAGTGAATCACTCACAGGATCATCGAAGGATATCCACGACGATATTCTGTTGCGCTCTTCATCAATGATCTTCAATTTTCTTCATGAATTTTCATATCATTCCTGTCACTGATTTGATTTTTCTGCATAAATTAGCTTATTAGATATTGTGCCTGATTTTGTTTTCTGGATGAATACACTAATCATTTTTTAATAGTTGAGAGTGCACTTTTTTAATAGTTGAGAGTGCACACAGAAAGTTTCATGGGCCTTCCAATATGATCTTCACAGAAAATTAATCAAAAGTTGAATTACTGAAGAATGAGATTTCATTATTCTCTTTTAATTGAATTTTATTTCATTTGTTATCTTGCAGGCTTCATCACTGGAAGGGCAGCAGGAAAGTCTAGTTACAGACTACGTTCTAAAGGTATGTGGTGTGATGGAAGCATATTAAGTCCCCAAACTTAATGTTATAAATGATATTCAGAAGAGTTAGACTTCTCTGTCCTTATTTCTTCTTCCTCTTGAAACTGCAGATTTTGGGTCTGGAAATCTGTGCTGATACCATCGTAGGTAATCAAATGGTTAGAGGTATCTCTGGAGGACAAAGAAAGCGTCTTACAACAGGTAAAATAACTAATAAAAGGAAGTGATGATGTACTATTAGAATTCAGATTGGTCATTTATTAATGTAATAATGTGTGATGATTTTGAATGTGATTCCAAATGGCATAGGTGAGATGCTTGTTGGCCCAGCAAAGGCACTGTTTATGGATGAGATATCAACTGGTCTGGATAGCTCCACGACACATCAGATTGTCAATTCCCTCAGACAGTCCATTCACATTCTCGGTGGGACAGCAGTCATCGCTCTGCTTCAGCCAGCACCAGAGACTTACGACCTCTTCGACGACATCATTCTTCTTTCTGACAGGCAGATTGTGTATCAGGGTCCTCGTGAACACGTGCTTGAGTTCTTTGAATCGATGGGTTTTAAATGTCCTGAGAGGAAAGGCATTGCCGACTTCTTGCAGGAAGTAAGTTTTTTTTTTTTAATGGTAACAGATTTTCAAATTTTATTAACCTCCAACCAGAAATACAAGAGCTTTTGGGGAGGGAAACAAGATGTTGTCCAGCAGCCATATCCCATTTACATCATTAACCAAAAGCTCCAAATAGAGCAAAACACCTATGCTACTCAAAAAACTAATACCTCCATACTCGGTTTTTCAACCCCTTCCCTAGCAAGGATATCAGCCTCACCTTTAGCCAAGCGTGGAGGATGTTGGATAGAGGACCGGATTCTCCTACAGTAGTCCTTGATCTCCGAAATGATGCTAGCCAACTTCCAAGGCCCATGGGCAGACCCAACTGCCCAAGCGATAACATTCGAGGAATCACCCTCCACAATCAAAGGGAGAGAAACATTCTCCTCCGCTCACTTGAGCCCCCACAGCAAGGCTCTAGCTTCCGCTTCGTTTGAGTCGCAAATGTCGATAGGGCTAGAAAAAGACATCCATGCCCTACGATCACCGTCTTGAATCAGACCACTGATGCCCGCTGGGCCCGGTTTTCCCCTAGCACTCTCGTCAAACGATGACCGGCTAACGGTCCCGATTTTCTCCTAGCACTCCCGTCATAAGAAGACGACCAAGAAGGCCAGTCCCGATAATACAAGGAAGAACACTCACGAAAAGAGAATAACAAAAGAGATACAAAAGAAATAGAACAAAAGCCTCAAATAACAGAGGAAAATAATCAAACAACTCTAGGCCTTGCTTGTCTATGCCTTCCCTAGCCAGGCGGTCTGCCACACAATTCGTTGATTTTCTAACGTGCATAAATATAATCGACAAGTCTTAAATCTTATCATAGATCTCATCAAAGAGATGGGAGAATCTTCAAGGAGGGAGTGAGGGACTAGAGACCCTCTAAGCCAGCGGATTGTATTAAGGGAATCGCTCTCCACTATTACCCAATTCAGATCATCCCTTTCCAGACTTTTAATCCCCTGATGGACAGGTCGATCCTCAGCCTCACTTGCATCTGCTATCCCAATGGGCCCTGAAAACGACCACAAAACTCCACCCCTCGTATCTCTAAGAACTCCTACAACAGCCAGTCCAGGATTACCCAGACTAGAACAATCAAAATTGAGTTTAACATCCCATGAGATGGGGGTTGCCATTCCTGTGCAATAGGGGTCTGCCTCTCAACACTTGCTTACTTGCAGGAAGTAAGTTGCACATGTGAAACAACCAATTACTGCAAAAGCTTAAGATGTTAGAGTTTATGTCATTTAATCATTAGACTTGAACACTCCCCCTCATGTGTGGTCCCTCTTTTTCTGGGTTGGCCGTACACGTGGATATATATCAAGGGGTTGGTCAAACTTGTGGCTCTTCCTTTTAACTCCTGTGAGAACAAGGCAAAAGCCCTATTTGATCTAGTCCATTCTTAAAAAAAGGGGGCCTGAAGTGAGTGTCTTTCATCGGAAGCTGGTTCTCATACGGGGGACTTTTAGGTATGACGTTCAACCTACTTGGCGAACAGCCAATTGCAAAAACCAAAAGGAGGAGGGTTTAGGAGTTGAAGGAAGGAGAGATTCTAGGAGAGGGGCTATTGCGACTTCTGTTGATGAGAAAAGAAGAAGGGGGGCCCGAGCCTTATCCTCGTCGGCCTAATCCTCGCTATGAGAACTGACGCTTTGGATTTTGAAACCTAGCCCTACCGTGAGGCAATAGCTCTAAACAACCAATTACTCCAAAAGCTTAAGCTGTTAGAGTTTGTGTTATTTTATCATTTATACTTGAACAGCACAGACTGTTCAGTATAAATTTTTTTTCTAAAGGATTCATTAAGCCGACCCCATCTAGCTTGGGACAAAGGCTTTGTTGAGTTGAGTTGAGTATACTTGAACAGCACAGACTCGCTCACTTAATTCTGTCAAAGGACAGATTCTATTTTCCTCACTCATCGAGCAAAATCTACATTTATTTCTTGATACCATGTTTTTATTTGGAATAGTATAGTGAATCCCACTCTAAATTCTTTCTGTTTCATCAGGTAACATCAAGAAAAGATCAGCAGCAATACTGGGCATATAAAAATGAACCGTATAGTTTCATCTCGGTCGGGGAATTTGCAGATGCATTCCAGTCATTCCACATTGGTCATAAATTAGCAAATGAGCTTGGCACTCCGTTCGACAAGAGAAAGAGTCATCCTGCTGCTTTAACAACTTCTGAATATGGCATTAGTAAGACGGAATTGTTGAAGGCTTGCTTCTCAAGGGAGTGGTTGTTGATGAAGAGAAACTCTTTTGTCTATATCTTCAAAATGGTGCAAGTGAGTAATGTTGGAAACCACGATGCGCCTCTTGAATTCTGAAATTCCAAGTCCTATACCTTATCTTCTGTTTTCCTTCTGCTTTTAGCTTCTAATCATTGCGTTCATCGCAATGACGGTTTTCCTGAGAACAAAGATGCATCGGGGCTCAGTGAATGATGGAGGAATTTATTTGGGTGCTTTGTTCTTTTCACTAGTCACTATTATGTTTAACGGATTTGCAGAGCTTGCCATGACCATTGCCAAGCTTCCTGTTTTTTACAAGCATAGAGACCTCCTTTTTTATCCTTCGTGGGCATACGCATTACCTGCATGGATCCTCAAGATTCCCATATCTTGTTCAGAAGTTGCTCTCTGGGTCGGCATGACTTATTATGTCATTGGATTCGATCCAAATGTTGGAAGGTGAGACTTGAATGAAGTTGCTATCTAACTTCTTTAATGGTTGTGTTGAAAATATCTCTCCTAATGGATCCTCATCAATAACTGAAATTGTTCTTGTTGCAGGATGTTTAAACAATATCTGTTACTTTTATTGAATAGCCAGATGGCCTCCGCACTGTTCCGACTCATGGCTGCACTTGGTCGGAACATGATCGTCGCAAACACATTTGGGTCCTTTGCACTTGTTTTAATTATGACTCTTGGAGGATTCATCATATCGCGAGGTACAATACGTGCAATGAAAGAGTTATTTTCAACTGAAGGCCGAAATTTCGGTTCTGGTTCAAACTTCTCAATATATAAGACTATACACATTTTAAGAACATCCATGAAACATGAGTGGTTAGACTGTTGGTGGATATTTGACAGGCTAACCTTATTTTTGGCTGCAGAGGATCTAAAGAAATGGTGGATATGGGGTTACTGGATCTCGCCATTGATGTATGCACAGAATGCAATTACTACGAATGAATTTCTAGGGAGAAGTTGGAGACATGTAAGAATCATTGTTTTCAAGCTAAAAATTGTTTTCCATTTCTTTGATCAGGGAAATTAATTCATAACATTTTTTTGGTCTCTGCTACAGGTTATTCCTGGTTCAACGGAGATGCTAGGACTCAGAGTCTTGAAGGCTCGTGGAATCTTTACTCATTCATACTGGTATTGGATTGGTGTGGGTGCATTGGTTGGATATATATTTTTATTCAATGGCCTCTTCACCATGGCACTTGCTTATCTCAACCGTGAGTGCATTCATTTCAAATGCACAATAACAATTCTCAATACGGAGACACTTTAGAATTCAAGATGTAATTAATTGTGGCGGAAATGTCTGCAGCAATGAGGAAAGGTCAAGCCGTTCTATCTGAGGAGTCCTTGAAGGAAAAGCAATCAAACAGTAGTGGAGATATTAAAGATATCGAACTATCATCTAGAGGAAGAAGCTCTGCCAAGCATGAGATATCCAATGGTAAGCTCAGAGGGTTCTCTATATGCCTTTTTTTCTAATTAAGGGAGGTCCTTTAAATCAGTGGGTACAATTGAACAGGTGATGAAATTCGGAGGATAGAAGTCACCAGTGACAATAATAGGAACAATAAGAAGGGGATAGTTCTTCCATTTGAACCTCTCTCCATCACCTTTGATAATATAAGATACTCTGTAGACATGCCACAGGTAACCTTGAGTCCTATAAAAATTATAAATTCATGTATTATGGGATCAGGAGTAATTCCGTATGAAACTGAATTTATATGTTGACCCAACAGGAAATGAAAGCTCAAGGTGTTCCAGAAGACCGATTAGAACTTCTGAAGGGCCTAAGTGGATCTTTCAGGCCTGGAGTTCTTACAGCGTTGATGGGCATCAGTGGTGCTGGTAAGACCACTCTGATGGATGTGTTAGCCGGAAGGAAAACTGGTGGATATATAGAGGGGAACATCAGTATATCTGGCTATCCCAAGAAGCAAGAAACATTTGCTCGTATATCCGGATATTGTGAGCAGACCGACATCCACTCTCCCCATGTTACTGTATATGAGGCCCTTCTCTATTCTGTGTGGCTTCGATTGCCCACTGAAGTCAACACAGCCACACGGAAGGTTGGTGGAGTATATCTTAATCTGTTTGTTGGATTCCTCCCTTGTTTGGTGGACTCCTTTCTGTCAGTTTTCAACTGACTGGGAAAACTGTTGTATGCAGATGTTCGTCGAAGAGGTGATGGAGCTTGTAGAGCTGACATCATTGAGAGAAGCTCTGGTTGGGTTGCCTGGTGTGAATGGGCTGTCGACTGAACAGCGCAAGAGGCTAACCATCGCTGTTGAACTTGTTGCCAACCCCTCTATAATTTTCATGGATGAACCTACCTCTGGACTAGATGCGAGGGCAGCCGCAATTGTCATGAGAACAGTGAGAAACACGGTGGACACCGGAAGAACTGTGGTGTGCACAATTCACCAGCCCAGCATTGACATATTTGAAGCCTTTGATGAGGTGAGAAATGAAAAAACTCTAATGTCCTCTGTGTTTGATTAGTTAATGAACCTGATCTTTATGTTCATTCTGCTTTGGTTGTAGCTCTTTCTTCTAAAACAAGGTGGGGAAGAAATATATGTAGGCCCATTGGGCCACAATTCTTGCTATCTCATCAGCTACTTCGAGGTGAGTCCAAAGAACAGGCAGAAACTGGGACCATTAAAAAATAGAAATCCCCATAATACAAGGTACTTATAGACTTGGGTTTTATTTTATCAAGGGAATCAGTGGAGTCAAGAAGATAAAAGAAGGTTATAATCCTGCAACGTGGATGATGGAGGTGACTACTATGTTGCAAGAAGAGATTCTGGAGGTTAATTTTGCTGATATATACAAAAATTCAGATCTTTTCCGGTGGGTTTACCTCTCATGGCCATGTCGGAATACTACTTTTTGATTCTCTAGTCTTTGCTTACCTATGGAAAGTTTTACAGGAGGAACAAAACTCTGATTAATGAACTGAGTTCACCTCATCCTGGCTCAGAAGATCTATACTTCCACACCAAGTATTCGCAGCCCTTTGTCATACAGTGTATAGCTTGCCTATGGAAACAGCACAAGTCGTACGGGAGGAATCCACCTTACACTGCTGTGCGATTTCTCTTCACAACTTTCATTGCCTTGATGTTTGGGACAATGTTCTGGGATCTCGGTTCCAAAACGTATGCTATTAGTTATCCATTTTTAGATCTCTATTTCACGCAATTCTTGGTCTAGATTCTCCATTTCAGTTTTGGATCTATAGCTAACTCGATCATATTGATATCATGGTGGAAATCACAGGAGAAGGGAACAGGATCTATTCAATGCAATGGGCTCCATGTATGGTGCCGTCCTGTTCATCGGAATACAAAATGCCTCCTCCATACAGCCAGTGGTGGCCGTTGAACGAACAGTTTTCTACAGAGAGCGAGCTGCTGGAATGTATTCTGCTTTACCATACGCATTTGCACAGGTAGGCACATTCTACAGTATCATGTAAAATTGTTTTCTATGAAAATTCTATATTTCATACCGTCACCTTATGGATACTGATTTTACATACTGAATTCCCTTCTCCCTTTGTGTTATTGCACTGCAATTTCAGCTTGTGATCGAGGTTCCATACATCTTGGTTCAGACTCTGACATATGGGGTCATTGTTTATGCTATGATGGCATTTGAATGGACAGCTGCTAAGTTCTTTTGGTATCTATTCTTCATGTTTTTCACATTTCTCTACTTCACGTACTATGGCATGATGGCAGTCGGCTTGACCCCGAATCAAGACATTTCTGCTATTTTTTCGTCTGCATTTTACGCAATATGGAATATATTTGGAGGCTTTATAATTCCCCAAACTGTAAGTTCTAACTCACCTCTCTCTCTCTCTCTCTCTCTCTCTCTCTCTCTCTCTGTATATATATATATGTGTATATATATATATATACACATATATATATATACAGAGAGAGAGAGAGAGAGAGACACTTTTCTTGATGGAACTGTGACACTGAAGTCTTTTTGGATTTTGGATACCAGAGAATTCCAGTCTGGTGGAGATGGTATTATTGGGCATGCCCTGTTTCTTGGACCATATATGGACTAGTTGCTTCGCAGTTCGGAGACATAACTGAGGTAATGGAGACGGGCGATCAAGTGGACAATTTTGTGAGGGATTATTTTGGATTCGAACATAAATCTTTGGGATGGATATCTGCTGGGGTCATTGGATTTACTTTGCTCTTTGCGTTCGTTTTTGCCTTATCGATTAAGATGTTGAACTTCCAAAGAAGATGAGAATGCTGCAAACCTTGTGTCTGTATGTGCTCTTTGTATTCTCTTCTGCTCTGACAGTTTCTGATGTGATCTGCCATTTCCTAGTGGTGATGAGTCCAAGTCGTTCTAATCAGCCACTCAGGGGTTTTTGCTGGTTGTGTACAGGTACGTTGGAATATCAACGCCGGTTGTGTACAGGTACGAGGTGTCCAAACTCGACCCCAACCGGGAACATTCTAGGTCTACAAAGAACGGGAAGGCCATATCTCCCTACCACATAATCTCTATGTGCATGGACTATTTTACAATGCTGCCTAAGGACAAACGTGTGTCAACAAGCATATCGTGCACTCCAAGAAATACCGAATAGATGTCATGAAACAATGAAACATATATAAATAGAAAGTTTCAGTACAAGTAGAATTGGCTTTTAGGGTATACGCTCTAACAACTCGGACCTCTGCCTCGCTAGCATCTGAGAGCCCAATAGGCCCTGCAAAAGCCCAAATGAATTCTTCCATTGAGTCCCTTAGAACACCTCCAATTCATGCCAGACCTGGATTACCCATACTGGATCCATCAAATTTTAGCTTTAGAAACCCTTGAGCCGGAGGTTCCCAAACTTGCATTGCCACGGAGCACTGCTCCACACTAAAGCAAAGCTCCTTCCATTCCTCTCATAGGTCGAAGGTAGATACAAACCTAAAGCAGGGAAGAATCCTTACCCATGATATAGTCAGTGCAATCACTTTCACGAATAGGAAGGGGATTTTGCTACTCCTTCGAAGACTCTAGCATTCCTCTCTTTCCATAGCACCAACATAATTAGTAAAAGAGAGACATTGCAGAGAACCTTACTTTTTTTCCATCCATGGAACCGCCGACCATCCCTCCAAAAGCTCTGAAAGCTTGGAGGGAAAAACCCAAGAACATCCCAAACTTGCTTAGGATGCTACTCCACACCTTCCTAGCTAATTTGCAATGTATGAATATATGGTCGACCGATTCCCCCACCGCTATGCATAAGGCACAGTGATCTACTATCAGCATCTCTCGCTTTTCACAGGAAGTCAACCGTCTGAATCAGTCCAAGGATAGCGGCTCAGCAAAGGTACATACTCTAGGAGGCGCTTGGATCGTCAGCACTTTAGCTACTCTAGAGAACACAGACACAAGCTGAAGATAGAAGGATTTGACAGTGAACACCCCAGTAGAATCCTAGATCCACACCATTTTGTCCATCCCAGATTGCTTGACATAGCACCCTTCTAACGTCTCAAGAAACCTAGCCACTGACTGTGATTCTATGTCAAAGAAGTTTCTTTTAAATGCCGGCCTCCACAACACCTTGTCACCGCTCCTTTTAAAACAATCTTTCACCAGGGCTTCCTTATACGCATCGACTGTGAATAAGTCGGGGAAGGGATCCTTTAATGGGATCTGAGAGCACCATTTCTCTTTCCATAAACTTATACGATCGTCTGCATATACTTTGAATCTTATTCCTTCTTTAAACTTGTGACTCGGGCGCATAGTGTCTCGTCATACTGATATCCTCGACTTTCTAAATTTGTATGTAGAATCATTTACTTACAATCACTTTGGCCCATAATTGAGATTCCTCCTCCTCGAACCTCCAAAGCCATTTACCCAGGAGCGCTAGATTTACCTCTTTCTAAATTATGGTGATCCTTCTCACCATAATTTGTATTCCTAAACCCCAAAAGATCACAAATTTTAGAAATCCAGAGGTTTGAACTATGAAAACAGTTTAGATATGGAGTTTTGAGATTTGTGATTGCAATTAGAAAGGATTTTGTGATCGGAATTAGAAAGGAGTTTGTGATTGCTTCCTTGGCAACATGCCATAAATATCTTAAGATCTATACTCTACTCAACTCAACTAAGCCTTTGTCCGAAACTAGTTGGTGTCGGCTAATGAATCCTTTAGAAAATTTTCATGAAGAAGGTGAAAGGATCTGCCAGGCTCAAATTGACTAAGTCTAATCCTGACACTAGTTGGGTTCGTCTACATAGATCATTTTCTTCCATTCTATCTTATCCAAGGCCATGTTCTCTGTTATGTTCCTAGCCCTCAAGTCTTTCTTCACTGTTTCTACCTAAGTTGTTTTCAGTCTACCCCTACCTCTTTTAACTCCATCAACTTGGCACGAGTCACTTCTTCTCACAGGAGCATCCAAAGGCCTACGTTGGATATGCCCAAACCATCTTAAGCGGTGCTCTCTCATCTTCTCCTCAATTGGTGCCACCCTCACCTTTTTACGAATGTCTTCATTTTTAATTCGATCTAACCTTGTGTGGCCGCACATCCATCTAAGCATTCGCATTTCCGCTACACTCATCTCATGCACATGCTGCTTCTTGGTGGCCCAACATTCTGAGGCGTACAGCATGGCTGGCCTTACAGCTGTCTTATAAAACTTTCCCTTCAACTTGGTAGGTATTTTACAATCGCACAGAACTCCTGTAGCATGCTTCCATTTCAACAAACCTGATCTTATTCTGTGGTTAACATCATCTTCATTCTCTCCTTCCTTATGTAGGATTTAACCAAGATAGCGAAAGATATCCCTCTTAGGTACCTCATGTCCAGTCATATTTACTACATCCTCGCCCCGCCTCCTTACATTACTAAAGTTGCACTCCATATACTCTGTCTTAGTCCTGCTCAGTCTAAAACCTTTGGATTCCAAAGTAGTTCTCCATAACTCTAACTTAGCATTAACTCATGCTTTGGTTTCGTCAATTAATACTATGTCGTTTGCAAATAACATACACCACGGCACCTCGTTTTGGATACCCTCTGTAAGTTCATCCATAACTAGAGTAAAAAGATAAGGGCTTAGAGCTGATCCTTAGTGCAGTCATATTGTAATTGGAAACTCACTAGACGTGCCATCCGTAGTTATGACACTAGTTACTGCTCCATCGTACATATCTTTAATCATAAGATCTATGATTTTGAAATATTTTAAGATCTATGATTCTTAAAAATGGGTTAGATCTTACAACTATGAAATTTGCATCGCTATTATTGAGGTACTCGAGATCGCAAATATAAAGTATCAAAACACACGAAAGTGCAAATAATATAGATAAGGAATTTTCATTCTTCAAAGATTTCGATCTTTCCAAATTATGGAAATATAGATAAGGAATTTTATAAAGAACCTCCCGATTAATATAATCTTTCTTCTTTTTTTTTGTCTTAGAATAGTTCCATTTCAAGATCAGAAAAATTCATGAATCTGTTTCGAAAGAAAGTTGGAAACCCCCACTTTGAATTCTGAGTTCTATATTCAGGATCATTGGAATCCTAGTATAAATTTGAACCCTCATGATATAGAGTATGTGAATTTCAGATTAGAGGTTTCTGAAACAAATTCTAGAATTAAATTGATCTGAATTTAAATATTCTTGAATTCTCTTCCGTTGTCTGTTCTCTGGTACTTCATATGTTTCCCTATTTTCTATTTCACTTTTGCCTTTCACTTCTTAAACCATGTGAAAACTCTTGTTTCGTGCTTTATGAAATACACCCACAACTTTCTGTAGAAGTTGTCAATAAAGATGACAAAGAAATATACTCCATTTTTAAATGATATTGTTGAAGCATGTGTACTCTTAACACATCCTTGCTTGTATGTGTTTTGTTATCTTGAACTTGATAATGCACTATTAACCATACAAACAATACTTGATGAAATCAAGCTTACATGTTTTCACTGCCATACGCAGCTTGCCTTGTGAGGTTCTAGCCAAACTTTTTCGCTCATATGGCCTAGCCTCATGTGCCATAGAATATTATCATTCATACCCAAATCAATGTATTCCCTATTTAAACCTATACGAATTCCCTTCATGTCTCTATTTCATGGCGCATTTAACAACCTTAAGGACTCCACCAGTCATCGTAAAGGTAAACCCATTCGAGTCTAATGCACCCAATTAAGGAAATTAAACTATTTTTTCAACATACATATAGCCTATAGTGAATTCATCTATCCTGAGACTCTCAATGAGTTGTTACCAAATTATCATATGACGAGGGAAGGAATTTTAGGAGCAGAATTATCGTATCAAAAATCAAACCCAATTTTCTAAAAGAATCAGATCTTAGTGGATCTTTCCAGAATCCAAAGTTGATTGACGGTTGAAGCAGAGCTCGATCATGATTATCAGGTGCTAATCCCTAACTAGATGGTCGATCAACGGCTCATGATTGCTCACCTCCAGTTCTGATTAACGATTTAAAGTGAATCCTGATCGCCAAGAGATGATCGGTAACTAACTCGATAGCCGATCGATGAATCCTGTTCATCTGACTCCACTTCCAAAAGAAAACCCTCCACGTTCGTCTACTCCAGAAAATAATCAGATTAACCCTACTCAAAAGCAACTATTCTGTGAAATATGTCCCCGAGCCATGGTTTTTGCTTTTATAATTTGCTTCTTTCCTAAAACCTACCCGCGTTTTGGATGTGACTATGCAACAGGGGTGGGGCAAAATTATATGATGGCCGGCCGGCCGTGCATGCACGGGCATCCCCAAAATACATTGTTTGGGTGATCCAAACCATTCATTAGACATAGATAGGGTGTGCCCACAAAATCTTCGCCATGATTCTAACCCTCCGATTTGTAGAGGTTCTATACTGACAATACTGTGCCGTTCATTTTTAAACCTCTACAGATCGGAGGTTTATTGGTTGCACCCTATCTATGTCTAATGAATGGTTTAGATCACCAAAAAAAATGTGGGCCCCCACTATATTTTGGGGACTGCCCATGCATGCACGGCAGGCCACCATATAATGATATAATTCCTCCCAAAAGTGTCTTGCAACCATGGTTTTAAATTTTGACCGGAATCCAAAATTTCGGATTTCGGTGGAGACCGACACCGAAATGCATCAAAACCGAAACGGTTATTTATTTCGGCCGAAATTTCGGAAAATCCAAAATTTGACCCAAAAAATCTGTTTTTTTAATATTAATTTAATATTTCACCAAAATTTAGGTAATTTGGGCCGAAATTTTGAAATTCTAAGGGCCGAAACCGGTACCGAAACTGAAATTTTAAACCCTGCTTGCAACAACAAGGCATGGACATGTGGGTGTGGCCCTTTCTATAACATAAGTGCCAAAAATTCTGAAAGTCAAATAGTACTTTTTGAACTCAAAATTTGGAGAGAAGATTCCAAATTATAATCTCCCTTTTGCTTTCCTAAGTTCTCATCTTTTGTAGTGTAATGTGACTTGAACCCAGAACCTAGAGGTGTGTGAAGAGGGTTTCAACTCCAATGTAAAAATTTTAGTCCTCATTTGAACTTTGTTGGGAGGAAAGGCTTAGGGGCATTGGAATTTGTTGGGTGATCCGATTTTACATGAACCAAAGTTCATATAAACACACGAGTGGGCCAGGCCGTGGCCGTGGTCTAAGGTCTAGGTAAATAAAAAATGTCTTTTTAGTAAAAACAGTTTTGATTTTCTCATTAAATCCTAAATGCTTTTTTACTTCCTAAACGGTTTTGTAATTGTACCCATTACCGTTTGGGTACCGTTTTAGTGGAGAAACGTTTTCTATATTGAATGGGTGTTATTTACTATTCCAAGGGGTGTGTTTTTTATCTATATAAACAGAACAGTTCCTCCACCTAGGAGATAACAGTTTTTCCACCTAGGAGATAACAGTTTTACAGAGATTTTTACAGAAACAGAAGTATACTGGTTTACATAGAAAATACGCATTTCTCTCTTTCTGTTTTGCTCCATCTTCCTCCTCGGTTCCAACATGTGTCTGTCTGAGCATAGTTTCATTATTAGTTAACAACACTGTGAGAGAAAATTCCCTTATTAGAAGAGGGATTTGCTAGGCATAGGAGAACAGCCATTGGTGGCTCACTTTTGCAGAAGATAACAGCCACCTCGGATGTAATAATTGAATAAGACAAAAGCTGCTACAATGATGCGCCCCCCTCTTAACT
Source organism: Tasmannia lanceolata (assembly GCF_043159265.1). Classification (NCBI taxonomy): domain Eukaryota; kingdom Viridiplantae; phylum Streptophyta; class Magnoliopsida; order Canellales; family Winteraceae; genus Tasmannia; species Tasmannia lanceolata. Next base: position 36,244,316 of record NW_027518692.1, read on the forward strand.
TGATTTGACGTAAAAAAGCATTAAAGTTTCTCACAATCACATTAAAAGGGGCGCATAATCTTATTGGGGGGGGGGGGGGGGGGGATCATCTCCCTTATATTTTTTTCTTCAATTGTTTCCATTCCAATTACAGAAGAATCAAAATAATATGCTGATTCTAATTCCACTGCTTTTGGATTGCTGAAATCAAGTACAAGGATTTGGCATCCTATTCTGATTCCGCCAGATCCCGGCATTTAGGGAAAAAATTGAACAGAGTCAAGGTGGAAAATGACATCAAATGGACGGGTTTGATCATCCTATGGTGTGGGATTCCAATTTGAAAAATAGGGTCATAGAAGGAGGTGAATTTATCGTCGCCCAAAAGAACCAATCTCAGGAGCACTAATAGTGAGAAACCCACAAATTAGACCATCTGAAGCTCAACTTTACCTTTTTATAGTGAGAAGCCCACAAATTTGAACAACTAAAGTTCAACTTCACTCATTCTTTTGGTGAATGGGTTGGCATTGGGAGAAAACAGGATGACTGATTGCCCTTCATTTGTGTGGGAAATGAAGATTCATCCAACTCTTCAACTCCATTAACTGCCCTTCTTTTTGTTAAAACTGGCATATTGGGTAAATAGGAGAGATTTAATTGGCTTATGTGACGATTTGATTTGATTTTTTAAAGCTGAAACGTAGGTAACGTTTCCCTGATTTAGGCGGTGTACGATGTAAGCAGTAAGGTATAGTATCGATCTCGTCTCTATTCATAGATTAAGAAAGACATGTGTTTCCCTTTCCATTCTAATATTATTCACCATTTCAAGAAAAAGAAAGACATGCGTTTCGAAAGGAACCTGCAACAAAGAGCATTACTTGGAAACGTTCAAATTTTAATAGGATTATCGAGGGGTGGAATATGGAAAGCCATTTTAATTGAAGACAACATCTTTGTGAGAGAGATATGGGATATGTTTGGAAAAGAGTCCTCCTTCCATAAGTCATCCAGATACATGATAAAATTCCAAATTTAATCGTTTAGGGATGCATATAACGGAATGCATATGGGTGCTACGTGGCAGCACCACAGTTTATAAAATAATGCCAAATTTTAAAAGACGTTTATAAAGGATACAAAACAAGTTTTCGAAGGTGATTCAATGAGGTTTTTGGAATAAGAAAGGGTATTTATCTTGAAGATTTAATAGATTTCTTATTGGAGATTTATTTGATGAGAGAGATTTAGGAGGAGTTTTAATAGCTTAAAAATACCTACACACAGAAGTTGGTTGTATAGAAGGGTGCCACGCGGCACCACCACAGCTTAGAGGATTCCGCTTTATATATATATATATATATATATATATATATATATATATATATATATATATATATATATATATATATATATATATATATATATAAGATTTGATGATAGAGATTTAGGGGGAGTTTTAATAGCTTAAAAAGACCTATACGTAGAAGTTGGTTGTATAGGAGGGTGCCACGAGGCACCACCACAGCTTAGAGTATTCCGCTTTACTTATATATAAAGGATTACATAACTTGAACTCCTACTAATCACCCCAATCCTAAACCGTATCATCAAACTCTAAATGATGGAAAACACTTTGAAAACGGGATTCTGTTTTGGAAATAATTAAAGGGAAATGATCTCAACACAACCATGTTTTGATACATGATGCTCATGTTTCTTGTCTTTTAGTATTTAAAGACCTTTAAAAGTGTTTTTACGGTTCCCAAAAAGCACTTACGTGACAATTAAATGCTAAAAGACAAGATACATAAGCACATGTATCAAAACCAAGGTTTTAAATGACCAAAACCCGAAATTGAGTAAACTCGAAACGTTACAAAATTTCGGCTGAAATTTAAGGAATATCACAAAAAAATATGGGTTTTATCTATCATTTAATATTATCCTGAAATTTTGTAGGGGATAAAATATTACGTTAATTGATTTCAAGAGATTTCGTTCAAAATTTTGAAATTTCACTAAAATTTCGGTTTCGGTAAGGACCCAAACGCACTCCGAAACCGAAATTTAAAACCTTGATCAAAGCATAGTTGTGCTGAAATCATTTTCCTAAATAAATGATGGAAAACACTTTGAAAATGGGATTCTGTTTTGGAAATGAAAAATGGCCATGATGTGACCATTGATCTGATTTCGTCAAGCATATTTATTGCTTTAATGGGGATTTGGGCTCTCTTCCTTTGCCATTTAGATGCGGCTGCAATAAACGATGCCCATTTTTTCCCAAAACTGCTTATAAATCATTTCCATAGGACGATCCTAACCTTCTGATCTACATCAGAGGGTTATGATCGTCCTATGACGATGATTTATGTGTCCAACCTATTTACGTTGTGGCCCAACAAATGAACCGTTTTGATCATCCTATGAAGTGGCCCACTATTCTTTTTAAAAATATTGGAATTCTTGCACCCTCACCCTATAAAGTCTCATAAATTATCTTAAACTACTATATTCATTGCTCGATAATAATCTAAATTAGAAAATAACTTAAACAAAAACTAAATAAAATTGTTTCCAGCCACCGTAGCAAAATAATCTATCATCACATTAGAAATCTCTAAGATATCAGCCAATCTGATACGAGATTTTCATCTATTCAAATGTTTCCTAAGAACAAACAGAAGTATTAAACAAGTATTAAAAAATCATAAGGTTTATGGAGATTGCAAACACATAACTTAAGTTGGGGGTTCTTTAGCTGTCCCAGCTCCAGCTGCTTTATATCATATCTTCTTTTAATGCAATGCTTAATTATCCAAAAAAAAGAAACAAAGAAAATAAAACTGAGAATCCGTATTAAAAAAATGAACATCAATCAAAGTACAGAATACAGATGGTTTACTTTATTTATTTGACTTTTGGTGTATGCAAGAATCAAGATCTCCTTTTCTTACTAATTTCTACTTCCTCCGATCTTAAACATGGTTTAAAATACCGGTTTCGGTCCCTGGGAAAACTGAAATTTCGGTCGAAATTTGGTAAGAAATTAAAAAGCGTATTTAATTAATTTCAAAATTTCAGACCGAAATTTTGTAACAATTTAAAAAAAGAAGAAGAAGTCCCAAAAACGAAATTTCGGTCAAAATTTGGTATTTAGCGAAAAATGGGATTTCGGGAAATTTCGGTTTCGATCCCCATCCGAAAGATTTCGGTCGAAATTTAAAACCATGATCTTAAATACAAGGTTTTAAATTTCGGTTTTGCGTATAATTTTGGCCCTGAAATGGAAATTCCGGCTGAAATTCTGTAGAGAAATAAAAAATTAATATTTTACCAAAATTTCCCAAATTTCGGCAATTTCAGTTTCGGAACGTTTCGGTTTCGGATTTTGGCCGAAATGTAAAACCATGCTTAAATATCGGTAAGATGTTGGATTCAAACTATTATGACTCTCACCGGCCAACTAAGTAGAAGCTTGTTACACGTTACAACTTCCAACTGCTTGCCGCAATGGCGAAACCTCAATCGCTCATTCAATTCCCAACTGTTGCTTCTCTTCCAATTCAATAGAACGTAGACTTCAGTGGCGTTCCCTTCATTCAAAAATCAACGTTGACTATGGAAGCCCTTGTAGTTGTATTTGCTAGGCACCATAGTATAAGGCATTTCGCAGGTGGGCTGTTGCATGAGAGCAGCCCTATAGGCTCACCTTTTGTCTTATTCATTTAATACATCGTATGTGGCTGCTCTCTTATGCAACAGCCGCTCCGTGAAATGCCTTCTGCGATGGTCCCTAGCAAATGGAGTCTATTGAGAGAGAGAGAACGTTCCTAGGCCGTCAGGAGACCATTCCTTGGCCGTCACGTGGGCCGGCCATGACCCATGCACCTGCATTTGGCTCTTTAAAGAGCCCAGTAATGACCGCAACTTTAGAGAGAGACATTAAGGCTATTTGGTGCCACTAAAATATATTTGCAGATCTTCCATACAAGTAGTTTTGAAGAATATGGCACTAAATATGATTACAACTATAGTAGGCTACTGATATTGGCACCACCATATTTTATTAATTGCACAACCTCAGCTTGTCTCTTCTTTTTAAATTGACTTCTGAGAGCTTTTTCGGAACTGTAATAACTTTTGACAGCTTTTTAAATAATAAGACAAGATGAATTTGTGCAATCATCAAACCATTGTAGTGCCAATATCAATTGCCTCATAACAATATTGGAAATGGTAATGATACCCCCATTCTTTAATAATTCCAAAATGGCAGCTTCTCTTACCTTTTTAATTGCTTTGTAAGAGCTTTGGGAACTCTGATACCCTTGACAGCTCCTTAAATAATAAGGATCAATTACCAATGGGGGACAAAAATTAGGTGGAATTACCAAGAGGTCCCATGCTTTTCAGAAATTATCAACGAGGGACAAAAGAGGTCTTGTCATTAAAAACTGGACGAAAATGTCATTTTCTTAAGCAACACGTTTTACTTTTCCACTTCTCCCTCTTCTCTCTTCTTTCCCTCTTTTTTTTTTACTTTTTCATTTTCAACTTTGTTTTTTTTTTTTTACCTTACCAGTCATCATCTTATTCATCATTTAGCAACCATTGGAGGCGGGAAAACTCGAAAATTTAAAACGTGAGTTCATTCCCATCTATCTCTCAATATCTAGGTTTTGTTTTTTCATTTGTTTTAGGGTTTTGCATTTCTCCTTCTCCCTTTCAACGGAGGATGAGGAAGATGAATCGTACGGTAGAAAGAAAAAAAAAGTGAAAATGAACGAGTGAAAAAAAACAGGAAGTAAAAACATGTTCATAAGGGACTTGATAAGCTCATTCTGAATTTGGTAACCCCATTTTGATACTGGATAACCCCAACCCCAGAGAGACTTGAAAACCCCCTTCCAAAACTCCAGCACCCTTGGGCAATTTTAAGGGACTTGATAAGCCCATTCATAAATTGGTAACTCCATTTTGATACTAGATAACCCCAATCCCAAATACTTGAAAACCCCCTTTCAAAACTCTAGTATCCTTGGCCAATTTTCAGGGACTTGATAAGCCCATTCAGAAATTGATAACCCCATTTTGATACTTGACAACCTCAATCCTAGAGACTTAAAAAACCCCTTCCAAAACTCCAGTACCCTCGGCCAATTTTCAAGGACTTGATAAGCTCATTCAGAAATTGGTAACCCCATTTTTTATACTAGATAACCCCAATCCTAGAAACTTGAAAACCCCCTTCCAAAACTCTAGTACCCTTGGCCAATTTTAGGGACTTGATCACCCCATTCGGAAATTGGTGACTCCATTTTTTATACTAGATAACCCCAATCTTAGAGACTTAAAAATCGTTTTCCAAAACTCCAGTACCCTCGGCCAATTTTCAAGCACTTTGGAAGCCCATTTGAAAATTGGTAAGCCTACTTTTGAGAGTTACTAACCCCCTTCCAGGGAGATGATAAACCCCTTCTGCTACAAAACCCCCTGCTTATTGCAACTCTTCTAATGGCATTATAATTCTGCTCATGATAGAAATAACAAAAGAAATTGATGTTTTTTTTATTAAGTGTGCTTCATGTATTACATCCCAATTTGTGTATTACAAAAAAAAATAAAAAAAATTAAGTAAATCCAAAAATGTGTAGCCATCCATGCATTATCTCCCGAACTCACCCTAAAAAATAAATCGCTTAAACTCTAAACAAGATAAATCAGAAACAGAGAAATGAAAAATAATGCAAAACCCTAAAAAAGAAAAGAAAAACAAAACTTAAATACAAAGAGATAGATGGTAAGAACTCAACATTTAAGTTTCCTAGATTTGCCAGCAACAATGGTGGCTGAACAAGGAGGAAGATGACTAGTAGAGTAAAAAATAAAAAGGTGATAATGAAAAAGTAAAAGAAGAGGGAAGACGGAGAAAACAAGGTCAAAACGTGTTCTAAATGTTAAAAGGGTATTTTCGTCCAGTTTTGACTAACAAGACCTCTTTTGTTCCCCCTTTGTTAATTTTTGAAAAGCATGACACTTATAAAAGCATGGCTGTGTTGATTTCAATTCCCTATTGGAAATTATAGAGCTAATGGACTCCAAAGAGGCCTTTTTTATGCTGACGACGGTCCTACTTGTGTGAAATTGTTTTTCTTTGAGAATTTCAGTCTCTTGCTGTCTTGCACTTATGGATCTTGTTGGTTTCTATTTGTGTGAAGGAAACCCATCTTCCTTTCTGGGTTGACGAGCATTAGAAGTCCAAGACTCAAGATTTGAGGTTTTGCAAGAACAAACGTGCGATCACCATATAAAAACTCATATGTAGTCTGTGTCTTTTCTAATGGGAAAAAGAAAAGAAGACAATATGAATGCATTTATTTTTCTTTGAGAATTGTAGTCTCTTGCACTTCTCAAAGACCCTTTTCTGGGTCTTGGTGGTTTCTTTTTGGGTGAGAAAACCCAGCTTCCTTTCTTTGTTTACTAACGTTAGATGTCAAGATTTGAGGTTTTCCAGCACCAAAATTGAATAACTCTTCTGGGTTTTAGTCAGTTTACTGTGATACGATGGATAATGCTGATCTTTATCGAGTAGGAAGTTTGCGTAGGAATGGGTCTTCAATATGGAGAAATACTAGTGTAGATGATGTCTTCTCAATATCTTCTCGTGAGGAAAATGATGAAGAAGCTCTGAAATGGGCTGCTCTAGAGAGACTACCAACGTACAATCGTATAAGGAAAGGGATATTAGAAGGAGTGGGAGGAGAGAGAAAGGAAGTTGAAATTGAGAGTCTTGGATTTCATGAGAAAAAGTTGTTGTTGGAGAGATTGGTTAGAGTTGCAGAGGAGGACAATGAGAAATTCTTGTTGAAGCTCAAGAATCGAATGGAAAGGTAAGCTCCTCTGTTTCTGTTTTCTTTGTTTGATTCTTTCTGTTAGTCTTGTTTGAGTTTCTTTAGTTTTGTATCCTTACGTTCTTTGTTCACTTAGGGTCATTTTTTTTTTACTTATTTTGGTTAGTCAGGTTTGAGTTTCTTTTATTCTGTTCTTTGATTTTGTTTTAGAGTTGGAATCGATAGTCCAACGATCGAAGTCCGGTTCGAGCATTTGAATATTGGAGCAGAAGCATATGTTGGTAGCAGAGCTTTACCAACAATCCTCAATTTCACTTTTAATATTATAGAGGTAATTCACATATACAAATAATCGGATAAAAAAGCAGGAAAACACAGATTTAGGCCCTGGTCATTTTGATTCAAAATTACACATAAATTTGAGTCCAATAATCAGTGTTGGACTCTCAGTCAATTCTCAAAATTCAAAACAAACAAGGGTGTTTGTAATCTGTTCCGTATTCGTAAAATGTTCTGATTTGGAAATTTCTCTTACATGTTTAAAAGGAGTTCTTGAACTATCTCCATATTCTTCCAAGTCGAAAGCAACCAGTGTCAATCCTTCATGATGTTAGTGGGATCATCAAGCCTGCCAGGTAAGAGGTTTTGATTGAATCATGAATTGGGTGTAACCTCATTTATGGTGTTCTTTGTTCTATAGATCCTAGACCCCAAAGAACTTTGATTTGCTTGTAAATTTTGCAGAATGACTTTGCTTTTAGGCCCTCCTGGCTGTGGGAAAACCACTTTTCTGTTAGCTCTGGCAGGAAAGCTTGATCCAGAACTAAAGGTAGGAACCAAAGATTTTGTTTTTTTAACTGACCCTTTGGTGATTTCTCACTGTTATTTGGAATTCCACTTTACATGGTTACTTTTCTCTACAATAACAGATGTCTGGCAGAATAACATACAATGGTCATGATATGGATGAGTTTGTTCCCCGGAGGACCTCTGCTTATATTAGTCAGAATGATCTCCACATTGGGGAGATGACAGTGAGAGAAACCTTGGCTTTCTCTGCAAGATGCCAAGGAGTTGGAACCCGTTACGGTGTGTTAAAATGAAAGGTTTCGGTTAACAGAACATAGTTGAGGAAGTTTGTGGAGTTCAACTGATAGTTTCTTTTTCACAATATTTTACAGAGATGTTGACAGAGCTGTCTAGAAGAGAGAAGGCTGCAAATATTAAGCCCGATCCTGATATTGATGTCTACATGAAGGTATTTATAAATAATTCCTTTTGTGAGAGCCGTGTTTATTTCCTTTTTAAGGTGTATAGAATTAGACCCAGTTGTCCATTTACATTATAAAAAAAGTTACTCGATAGCCTTCTCTTCGCAGTATGAATTACCTCCTTTCCTTGCTTTAATCTGACCATTTTATATCCCATGAGCTTTGCTCAATGCACAGGTTCATGTGTTTGATTTTTATTTTCTTCATGAATTTTCGTAGCCGATTCCTACTCCTGTTTTGATTTTTCTGAATAAATTATCGTATTAGATGTTGTGCCTGATTTTGTTTTATTGGTAAAATATACTTATTATTTTTAATGGTTGAGAGTCTACGCAGAAAGTGTCATGGGCCTTTTCCAATATGATGTTCTTCATAGAAAGTTAATCAATAGTTGAATTATTGAAGACTGAGATTATCAGTATTCTCTTTTATTAGATTTTTTTTTTTTTCATTTGCTCTCTTCCAGGTTTCATCACTGGAAGGGCAGCAGGAAAGTCTAGTTACAGACTACATTCTGAAGGTATGGGCTGTAGTAGAAGCATATTAACTTATTAAGTCCCCAAAGTTGATGTTATAAATGATATTCAGAAGCACAGAGTTAAATTTGTCTGTTTTTATTTCTTCTTCCTCTTAAAACTGCAGATTTTAGGTCTGGAAATTTGTGCTGATACCATGGTAGGTGATCAAATGGTGAGAGGTATCTCTGGAGGACAAAGAAAGCGTGTTACAACAGGTAAAAATAAAATAATTAAGAAAAGGAACTGATGATGTACTACTCTTAGAATTGAGATTGGTCATTTATTATTGTAGTAGTATGAGTTGATAACGGATTGATATGATTCCAAATGGCATAGGTGAGATGCTTGTTGGCCCTGCAAAGGCGCTGTTCATGGATGAGATTTCCACTGGTCTGGACAGCTCCACGACATATCAGATCATCAATTCCCTCAGGCAGTCCATTCACATTCTCGGTGGGACGGCAGTCATCGCTCTGCTTCAGCCAGCCCCAGAGACTTACGACCTCTTCGACGACATCATTCTTCTTTCGGACAGGCAGATTGTTTATCAGGGTCCCCGTGAACATGTGCTTGAGTTCTTCGAATCCATGGGTTTTAAATGTCCTGAGAGGAAAGGCATTGCTGACTTCTTGCAGGAAGTAAGTTGCACATGTGAAACAACCAATTACTCCAAAAGCTTAAGCTGTTAGAGTTGGTGTTATTTAATCATTTATACTTCAACAGTCCTCCTCACGTGTGGCCCCACCTTTTCTGGGCTGGCCGTACACGTGGAAATTTATCAAGGGGTTGTTGGGTTTTGAACTCAAAACCTGCCATGACGAAATAGCTCTGGTACCAAGTGAAACAACCAATTACTCCAAAAGCTTAAGCTGTTAGAGTTGGTGTTATTTAATCATTTATAGTCATAGTTTTAAAACTCTCCCATGTCATTGTGGACTCCCCCGAGTCGACTCCCTTTAACCTTGGCCGCGTTCCGCGTTTTGCTGCCGCCGTGTTCCGCATTTTGCCCTACAGAGTCCATAAAAATTCCTTTGACTGTCCTGAATTATGACTGCTTCAATCGAATACTCAGCTGCATCAATCTGTTAGATTTTTCTTCGCCCGCGTTCTGCGTTGCATCCGCATTTTTGAACACTGATTTATACTTCTACAGCACAGACTGACTCACGTAGGCCACGTTTGGATACCTACAAGATTTAGATTTGGATTTCTCAAATTTGCGGTTGAGATTTGGAACTGGATCAGATCCATAGATTTCCAAATCAGCTACAACAGTGAAAAAAAACGGATTTTCAAATCTGTTCTGCAAGACATTATTTGGAAATCAATATTTGTGGCAATTACCTTCACCCTCGCTGCTCCTCGACCTTGCTGCTATGCTGCAGCAAGACGTCCCTCCCTCCCTCCCTCCCTGTCTCTTACAACATCAGCATGAGTATGATTGAAGTATTTTGTATCCAAAACTCAAATCCAAATCCAAATACAAAAGCACGAGGTATTCAAACGTGGCCTTATTCTGTCATAAGGGCAGATTCTATTTTCTTCACTTATAGAATCACTCATCGAGCAAATAAACATTCATTTCTTGATACCATGGTTTATTTGGAAAAAGTATAGTGAATCCAATTCTAAATTCTTTTTTGTTTCCTCAGGTAACATCAAAAAAAGATCAGCAGCAATACTGGGCATATAAAGATGAGCCATATACTTTCATTTCTGTCAGTGAATTTGCAGATGCATTCCAATCATTCCACATTGGTGATAAATTGGCAAATGAGCTTGGCACTCCGTTTGACAAGAGAAAAAGTCATCCTGCTGCTTTAACCACTTCTGAATATGGAATTAGTAAGAAGGAATTGTTGAAGGCTTGCTTCTCAAGGGAGTGGTTGTTGATGAAGAGAAACTCTTTTGTCTACATCTTCAAAATGGTGCAAGTGAGTAATGTTGGAAACCATAATGCACCTCTTAAATTCTGAAATTCCAAACCTTATATTTTGTTTTCCTTCTGCTTTTAGCTTTTAATCATTGCGTCCATCACGATGACGGTCTTCCTGAGAACTAAGATGCATCGGGACTCATTGAATGATGGTGGAGTTTTTTTGGGTGCTTTGTTTTTTGCACTAGTCACTATTATGTTTAACGGATTTGCGGAGCTTGCCATGACCATTGCCAAGCTTCCTGTTTTTTACAAGCATAGAGACCTCCTTTTTTATCCTTCGTGGGCATATGCATTACCTGCATGGATCCTCAAGATTCCCATATCTTGTTCAGAAGTTGCTCTCTGGGTCGGCATGACTTATTATGTCATTGGATTCGATCCAAATGTTGGAAGGTGAGACTTGAATGAAGTTGCCATCTAACTTCTTTAATGGTTGTGATGAAAATATCTCTCCTAATGGATCCTCATCAATAACTGAAATTGTTCTTGTTGCAGGATGTTTAAACAATATCTGTTACTTTTATTGAATAGCCAGATGGCCTCCGCACTGTTCCGACTCATGGCTGCACTTGGTCGAAACATGATCGTTGCAAACACATTTGGGTCGTTTGCACTTCTTGTTATTATGACTCTTGGAGGATTCATCATATCCCGAGGTACAATACATGTATTGAAAGAGTTATTTTCAACTGAAGGCTGAAATTTCAGTTTCTGGTTCAAATTTCTTAATATCTAAGATTGCATACATTTTAATTACATCCATGAAACATGAGTGGTTTGGATGTTGGTGGATATTTTAATGGCTAACCTTGCTTCTTCTTTTTTTTCTGCAGATAATATTAAGAAATGGTGGATCTGGGGTTATTGGATCTCGCCATTGATGTATGCGCAGAATGCAATTACTACGAATGAATTTCTTGGGAGAAGTTGGAGACATGTGAGAATCTTTGTTTTCAAACCAAAAAAATGTTCTCTATATCTTTGAAAAGAGGAATTATTCATGATTAATTTTCGGTCTTTGCTACAGGTTGTTTCTGGTTCAACGGAGTCCTTGGGAATCAGAATCTTGAAGACTCGTGGAATCTTTACCAATTCATACTGGTATTGGATTGGTGTGGGTGCATTGGTTGGATATGTATTTTTATTCAACGGCCTCTTCACCATGGCACTTGCTTATCTCAACCGTGAGTCCATTCATTTCAAATGCACAACATCAAAATTCTCAATACTCATTAACTAATTGTGGGGAAAATGTCTGCAGCACTGAGGAAAGGTCACGCCATTTTATCTGAAGAGTCCTTGAAGGAAAAGAAATCAAACAGTAGTGGAAATGCTGAAGTTATTGAACTATCGTCTAGAGGAAGAAGCTCTGCCATATCCAGTGGTAAGCTCAGAGGGTTCTCTATATGCCTTTTTTTATTGCATGGAGGTCCTCTAAATAATCGAGTATAATTGCAACAGGTGATGAAACTAGGAGGGTAGAAGTCACCAGTGATAGCAATAGGAACAAGAAGAAGGGGATGGTTCTTCCATTTGAACCTCTTTCCATCACCTTTGATAATATAAGATACTCTGTAGACATGCCACAGGTAACCCTTGAGTCCTAGATAAATTATAAATTCATGTATGGGACCAGGAGTAAGATTCCGTATGAAACTGAATTTATATGTTGACCCTATAGGAAATGAAAGCTCAAGGTGTTCCAGAAGACCGATTAGAACTTCTGAAGGGCCTAAATGGATCTTTCAGGCCTGGAGTTCTTACAGCACTGATGGGCGTCAGTGGTGCTGGCAAGACCACTCTGATGGATGTGTTAGCCGGAAGGAAAACCGATGGATATATAGAGGGGAACATCAGCATATCTGGCTATCCCAAGAAGCAAGAAACATTTGCTCGTATATGCGGATATTGTGAGCAGAATGACATCCACTCTCCCCATGTTACCATATATGAGGCCCTTCTCTACTCTGCATGGCTTCGATTGCCCACTGAAGTTGATACTGCCACACGGGAGGTTGGTGGAATATATCTTAATATGTTTTGTGTACTCCTTTCTGTGAGTTTTCAACTGACTAGTAAAAATGTTGGCTGTAGATGTTTGTGGAAGAGGTCATGGAGCTTGTAGAGCTGACGTCATTGAGAGAAGCTCTGGTTGGGTTGCCTGGTGTGAATGGGCTGTCCACTGAACAACGCAAGAGGCTGACTATTGCTGTTGAGTTGGTCGCAAATCCTTCTATAATATTCATGGATGAGCCTACCTCTGGACTAGATGCGAGGGCGGCGGCAATTGTGATGAGAACTGTGAGGAACACTGTGGACACCGGAAGAACTGTTGTGTGCACAATTCACCAGCCCAGCATCGACATATTTGAAGCCTTTGATGAGGTGAGGAATGGCTGAAATGACTAAATTCTGATTTCTTTTGTGTTTAATCAGTTAATGAACTTGATCTTTATGTCTGTTCTGCTTTGGTTGCAGCTTATTCTTTTAAAACGAGGGGGAGAAGAAATATATGTAGGCCCATTGGGCTACAATTCTTGCCATCTCATCAGGTACTTTGAGGTGAGTACAAAGAACAAGAAGAAACCAGGACCATTTGAAAAATAAAAATCACCATAATAGAGGTACTGATAGAGTCGGGTTTTATTTTATCAAGGGAATTAGTGGAGTTGCTAAGATTAAAGACGGTTATAATCCTGCTACGTGGATGCTGGAGGTGACTACCGTGACGCAAGAAGAGATTCTGGGGGTTAATTTTGCTGATATATACAAAAATTCAGATATTTTCCGGTGGGTTTACTTCTCATGGCCATATTTGAATACAAGCATTTGATTCTCTAGTCTTTGCTTACCTTTGGAAAGTTTTACAGGAGAAACAAAACTCTGATTAATGAACTGAGTTCACCTCGTCCTGGCTCGAAAGATCTGTACTTCCACACTAAGTATTCGCAGCCCTTCATCATACAGTGTGTAGCTTGCCTATGGAAACAGCACAAGTCATACTGGAGGAATCCACCGTACACTGCTGTGCGATTTCTCTTCACAACCTTCATTGCCTTGATGTTTGGGACGATATTCTGGGATCTTGGTTCCAAAACGTATGCTATTAGTTATCCATTTTTATTTCTTTGTTTCACACAATTCGTGGTCTAGATCAACATTTCCGTTTTGGATCATTAGCTAACTAGATCATATTGATATAATGGCGGAAATCAAATCACAGGAGTAGGCAACAGGATCTATTCAACGCAATGGGCTCCATGTATGTTGCAGTACTGTTTATCGGAATACAAAATGCCTCATCCGTCCAGCCAGTAGTGGCAGTTGAACGAACAGTTTTCTACAGAGAGAGAGCTGCTGGAATGTATTCTGCTTTACCATATGCATTTGCACAGGTAGGCATATCATGTAAAATTATTTTCTATGAGACTTTCATATTTCATACTGTTACCTTTTGCTGTTTTATCTGTTTATAAGCATGCTGATTTTACATAGTGAATTCCCTTCTTAATTCTTGTTATTTCACTGCAATTTCAGCTTGTGATCGAGGTTCCATATATCTTGCTTCAGACTCTGACATACGGGATCATTGTCTATGCTATGATTGCATTTGAATGGACAGCTGCCAAGTTCTTTTGGTATCTATTCTTCATGTTCTTCACATTTCTCTACTTCACGTATTATGGCATGATGTCAATTGGCTTGACCCCGAATCAAGACATTTCTGCTATTTTTTCATCTGCATTTTACGCGTTATGGAATCTATTTGGAGGCTTTCTAATTCCCCGACCTGTAAGTTCTAACTCAACTCTCTCTGTCTCTCTGTATATACACTTCTCTTGATTAAACTGACGCTGACAGCTTTTTGGATTTTGGTTAACAGAGAATTCCAATATGGTGGAGATGGTATTATTGGGCTTGCCCTGTTGCTTGGACCTTGTATGGACTAGTTGCTTCGCAGTTCGGAGACATAACTGATGTAATGGAGACGAAAGAACAAGTGGACCACTTTGTGATGGATTATTTTGGATTCAAACATGAATCTGTGGGATGGATATCTGCTGGGGTCATTGGATTTACTGTGCTCTTTGCGTCTGTTTTTGCCTTATCGATCAAGATGTTGAACTTCCAGAGAAGATGAGAATGCTGCAAACCATTTGTATGTATTTGCTCTTTGCATTATCTTCTGCTCTGAGAGTTGCTGATGAAATCTATCATTCCCTAGTCGTGATGAGCCCGAGTCGTTCTAATCAGCCAGTAAGGGGTTTTTGCTCTTATACAGGGTTTTTATTTGGTATTTTCTGTTTTTGACTGTTTATGCTTGATAATTGGTTGTATTGCATCAGAAATTAGTGTACAGTTTTTCGTGTTTACTAAGTCGAATCATATCTTAAAATGTAGTACTCGAGTTTCCTTTATGTTTCATCTCTTTTCCATGTATTGTTATTCTATTGTACCATAGAATTAGTTTTGGTCTTCTTTTTCCTTCATGAAAAAAATATTTATTTATGTTATATTTATGGCTGGATTTCAATCCCATGTGGACTCCTATGGCCCCTTATGATTACAATGTGAGGGCTGCTGAAGGTTTTGAACTATGATAAAACTTTATGATCTTCGCATAGTGGAAGCTCAACCTGTGGATGTAGGCACCGTTGCCAAACCATGTAATTTTTTTGTGTTTTATTGTTTTCGTTTGGTTTTCTCCGTTTATTTTTTATTTTCATCGTACCCTGCACTTTTCAAGAAGTTGTGGAAGGTAAAGACAGTGGTCTATTGGTGATGACCATGGGTGGGGAGATGAAATCTCTTCACCAAACTCTGACTCAGGAACTTGTCAAGTCAACCAAGGGAAAGCATGTTGTTGATGATGAGATCCAGACAAGGGCACATAGGTGCTGGGAGGATGTCAAGGTCGGTGATTGTGGGACGACCTGCGCTCAGGGAACAAACCGTCAGGAGACTCAAAGTTTGGACTCCGGGGGACCCTCTGACACTCAAGTCAGATCACATCTCAACATTAGAATCCGAGCTGAAAAAGGACCAAAAATTCGGTGGGATTCTGAGAGATTAGATGGGGTTTAGAGTCCTTTTTATATATGGAGAGTTCTAGGCGATTTAGAAAACTTATAGTACAGTTCTAGGCGAGTTCTTGATGATTTATACAATGCAAAAATGGCTGATTTAGAAGAGAAATTCCCATGCATCAGCTAGAGGTATTCAAGGCTCAAGGGAAGAAGGATTATGTCTACAAGCTAGCGAAATCAATTTATGGCCTAAAACATTCTCCTAAGGAGTCGTAGAAGCTATAAGATGTCTTTATGGTGGGACAGAACTGTACTATAAGTGAGTGTGATATATCTGTTCAGTTCAGAAAGCTTCTTGACAGTACTTGTCTATTTTCTTTTATTTTTTTTATGATATGCATATTGCAACAAAAAGTACATCTGAAATCAACAAGTTAGAAAGCTCAGGTTAGCATATAAAATTTGATGTGAAAGATATGGGTGTTGCACATAAGATTTCTACAATCCTTGCAAACTACAAGGTTATAGATGAGAAGAATAGGGAAGAAGCTGAGATTTTAGTCTTCAATTTTCTCTATTCCACAAGACAACAAAAGAGAATTCTAGTAGAAATTTCAGCTCAAGCTAAAAATCTCCCACCAAAATTGATTTGGAAATAGAATGTAGGGATTTTTGTAGCAAGTTTCTTTCACCTTTTGAGGGAAAGTTTGCCCTTGGCACGGTTCATTCAAAGAAGAAGGAGAAGAGAGCTCGAGGAGCAAGCTTCACTTACTGATCAAGTTTTCTTGATTTCTATGAAGCACATCTTCCTTTATTAAGCTACATAAAGATGGTTTAGACATATGAATGAAAGAAACCTTATTTTGAAAATCGTCCGATGAAAGTTTGTTATTAAATTTGTTCGTCATGTTTGTGTTGCAAGATGATGATTTTACAATGAGGCTTGTTTTGGTAACTCCACCACCCAAAGAACACCTGCTTTACTTTCTATTGAAGATGCAATGTCTGGTTCCGTTCTCACATGCTTTTTAGGTCCACAATACCTTATGAAGCTCTAGAAAACAGAAATGCTAACCTGTGGAATCGTTACCAGGGTAGGAAACGAATTCGGGAAACAAAACGTGAAACAGAAACGGGAAACACGTGAAAAAAAAATACTGTTATAAACCCGAACGGTTCGTAACTTGATTGATCTTCTTAGAGGGAAGATCAGCCTCTTGACCCACTTCGAGGGAAGGGTCGTTCCACCTCTGTGTACAAAGACACGTATTGGAATAAGTTTCTTCGTTAATTTGAAAATAGCTGATTACAATTTATTTATATCATTAACAAACAAGAGACCTAATCTTATAAAGCATTTAAAAATATAACCACTAGCCCTTATCCAAAGAGTCCTACTAAATCTAAAAACTAACCCAAATATCTAATCCTATGTACGTAACAAATACAGGGGAAACGAGAAACGAGAAACAATAGAAAATCATACGAGAAATGTCTTAGGAAATGATGTGTTTTTTCCAAAATGATTTTCGCAAGTTCCACACATGTTTCCTACACGTTTCATATGCATTTTCTATGAGTGTTGCATACGTTTATCACTCGTTTACACATTATTACATAAGTTTTCCATATGTTCCCATGTGTTTCAGAAACATTTTTCCAATTTTGTATCATATTTTGGAAACGTTTCCGAAACGTGTTTCCCTCATTTTAGGGGAAACGAGTTTCCCAACCTCGAGAAACACGTTTTAGGGGAAACGGGTTTCCCACCCACCCAAGGGAAACACAACTATGATTTGGATTATGCAGTTGTGATTGAATTTGTATTTGTCAACATGCAAACCGTGAGCTTCTAGTGTGGATGTTTATGATCAGTTTAAGAACTTTTGGAAGGTTGCTGATATGTTTGAGCAGGGAATTAGTGCCTTTCAAGTGTATGTTGATTAGCCCCTACCAAAACCCTTACCCTGCAAGGCACATTGCATCACAAAGAGACAAAGGGGATGGAATGATCATTCAACCGGTAGTAAAATGAATAGATTAACACCTATTCTCGAGCCAATAGTATGGGTGATTATTCGTCTTTTGAAATTAGGATATCATGGCAGAGCTAGTTGATTCCTTGGATTGGCAAGGCAAAAGTGGACCCAACAGATGAAATGTGGTAGAGTGATTCTCAACACAGATCGGCGAGACCAGAACTCACCTTTAAAAGGTAGCAGGTAAGGGGTGGGTGCTTGAGGGCACATTGCATATCTTTCTTCTCTTTTCAAAGATCGGGGCTGATGGGCCCTTGCTGGCTCTGATACCACTTGTTTGGACCCAGGTAGAACTCACCCTTCGCTGTTAAAGGGAGTGTGCCCATCTTTAAATGCCCTTCCATATCAGTTGCTTTTTCCAATTTGGGATCTCTTCTTCTGTGTGGAACCCCCAATAATTTCCTTTGTTCGGGATATAATAACAAACACTTTTCGAGTTAATAGGGGTGATCACTCAACTTTGGGGCGGAGCCAACCGGGCCCCTGCCATCTTAGAAGAAACCTCCCATGGTCTTGATGCCATATCTTTCAAAGCCAGGTCCCTGCCAATTTAGAAGTAACCTTCCATGGTCTTGATGCCATATCTTTCAATGCCGGATCAACCTTCATCAGGAGCCCTGTCCCTGCCATTTTTTAAGAAACCTTCCATGGTCTTGATGCCATATCTTTCAATGCTGGGCCAACCTTCATCAGGAGAGCTGCTTCTCTCCATGTAAGTAGAAAATTGGGAACTCATTTCCATGATCTGCAAGTCTCTGTCAAATTTATGTTCCAATCATTCAGACTAAACATTGCCCGATCGATTGAGTGGATTTTTATCCAACTGGGCATTGTTTATGTCCAACCAGGGAATTTCCAATCACTTTCAGGTGAAGATGATTGAGCTAAAGCTTACCTGACTTGGTTAGCTGGAGTGTAAGGATATATAGACAGAAGGGCAAGGTAGTTAGCTGGGAAGAAAGGTGATAGATGATGAGGTAGAAGAGAGATAAGACTATTGTGACTACAATTTCTCCCTTGGAGGCAGAGATTAAACATTTGAGATGAGCAAGGAATTGACATGCACAGTTTTAAAAATACATGCAATGAGTGCCTTATTATGGCTGATTCTTTTATCACATTCTGGCATTTATGGGATCAGGTCGAGCATAGTTCACGACAAAATACCCTTTGTTTAGGGAGATGATAGATTTGCACCCGTTATAAGGTGAATTGTGGCAGACTTTTAACGCTTTTTGACGTCAAATCACATTAAAATGGGTGCGAATTATCTTACAACGGGTGCGAATTTATCATCACCCTTTGTTCAAGTGTGTGAACAAAAAATTTATATTTTCAGCTCATATAGGTACTTCAAGGGTTTTCGTTACTGACGGTGGGTTATTCTTTGAGAATGCAAACAGCCGACGCTGGCCTTTTATGTGTGCTAAATCATAGAACTTCTTCACTAGGTCAAGATTTGTACCTTCTAGAAGTTGGTTACCATTTAGGTCTAGAAGCCTTATTGCTTTCCCAAGAAGGAACTTTTTGACAATATATGGACCAGGACCACAATTTTTTTTTTTAATAGTTCACCATCTTTTTGACAATATATAGGTTACTCTAGTTAGGTTTGAACTTGTCCTGGGATCTAATATTAGTGTCCAATTTTCTTTTATAACTAGATCACTCTCCTTATCTTTTGAAATGGTGAAGTTTTTTAAATAAGAAAGAGCCACGGTGAAGGCAAGTCATACCTCCTACACATCCCACACCTCTTGTTGAAACACTATGATACACCTAAACATGTTAGAGTGTTTTAGCCTCCCTTTTTTTTCTCATATATCCAATAGATTTAATTCATCAAGCTTTGCTCTAATCCAATCAGCTAAGGGATCCAAATTTCTATCATGACCCTCAAAGAAGGCACTTCGACCTCTATTTGTAAAACCGCTTCCATGCCATAGATCCTAGAGAAAATAGTAGCTCTCGTGGATGTCCGTACCAAAATATGATGATCCCAAAGTGCAGAGGAGAGCGTTTTTGACTGATTCTTTCTTTGCTGGCAACTTGGTGTGGTGGTCAGGAATGTGATGACTTATTCTTGGCCTTAAACATTTCAAATGAAGAAACTATTTCCTTCTTACAATGAGAACCATTATTAGAGATCAACTCATGAGGTACACCGTATCTGCAATTGATGCTGGTGGGGAAGAACTAGGAAACGGTAGCTAGCGATAGAGTTGCAAATGAGGCTAAAACCTCCATATTTCATCTATTGCCACTCAAATGTATTCATGTCCAATATCAGATGACTTTGGAGAGATTTTCCTAACGACAGCTATTCTATATAAGAGTTTTTATATGGGACCCAACAGATGAATGGTAATTTGGATCATATTGAAAAGGTGACCCCACCACCTTTTATTTTTCTTTTAAAACATATAATTAATAATTTCTCTCACATGGGCACGGTGGAACGTAGAAAAGTATTTCTTTCCTTCTGTCTTTCTTTGTTAGCTTCTCGAATGCACCCAAAAACAGGATGCGTCACGAGGTTGGAAAATTCGTGGCAGTGTCTGATCGTGATTCGGGAAACCCCACTCTGATTCGCTGGACCTAAGATATTTATATAATTATTGCATCTGTCAAAATCAATTTGGATAGGCACTAATTTGCCACCTTATGCCTAAGCCACTTGTCTGGTGTCAGTGACATACCCGTAAGGTTGAAAGAACTCATCACGATGTTAAGTAGTTAACAAGGAGAAGAGCATTGGATTTGCCTGGAACTTACCTCGGAGGACAGTGGTCAAATGAAAATAATCAAAGGTTAAGATGTGACTAGATAGGGTTGTCTTTTTCTTTTCATTATTGAGAATTAGAAAACTCGGCTCAGAAGTGGGTTAAGTCGAGTTAACTCCAACAATTAAGAAAAACTCAAAGAATCGAATCAACTCCAAAGTGGGTCAAGTCGTGTTAACTCAACCTGGCATGGGTGATTTGATAAAAACTCGAGTCCACTTTATGTAGGGTGGGTTCCACTAAAAATCTACTTTTCACGGGAAAATCAAACTAGGAGTAGGACTTATTTCTAAAGTTGTTAGGTTTCCCGTTAACATTTACCATTTGCACGGAAGTCTCTGTCCGCGAATTTTCCGAATGCAAGTTATTTGTCACTGTTTGACCCTCCTCTTAAATCAGGAGGAAAAGTTTAGGGAAATGATATTCTCCTCCCCCCCCCCCCCCTCTACCCCTTTAACGGTTTCTGTGAGAATGATTCACTGCGCGAGGATAAATTCACCCACTTTAACATTTTTCTTTACCGTTAAAACTTAACGGATAACGTTAAAGGAGGGATTTTATCCATCAGAGGGGAAAATATCAGTCCCTGAAGTATAATAAAGAAACAGAATTCTATTTTCTTTCCATTCTAGTGTACATTCAAACAGTTTTGAGCTTGCATTTTTTGGGGTGAGAAAGAGATTTTGCCAGTTGGAAAATGGCATTCATACAAGAGTTTGTTTAGGGTTTCGCCTAGAGAAGCTAAAGAGCTAACTTTTTACAAGCAGTGTTTGTTTGGGATTTTGAGAAACTGATTCTGAGTCAAAAACTGATTCTTGGCAAAATTGGGCAGTTGGTTGGCAGCTGTAGAATGGATTTTGGACTCAAATGGATTCTACGTCCCAACATAAATACACACATCACTGATAAGTAGAATCAATGAGTCCAAAATCAATTTTACACAGCGAACCAAATGCCTTATTTTGCTAAGAATCAGTTCAGACTAAGTCCAAAACCGGCCGGGCCTTAAATCGCAACGGATGGGAAATCCTGAAAAAATGGTGAAAAAACATCCTACTCGAATTTTTTTTTCCTGTTTTAGGATATTTGCATGCTCTCCTCAGATCCACCCCATCAAGAGTCTCAATCATCCCCCATCTCTCACAAGTAACCCCACAAATAACCCATGGATTATTTTTCATAGTTGCCAAACATGCCCGAAAGTGCGTCAAACCCGTGGGGTTGAATCAGCTTAATTTCAATTAAAATCAATAAAAACACTTATTTAGTGATAAATTTTCATACTAATGACTAGCGATTACAGAAGACCAGGTCAGAGCAACTCCACACGGTCAATATCGCATTGGAGAGGGGTTTGAGCGGGAAAATGTAAGAGTTTGGTCAGGAAAATGTGACCCGAAGGGCGTTGAAAATTTGATCCAATTTTTTTGGCAGACTTAGACCTTTCATTATCTTAAGTGGGTTGAAATAATACCCAAACTAACCCAAATTTCCAGATGATAAAGGTTGAAATAATTCCCAACGATACAAATTTTCTATATTTATTTACATTAATTTGGTATTTTTTAAAAAAATAAAATTTAAGATACATTCAAAATCGGATGCCTAATGGTCCAAAACTCGCTTCAATCGGACAATCCTAGCATCCAATTGAATAAGTTTTTTTATCCCTAAATGTGGATATTTAGGAATTATTTATAGGCAGAGATTGATATTCAACAACCTAAAATACAATATTATTAGATATTAAGATTCTCCGGTCGGTAAAAGGTGAGGCTCATAATAAATGGAATACGGGAAATTTGCTCGAAAATTAGGCATTATTTCTGATAGTAGTTGCAGTTCGTTGAACATACGTATGGCGTCGTACAATTCAAAGGACTTGTTCTCCCTCTTCATCTTCCTCATCTTTCAAGTTGCAACGATGGTCATCAGCAGCAGTGGCGATGAAAAAACAGAAGGAAATAAGAGGGAGAAGAGACATGGCTCTATTCTTGTACATAGGCTTAGGGCAAAATAGTCTTTTTCCTATACGGCACCGTCCGTAGGTGAGAATAATTGAAAGTATATGTCACCCGTGATGTCATTTTTTGTCATTTTCCCATAGAATAATGGTATGGTGACCTGTTCAAATAGTCTCTTCACATTAATAACTAATTGCCTTTACGTTATTATTATTTTTTCTCTGTTTTTTTTTCTTAAAATGGCAAAACTACCCCTCTCTATGCCATGTGACGTGTAGGAATTTGTTCGGTTCTACTCCCGGTTAGGAAACGAATTTCCATAGCAGCGCTCTAATTTATAAGGTCCGAGATGCCCATGATCTTGAAGACCGAGTGGCCAAACCAGGGGCCCTACGGGATTCATTGTATGGGTCAATAATTGTCTGGGGTCTTGCACATATAATCTATTCTTTATTTAGAGCACGTTGGGCCGCCGTGAAATTTTTTTTTTAATGATAAACTATTATAAATTGGTGTCTCCAAGTGTTGAGAGAGGGATAGGGCAGGTGAAGGAAATTGAATGAAACTTGGCTCAGCTCAGCTCAGCTCGGGGTATGAGGAACTTTCAACCCCTTCCTAATAGTCTAATAGTCTAATAGCAAGGGTGTGGAAATATCAATTATTTCTGAAAATAAAAAATAAGCATGGAATTGATATTTCCACACCCCACACTCTTTGCTATTATAGGGGGTCTAAGGAAGTTCCTCAGACCCCGACCTGACCCAAGTTTTGTTCAAGCAAATTAGTGTCTTCAACTTGTGAGAAGTTGCTATACAAGAAACAAAAAACACTACTAAAAATAGGATCGACTTTTTCCTTATTTTGAGCCACTTCTCACTCTTATCTTAATCGTGCCCTCTCAAGTCTCTCTCTTCTATCCACCCACCCTACCCTCTCTCACCACTTGGAGACACTAAGTTATCATAAGAAAAAATTCCTGCTCCCAGACATGGCCTTAATGCGGTTATTTTTTGCTCATTAAAAAAATATTGGAGGTGCCTCTTTTTACTACAAGCATGGTTTCAAATTTCAGTTTCGAAATGCGTTTCGGTCATCATCGAAACCGAAATTTCGGCTGAAATCGGAAGAAATCAATTAAAATAATACTTTATCTCATGTCGAAATTTTCTAACTTTTCGGGTAAACCCGATTTCGGTTTCGGTCGAAATTTAAAACCATGACTACAAGAGGCTCACACCCTATTGAAGCATTCCACTGTACAACCAAATCAAAATGAAACCCATCACACATAGAAATCCAAGCAAGTCAAATGTTGAAGGAAGATCTTGTTCGCAAGATAGAACCGTGAAAATACCAACCACCTTAGGCCACATTTGACAACCATGAATGTTTTTTTCATGGAACTTACACAATGGTGTAGCAGGGCGTGAGACGGAGAGACCTGAGAGGGACTAAGTGAGGCGAGGGCAGTAAAAAACTGAAAAAACAAGAAAAGAACTTTACACAAAATACGATTATTTTC
Organism: Tasmannia lanceolata; assembly: GCF_043159265.1. NCBI lineage: Eukaryota > Viridiplantae > Streptophyta > Magnoliopsida > Canellales > Winteraceae > Tasmannia > Tasmannia lanceolata. The sequence continues at coordinate 36,268,218 of NW_027518692.1, forward strand.
CTATTTTTTAACCATTTCTCACCCTATCCTCATTGATGCCCCATCAAGTATCTCCTTCTCCCATCCTACCGCTAGGGGTGCAAGTCGGGTCGGGTCTTTTTTCAAACCCAAACCCGACCCAACCCGACCTGAGTTCAACCCGAACCAACCCGGATTTTTTAAGCTTAGAAAAAAGAATCATAAAAAATGTCAGGTTGAACTCGGGTCGGGTTGCCCAAACCCTCAACCCGAGCCCGACCCGAACTCAACCCGGGCTGGGAAAACTCATCCCGAATGATATCTTAATAAATGTCTTCCCGAGGACCATGACTGTTTTGCTTAATTAAAAAGGATGATAAGCAGAAAAGCAACTAGTAGGTCTATTTGTTTGCCGGGTTTTTTTTTTTCTCCTGGGATTTATTTGGAAGAAAAAAAATCCAAGGAGATTGCTGGGGAAAAAAAAGTCCTAGAAGTATCCCGGTAAAATAAAAATCCAATGTTTTGTTGACCGGACTATGGTGGGAAAAAAAATGCTTTGCTTGGTTGCTTGAGCTGTTGGGAAGAGAAAAAAAAAATTCTTCTCAAGCTTATTTTTGGTTCCTGGGAGTATTTTTTTTCCTTCCTAGGGTTTCGTGCGGGGTTATTTTGATTCCTGGGATTATTTTGGGCCCACCAACCAAACGTGGGTTTCCTGAGGAAATCCCACAAAAGTCCCAAGAATCAAAAAAATTCCGGCAACCAAACGGATTGCGGTAAATATCGAACTCTAATACAATACCTCCACGTGATGCCATGGTTTTAAATTTCAACCGAAATCCGAAATTTGGGATTTCTGTGGAGACCAACACCGAAATCACACTAACCCGAAACGGTATTTTATTTTGGCTGAAATTTCGGAATTTCGGGCGAAATTTCACCTAAAAATCTGTTTTTTATTTTATTTTAATAATTGCCGAAATTTTGACCGAAATAATTTCGGCAATTTTGGCTAAAATTTTATATCAAATAAAATATTGTTTTCTTTGTTTCGCCAGATTTCGGCCGAAATTTCGATTTCTGGGGGTTCGAAACCTGTATCGAAACCGAAATTTAAAACCTTGCGTGGTGCCACCGTCAAGGTGAGATCACCCGGCTAGGCCATGAGACAAATAGCTCCCCCCAATTGGGAAGCCCGTGGAGGAGGGCCTCGGGGATGAGTGGCCTCGAGCTGAGCGTTCGCCCGAAATTCCTCCCCGAGTGAAGATTCCCTAGAGTACACAACATTATTTTCTGAAAAGGCCGCATTAACCAGCGCTGCCACCACCAGAATCCGTATCAGATCCCGCCTCCATCGTGCAAGATCATTTACCCGTCAACCACCAATCGGTTACCACTTGGAGAAACAAACTGCATACCCCTTAACATCACTCTCTAGGGTTGTAGGCACATGGCTTGCAACTCCAGCATCTCCAGCAATATACACAATTCCATGTCTCTGTCACATCGTGCCCATGAACTCGGAACCTCCATATTAAGGGACCCCCACCCACCCCGCTCAAGAAGAGGGTATCTATTCATAGGGTTGCAACTCGGGTCAGGTTGGGTCAGGTTGAGCCCAACCCGACCCAACTTGAGTTCCAACGCGGCGAGGTTCAACCCGAGGAACAATTTAGTCAACCCAACCCGACCTGATTTCCATATTGAATTGTGTTTAGACCATCTAGATATGTTGGCCCCACTTGCACTTCTGCTGCCAATATTTTTCCTCATAATTTGCACGGATGTCATATAATTCATCTAATTAAGACACTGATCCAATATAGAAAGTCAGAAATGAAGGATCGATGATATAGTGATGCACTAGTTTTTAGTTAAGACACTAACGGATCCAATATAGAAAATCGGAAATTAGGTGCATAAATGTAGATTGAACACCATCGAGAGTGCAAGTGGCATTTTGGAATTTAAAATTTTAGAAACAGTACACATGTAAGTGTGTGTGTGTGTGTGTGTGTCTAAGTATATAATGCACCAAGTATCAACCATTATAAAGCTTACTTGTCCATCTTGCATCTCCTTCTTAATATCAACAGTGATGAAATATCTTTCCCGTTCAGAAAATGGTCAGGTTACAATTCGGGTCGGGTTGCCCGATACCCCAACCCGATTTTCAGTCGGGTTATAAATTCCCAACCCGCAACCCAACCCAAGCCAACCTGAAAAAATTCAACCTAACCAGCCCAAATATCGAGTTGAACCCGGCTCGAGATGCATCCCCTATCTATTCATCTCCACCCAAGCCCAACTAGCCTACAGACCAAACAGGCTCATTCCCTTTGATAAACACATCCTCAAGTGCGCATATCTGCCCTTACCTTACGGGGATCCTTCACTTCTCCTTTCCTGGTGCCTCGGTCTGACTTAAGTATTAAAAGTGTTCTCTTGGAGTTCCGACTAGGGGCGGCCCTGGGCGTAGGTCGCAGGTGGAGCGAACCTCCCGTCAGAACCGGATAGAAGGTAGGATTAGTTCATTGAGACCGTTAGTACTCACGCACAGAACTTTGCAACATCGCTTTTGAACATAAGGATTTTTATTTTTTTTGGTGGGGGGGGTGGGAAATTGTTTCTGAAAACATTCTAGATCTTGGAATTTTCTTTTTCATGGAATATTTTTTACATGGAAAATATTACTTTATACGATTTTCTTTTCACCTCTTTGCCGTACCTTGATTGTTTTCCTTGGATCGAGAAGAGATGATTTTCAAAGCCCAAAAAATGGAAACAAACGAAGGAAAGCCTTCAGGTTGGACTTCTAGAAGCCCTCCACCGAGAAATGAAAGTTCCGCGTGGGTAATGCACGAAAACCGAGAAAATAATAGTAATTAGAATCTTTAATGCCCAACCAGCCCTCTGTAGAACAAAATTCCTAAAAACACGGTATTGTTAGATCTTTCCTATTTCTCACGTTTGGCCACGTGGAAATTTGACTATATCTTTGACCGTTCATCCATTGACCCCAATATGATCGGATGCTTCTAAGACTCGACTATCTAAACACTGCTCCCCACAATTCAAAGCCGCCTTGAGGAACGTTAAATGTATTTAAACAAACGTCTCAAACCTTGGTTCTACAAATCCACAGCTACATTTTACAAAGTGGGAGAAGAAAATTAAGGAGGAAAAGTGAGTGAGCCATTTGTCTCCATCTTTTCTTTCTAAACCTATAGGAATAGAGATTTTTGCAAGTTTATTGGCCTGGGAATTGAAGGATCATTTTGGGTTTCTCTGGGTTTCATTTTTTGAGACAAAACACATCTTGTTCCTGAGTTTTTAGAGCTTTAGGTAGGAAAATTTAAGGGGTTTTGCCCCAAAACTTGCAGAAATTTTTCTGGGTCTTGGTGGGGTTCTTGAGAACTTGCTGTTATTTCTGTTTTGAGAGATCCAATGGATAATATCGATCTTCATCGTGTCGGAAGTCTTGCTAGAAATGGGTCTATGTGGAGGAATGCTTCTGTGGAGGACGTGTTCTCACGATCAGCTCGCGATGAGGACGATGAGGAAGCTCTTAAATGGGCTGCTCTTGAGAAATTGCCTACTTATAATCGTATAAGGAAAGGGATATTGACAAGCTCAGTAGGCGAGCGCCAGGAAGTTGATATTCAGGATCTTGGGGTTAATGATAAGAAGAGTTTGTTAAACAGATTGGTTAGAAGCGCAGAGGAGGACAATGAGAAGTTCCTCTTGAAGCTCAAGAACCGAATGGATCGGTAAGCAACTCAATCTGTTTCATTTCAATTGAACCCTTCTAAATATTTTATGACTATGTGATGCTCTTAGATAAAAGAATTATGGTTTTTTTTCTTAGGACTACTTTAGATGTGCATAACTTTCTCATTTTAAATCGAAAAAAAGCAGCGTTTCTTTTCTTCTATAGAAGAATTACTGATGGATCTTCTTTTCTTTTTTTGTAAAGAGTTGGAATTGAGAGTCCCACGATCGAAGTCCGGTTCGATCATTTGAGTATCGATGCAGAAGCCCATGTTGGTAGCAGAGCTTTACCTTCAGTCATCAACTTCTGTATGAATATTGTAGAGGTAATCTACACATATTGATCGTTAATTTACAAAAAGAAAAAACCAGTTTAGTTGTTTGTAATCTGTATTCATAAGTTGTACTCATCTGGTAATTTCTCTTTACTTCTCAAAAGGATCTCCTGAACACTCTCCACATACTTCCATCTCGAAAGGTTCCATTTTCAATCCTTCATGATATTAGCGGAATCATCAGGCCCTGCAGGTAAGAAAAGAACCAACTTTGACCGAATCACAAATTGGGTTTAATTCAATTTGCAGTTTCTTTCTGCTGCATAAATTCTTGGCATGATAGAAGTCTGATTCTTCTGTAAATTCTGCAGAATGACTCTGCTTTTAGGACCCCCAGGCTCTGGGAAAACTACTTTTTTATTAGCTTTGGCAGGAAAGCTTGAACCAGAACTAAAGGTAAGCATATCATATTCTTTGTCGTCCCTTGATTGTTATGATAATTTTGGGTACTTTCTGGGAAGTATTTCAATTTGCAGACATAAAAATTGATATGGGTTTTTCCTAAAATATCAGACTTCTGGGAGAATAACGTACAACGGCCATGGAATGGATGAATTTGTCCCTCAGAGAACCTCTGCTTATATCAGTCAGAATGATCTTCACATTGGGGAGATGACTGTGAGAGAAACCTTGGCTTTCTCTGCAAGATGCCAAGGAGTTGGAACCCGTTACGGTAAGTTGAAGCAATTGATTCCAGTTAATAGAATTGTGTTGGAGAGTTGGAGATCTTGAATTATTTGATTTACATTTTTCGGTGGCTTTTAGAAATGTTAACGGAGCTATCAAGAAGGGAGAAGGCGGCAAATATCAAGCCAGATCCTGACATAGATGTCTTCATGAAGGTAAAAATGAAGAACTTCTATTCTAAACATGAACTTTATTTGTTCCGGACAGATTCCATTTTCTACACGCACTGTTTTTACAGTTCCAAAATTATCATTTTGCAAAAATTATGACTGTAATGCAAAAAGCTCCACAGGCCTTACAATATGATGTTCTTCATGGCCAATTAATAAAAACTGTTGAATTATTGGACACAGATTTGTTTTTGCCCTTTCTATTATACATTGAGATTTTTTTTGTCCTTTCTATTGTACTCCTTCAGGCTTCATCACTGGAAGGGCAGGAAGAAAATGTGGTCACAGACTACATTCTAAAGGTATGTGTTGGAAATGGAATATTTCTGCAAATTTATGTTAAAAGGGGGCTTCCAGAATTGCAATTGTTGACATTCATTTATTTTTATTTGTTCTTCCTTTTGTAACTGCAGATTTTAGGCCTGGAAGTCTGTGCTGATACCATGGTAGGGGATCAAATGCTAAGGGGTATCTCTGGAGGTCAGAAAAAGCGTGTTACAACAGGTATAATATACTAAAAAAATGAACCTATGGTCTTCTTGGACTTTAGATGAGTCCATTGTTCTTATGGAATGTACTGAATTTTGATTAAATGTTTGGGATTCTGATTTATAAAGGCGAGATGCTTGTTGGACCGGCAAAGGCCTTGTTCATGGATGAGATATCCACTGGTCTAGACAGCTCCACAACTTACCAGATTATCAATTCCCTCAGACAGTCTGTTCACATTCTGGGTGGGACGGCACTGATTGCTTTGCTTCAGCCAGCACCAGAGACATATGACCTCTTCGATGATATCATTCTTGTCTCGGACGGGCAGATTGTGTATCAGGGTCCTCGTGAAAATGTGCTTGAGTTTTTTGAGTCCATGGGTTTCAAATGTCCGGAGAGGAAAGGTGTTGCAGACTTCTTGCAGGAAGTAAGTTGCACAAATTCGCAGAAGCTTAGTCCATTTCTTTTCACTCAATCATTCATAAGAATGCCACTTTCAAATCTTGGTTGCAAGGTTTAACTAATTTGTATAGGATGTTGAATCCAACACTGACTTCTTTGGCCAACCCCAGGTAACATCAATGAAAGATCAGAGGCAGTACTGGGCACGTAGTGATGAATACCACTATGTTCCCGTCAAGGAATTTGCGGATACATTCCATTCATTCCACGTTGGTCAAAAGTTAGGAGAGGAACTTCGCACCCCTTTCGACAAGAGCAAGAGCCATCCCGCTGCTTTAACAACCACCAGATACGGCATTACCAAGATGGAATTATTGAAAGCTTGCATTTCAAGGGAATGGTTGCTGATGAAGAGAAATTCGTTTGTCTACATCTTCAAAACGTCACAAGTGAGTAATGTTATACACCTAGTGCAACTCTTGAATTCTAAACTTACAAGTCCTCTAACATAACTTCTGTTTCCCTTGTGTTTTCAGCTTGTAGTCATTTCATTCATTGCAATGACAGTCTTCTTTCGTACTGAGATGCACCGCAATACAAGGGATGATGGCAGCCCTTATATGGGTGCTCTCTTTTTCGGTCTTCTTACTCTTATGTTTAATGGGTTCTCAGAGCTTGCCATGACCATTGCAAAGCTTCCCGTCTTTTTCAAGCAAAGGGACCTCCTCTTTTATCCTCCATGGGCCTATGCTCTACCTACGTGGATCCTCAAGATTCCTATATCATTTGCAGAAGTTGTTGTCTGGATTGCCATGACTTATTATGTCATTGGCTTTGACCCGAATGTTGGAAGGTGAGCATAATGCAATTGCGATCCTGTAATAACTTCTTTCAATGGCATGCTCCAATTATGTTTCCTTTCATGGTTTCTAGTGAATAATCATATACTGTTATTGTTACAGGATGTTTAAACAGTATCTACTACTTGCACTGATGAGTCAGATGGCCTCTGGACTGTTTCGGTTCATGGCTGCATTGGGACGTAACATGATCGTCGCAAATACATTTGGGTCCTTTGCTCTTCTTGCAATCTTGACGCTTGGAGGATTCATAATATCACGAGGTATAATACTTAAATAGAGTGTGCTTCTCGACAGAATGCCCAGCTTTCTGTTTCAAATTGAAACTCAACTGCCCAAGCTCAATGTTTTAAGAACATCTATCGATCTATGTCACAAATATCTCCTATATTTTCAAAATATAGCGATTTTATCACGGAATTTTGATAAAATAACAAAATTCCGAAATAATCTCGAGAATTTAAAACTACAGCGATATTTTCAATATCATGATTTTTTTACGATATTTTTATTTAATATTTTCTCTCAATTTCTATATTTTAAATAATTTTTTTTCACTTTTCCCGATATAAACCTAAGAAAATAAAAAAAATTAATATATCCCAAGATTTTCCCTCGCCAAGAAACTCCCGAGAATGATATTTGTGACTTAACTATGGGTCATGTAGACGGATTTATCGACTGACTAAAGCTTTACTTCTTCACTGCAGAGGACATCAAGAAATGGTGGATCTGGGGTTACTGGATCTCTCCTTTGATGTATGGACAGAATGCAATTGCCACAAATGAATTTCTAGGGAAAAGTTGGAGACATGTAAGAATTTTGTCAGCGGAGTAAAAAATATATCCAATACTCGAGTAGGAAACTTATTTCAGCTTTAATTTTCATTTGTGCTACAGCTTGCAAATGCGACAGAAAGTTCCACGCTAACCTTGGGAGTCGACATCTTGGTGTCCCGTGGAATCTTTCCTCACTCATACTGGTATTGGATCGGAGTGGGTGCATTGACTGGATATACATTCCTATTCAATGGCTTCTTCACTCTTGCGCTTGTTTATCTCAACCGTGAGTAACCTCGTTCTGAACATGTAATATCAACTCTAAGACTGGAATCTTCACCGTTTTAAGTTGTTTAGTTCTAACTGTGGGGGTAATGCCTGCAGCCTTAAGGAGTGGTGATGCAGTTAAAACTGAAGAAACAATGACGGAGAGTCATGCTAACAGAACCGGAGGAATTGAGGCTGTCGAGTTATCATCCAGAGGAAGTAGCTCTGTTGCACGTAGGACATCCGATGGTAAGCTGAATGGGTTCTCTGTTTTGAGTGTTTTCTTGTTTTTTAACATGGAAAGTCACCTAAAACTGTTGGCATATTTGACGCAACAGATAATGAAATTAGGAGCGGAAACTCATCAGGATCTGCCCGGACAGTAGCCACTGTTGATGCTAGTAAGAGCAAGAAGGGCATGGTTCTCCCATTTTCACCTCTTTCCCTTGTCTTTGATAATGTCAAATACTCTGTAGACATGCCACAGGTAACACCAAGTTCCAAGCAAATGGTGAATTCATGAATTGTCGCTAGAGGCCTCCTTTTCCATATGAGTAACAAAGACCTGATTGTTTGAAATTACAGGAAATGAAAGATCAAGGTGTTGCGGGAGATCGATTAGAACTTCTCAAGGGTGTAAGTGGAGCTTTCAGGCCAGGAGTTCTTACGGCACTCATGGGTGTGAGTGGTGCTGGAAAGACAACGCTGATGGACGTTTTAGCCGGAAGGAAAACTGGTGGATACATAGAGGGAAACATCACCATATCTGGTTATCCTAAGAAGCAAGAGACATTTGCACGTGTATCTGGATACTGTGAACAGAATGACATTCACTCTCCTCATGTTACAGTTTATGAGTCTCTCGTATACTCTGCATGGCTTAGGCTGCCCTTTGAAGTCAAATCTGACCAAAGAAAGGTTGGTGGTGTAAATCTTAATATGTTTGAATATGCTATTAGGTCTGATTGGGTTCCAACTGACTGGTTCAACTTATGGTTGCAGACGTTTATTGAGGAGGTCATGGAGTTGGTAGAGCTGACAACATTGAGAGAAGCATTGGTGGGGTTGCCCGGTGTGAATGGGTTGTCAACTGAGCAACGCAAGAGGCTGACTATTGCTGTTGAGTTGGTCGCAAATCCTTCTATAATATTCATGGATGAGCCTACCTCTGGACTAGATGCGAGGGCGGCGGCAATTGTGATGAGAACTGTGAGGAACACTGTGGACACCGGAAGAACTGTTGTGTGCACAATTCACCAGCCCAGCATCGACATTTTTGAAGCTTTTGATGAGGTGAGAAGCAACTGAACTAAAATAACTTGTGATTTCATTTTTTTATTTGTTAAACGCCACATCTTGAAGTCTTTCTACCTGGTTGCAGCTCTTCCTTATGAAACGAGGGGGAGAAGAAATATACGTGGGACCATTGGGCCACCAGTCTTCCCATCTGGTCAATTACTTTGAGGTGAGATCAAATGAACAGAAGATAACTGCAAATGATTTTTATTTTAATTCCCATGATACAAGTACTGATAGAATTGGGCTTTACTTTATTAAGGGAATCAATGGAGTCAGCAAGATTAAAAACGGTTATAATCCAGCAACATGGATGTTGGAGGTGTCTAGCATGTCACAGGAAGAGATTCTAGGGATCAATTTTGCCGAGGCATACAAGAATTCAGATCTGTTTCGGTAGGCTCACCTATTCAGACTCTCACAGCAACGTGTGAACCCTCATTTTTATATTTCTAGGCTCTTATTTATGGTAATTGTTGCAGGAGAAACAAAGCTCTTATTAATGAACTGAGTACACCTCCTCCTGGATTGGAAGACCTATACTTTCCCACTCAGTATTCACAATCCTTCATCACACAGTGTGTGGCTTGCTTTTGGAAACTGCGCATGTCATACTGGCGAAATCCATCTTACACCGCTGTCCGGTTTCTATTCACAACCTTCATTGCCTTGATGCTTGGATCGATGTTCTGGGATCTTGGCACCAAAACGTATGATCTTAGCATGGTCTATTAGTTTCTCTATTTGCACAATTTTATTCTAGATTTTCATTTCAGCTTTGGATGTAAAACTAACTCCAATCCATCTATATAATCCCATAAATTACAGGTATAGGCAACAGGATCTGTTCAACGCAATGGGTTCCATGTATGCTTCAGTTCTTCTCATCGGTGTACAAAATTCATCTTCCGTGCAGCCAGTTGTGGCTGTAGAACGTACAGTTTTCTACAGAGAGAGAGCTGCTGGAATGTATTCGGCTTTACCATACGCATTTTCACAAGTACGTGTAACCTATGATTGATTTTTTCCCTGTGTGTTATGTTTCTAGATATGCCTTCTGACCTTGCTAACTGAATTGCCTTCTTCCCTCTGGTACCAGCTCACCTTATTCCACTGTATTTTCAGGTAGCAATTGAGATTCCATATATCTTGGTTCAGACTCTGTCCTACGGGGTCATCGTCTATGCCATGATTGCATTTGAATGGACGGCTGCCAAGTTCTTTTGGTATCTGTTCTTCATGTTCTTCTCATTGCTCTACTTCACATACTATGGGATGATGGCCGTTGGCATGACCCCTAATCAAGACATTGCTGCAATTGTTTCCTCTGCATTTTATGCAATATGGAATCTCTTTGCAGGCTTTATAATTCCTCGACCCGTAAGTTCCAATCGCATCCTCTCATCGGTGCTATGTTTTTTTCTGACTCATTGAATAGAGGCTAATGCTTTTTTGTTGATCTAACAGAAAATTCCCGTGTGGTGGAGATGGTATTATTGGGCATCTCCTGTTGCCTGGACCTTGTATGGACTGGTTGCCTCTCAGTACGCAGATATAAAGACTAACATGGAATCGGGAGAAACCGTGTCTGAGTTTGTGGGTGACTATTTAGGATTCAAACATGACTTCTTGGGTTGGGTTGCTGCTGCAATCGTTGGATTTACTCTTCTGTTTGCATTCGTCTTTGCCTTCTCAATCAAGGTGTTGAACTTCCAAAGAAGATGAGAATCTATTCAAAAGCCAGACCAAAGCCTTTTGCTTTAAAAGCTGCTAAAAGATCAGCCCTTCTCTAGTAGATGGGCCTGGGTCTTTTAGTCTACTACTTAAAGAGGCTGGATGCTGGAGCACGATGCATATTAATATGACTTGAGAGGTTCGATGATTAGTGTATTATGTATAAGACATTGGAAGTATGACTTTTCGTTTTCCTTTTCTCATTCTTTATATTTCTTTCTCATGAGTTCATATATGTATTGTAAGTGTCGAAGTTGATACAAGAGACAGTGAAATAAATCTTTCTTGATTATTCATATACATATATTTAGTGTTGTTTTGTACCCATCCATGAAGACTTTGGCAGTGGGTCACAGAAGGAAAGTCCATTAGAAAACTAAAGGAAAACAAAATAAGTGATAAATGGAGTTGATATTCCTCAGGCAGTGATATCCATCACCCCCCTCCCCCCATACAGATATTGTTAGGATATTTAAGGGCCGGAGGAGCTACCGTTAACTCCAAATGCATTAAACGTCACTTCATTTCTTCTAACCCTATTAGGGGGGGGGAGCTTCATTAGAAGTATGTACTTCCGCCTTTATATTCTCTTACTATTTTCATAAATCTCACTTATTCTCTCTTTCTCTATATTTCTTAACTTATTGCACCTTCATAGGACCTCTACCCTGTTTCCTTCTTTCTATTCTTTTCCCCCTTTTTACCGACCGAATCATCATCAAACATTCTGATACGACAACTTTCCGTGCTCAAGGGATACTGGATATCTCAATAAAGCTTCATCTTCCTCCCACTAAGTATATTAGACAGGAGATGGTGATTGCAGCATTGGAGAAGAGAAATCTCACTTCTTGTGGCTCAACTCCACTCTCATGCTCGAACTTCTTTGAGCCGTCTATTTTTATGGCAATTAAATCCGGGCTAGGATCTTCTTCGTTCATCTTCTCTAAAAGATTTTTGGCCAGTGGCATATCCACAATGATGACCACTTAATAAGCTGTCTCGATTGTGCTTTTGGATGGGACCTACTATACTTGACTATTCAAATTCTAACCAAACAACAACTTTCTGATGTAGTACACTTTCTAATTCTCTGTTTATTTCTTTCTTGGTAGAATTTCTAATTCTAATAAATTAAAATCTTCTATTTCAAAAAAAATAAATTAAAATCTTAAGATTAGTATTAGTTACTATTTTAGATGAGAGAAATTAGGAAACAAGGAGTCTACAAATATTGGATGTCTGTGTATGTAACAATCAGATTTTGATGAAATAACGTTTTGTTTGCTTCTTTGCCTTGTGGATTCAAGGATTTATTCTAATTTCTCTTGTGGATTCAAGAGTTTTCTATTAAAGGAGATGGTGTTCTTCTTTTAACGGGTTGAAGACGGTGATCTTCGCCTTTTGCACGCTTCCACCTGTGTCATTTTCACATGCCATAATCTTGCGAAGAGATCTCCTCTCAAACACGTGACTTATAGACACATTGTTGCACGTTGAATTTGTTGGAAGGGTTGTAACCTCCGGGCGAAATCGCTACACGCAGTGGAACTACAACTCGCGTAGAACAAAAAAATTCTCATCCATTTCGCCGTTAAACCCAAGATCATAGGGTCTAGATGATCTGATGGTGATTTATATAAAACAAAAGGTTAGAATTATTACCTTTGTGGCTATCCATAATAATAGCTTCTACTTGATCTACTTCTCAAACGACCACTATCGATTTCATCGCCGCGGACCCTCAAGTTGAACCGATGGATTCCTTCAAGTTGTGTGAAGGAAAATTGAATAACTTTTATTAATTTGTGTATGCTTATCATATCAGCACCTTCGGATCGGAAATATGAATTTTCTTGATAGAGCTTTAGTGGTTTTTCCAAAAACTACAAGTAGAAGTAGAGATACTAGAAGAGAGAGAAGGGATGAGAAATTTTGGACGTTCTCCCAAAGAAGGGATAAGGTTTTTCCAAGCCAAAAATCTATAGAAAAATTTCTCATGTGTGTTTATATATATTTTTTGCCTCCTTTAAAGTTTCCAATTAATTTTCCTTAAAATTAGTTAATTTAGAAAACTAGCTTTTTATCTTTTTCACTAAATAAAAATAAGATTTAATTGGAAATCTTTAATATTAATTTGAACGTGTTTCCGACAAGTGAAAACACATTTTTTTCCCTTTGAAAAACGTTCCTAGTTGGCTTAAATCAAATTCCAAAAAAATCTCCTAAAATCTCTCCTACATTCTCTCTTTTTCCACTTTCCCATTACAAAGCTGCTGGTCAATTTTCGACTTCGTTTTTCAACTATTATTATATGGCCGAATCTGGAAAAGTCATAAACTACAAGCTCTTTCAAAATTGTTCGAAACGAGTACTTACACACTCATTTTGCCAAGAGGTTAGAAAGTTATGATTGTTTGAGTAAAACGAATCTATAAGCTATATACACACTTGTTATTTAATTTTTCTAATTAAATACACTTATTTCCTCCTATCCAATGGGATAAAAGCACCATCCATAATATTCTAGAATTTTCAAAATACCTCTAAGTTAACAATTAACTCTTTGGGTATTCCAAATGCGTCATACGTGTATACAGAAAGGAACTACGTAAATCTTTCCCTCGCATTAAATGCGATAAATCTAGTCCATCCGTGCAATCTAGTAAATGCAGGACCCTTATCCAATGGATATAAATGGGTCATTCGAGTTGTGAGTAGGATTGCAGCAGGGATTCGACGATCGATCCTGCAGATCCTAATGATGGGCCCTACTAAGATCTTGGTCCGTAGTTAACAACTGCAATCGCATTGGATTAGTGGCCTCCATCGAGATGTAACCCTGAAGATGACCGTCAAATCATCATACTCCTAATCACATCTAATATGTGCAAGTCCCTTCTTCATTCCAAATCTACTGAGTTGAGTCCTACGGGGGGTGGACAACTACTGCCCCTTGGGCCCACTCATGGTATACTTTCCAGTCAAGCAGTTGGGGCCCACAAATACATTTGCAAAATCATTAAAAAAAATAATCGAGTGTTTTAGTAAAACCTTTGATAAACAATTTATCAAGTCCACTTGGCCAAGCTATTTTATAGGCTTAGTGCTCTGACCGAAACTGTAGATGATCCCTCTAATTGGGGCGGAGAATTCCATATTGGGTATCACTATTAGCCTTGTGGGTTTGTCCAAGACTCTAGTACTACCCTCTAGTGATCTCTAGAAGGACCACGGCTAGATAGGCTAAGAATCAAGACCAGCCCCACAGACCAATATGACCGCTCAGGTCTAAGGACATGCAAAGAGTTTTATCTGGTAGAATAGCCTTACTAACTCCTGTCACAAACTATTCTAGTGTGATCCTGTTTAGTGCGCAATCCCTATTGTCGCACCCACTCTTCTTGCTTAGGGCCTACTACCCAAGTGATTGGGATAAGCCACTTCACGGCACGTGCATGTAGACAAGACTGGTGCTGGTTATGTACAGGAGGAGATGTCCAATCTCGACCCCAACCAAGAACTTTTAAGGTTTGCAAAGAACAGGGATATCATTTCTCCATACTCCTTAGGATATGTGAATCCTTGAGCATGGTATTCCTACTTTGCTACCTAAAGACGAATATGTGACGAATAACAAGCCTATCACACATATTCAATCATTTATTACCCATTAAATGTCATGAAATATTTCATTTATAAATTTTAATATGACTAGATATACGAAATGTACTGGCTTTTAGGGTACTAACTCTAATAGAATTCTCGCTGCAAGTCTGAGGTGCATCTATGACCTTGCAATCTCCGGCTAGCATTTCTCCACTACACAAGGCATAGTGTTTGTTTTGGATTTTGAGTATCGATTATGAGTCCAAAATTGATCCTCTTATTGGACTCAAATTTATGTTTACTTTTGAGTCCAATAATCAGTTTTGGGTTCACCATTGGTTCTCAAATCCAAAACAAACAGTGTCTAAATAGGCTAATTTTTAATGAAAACTTATCCGTTGTTGTGTGTGTTCATCTATTAGAATAAAGTAAATGGTTATTATTGGTTTCAATAAAGCTATATGTCATTTTTTTTAAATAAAGACTTAAGGGTTCATCAAACAACATGATATTTTTCAGGCATTTTTATTACCACACATCTGCAATGCCATGTTTTTTCACATGTTACAGTTTAAATGTAAATCTAGAATGCTGCATCGATGTTCAATGATCCATCATATAATAACACTATATTTCTCCCAAGTAAGATATGGGCATCCATGATATAATAACTCTATATTTCCCGGAGAGAGAGAGAGAGAGATCCATTTGATAGGTGATGTGTTGGATCTCCAAAAGAATTGGAAACATTCATACAATAACATCCAATAAATTCCAAAATTCTAAACTCACATTTTAAGCAAAAAAGAAAAATAAATTGCAAAAGTCTACACACTAAACACTTAGATGCAGCAAAATAAGAACAAATCAACAACATCTGCTATGATTTTTTTTTTTTTTTTGAATGGTGAAAAATTCATTAAAAAGACCGAGTTGGTCAAAAGATACAAAGAGAAAAAGCAAAAATACGGGCAGTGATGAATCGACCCTTAAATATCTTAAATCGACCCCTATGTGTTTCTCTCTCCTCTGGTTAGAGAGAAAGAGGAGAGAGAAAGACACATAGGGGGTTAGTTTAAGATATATGGGGGTCGATTTATCACTCCCCAGAAAGAAAAGTATAAACGCTACGTAGAGACTAACTAAAAGGCACAAACAAGAAGCTCAAGGAGGGAGAAAATCATATTGCTGCAAGGATTCCAAATGAAACCCGCTTCTAGCTAACGTATCCACCACTCTATTGGTCGATCTCCTAATATGCCGAAAGGAGATACAAGAGTTACCCACAATGTCCTTTTAACTCATCGAATAACATCTATTATGATAAACAAATCTATAAATCATTCAAAAAGAATAAACAAATTTATAAAATAAGTAGAAATTACACTAAAGAAAAATGTGACGGATAACAGAAAGAAAGGAAGAACAATGTATAATATGTTTTGCTATCACATATTGAAGCTATGGTGAGAATCAAGAGTACATGTTTATTAGTCATTCAAAAATAAAAAAGATTACATGTTTTTTTTCCAGATTTGGGGAGTTTCTGGATTTATCTTGGAAGCTTTACAGCTTGTAAATCTAGTTTTACAAATAATCCACAAAACATCCAGAAAATGCACAAACTCTAGATAACTATTACTACAGGGAAACCCCTAAATACAGAGAGAGAGAGAGAGAGAGAGAGAGAGAGAGAGAGAGAGAGAGAGAGAGAGAGAGAGAGAGAGAGAGAGAGAGTTTTTGAAATGAATTCGGCCAGTTGGACGGTAAAAAAAAGTCTTTTACATCGTTGGAAACATGTACGACTTTGGGTAAAAAAAAAAACATTTTTATCGAAAAATTTCAAAGAATATTTTTTTTTTTTTCCATTTCGGGCATGTCAGGCTGCGAGGAAAATTTTTCATGATAAATCGGTGGGTGTTTCCAAGTGAGGAGAGAGGGGTAGCGCAGTGGGAGAAGGAGAGAGATTTGAGAGGGCACGATAGAGACGAGCCTTGGAAGTATACTCTTTTAGTGGAGTTTTTTGTTTCCTGATTTTTTGCCTCTCATGGGGCCGTTTGGATACGCGGATTTTAGAATCCAGAATTTCTTCAAAATTGTAGCTAAGAGACGAGAGAAGAAGCAGAGCGCTGTCGTTTTGAACTCATTTTTTACTTCTCACCCTTCTTTCCGTTAGCAAGAGAGTAGCAGATCCTCCCATATTTCCAGGTTTTAGAAATTCCAGGATGCGAGAGAGATTTTTAAAACTTGAATTTCTCACTTAAAATCCAAGAAACGCTATCAGGACATCATACAGCAGCCTGATCATGAACGCTCTTTTACACTGTTTTCAAACTAAAAACTTGGATTCTAAAATCCACGTATCCAAACGGTCTTAGAGACATAAGTTTCTAATGTTTTTGTTTCTTGATTTTTAGCCACTTCAGCCTCATCTCCTCTTGGAGACACAACCATCTATCATGAAAAAAAAAAAAAAAAAAATTCGTGGTAGCCAAACATGTCATCCTAGCTCTAGAAAATTTTCAAAGAAAATTTCTCAATGAAAAACTTTTCCAAAAAACAAAAACTTCAATGGAAATATTCCAAGAAAAAATTTCGAATGAAAATATTTTCAAAGAAACAATTTTCTGAAGAAAAAGAAAATATTTCCCTAGAAATTTTTTTATGAAAACAACTTTATTCCACCCACAGGGGGGAAAAACAAAAAACAAGGAGGAGGGGAGATGTGTGAAAAGGGGTGGAAATGATTTCATCTGAATTGTACGCTCACGAGTGATCAGTTCATCACTACCATATCCTCTCCTTCCCAGTCTCTCTCTCTCTCTCTCCATGCATAGGCATGGCGTCTCTTCCTCTTCCCACCCCATCAAAACCACCCTCCTCCCCATCAAAACCCACAAAATCTCTCCATTTCTCCGCAACCCATCTCAACAAACTCCATAAAAACAAAGAAAATACCAAACATCTCTACACCTCTTACTTCCACAACATCTCTTTCCTATGCAAAGAAGGCCGCATTAAAGAAGCAGCAAAAGTTCTCAACGAAATGGAATTCGAAAACCATCAAATTGGACCAGAAATCTACGGAGAACTCCTTCAGGGATGCGTGTACGAGCGTGCGCTCTTCCAAGGTCAGCAAATTCACGCTCGTATACTTAAAAAAGGCCCCTTTTTCTACAAGAACGAGTATATAGAAACTAAGCTTGTTATTTTCTATGCAAAATGTGATAGTTTGACCGCGGCTAGTGACCTTTTCTTTAGGCTTTATAGACAAAACGTTTTCTCGTGGGCTGCAATGATTGGATTGCATTGTAGGGAAGGTTTGAATGAAAAGGCTTTGTTGGGTTTCTGTGAAATGCAGAAAAATGGGTTTTTTCCTGATAATTATGTCGTCCCGAATGTTCTTAAAGCTTGCTCGGCTCTTCAGTGGATTGGGTTTGGGAGAGGGGTTCACGGGTATGTTTTGAAGATGGGTTTTGGTGCTTGTGTCTTTGTTGCAAGCAGTCTTGTTGATATGTATGGGAAATGTGGGCTTTTGGGGGATGCAAGGAAGGTGTTTGATGAAATTCCTGAGAGAAATGTGGTTGCTTGGAATTCAATGATTGTGAGTTATGTTCAAAATGGTCTGAATGAGGAAGCAATGGACATTTTCTATGATATGAGAGTTGAAGGCGTCGAGCCGACACGAGTCACGGTTTCGAGCTTTCTTTCTGCATCTGCAAATTTAGAAGCTACGGGTGAGGGTAGACAAGGCCACTCCCTCGCAGTTTTATATGGATTAGAATTAGATAACATCTTGGGTAGTTCTCTTATGAATTTTTATTCAAAGGTTGGTTTGATGGAAGATGCAGAGCTTGTTTTTAGTAGGATGGTTGAGAGAGATGTGGTAACCTGGAATTTGCTGATTTCTGGTTATGTGCAAGATGGGCAGATTGAGAGAGCCCTTTATATGTGCCGTAGAATGAGATCAGAAACCTTAAGATTCGATTCGGTGACTCTAACATCTGTGTTCTCTGCCTGCTCTGATTCATGTGACTTAGAGCTTGGTAAAGAGGGGCATGGTTATAGTATCAGAAACAACCTCGTTTCAGATTTGGTTGTAGTGAGTAGTATTATTGATATGTATGCAAAGTGTGAGAGGATTGACGATGCTAGACGGGTATTTGACAGTGCTACACAAGGAGATTTAGTGATGTGGAACACACTAATCGCTGCCTATGCACAATTTGGTCTGAGCGGAGAGGCCTTGAAATTATTTTATCAAATGCAATTAGAGGGTGTGCCCCCAAATGTGGTTTCATGGAATTCAGTTATTTTGGGATTTCTGAGAAATGGGCAAGTCGATGAGGCCAAAGATATGTTCTCACAGATGCAATCTACTGGCGTTCAGCCTAATATCGTTAGTTGGACTACGCTCATCTCTGGTTTGGCTCAAAATGGATATGAGGACGAAGCAATTCTCCTTTTCCAACAAATGCAACTAGCTGGTTACAGACCCAATACTGTGAGTGTTGTTTCAGTGCTTGAAGCTTGTACTAATTTGGCATCATTACAGTATGGAAAAGCCATTCATGCACATGTTATAAGACATGAGCTCTGCCCACCTCTTTCTGTTGTACCTTCTCTAGTAGACATGTATGCTAAATGTGGAGATATATATCTAGCTGAGAAGATATTTGAAGTAATGTATAGAAAGGAGTTGCCTTCGTATAATGCAATGATCTTTGCGTTTGCATTGCATGGTCAAGCCACAAAAGCTCTTGCACTCTTTAACCAAATGCAGAAGGAAGGGATGGAATTCGATGATATCACCTTCACTGGTGTCTTGTCAGCATGTAGCCATGCCGGGCTGGTGGATGAAGGTTTAAAGGTTTTCACCCATATGCTTTCAATTTACCATGTAAAGCCAAGTATGGAACACTATGGTTGTGTGGTTGATCTTCTCTGTCGCAGTGGTGATTTAGGTGAGGCCCTTAAGTTTGTTGCTGCAATGCCATTTGAACCTGATGCTCCTATATTAGGATCTTTGCTTGGTGCATGTACAGACCAGCATGAGATTGAACTAGGGAAATATTTATCTCAGCACCTCTACCAATTGGAGCCTGAAAACTTGGGAAACTATGTGACGCTGTCAAACACATATGCAGCTACTGGAAGGTGGGCTGAGGTGTCAAAACTAAGGGACCTAATGAAAGAGAAAGGGATGAGGAAGAATCCAGGATGTAGTTGGATTCAGATTGGAAGAGAGATCCATGCATTCGTTGTAGGCGATAGATCGCACCCGCAAACAGAAGTAATTTATGAGACATTGACGTGGGTGGAAAGGGAGATGAGATTTATTGGTTATGCTCAATTTAACAACACAGAGCAAAACAATTTTAGGCAAGAAATTCCCTGTTCGTAGCCAAACACACTTCTGATTAGCACAGTAATAAAAGTGGATGAATTCAAGAGATTCTTTAAGTTAATGTTCGAATAGGATGAGCAACACTGCAGCCATGAATGTTACACTTTCACAACTATTATCAGAATTCAGAAGAATTTCTGGACACAAGTATCGAAGAATGATGGAAAATCATACGATCAAAAACTTAAACCAGTCAGACTCTTGAGCAATTTCAAGGCACCAATTTATTTAATTTTTGACATGCTGATTTCTGTAAAGAGGGAGTGGGAGAAATGTGGTCTTCTTGTTCTTCAGGCTAACTAAATGTCACCACCAAACTAGAGTGCCGTTCATGCTGGCTAAGGAAACTCCTTAGAAACTTTGGAATGTGAATTATGGCCGCAATTAGCTCCATTTGGATTGCATGAGGCAAGTCCCCACCCAAACCAGAATCCACATTTCTTTGCAGTGTTACTAATTCAAGATTTTTTGGCTGAACCATTAACTTCTTGAAGGAAGGTTATCAAATTAAACATTACCAGCAGAAAGTATAAAAAGTTAATACTGTCTTTTAGCAGATTTGACTGTTGGTTTATTGAGTCACGGCCCTGTGTAACAGAATGTATCCTACCACTGTTTCCTCATCGAATATTTAACAGAGAGGGAAAATACTGGATTTTGAGCTTTGCTCCAATTTGAGAAGATTCTCAGATGACATTTATCTCATACATGCATGTAATTCTTTTTTCTCTCTTTGTAATCTGTGTTTTTGTTGTTGGTAATAAAATGTTGCTGTTCTAAAAAATGTATGTAGTTCTTTTGAATAGAATTTGCTTTGCACCTCCGGTAAGCTTTTTATCTATGAAGTATGTTGATCTTCTTGGGGTCCATGATCAGAGAATCTAGTTCAGATATAAGCTTTAAGTTTTTGAAGGCAAACTCAGTATAACTGCGTACTGTTATGTTGGTAACTTGTTGATCAAACCTTATGAGTTACAATGAAAAGCAAAGTTCCTGACATAGCCTGGTCAAATTCTGATGAACCTTCAGCTTCACTGAACCTTGCAACAAGACACAATGGTGCTTCCCTTCGGCCACATACTGCATTTTCTAAGATGGAGATCTCAAGCTTTATTTGATAATAGGGAGTCACCTGGAGGTAAATTTGTGTACCTTTTCTCATTTGTTTTCTTGTGAGAACAATAGCCATAACAATATATGGTATGCAGCACGCGCGCACCCACACACTTACACAGAGTTCACCCTTTATAGCTCACTTTTCCTTCAATCTCCTTTTGCCCAATGCAAACTGAGATTTACACCCACTTGTTCTGTATCTATCAAAACAAGGGGGTGCAAATATCAGCTCCCTTTCCCAATTTCACATCTAAAACCACTTACCTCCTAAGCCTATTTAACGTGTTCCAATTCGATCTTGATAAGTTTAGAAACCTCTCCATCAGTTTTTAAAAACACTTCGTTTTATTCTACCTCAAAACTCTAACGTAGAAATCTCTCACAAAAACTAAACTTAATTCAGACATAGCATCACTAGCATCAACCCCATCAACAAAATTTGAAGAGACAGCTATGATTCTCGATACTCAACTGTAGTAAGAATCTGGAAAACACACACCACAAAGAGTGATAATGAATGCTCTGAAGATGAAGAAAGGGAGAGGGATCTACCACTCCCTTTTCTCCAAACCTCGTTATCTCACCTTCTCATATCTATCTATAAACCTAGACTAAGAACATCTTCTAAATCAACAGTTCTAACTTTCAATCCATGCCATCCTCCACAAACTAAATATGCACAATGCCAGTGGTGTGTGCTGAAAAGACGTGTGCCCATGGAGTGTTTATAGGGAACGGATACTCTATTGAATGTCCGTTTGCAATCAAAGTACTTGAAAATATTATAAATGAGTGTTTTTCTTTGCTTACGATGTAGAATCTATGAATGTGGCGTATGGTAGAAATCTTTATAGGGAACAGATGCTCTACTGAAGGATTGTTTTGAATCAAACTACTTGAAAATATTTGTAATAAGAGTTCTTGTGCTTTCAAGGTAGAAATTAGAATCTAGGAATGTGTCCCATTGTAGACTAGATGTGAATGTTTCTTCACTAAATAAAAGGATGTATTTAGGAATAATCCCTAAGCCATCAACTGAAAATGAAAGAAAATATGAGATTTGTGCACATCCAGGTACATTAGAAAAACTTTAGAAAGAAAGACAGAGGTTTCAGGGTTAGTGTATACTGATGTGTGACCTTAAAGATACTCTCACGCATGGATTTAAGAGGTATATTATGAATTTATTATACGACTTTTCCATATTTGCAATTGCCTATCTACGCCGGGTAAAGATGAGCCTTTGGTTTCGGGGGTAACCGAAACCAAAATTTTAGCCGAAATCCTGAAATCTCGGTTTCGGAACATTCCGGTTTCCGTACTGACCAAAATTCGAAATTTTGGTCCGAAATTTCAGATTTCTGCTGAAATTTAAAACCTTGGTAGAAAGTTCATAATAAATAATAAAGAAGCCCATAATCAATTAGATATGAAAATTAAAATCCGTAAGTCAAATAGAGGTGGAGAATACACCTCTTACAATTTCAGCAAGTTTTGTGAGGATTATGGTTACAGCCCATATGGTGATTTCCTTCAATCTGTACTCCAAAACGAGGTTGAGACAAGGAAAAACATAACCCTAATAATGGTAAATGTCATGTTCAACTCTTGTCTGCCACAAATCTTGGACATAGGGATCCCTTCTTTCAGAGTTTTACATCCTTAAAAAAAACTTCATTTAAAAACTCAAATAAAGCTCCATTTAGTATATGCGACAATAGGAAACCTAGTTTCTAGTCTCTCAAAGTGTTGGGGTGACTATAGCAGAGGTATAACTACCTAGTCTCAATATCAAAGTTAGGTCCCAAAACTGTAGACTGTGCATTCATAGGATATTCACAAAGTAGTACTTATTGATTTATAGTATTGAGTCTAAAAGCCATAACTTAGAAGAAAACTCTACAGTAGAATCCAAAGAAGCTGAATTTTTTGAGATCATGTTTCCTTGTAAATCAAGAGTATGCAGCCTTGACTCTTGCAACTAGTTGCCAAACTACGGTGAACTTTTATTTTGGGTTCAAAGACTAACTTATAGTCCTAACTTCTATACTTATCCCTTCTAAAAAAAACTTATTTTTGGTTGGAAAGCTGGGATTGAACCTCTACATCAAGGTTGAAGAACAAAGCCTTGACCATTGAGCCAGAGGCGCAATCTCCTCTTCTAAAAAAAAAGCGAAACATAGTCAATTTTTGTTGTGTACAGTCTCCTTCCACTTTGGGACAAAGGCTTAGTTGAGCAGTTGAGATAGCCAATTTTATGTGACAACACTCTGAAGCAATAAATCTAGTACCAAGTAGTAAACTTACTAGATGTAAATGGATGTCCAGAGAAAGTTAAGAATTAATTTCTTTGACACATATTCCCTAGTTACTAAAATCACCCAGATTAGAATGATGATAATATTTGCTAAATATAACTTACAGATATTTCAAATGGATGGTAAAAACAATATTCTTAAATGGTGAACTAAAGAAGAAATCTATTTAAACCAACCTGAAGACTTTGAATCTATCAATGTAATTAAATATAAAGAATCAGGCCTAGAGAAAATCATAAATTATAATGCGATCCGTGCAATTTATTATTGTATTGGGCATTACGTTAAGATAATTTCAAACACATTTACACAGAATTTTAATTTTTTTTTCTACATTAAAAATGCAGAAATTTTAAATTTTGGATTGGGTTGGTTCAAGCTCAACCCCAGAGCCAACCCAATTTTTTATTGGATTGAGAAATTTCTTCTCTAACCCCAACAAAGATTGACCTAACTTGTACTAAAATCAGGTTGGGTAAGTCAGTGTAGGTTAGACTCAACCCCGCTTGCTCCCTTAGAAAAGAAACACATTCAGGTTTTAATGTTTTATGTTGGAGGACCACAGAATATTCAATTCAGCAACACAAGGGCCTTAGCTGTTTTTTCTTTCAATGCTTGTCAATCTTTTACATATCATACCAGTACCTTCTATACTTTTCTTTGCCACTTGCACTAAAATCTTAGATTGCTGTTTATTATAACAGCATACATATTAGAAAAGCAGTGCTTATTTTGCCTCAATTTCGCTGGATGACCAAAAGAAAGGAAAAAAAGCAAAAGGAAGAGAGAGAGAGAGAGAGAGAGAGAGAGAGAGAGAGCACCGCTGATCTGGTAGAACATCATGAGGGGACCCACATAATCTTGGTCCCACTCCGAACAGACATCCCATATCAGTGTAAGATAAAGGACAACAAAAGTTAACGGTTTAGTTTTATATGGTGGAACCTAGATGATGCATGATCGAGGCTTGATGGATCAAGCGCCTAGGATCATCCAATCAAGGTTCTCAACAGCATTTGACCCGGTCTATGATTCTTCTTAGGATCAAGGTATCTGATCACATAAAATGCGACAAAAGTGGGGACTAATAAGTGTCTTTTAGGAAGGGTGTGTAATAGTGACTTTCTTGTAAGCATTATGACGAAAGAGACTTAATGTAAGCTCATTTTTCTTCTTCTCTCTAGGGGTGTAAACAGATCGAATTTAAAGCAGATATGGCTATATCCGAATTCGATTACAGTATACACTATCTGAATTCGGATTCGGATTCGAATTTGACGGATATTTAATATCTATTACCATATTCGATTCCGACGGATATTGTTCGAATTCGGATATTATCCGTATCCGTTTATCCGGTAAATTTGAACATTTTAATGAAAGACTTTATCTTTCTTCTCCTTCTTACTCCTCGAATGGATTTCCCAAACCTTAAAACCAGGCCTCTACCTTATCTTCTCAAAATTAACTCTCAAACCCTAAAATATATGAGATCATTTTCTTCCTTCTAAAACAAACGCACAAAGAGAGAGAGGAGAGAGAGAGAGAGAGAGAGAGAGAGAGAGAGAGAGAGAGAGCGGTGGGGATGGATTGTGTTGGTAGTGGTCTTTGGGTTTTTTTTGTATATGATGGAATGGATTTGGGCTATTTTGAACAAGGAAAGTGGGAGTGATGATGGTGGAAGATGAAGAGAAATTGGGATGGAGATGGGGATTGGGTACGAGATGGAGGTGACTGGCGGTGATGGAGGTGGCCGTGAGAAGGTGGAGAGGGGCGGCGGTGCATTTTGGTGGGGTTGGGGGCACCAAGGAATGCCGGAGATGGTGTCTCGACCTCTTCCTTTCTGATCTCTTGCTTCTCCTTGCAAACCTTAGAAGCCCCTTCTTTTAATTGCATTTTGGGTTTTTATATAACCCTTAGTTGGAAAATTGATCTGAGCCGTCCATTTACCATCAATGACCTAGATGGCCTTTTCGCTTTAGAATTCTCCAAAAGCTATGCCATCTTCTTTCAATCACCACCATCCATTTGTCTCTTTCATCCTACAACCCATATTTGATGCTTCATAAAGAAGCCAAGTCAAACTCCTTGAATGCCCTTAAAATGAGAGATTACTCTATTTCCCACCCAAAACACTTTTTTTTTTTTTCTAAAAAGAAAATTCACTTTTCTTTTAGAAACAAAAGATGGTGTGTCATTACTAAAAATAAATATTAATGATATTAATCCGCTTGAAAAGGATTCAGATAATATTCGCTTTAAACGAATTTGAATGAGGACGGTAATCGAATTTTCGAATATCCATTTACACCCCTACTTCTCCCCTAAAATTGTTTATATTGGACCTTGTTTAGTTCTCAATTACAGAGAATGACATCAGCACTTTAATGTTTTGATATCCACGCTCTCCTTGCTTGTCTTTTAGTATTTAATGGGATTGTGAGAGCTTTTTGGGAACTGTAATAACCTATTGACAGCCTTTTAAATACTAAAAGACAAGTTAGTAGAGCATGTTATCAAACAATGGAGTGTTGATATCATTTGCCTATTATTGTATGGGCCATTTTTGTTAATAACTGTCAAAAGACAAACCCTTTTATTTTTAACTTCTAAAAGTAAAATAATGAGGGTGCATCAAATTGATCATCCTATCATTTGTCACAAATATGACTCGTCATTTAGATTAAAATATAAACTTTGTGACCCAAATCCTTGAAAGTTACTACATTAAATGTTGGGTATATAATATAACCCATGTATGTTCTAATATAAGCCCAATAAGATAATGGACCGGTGTAGTAGGCCTACATAGGCTAGAGTCCATTAACCAGTCACTAATCCTAGTGTGTGTGTGTGTTACATACATATATATATAGGGGTTGGAGGCAACAAATTTGGTATTCCAAACTAGATACATTGGGTGTAATGCTTCAAGCAGTCTTTGCTTGACCTAATTACCTCTAACAATCTTGAAACAAAGTCGATAAGAGATCTGATCTTGGACATTCCATTGACCCGTTTAAAGATTAACTCTTTAAGTTTGTTGTATAATAATCAAGCTACAATTACGATTGTAAAGAACTCACTCTTTAATAGTAAGAGGAGACATGTCAGGCTGAAGCATGCCACGCTGAATTATCTTATAGAACAATATATTATCACTTTGGTTGATGTGAGATCGAAGGATAATATGGCTGATGCTCTTACGAAGGGACTGAACAAAGATCGAATATTCAAAACTGTGGGGGAGATGGGGTTAAAAACTGTAGACATGTCTTAACCTACATCCATGTTATTTTGAATTTTTCGAATCTATTTCTCTTGGCCAAGATAAGTACTTGAAATGTTTCAATGATGTTTACAGTTGTCTTTATGTTATTTCACATTTGATGACATGTCCTTCTTGGAAAATGTTGTTCATTCCAAACTTGATGATACAGCTTAACTCAATTTGGATATGATGGTTGTAACATTTCAAATGAAAATATTGAATGGTTCTTTGCAAAAGAAACTATTTTGGTCTTATTCTTGTATTGAAATTTGACACTGGTGAATGGTTCTTTGCAAAAGAAACTATTTAGATCTTGTTTTTTAATGAAACTTGATAATGATGCTTATTGATATATATTTTTTCAGCCAAAATAAAATGATACTAAGTTCTTCTGGTAGAACTAGATACTTTTGTATTTTACACAAATTATTGGATTCATTTTCATGAAATTCATATTTTGTAATTTACAAGAATTGGCGAAAAGGGAGGAGATTACCTCGATCTGGATTTTGATGTGGATGACTTGATGAGTGAATCCTTATATAGCAGTGGGGACTATTATTTTCTTTTCAGTTGGAAAAATAGTTCACTTACACATGAAACTGCTTTTGTTTGAGTTTAGATTATTTCTAAAACTCTTGGTTAATCTTAAAAGTATTCTTGTTTTCAGTTGGATTACAGATCTTTTTTTATATGGTGCTATGGATGATTTAATATTTTGTTTGAACATCACATTATCTATCTATTGGATTGTACTATATGTAGAACATAGGAGGAGATTGTTGGGTATATAATATAACCCATGTATGTTCTAATATAAGCTGAATAAGATAATGGACCAGTGTAGTGGGCCTACATGGGCTAGAGTCCATTAACCAGTCATTAACCCAAGTGTATCTCTATATATAGGGGCTGAAAGCAACAAACTTGGTATTCCAAACTAGATACCTTGGGTGTAATGCTTCAAGCACTCTTTGCTTGACCTAATTACCTCTAACACTAAAAACCCAAATCCATTTCATTGCAAATTGGAAACCTTACTTATAGGTAGCTAGAGAATCCTACAGTACAATTTTATCCCATGTATAGTCCCATGGGCCTCCTACAATTACAGTGGGGCACCAAGGGCCTCCCTAATAACTCAAGTTAGAGGTCCTAGTGATACTACCTGTCACGTACCTACACATTTTCCACTGACAAAATTGTGGGGTGCCCGCCGTAACGCACTAGTATGCTAGGACAGCCCTTCTGACACCTCTTGTTTCTTCACATATGCTTCAAGCCATTCGGCAGTGCTACTCTAAGCTGTTGTCGTGCACCACTATAAGCTCACCCCTCGTGATGGAGACTGCCCTTAGACAGGACAGTGCTCCCAAAGCACAAAACTTGGGGGCATTCTTGTAACGTGAAAATTGTAGTGTTTGGCTTGGAGAGAAACTGGTGTCCTACAATTCGGAATATGATTCTATGCAATGTCTTGGTTTGTAGACATTTAGGTATCTTTTTTTTTTAATATATTTGCCTATAGAGGAAGGTTGTGGATCGCGTTTGCCCGTGGATGTAGTTAAGAATGTGGAGAACCACATAAATCACATGAGTTCTCGTTTGCGTTTTCCATCTAGTTTCTAAGTTTGTTTGACCATCAATCAAGTGTTTCCACAAAGATGCCTGGTGGCCAACCCATGTTACAAAATATGGTTAGACACCTATGTCTTCTAGCTAAACTAAAAAAAAATAGTGAATTTTATTATGCTTAGGATGCTTTTTTCGGTGAACGTACAACACGTAGTACTATAGTAATCTCAAACACCAGCTTGACTTCTTCTTTTTGTATGAAACAAAAATCACGAAACTAGTGTTTTCCAAGTGATGAGAAGTGGCTAAAAATCACGAAACAAAAAAAAAAAAAACTCTACTCAAAAGACGATATACTTTTTCCTAAGTTTTAGCTACTTCTCACCATCAACTCAATCGTGCCTTCTCAAATCTCTCTCCTTCTCCCACTCGCCCTACTCCTCTCACCACTTAGAGAAACTAATTTATCATGAAAAAAAATCATGCCGGCTTGACATGGCGTTAGGATCCGCTTTTTTTAACATAAAATTGTTAATTAAATTTTCAAATAAATGCCATCAACATTTCCTAGCACCTCTCTCGGTGCCCTCCTTTCGCGCTCCGGTCCTCCTCGACTGTCTTAGCCCTCAATCTTGTTTTTGGAATCCTATCTTGGATGTCCTGCTAGGCATTTCTCTAGTTTTTAACTTTATGAGGGTAAGAAAACAAGCCATGTGAATCGTAAGCAAAGTGAGCCATGCCTTAATGGGTGCACCGAAAGTGACATCATTCTAACAACTTTTTGGTCGAACCCACTAGTGGTTGCTTTTTAAAAGCTTGCGATAAGACTAAAAAAATTGGGAATTTTTATTCTGTCTTAAGAATTAAATAGGCCATCTTATACATGCAAATTTTCTTCATAACTATTAAATACCTTATATTATACATGTAAAATTCAATTAAAGCCCTGTTTTGTTGTGTGTACCACGAATTTCTCTTCTTTGTCATAGAGCCCTGTTTTGTTGAGACCTTTTATTATTATGCCACTTACCCAATAATACATAAATGGGTATTTTTAAATGATATGGCCATGTTTGGCAACATTGAAAAATAATTCCAAGGAATATTCATGAACCCAATTGTGTGACGGAGCAGAGAAGGAAGGAGAGGAAGAGAATAAAGCGGGAGTAGAGAGTCCGCGTAAAAAATTCCTAACAACTAAGTGCAAAGAAAATACCTATTTAGATTTTGTTTTTTTGTCTTCCTATTTTTTTAGGAGTTTTTTCACCCCCGTAGTTAGCAAAATGTGATTAAGCATAAAAAAAAGGGACGGAAAAAATTCGAGTTTAATACGGTATTGTTTAAAAAGAAGAAAACACAACAAAATGCTTTTAAAATTTTGAAATTAACAAAATATAGTGGGTGTAAAGGTGGAAAGTTGGCCAAAAAAAAGATGTTTAGTGCATTTAAAATGTGTGCTAAAGTGTTTAAAACATTTTCCTAAAAAAAATTGGAGCTTTTTTACCGTAAAAGTTTTAAACAGAGTATTAAATTGCAAACCATTAAAACAAGTTATTTTTCAAGAAAACGCCGTTTAAAAGAGCGTTTTGCTAACTATCTTCTCCCATGCTCCCCACAAATATTCCATGGAATATTTTCTCATGGTGGCCAAACATGGCCTAAATAATCCCTATATCTTTGATAAATTGATAATATATCTCTATTTAAGTATATATTGGCAATATTATGAGGGTTATTTGTGACAGCCTCGACTCAAGCGTGTGTTGCATGTCTTCATAGTACTTCCCATTTATTAATTAATTCAAAAAAGCAAAAAGATAAAACGCTCCGAAAATATACTTAAATGATTACTTAGGTAGGGCTGGGGTGTCGTGCATGTGATAGAAAGAAACAAGATGACCGAGCCATGTGCCATCAAGCTCAGGGGTCCAAACTTTATTATTTATATTTATAAAGGGCGATGATAAATTCGCACGGCTGCAGGATTATTCGCACCACTTTAATGTGAATTCGCATCAAAAAGCGTAAAGTCTACCACATACCCTCCTTTACAAGGGTGCCAATTATCCATAGGGGGTGTGAATTTATCATCGCTCTTTATAAAATGCGACAATTCACTTAAATCTACTACAATATCGCGGGAGGAAAAAGAAATTTTTTTTTTTTTATTTGAGATTTACAATGTCAGCATTACTCTTTTACAATTAAACCCTTGTTGCTATCTAACATCTATATCTATGAGAAATTATTTGAGGGTAAAATCGTCAATATATTCTTGATATTTTACGAAAAAGTACCGACAAGGGTACAGCCTATTACAATTACAGAAAAACTACCAAGAAGAGGTACAGACATATGACAATGAGGAAAAATCCACTTGATATTACGCATTCAGGACAACTTGCAAAATATTGACGAATTTTGGAAACCTGAAAAGGAACAACAATTATGAAAACCTCTATCAATTGGACGGCTAGGATCAGCTTATGAAAATGATTTTACGGGCACAACCGATTGATGTTGTGTTCCATCACATGGACTGTTTGGATCAACCTATAACCCTCCATAGATCGGAGGGTTAGGATCAACCTTTGAAAATTCTTTTTGGGGCACAACCTATTTAGGCAGTGACCCATCTAATGGACGGGTTGGATCATCCTAAGGTACAGGCCATACCGTACATTTTAATAAAGTGAGGAGTGCGATCATCAAAATACGGTGAGTATTGCCATTATAAAATATGGTAGTGAGGACATTAGCAATATATATAATTTGAAACCATCGTTGTTACTTGGATGTTCCCGCGCTATTCAAGAAATACAAAATGATTGATGCCTTTGTTTGTATTGCCACAATCAGGCAATGGAACCAGTATGTGATTCCGTGCCATTATCAAAATCATGGTTTTAAATTTCGACCGAAATCCAAAATTTTCGAATTTCGGATTTCGGTGTAGACCGACAATGAAATGACCGTTATCCGAAACGGTACTTTATTTCGGCCGAAATTAATTTCACCCAAAAAACCTGTTTTTTTTAATTATTTTAATATTTTACCGAAATTTCAACCGAAATTTTATATTGAATAAAATACACTTTTCTTTTGTGTACTGGATTTCGACCGAAATCTCAAAATTTTCAGGGTCCGAAACTGTAGACACCCCATTTTGACAAGGCCCTAAACCCGCATATTCGAATAAAATCCCGAGGTCAGACGGAAAATGAATGAAATTAATCCGAGCAAAAGAGAATGTGGGGCCCGCTTGTGTGGGACCCGCCTGTGTGGGACCCGCTTTTGTGGGGCCCGCTTTTGTGGGGCCCGTTTGTGTGGGACCTGCTGATGTGGGGCCCGCTGATGTGGGACCCGCTTGCGTGGGCCCCGCTTGTGTGGGGCCCGCTGTTGTGGGACCCGCTTATGTGGTCAAAGAGAGAATAAGGACGGTCATCATTTTCTTCGTTTTTAAAGTGGGCGTAATGAGTGGTTTTGGTTTTCGCATGGCATCCAATGCCATTTGAAAATTATTTTTTATTTTTTTTTATTTATTATTTTGCAAAAAAATGGGAAATGGGGGGGGACAAGAGGGGGACAAAAAAAAAAACCCATCATCCTCTCTCATGATGAGTCATGAGAGCCTCCCCAGTCTTCTTCTCTCTCGCAGAGAGAAAAGACTAGAGGAGAGAAAAATTCAGGGGAGGGAACTGGAGAAGAAAAAAACCAGAAAAAAAAAGAACAGAAAAAAAAAGAAAAAAGAAGGAGAAACCAGAGAAAAAAAAAGAAGAAAAAACCAGAGGGGAGAGGGAGAGAGAGAGAGATCTGCAGAGGGGAGAGAGAGAGAGAGGGAGGAGAGATCTGTAGAGAGAGAGAGAGGGAGAGAGAGAGAGAGAGAGAGTCTTCTCCTCCGGCAATCCAGCCGGAATCCGGCGAGGCCAAACCCATCTCCGACCGGCCATCCACCGATCACCACCACCTTCTCCGGCATCCTCCCAACCAACCACTGGAGCTCCACCGGCATCCACATCTCCTCCACCCCACCTCCAGCGGATCCCACATCAGCGGGTCCTACATCAGCGGGTCCCACATCAGCGGGCCCCACACAAGCACGACTCTGTCAACACCTTCCTGGATCTCTTGTTCCTCCCATAGCTGGCGTAAGTTCATTTTTTTTATTTTATAATTATTCATTCTTCGCACTACACGGGTCCCCCAGCGGGTCCCACATCAGTAGGTCCTACAGCGGGTCCCATATCAGTGGGTCCCACAGCGGGTCCCACATCAGCGGGTCCCACATCAGCGGGTCCCACAGCGGGTCCCACAGCGGGTCCCACAGCGGGTCCCACATCCACGGGTCCCACAGCGGGTCCCAGCGGGTCCCACAACGCGTCCCACAACGGGTCCCACAGTGGGTCCCACAACGGGTCCCACAACAGCGGGTCCCAGTGGGTCCCACAGCGGGTCCCACATCAGTGGGTCCCACATCAGTAGGTCCTAGTGGGTCCCACAGCGGGTCCCACATCAGTGGGTCCCACATCAGTAGGTCCCACAGCGGGTCCTGCAGCGGGTCCCACAGCGGCGGGTCTCAGCGGGTCCCACATCCGCGGGTCCCACATCCGCGGGTCCCACAGCGGGACCCACAACAGCGGGCCCTAGTAGCGGGACCCAATGCCAGCGGGCCCCACACAAGCATACCGACTCTGTATTGGCAGCCACCTCATTTTTCTTTTTATATATATATGTCAGCCCCTCATCTTGATATTGTCAGCCCTCTTCACTTTAATAATGGCAACCCATTTCATTTTGGTTTGTACAGCCCTCTTCACTTTAATAATGGCAACCCATTTCATTTTGGTATGTGCAACCCTCTTGCAAATGGTGTTAACACCCTTATTTGTCCTCCATCTCTTTAAGAGACATGCCTTGTCTCATTAGCATATCTTTTTTAGAATTTCCAGTTTGAGAGTCAGTCCTTCAGTCAGTCCAGGAATTTTTCCTATCATCATAGGGGTTAGGATTCTGTCCATCCTCTCATCAAGTCGTTATCTTTACCCGCTCCTGCAAGGTATAGGATGCTGTCCAACCCTTGCCGAGTTATTTTCCTGATCGTTCCCCCGCAAAGCATAGGATGCTGTCCAACCTTTGCGGGATTCCAGAAGTCTCCCTACCCTTATGATGATAGGATTTTATTCTCTGGTGTCAAAAAAACAACAAAAACATTTCAAAAATACTTGAAAACAACAAAAACACTTGAAAACAAAAAAAACATTCCAAAAAACACTTGAAAATTCAAAAACATCTCAAAAACAATTAAAAATTCAAAAAACATTTAAAAATCGAAGAACTAAAAAATCTTGAGTCGTGTGCAGAGTAGTTAGGAATTCGTTCCGAACTACGGATGGCTTGATCCCTAGCTGAGGGGTACGTAGGCAGCTCAGGCGTGCTGCTGGCATCCTGAGTGCAGTCACCATTTTTAGACACCATTTTTACACCCTTTCACCATTTTCAGTCACCATTTTTTGTAAATATTTCTCACAACTTTCACCATTTTTCATAACTTCAAAACCTCCAAAAAATACAAAAAACTTCAAAACCTTTTCAAAAAGATCTTCCCCTAGAGTTAGTAGTCTGTCCTAGATATTTAGGGTGTTTTAGAGTTAGGAGTCGGTCTTGATTTGTATTGATGTGGTGTGTCCTGTCGTGTGAGTGTCCCTAGAGTTAGGAGGCCTCGAGTCGATCGGTCAGACACTTAGTCGAACCGATGGCTAGACTAGGAAGCATATAGTCAGCCCATGGTTTTCTTTATGTTGCACAGCCTAGATACACATAGGATGTAGGGCCCACCTGCATTAGCTTAAGGCTAAACAACCTGCATTAGTTAGGACATATAGAGAGTCCTAAAAATCACAATCCACTTGAATTTAAGCAATCGCACAAAAAGCTTTAAAAACTAGTCGAGTCTAGTTGATCGAGTCTAGGATAGCGGTCCTAGAGGTTTAGGCATTGTAGTTTAGCATAGGACACCGAACTACGTTGGCTCTGATTCTTCCCGAGGCCGGGATACGTAGTGCAGCTAGGATGGATGGCCATCCTGGTCCGAGTCAAGTATTGCATTAGAGTCTAGGGTTTGTCGTGTCGGGTCATGTGTCGAGTCGTGTTGTGTTGTGTGTTTTGCTGTGTTTTCTTATTTTTATGTACATATCCTATACCTTTAGCTGTAGCATGCATGTGCTTGTCCACCAGAACTTAGACACCAATTAGGCATGGCACTCATAACCTAGCTATTCTTAGGCGACATATCTTTCATTTCTTTTGTGTGTGCTTCTTATTCATCTCCGAGACATGCATGATTAGCTAGACGTTATCTCGGAGATATTCGTTCTCATTTCGCATGATTTTCGCCCAAAACTCTTCAAAATTAATAATAAATGGCATAAGAGACCAGGTGCTAGCACTTGGGCGAATTGGGGGCGCCTAATCCCTTCCCCATTCGTCATCAGGCACGAACCCTATTTTATATCTCTGGTTATCCGTTGCAACAGAGCACAGCATGGGATCCAGGGCCCACTTCCTTGGATGGCGACTCTTCTTTGTTCGAGGTGCGTCTCGAATCCGGGCTGGTCCCCGAATCGAGAGGTATCTCACTTTACATCGCCGCTCATGCTGTGAGGGGCACTCTTTCGAGAGTTCCTTGGCGGAGCTCTCCTTCACGTGGATGATCCCGAGACGCGCGTGGGGGCACGTCCTCCCGCCCCGTCCCGGATCTGGTTCCACAGAAACCGGTACCGAAACTGAAATTTTAAACCATGATCAAAATATGGTAGTGAGGGCATTGGAACTATATATATAAACGTTTTCTGAACGATACCTCAGATAAGTTATCTGAGCAAGAGCTCAAAAAATCATGTGGGCCCACATTGTTTGGATGATCCAAAGCATTCATTTGATAAGCCTTTACATAGATAGGGTGTGCCCAAAAAATCAGCTCCATAGGATCATCCTAACACTTCGATTTTTGGAGGTTTAAAATGGATAGATTTGTGGAGGTTTATACCCATCCACTTTAACCTCCACAAATCGAAGGGTTAGGATAATCTTGTGGACCAGATTTTTTGTGCACACTCTACACTCTATCTATCTTTGGACTATCCAAATGAATGCTTTGGATCATCCAAACAATGTGGGCCCATATGTTTTTTGAGCTCTTGCTCAGATAACTTATCTGAGGTATCGTGCAGAAAATATTTCTCCTATATATATATATATATATATATATATATATATATATATATATATAGACACACACACACACACACACTATAGAGCAAAAGAGAAAAGGAGAGAATTCTCTGAATTATTTGAAAAAGCTGTGGAATTAACGTGTCGAATAGGTATTTGCTACCCATCTTCTCCAAAGGCTATGTCTCGCCCATCCTTTGCAATTGTATGTGTTCAGATATTTGTCTTATTAGCCGTGGTGAAAACTCCACGAAAATGCTATTTCTGGCAAGGTGGCTAGCAATATGACAATGACGAAAAAACTATTTTTCCTTATTCGTGAAGGTAAAATTATAGAAAGTTTGATATTACGAATGCAGCACACCTGTAAAAATATTGACGAATTCCGGGCACCTTAAGAGGAACAACAATTATGGAAACCTCTATAGATTGGAGGGCTAGGATCAGCCTATGGAAATGATTTAATGGGCACAACCTATTTATGTTGTGTTCCATCACATGGACGGTTTGGATCAACCAATGATGTGGTCCGTACAGTTCTTTGTCGGGCCGTGCATCGCACGGGGGTTTTTTACAAGTGGCTCTATATAGGATTCCCAGTCAAGCATGTTTGGAGAGACTTGGAGAGGCAAACCAGAGTAAAGCTAGTTGTTGACTCGGCAAATTTCCAACTTTGGAAGCCAAATGGGAGTTAAACTAGTTGTTGACTCGGTCGTTGCATCAAATCTAATGATATAATGCGTTCGTCACTCAAGATGTTTTCCATGACATCTCCCACCTTCGATATAATTTACTTTCATTTAGGCCATGTTTGGCAACCATGAAATTTTTTTCACGGAATATTAGCTTACCAAGTGTCGAGAGTGAGGTAGACCATGACACGACACCCAATCATAGCTATAATGCCTAACCCACACCCCCCACGCAACCCCAACCCCACCCCCGCACCCGCAACCCCCCAGGGCTGCCGCAGCCATGGTTTAAAATTTCAATTTCGGTAACTGTTTCGGACCCCACCAAAAACCGAAATTTGGTAATTTGGTTCAAAATTTCGGACTGAAATTTTGTATCACTTTTTTTTTTAATAAATAATGTCATTAAACTGAAATTTCCGATAAAGGGCGAAAAATGGAATTTCAGAAAATTCCGGTTTCGGTCCCCACCGGTATCCAAAATTTTGGATTTCGGTCGAAATTTTAAACCATGGCCGCAGCTATGATCCACCACCCGAATCCCTGAAAAACTAGAAAAAAAGGATCGAACTCTAATGAGTTGTTAACCATCAAGCAAGAAAAAGGATCCAACTCTACTATTCAATAATGTTACTAAAGAGTGTTTTGCACCGATTATTAGGGAAGCGGCACGTTCAGTGATTAGCTACCCATTATCGGAACCGGTACAGGCACGGAGCGAGCCAGATCAGTAATAGAAAAATCCCTAAGCCTAAAGCGGTGAAGTGAGGTCCCTTGGGTGAGGGCCCGAACGCAATGACTAAACCGATAGGGCGCCATCCAGAGTAGGAAATGATGGCGCTAGAATCCGGGTTCGAGAACGGGCGAAGGGTAGGGCGCCTCCGCAGGGATCTGCAGTCACAAACAAAGGGGTCAGGGAGGTCCGGGGTGAGTCCCAGACGACTACTTCGACACCCAAGTCAGATTTTGGGCCAACAATGTAATGAACAACAGGAAATGGCTGAGGTATAATCCGGTTTACCAGGACCAACGAGCTGGCTCTTTTTTTTATGCTTGAGTGGGTGAGTTGAAGGTGGAGGGTAGGGGGAGAGGTGGGGCATCCAGCGCCTTTCTCTCTTTCTTGCTTAGGATCGATTAGTCTTAATAATGGTCTGGAGCTTTCTTTAATGGTGTCTCCCCCCTCTCTTCTAGGGACTTAATGGTGTATTTATATTTTGATCCTGCATGTAAATTCTCTTTATGGGGTGCCACGTGGATCTATTCATCATTTCAGATAGAAAACATTCTTTTGCTGGATTGGGTTGCCCCCCTGGTTCGGCGGTACGCGTGGCTTTGTTGTGTAATCTTGCCTATAATAGTGATGATGAGGTTCTTTTGATGGCGGGGAGATGACACGTGGCGGGATCACGTAGGTGTCTTAGTGTTTTGCTTAATCATAATTAGATTCCGCTAGTGACACGTGGCAGGATTTAATGGCTTCGCCGTATTTTCTCCCTATCAGGAAACAAATCCCGGAAAGCGCAGGATCAGAGTACAGAAAGGGAGGCTAGAGGCTCTTCTCGGAGATTTAAGTTACCTTAGTTGTTAAAAGAACCGTCGGCAAATCACTGAACGTGCTGCTTCCTAATTAATCGTTGCAAAACACTCGTGTCCTGTCACACTAGGGACTGGAAGAGATAAGCGTAGGGAGAAGCGCAGAGGGGGAGGGAGAGAATTGAGAGGGCATAAGTGGCAAAAAAATAAGGAAAAAGAAAATTCTATTTTGAATAGAGTTTTCTTTTCCTTATTTTCCAGCCACTTCTTTCCCTCTCCTCACTTATGCCCTCTCAATTCTCTTGTCTCCCACACACCTCCTTGCCCCTCCCCCACTACTTGTTAAACCTATCCATATTCTATGGAAAAAATTTCCATGGCTGCGAAACATGATCATGGTATTTGAAAGCAAAGTATATATTTTTTTTCATAATGTCAAGTGGATAGAATGCATAAATATTACACTCAATCTCTACATTGGTTTATGTTCAATTATTAATTTATTTTTTGTCATGTCTGGCTCTCTCAAAAAAAAATTGATGAACTTTTTCAAGAAAAAATCTTTCTAGCAAAAGTCAAGTGGGTTGGAGAATTCGATTTGGATCAAAAACTTTTCGTTGCATTTAGATTTCTGGAATCAAGAATCCTATTCTGATTACCTTGTACATGGAATAGAAAATTTAATTAAGAAAAATATTAATAAAATTTTTACTTTGACGTGCATTTGGATCGGCGGAATCAGGCTTTTGAATTGGGATCTGATTCCAATTCTGCCCATAACCAGCATTTTGGTTCAAAAAATGAATGGAATCAAGGAGGTGGAATTGACCACACTGAGGCGGAATTAAAGGAGATAAAATGCCATGAATCTGTTTCCCAACCTAAGAGGTGGTTTTCTTATTCCACTCCGATCGGAATGGAAGTTTTATTTAAGGATTTTTTATTTTTATTTTTTTTGAATTAAAATTTTAATTTTAATATTTTTATCATACCATGTAAGGGAGAAGCGAAATGTAGATTCATTCCTGATTCTAGGCTTTCTAGCATTACAAATGCAGCCTAAGCAAAGTCAAAATATTACTTCTCGGAGTGATAAACCAATACGGACATCTTTTATTTTCCCACTTCAATTCCATCTCAATGTCAGATAGAATCAGAATAGGTAGTCTGAGACCAATGTCCAATGTGTAATTCCTATAATAGGGGGAAATGATCTGAGCACTACCCTCTTTTGATAATTGCACTAATCCATTGGGTGTGGGACCTTAGTCTGAGATGACTGTGACAGTCCAGCCTGTCAGTGTGATAGGGAAAGGAAAGAAGGGTCACCGCCCAGCCTGTCCACCACCTCCCCACCATCAACGGAAAAAGACACGGCTTACGTGGCACGGTACGGGAAAGAGACGAAAGAGCCTACCAACTAAAACGGAAACACCCCTACCCCTCACCAAAATATCGAATTTACCCCCAACGATAGGGTGTGTTTGGCGTACCGTTTGAAATAGCGTTTAAAACGCCGTTTTGCAAAACGGTGTTTTGCCAAACGGCGTTTTCATGTTTGGTTGGCCAGATCAAAACGGCATATTAAACGGCAAACGGAGGTATTGTGTGTTTGGTTACAAATGCCACAAAACAGAGTTTTAGTGGTAAAATGACCAAAAAGGGCATTGTTTGGTTGGCCTCAATGTAACTCAACTACTCTCTCATTAGGCCAAATATTAAAAGGTCATTAGGATCTCATTCAAACACTACTAAAATTAAACATCATTGCCAAAAAAATACAAAACAAAAGGTATAGGGTATGCTAAAGAGGAGGTGGGAAATCATTTTCAATTCAGGAAAAAACAGACAAGTTTCTCACATGGTGATGGGTAGGGTAGTGGACTAGTGGGTCCCACTATCATATCTTAAAAAAGTGGGACCCACCTTTTGACTCATAAATACACGATATCCTCATAATTTTGCAGGTGGCCCCACTATCTTTCACATCCAGATTATTTGCCGGTGGGTCGGCCGATAAACTCTGGTTCCGCCCACTGCCTATCTTTCACGGAGCCATTACGAGACGTGTAATCCAGTAAAAGAGAGGTCTTTTTTCAAAGAATTGTGCATGTATAGAAGGCCCCTATGGTCATATTTGTATGGCAAGAATTTTGTGGAAAAGTTAGGGAAGGAAAAATATTTCTAAAATTTCTTACTTTTTTTAGGCTTGAAAAAAAGATAATCGGAACAAACCCAATTCAAATTTTGTTTAGAGAGACTTACAATTTATGATAATATCCTTCCAAATTAATCATAATCAGAGATTTTGTACGGTGTAATGTAAGCTCTTCCAAAAAAACAAAGGTGTAAAAATGGGTTTGGTGAGGGTAAACATGTAAAAACCCAAAACCCAAAACTCCGTTCAAAACGGCGTTTTGCAAACGGACCTCTCCCCCTCCGTTTGCAAAACACCGTTTTGAGGGTTCAAAACGGTGTTTCAAACGGCGTTTCAAACGGAGGCTGCGCACCCAAACACTCCCAAACGGCCGTTTGGCCTCAAAACGGTGTTTCAAACGCCAAACGGCGTTTTAAACGGTACGCCAAACACGCACTATGGCGTTACGGTGTACACTGAAGAGTGAAGACGTAGTACCCCCCATTTCTAAAAAGAAAAAGAAAACGGTAACACACCTGGGGCCCGCTTTAACTGCTGGCGAAAACAGGACCCGTTATGCATAAAAACACGGGTACTTATTACGCTACAAGTGAAAGAAGAGGCAAAGTGAGGGAATCTTTTATCTATCTATCTATTATATTATAGTAGGATGGGGGTTTCACAGCCTCTGCTTCAGTCTGACGTGGCGCCCTCCCTTCAAACGATGCAAAGAAACCCTCTCCTCTTCTTTTCGACAATTTTCTCTCCTTCTCACAAAATTCTCCCCTGACGACTTTTTTCGGCAATTTTCTCTCTCTCTCTCTCTCTCTCTCTTTCTCTCACTATTTTCGTTGAAAACTTTTTTCATTTCTCCGGTAATTTTCTCTCATCACTGAGGCTCTGTTCACTTGTTTCTTTAAGAAAGGAAAAGAAAATGTTTTCCAGGAATTTAACGTGGCATTCGGAAAAGAAATACAGGGAATCTGTGCAGGAAAAAGTTTCCTTAGACTGTTCACTTGTGTTGGAAAAGGTTTTTAGGGAAACTACTTGCCCTTCTTTTTGCACTAGTTTTCCAGGAAAATGAAATCCATGTGTTTTTTGTCAAAAATGAAATCTCTAATGCTCTGTTTGGTTGCTTGTAGATATGGCTGGGAGAATATGTAAAAAATAAGTCAAAGAGAATTAGACAAGAATGGAAGAGAATGGAAGATGGGGAGAATATTAGGAGGGAGATTTGCGAGTAGTGTTTGGTTGCGCGAGGAAATTAGCGGAAGATGTAGGGTGTCATTATCAAAATATAAGTGGAAGAGAGAGAAAAGTAAGAGAGAGAAATAGAGAAAAAGAATAAGGCAAGAATTTTTCTAATTCCCCCACCAAATTTTTTTATTTTGGTGAAAAAAGGGGAGAAGATCATGGGGGGCATTTCCGCCACGTAGGTGCCACCTAGGATAAAAACCAATAATGATGTCTAGAAGTTGTCTAGTGGTCAAAGGGGTAAATGACAACCAAACATGCTTTGAGGAGATCTCTGGGAGATCTCATGCATTTGAAACTCCTACAATCTCCTCAAAACAAGCAACCAAACAGAGCATAAATGGTGGGAAAATGGGCTTTTCCATGTCATTTTTTGCTTTTTTGCAAATATTCCACATGTGTAATTCTATTTTCCCTGGAAAGCAAGTGAACACCAGAAATTCTATTTTATTAAGGTCTTGTCAGGGGAAAATAAGCTGTTTTCCAGTAATTTGCTTTCTAGGGGAACGCAAGTGAACAGAGCCTAAATTCTCTCCCTAACGACTTTTTTCGGCAATTTTCTCTCTCTTACTATTTTCTTTGAAGACTTTTTCTCACAATTTTCACATGGAATTGACATTTCAAAATCTCAATTCGAGTGCAATTGCATATTGAGATTCTCTTTATCAGTGTACTTAGATGTAAGAGCTTTAATGTATTTCATGTCCCTCAAATTCTTCATCAGTGGTGATTTCTGTCCTCTATATTTGCTTTTATAAGAAAAGTGGCCAATACTTCACGTTCAGAAGTCAAACGCCCGTCACTCATGCATCCAAGATTGTTTCTTAAAATCCTAATGCTCTGTATGGTTGCCAGGTTTTTTTTGTTCCCGGGAGTCAAGTGGGAGAAAAAACATACCTGGGAGATAGGTGGGAAAAAAAGTCCTGGAAGTATCCTGGTAAAATAAAAATCCCATGTTTGGTTATGTGGGGGAAAAAAAATACCCTGGGAGATATGGTGGGAAAATAAAAAACCTTTGTTTGGTTGCTTGAACTGTTGGGTAGAAAAAAATTCTTCTCAAGCATATTTTTGGTTCCTGAGTTTATTTTTGTTCCTGGGGTTACTTGGGATAGGATGAAAAGGCAATCATTACAAAAGTGGGATTAAAAAATTCACCCCACAAGTAATCATTACAAGAGTGGGATTAAAATAAACCTAGTGCTAAAAGGCAACCAAACAGAGCATAAAACAATCAGGGCTAAATGTAATTTTTTTAATTGATTAGATACTTTATTTTTTCCCACTTCAGTCATTCCTAATCCATCGTATGTTTGGTTTTTTTTTTTTTTCAGTTTTGTTCTTCCTACATTTCAATTGATAGTTTGATACCATTGTAATTACACAGTAGTCTTTGTGCTTCTTTAATATTTGAAACCATTTGTATTTCATTTCATGTTGAAACATAATGTTTGCTTATCTCTACTTTACTGTTGTCTTTGAATAATTCTATATGAAAACGGGGGTTTGATCA
The DNA here is from genome assembly GCF_043159265.1 of Tasmannia lanceolata. Classification (NCBI taxonomy): domain Eukaryota; kingdom Viridiplantae; phylum Streptophyta; class Magnoliopsida; order Canellales; family Winteraceae; genus Tasmannia; species Tasmannia lanceolata. The sequence continues at coordinate 36,310,619 of NW_027518692.1, forward strand.
GCTTTGCATCCCCTGCAGTACGCATTCGCCCCCTTTGTCTTGTGATTGTGATGTCAAAAAGCGTTACAGTTGCCCATGTTCGCGTGACCTGGGGGGGGGGGGGGGGGGGGGGGGGGCGAATGCGTACTGCAGACGGGGTGAAAATATCATATCCCAGAATAAAACGTTGGCAAAATTTGGATTTATGAAATGACTAGATGTAAATTTTAGAAGAAAACAGTAGAACCCTCATTTTAGAAGAGAACAATACAAACTTACTAAGGGCATTTTGGTCATTTAAAAACCAACGAGATTTTTATAAGGCCATCGTGTTTTTGCAACCATGAAAAATTATTCCATGGAATATTCGTAGGCCCGACCATGTGAGAGGGATTGGGAAGGAAGCAGAGTTAAAGAATTGTGTGGGTGGTGGGGACTCAAAAAAAAGTGAAAAGAAAATATGTTTAATTGGTTCTTTTGGAGCTTTTCATACTCTCCACTCCCACCCTCTCAAGTCGAGTCTCTCCATCTCCTACGAATCTCCCAACACCCCCCCCCACCCCAATTGCCCAATTTTTCAAGTCTAAGGGGGGCGCATGCGTAATGCAGGGAGTGAAAATATCATCTCCCTATTTTAAAATGGTGGCAAAACAGGGCCTAGTAAGTATTCTATTCACTCACATAGAATATCAGCCAGCTTATAGAGGGGAAAGAGGGAAGGATACGTGTGCAGATGATGAAATATAGACCAACAACCAAAGAAGAAGAAATACAACAGAAAGAATAATTATAAATAAAATCATTTAACAGATTTTAAATTCCGACAAATGGCCATCTCAATCAGTTAATGGAAAGCCCAAAACAATTCGAAAATGTTAAAAAAATGGATAAAACCCAAATCATCTTTTGAAACCGCTACTGATAACAAACACATTTTCTTTTGTTTCATCTTCTAAATGATATAATAATAAAACACCAACCACCAATCAGGGTGTGGTTCCCGCCGGAGTCCGTGATTCCGGCGGCGGCGTTTGACCGCCAGAACCGCCTTTCGAAGGATCATCCGATGAGTGGCGAAGACCATCATCGGTATCAGTTCGGTTCATATCCTCCATCATGCGGACCACCTCTTGGATTGAAGGTCTCTGGTCTGGAACAGTGGACACGCAGGCCATGGCAATTTGGAGGAGCTGAACCATCTCCTCTTCAATATTCTGATACCGCATCAGCTCCACGTCGAAAACCTCTGCCGTCCATTCTTCGCGGACCACCGATTGGACCCACCTCGGAAGGTCGATCCCTTCCTCACCAAGCGAAGCTTGGTTCGGGGCTTTCCCTGTAAGAAGTTCTAATAGAAGAACTCCGAGACTGTACACGTCAGATTTGAAGCTCACTTTTCGGGTTTCTACCACCTCCGGCGCACGGTAGCCTGCCACCCTGTTGGGAGGGGTTGATGTGCCGAATAATGGGTTCAGTCCGAAATCGGACACACAGGCGTCCAGGTTGGAGCGGAGGAGGATGTTCGAAGACTTTATGTTGCCATGGACGATGTTTCCCGACACGTGTAGGTGTGCGATTCCGCGCGCTGCGCATAGTGCGATCTTCATCCGGTAGTCCCAGTCAAGAGGTGTACGTCCCGATCCCCTGCTTCCTGTACCATTACCAGTACCAACCGCTCAAAAGCAAAATCTATAGATGGACCCAAATAACCTTCACACCAACTTCTAGGGGCTGTTTGGAATCACGGATTTCACAATGTACAATGGAAGTAGGTTGCAGATGTGGGGAAGTAGGAGATTGCTCCTGTTTACAGGTTTTAGAAATCTTAGGATGGAGAGATTTCTAAAACCTGGATTTCTTACTTAAACCCTTCATCTCCAACCTCCTTCCCTTCCCCCACATCTGCAACCTACTTCCATTGTACAATCCAGACTGCTTCCATTGTGAAATCCATGATTCTAAAATCCAGCTTTCAAAAACTAAGAAATTATATGGTTGTTTCGACCTTATCGTGGGGCACACACATTGGGTCTCACCTTTGATTGATCTGAAACCTCTACTTAGTAGGCATTGCTTTGGAACTCAATAACGAAAAACCAGGCCAATCAGGAAACCTTAATATCTAAAATTTTGTAATTTTTTTGCCGTCCACGTTCAATAACTAAAAACCACACACAGGTGGAAGTTAGAATCAGACAGAAGATCCAAAGCAAGGCTTATCAAGTCAACGGTTGAGATCAACGAAGTGTGGGACCCACTATGCCCATGGTGAGAATGACCGAGATGCCCTCGCTGATTTCATTGATTAGAGAGAAGAATGTCGCGGTTTTATAAAATTGAAAGAACATATTAAGACGAATTACGCACAGTAGGGGTGTGTCTTTATCAAATTTTCGACTGAAAAGTTGGTGAATTTAAAACCCACCACAGAAAGGGAAATAATATATCCATATTTCCATACCGCTCTCTTCCCCGGGCCACCCCCTCTAGTGAATTTGTAACTACGCATTATACACCACAGGCCACAGGGGGGTGGCCCGGGGAACAAAATATGAATCAAAAAGAAATGAGGAGCATGTCGGTCGCGCAAGAAAAGGAATAAAGGGTGGTGGTTAGCGATATCCAGCTAGATAAAATCACACAGACATAATTTTGCACCCATTCATTTTTTATAGATACACCCCCAATTACTTTCAAGTTCAATTCCGGCAACTCCTCGGGAAATGTAACAGCCACGGGAAAATTTTGACAGAGAGAGAGAATACGGCGATTGAAGCCGTGAGAAAATTCAAATGACAAAAATACCCTTAATAAATAGAAATGCATGAGCCAAATAATAATCTCGTATTTTCTAAAATAGTCAAAAAAAAAAAAAAAAAAACAGAATTTCCATGACTGAAACACAAAAACCTCACAGAAATAACTTAAAACACGAATGAAAATCAAAATCGTACCGTGAAGAAGAGCAGATAGACTTCCGGCCGCCATGAAATCAGAAACGAGAAGCTTCTCATCTTTTGAATAATAAAAAGCCCTTAAAGGAACCACATTATCGTGCTGTATCTTCCCCAAACCCTCCATATGCAATTCAAATTCCTTCTTCGTAACCACCACATCCTTCAATCTCTTAACCACCACAGTTGTTCCCTCCTCTAACACAGCCTTATACGAAGTACCCACACTCCCTTTCCCCAAAACCTCTGCAGAAGCTCTCAATAAATCCTCCAAATCAAAATTATAAATCCCTCCATCAAAAAATACCAATCTATTCCTCTCACCCTCTGTTCCCCCACCTCCAATTTCATCCTTAGACGACGACGTTCCCGCCTCCATCACCGGCACTGATCTCACCGGAGCCTTCGCCGGAGCAGTCTCCGGCCGTCTCCGGCGTCTCAAACAGAGAATTAAAATTAGAGCTAACAGAATTAGAAGAAGCAGACTCGACCCGACGGAAATTGCGATAATGGCCGCCGTGGAGAGCTTTTTAGACCTTTTTCGAGGTGGGTTTGCCGGAAAATTCGACCCCGGAGAGGGGGCCGGAGATGGGAAGAATGGGTTGCAGGGTGGGAGTGGCCCGCCGCAGAGATCGATGTTGCCGGAAAATGAAGATTCCGGGAATCGGATTAGGGTTTTGGGTATGGAACCATTTAGATTGTTGTTTGAAACGTTGAAATTTGTTAGGGTTTGCATATTTATGTTGGGGAGAGTGCCTGAGAAGGAATTATTCTGTAAGAAAATTCCGGTGAGGTGGGTGAGATTGTTGATGGAAAAGGGTATTTCTCCGGTGAGATTATTGAAGGAGAGATCCAACCGAGTCAACCGAGTTAACTGAGTCAAACTCGGAGGAAACTCGCCTGAGAAAAGATTGTCTTGTAGGTAGAGATTGCGGACGAGTTTGAGGTTGGAAAAATCTGAGGGGAGTTGGCCGGAAAGACGATTAGATCGGAGGCTGAGGACTCGGAGTTCGGTGAGACGGCCTAGGGTTCCGGCCGGAATCTGACCCACAAGGCCAGTGCCGGGGAGGTGGAGGTAGATGACGTGGGTTTGATTTTCGTCGCATTGTACGCCGACCCAGTTGCAAGCTGAGTCGGACGAGTTCCATTGGAGGCGATTTTCATGGGGGGTTTGAGAGAGGAAGGATAAGAGAGCTTGTTTGTCCTGAGTCGGCTCGGATGCAACTCGCATTGAGAGGAGGTAGAGAAAGAGGAGAGATGAGAAATAAAAAGAGAGAAAAGGAGAGTTTGGGGAAAATGCCATTGGGAATTTGGAAGGTGGATTGAAGAAGAGAAAATGGGAGTGGGTTTTATTAGAGAGAAAGGGAAAAGGGTGGTTTGTGTTGGGAAAAGGGAAGGAAAGAGGTTTTCCGACGAGAAGCCATGAGAGAGAGAGAGAGAGAGAGAGAGACTGTGGAAATAAAAAGGGGTTGTGAGAGTAGCAGGTATCACGAGGCGAAAAAGGTAGAAAAGCTGAAATAGAATAGAAAACTATAAGAAAAGTTTCCATTTTAGTTTTTTCTTACCAAATACAGAGACCCAACTCAGATAATACAAAAGAAACAAAATAGGCTGCTACTGATGTTACCACTTCCATGTATTAATAAATGAACTAACTCATCTTGTCTTTTATTAACTAAAGGCCTGATACGCAAATATCAAAACTTGGCAGTGCTTATAACAATAGCTAAAACATATAAAACTAAGAAAAGGTCCGTTATTTTCAATATCTCGGAAAGGGATTCTGATATTTGCACTGCCATGTTTTGATAATTGCACAAATTAAGCTTGTCATTTCTTCTTTAATTAGCTTAGTGGGCTGTTCGGGAACTGTAATTTCAGCTGTTTAAGAAATAAAAAAGAAGATGAGTTAGTGCAATTATCAAAACATGGTTGTGCTATCATCAGTGGCCATAAGAAAATTGAAAAAAAAAAACTGTTTTCCGTTCTATAACCGTTCTAAACTTTTATTAAAACCGAAACGTATAGAAATGGAAAAACGTTTTACAGTCTGTTTTTTTTTTTTATTACAGATGGGGAAGTGATATATTCTCCCCTTTTCTTCCGTGGGACAGTCTCATCTAGGGTATTTATGACTACTCTTTTACACGACAAGAGGCTGTCCCAGGGAAGAAAAGGAGACGAATATATAGGATTAAATTTGGAAGATAAAACTAATTGCATAAAGGACGAAATTACCCTTTATAACTTCCGAAGTTATACCAAAGATCAAGAAACGCGCTTTTTACTAGAAAAGAAGTATTTATTATAAATAATCGATACACAGATCTCCTCCTAATTGTGACCCGAGAAATTATGTTTACACTCTGTCCGTTTGTCTTATATGCGAAAGATAAAGAAGTAAAGAATCTATCAGTTAAGACAAAGTGAGAAGAATGATTGGGTGGGCGCAATCTGTTTGGAATATAGTGAGACACATCTTTGTTTGATATAATGGGTCTTATGCTGGATCTCCAATGGCCCCAACATGAAAATAGGCAGATTCTCAACATGTAAATAGGTAAATTCTCTTATGTAAATAGGTAGATTTTCATTAGAACTCGTTTTAGAAGTGTTTTCCTTCATTTAATTTGATGTTATTGTGTAATAATTCCACCCAAGAATGCATTCTCACAAAATGATAATGGCTCAAATTCTAATTTTTTTTATGGAAATATATTAACTTCAAAATATAAAAATATGTAACTTGACAATTTAAAGAAATTGGCCACTAGGAGTGTTAATGGACTCGGACGGTCCGATCAATCCAAAGGATCCGAATGCCAGTGAAACAAATTTGGGTACAATAGTCGATTTGAACCATGTACATTGGATCTATATCCAAAGGTTCAACATTATTTAGCATCGTGAAATCCGATGGAGCGTTCGAAAACCGAAGGGGGGGGGGGGGGCGCCAATGTGTGAAAAAACCCTTCAATTTTTCATTTATTTGTATCTATTAATGGGGTATGTTATATAAGGAGCAATGATAGATATAAGCTCCCTTGCATAAAGAGCCACAAAAGGGCTCTTCATTGGATCCACGTCATTTTCAGTTACATTTTAAAATTAGTTGAAAAGGTAAAATCAGTTACATTTGATGAGGTGGATCCAATGAAGAGCCCTTTTGTGGCTCTTTATGCAAGGGCTCCCTTGTATCTATCATTACTCATAATATAATATTTAAAATATATACTCAGAACAACGAACAGTTTTTTATTTTACTTTTTCTTCTTATTATTTCAAGGACCAATAACCAATGGGGAACAAACATTAGGCAAAATTATCAACAAGAACCATGCTTTTCAAAAATATCAACTAGGGACAAAAGGGGTCTTGTCAGTAAAAGCTGGACGAAAATGCCCTTTGGCATTTACAACATGTTTTGACCTTGTTTTTTTCTTCTTTCCTCTTCTTTTACTTTTCCAATATCACCTTTTTTTATTTTTTACCCTACTAGTCATCTTCTTCCTTGTTCAGCCACCATTGTTGTTGGCAAATATTGAAAACTTGAATGTTGAGTTCTTACCATCTATCTTTTTGTATTTATTTTGTTTTTTTCTTTTTTTAGGGTTTTGCACTATTTTTCATCCCTCTGTTTTTTATTTATCTTGTTTAGGGTTTAAGCGATTTGTTTTTTAGGGTGAGTTCTGGAGATAATGCATGGATGGCTTCACTCACTTTTTTGGAAGACAAGTGGTTGTATAAGAAAAGGTTGATGAATGGATGGCTACACATTTTTTGATTTACATAAAAAAAAAAATGTAATACATGAAGCACATTTAATGAAAACAACATCCATTTCTTTTGTTATTTCTATCATGAGCAGAATTGTAATGCCATTAGAAGAGTTGCTATAGGCATGGGGTTTTGTAGCAGAAGGGGTTTATCCTGGAAGGGGGTTAGTAACTCTCAAAAGTAGGGTTACCAATTTTCGAATGGGCTTATCAAGTGTTTGAAAATTGGCCGAGAGTACCGGAGTTTTGGAAGAGGGTTTTCAAGTCTCTAGGATTGGGGTTATCTAGTATAAAAAATGGGGTTACCAATTTCCAAATTGGGTGATCAAGTCCCTGAAAATTGGCCAAGGGTACTAGAGTTTTGGAATGAGGTTTTCAAGTCTCTGGGATTACGGTTATCTAGTATCAAAAATGGAGTTACCAATTTCTGAATGGGCTTATCAAGTCCTTGAAAATTGGCCGAGGGTACTGGAGTTTTGGAAGAGGGTTTTCAAGTCTCTAGGATTGGGGATATCAAGTATCAAGATGGGGTAACAAATTTCCGAATGGGCTTATCAAGTCCCCGAAAATTGGCCAAGGGTACCAGAGTTTTGGAAGGGGGTTTTCAAGTATTTGGGATTGGGGTTATTTAGTATCAAAATGGGATTACCAATTTACGAATGGGCTTATCAAATCCCTTAAAATTGCCCAAGGGTACTGGAGTTTTGGAAGGGGGTTTTCAAGTCTCTGGGGTTGGTGTTATCCAGTATCAAAATGGGGTTACCAAATTCCGAATGGGCTTATCAAGTCCCTTATGAACACGTTTTTACTTCCTGCTTTTTTTCATTCGTTCATTTTCACATTTTTTGTTCTTTCTACCGTACAATTCATCTTCCTCATCCTCCATTGAAAGGGAGAAGGAGAAATGCAAAACCCTAAAACAAATGAAAAATAAAACCTAGATATTGAGGGATAGATGGGAATGAACTCACGTTTCAAATTTTCGAGTTTTCCCGCCTCCAATGATGGCTAAATGATGAAGAATATGACTGGTAAGGTAAAAAAACAAAGTTGAAAATGAGAGTAAAAACAAAAGAGGGAAAGAAGAGAGAAGAGGGAAAAGTGGAAAAACAAAACGTGTTGCTTATGAAAAGGGCATTTTCGTCCAGCTTTTAATGACAAGACCTCTTTTGTCCCTCGTTGATAATTTCTGAAAAGCATGGGTCCTGTTGATAATTCTACCTAATTTTTGTCCCCCATTGGTAATTGATCCTTATTTCAATTACAATTCTCATCTCTTTCATGTTTCTTCTTTCTTTCCTCTCCTAACCCCCAAGCTTTAATCATGTACAAGGACATGGACTGTCCAATTTGAAATGGGCCCTAACCCAGACTATGAAAGTAAGATCCAAAAAGCACTCTGAAAAGAATCCTAGACCATTCCAACGGATCATGACAAAGCTTAAAGTTCGAAATATTTTATTGTTGAGAAAAAGTGAATTTTTCTACCTTGTTTATAATTTTGAAAGAATAACAAGAAACAGAAAAGAATAAAAAATTGAAATGATGGAATCAGAATGAGTTCCCCTCATAATTGGGTGCCAAATGCCAGCAATCATAACACCCCCTCCTATTGCTGTCTTACACTATCACATTTCTCTCTTTATATTATTACATTACACCTTCATCGTATATCACTAATTTAAATGAAAATGGAGTCCGAGAGAAGCTATGATCTTACAGAGACAAGGCCCCACGCAGACACATATCAACCGTCCGCGTGGTGGCCCCATAGACCATAGTTAGAAAGAAATCTCGTCAGATGACCCTATTTTATCAAGCGAAAGCAAATGTGGGATTAAAACAGTGTATTAGGGAGTGAAGCTCAAACTGAGTCTATACAAGGAAAGCGATTCACCATGTCTATACAAGCAAAGATATAAGAAAGCGTGGAGAAATTGGCAACCACTGAATCTTGAGATACGGAAGAAAGATTTCCACTTTTTCTTAGTGCCTATACTTTGAAGTAGAGAACTTTCCTCGTTTAGTTTGCCTCAGTAACCAAACAAAGAGGAAGAGAAAATGTTCCACAAGAAGTATTTTTCTTGGAAAACAAACTTGGCCTTAGCGACATTCCCAGACCAAGTCAGAAATTGATGTTGCAGAATTGTTGACACCAGTCAACCTACCAATGCACATGCACGTATATGCAGTAAAGTGTTGTTGAGAGTAAAGTATTGTTGAGAGTGGGTGTATTACATAGTGGATAGGTAACCTCTGTTGCATGACAAAATCCTGATACTTCCTAAATAATACATACATGATTTTATAAGTACAATTATAATATTTGTTAGAGGTATCCTATCTTCCATGGAAGACCAAGATAATTTTGAGTGTTAAAACTCCTTTTATCGTTGCTAATATAGCATTGAAATCCCTGGAAACTACCAGGGATGTCTCCAACTCCTGCAGACGTGTCACCCTTGTCCTTATGAAATATAATTCAAACCAGATTTTTTTTCCATCTGTTTTTCGTTGTAAACTGAAAAAAGAAGAGCAGAAGCACTGCTGAGAAAGATTAAAGAACGCAGCCTAGTTTCTGTCAAATCCCGTTATAAAATCCCATCCAAAATGGACATGGCCGCCGCATATGTTACACTTGAGACCATCTCATGAAAACTCAACAACTACAAACTACACCCACCATGACAACAAAAATCAAAAGAAAACAAGCATATCCCCTCATCAATAAAATCTAATTCACCTGAGAACAGAAAAAAGGATAAAAAAAAAAAAAAAAACTGGAAAACTTACCCACTTCTTTCAATTCCCCAAGCTATCCAAGAAGCTCTGCAACTCTTTCAGACCCTCGGCCGATATACTACGCTGCACCCTTGGCCGTGGTGATGCCAAGTTAGGCGGCGGCTTCGAATGAAAGCACACCACTACCACAGCTAGATTGTCTCCACTCTTCCTCTTAAGAGCTTCATCCACCAGCTCCTTACAGCACATCACTGGGTCATTGTGTTCTTGGAGCTTCCGACGGGCAAAGTCCACCGCATTTTGGCTCCTGAAAACATCCCAAATCCCATCACAACCCATGATAAAAAACTCATCCTCTTCTGTCAGTCTCATGTTCTTCAGTTCAGGCTCTGCGCTCAAGGGCCCACCGTCCCGATCCTTCATCCCTTCCATGTGCCAGTCTCCCAAGGCACGGGCCACATTAAGTTGCCCGTTGAGATAGCCATCATAGACATAACCTCCAGATGCTTCAATCCTATTCTTCTCTCTGGTGCAGACTGGTTTGTGATCCCTTGACATCTCAATTGCTTTGCCCCGACGGCAGAGCACCGCACGGCAGTCTCCAGCGTTTGCAACCACCAATGACCTGCCACCAGGACAAGAATATAACCATGTTTGGACCCTTCAATATTGACGATACAAGAACACCCAAAGTTAAGCAAGAACCACAAATTGAGACTAAAATAACCTAAAATTAAACACCTAAAAATAAGATATAAATTATTTGGTGTCATTTGCAAATACAACACAACAAGGTTTAATACCATTGTCACTAAGTCACTGGAACAATATTTTGGTAAATTCAGAAAGATGGTATGCAATGATAACAAACTCTTTAGAGAGAAAAAAAAAAAATAGGAGAAGCATGACCTTCCAACAACAAGAGCGGCCAATGCAGTGGTACCGGATGCAAGAGCTGCGTCCACAGAGCAAGCTTCCGCAAAAGCAGTGTCCGTCTGTAGAAAAGCAGAAGCAACTGCCCTCTCAATTTCTATTGGGAAATCTTCATCCTTTATTATGAATTTCGGCAGATTGTTGCAGGCAAAGTCAGCAGCATGCTTTCCTCCATGCCCATCAAAAACCTGGCCCGACAAAAATTTAAGAAAACGTAAATTGGCAAAGTACTAAAAATGATTTGCATGATGGCTAAAATTGCAACAGAAAAGCAAAGTTATGACTGACTACCGTTGTTCTTAGACAGACTATCCAGAATGACCACCTGATTTCATGCCCACTAGGCCGAAATTCAGGTATCAACAAATGATGATGAGTCCACACTTTGTGAAATAAGGAGACCTTGAGAATTCTCATGGGAGGTAGCAACATGGATGTTTTGGTCTTTACACAAGGCATATTACAAATTTACAATCATGTCCCAACTGATTAGGGGGTATTTTTATTGGGGACACAATTTCGAAAAACCATTTGTACAGGCTGAGTAAAAGATAGAGGAAATACCCCATAGAAGGCACTGGGTCCTTCGCTGAAACTATCCAGCCCATAGTCATGCACAAAATTATCAACACAAATATATGCATCCTCCATGCTCTTCCGGTACCCGATATCAGCCCAACCACCAGAGCGAACAATTGGAAAGAACTCCGTCCCACAACCTTCTATACCCTTCTCAGTCTCAACAGGAACTCCTGTCTTTATCTGCAAAAGCTCTGATCAGTAACTCAATCTAGAAAAGCAATAAAAAAAAAAAAAAAAAACTTAGCCATCATCATCATTTTCTCGTTTGATAAGCATGCTTGATACCTCAAAGACTTTAAGGGTAGAAGCAATAAACTGTGCAAACTTGCTCCAGCAATTTCTTCTATATCAATTGTCCTTGTCACGCGATAAAAAGTTAACGGCAAAGAACACCAATCCCCAAGACAGTTGCCAAAATCAGCAACAACATGAGAATATGAAAACACTTGCAATGGTATAAGAGAAAATAAGACATAACACCACGGAAAATATATACTCGAGAATATGAAAACACTTGCAATTATATAAGAGAAAATAAAAGACATAACACCCCAAAAATTATATTTTTCCAGCCACACATGGAAAACAACCTCAAAGAAAATGAAGAAAGATGGGGAAAGAAATTGGAACCAAAGAGAAATGGGTAGCACACAAGGGAAGTGGCCATGTGAAAAAAAGTAGAAAGAGAAAAAAAAGCGGAAAAGGACAAAACTAAGGCCGTTTAGATACACGGATTTTAGAATTCGGGATTTCTTCAAAATTGTAGATGAGAGACAAGAGAAGAAGCGGACCAGCCGTCGTTTTCTGACTTCTCAACCTTCTTTCCGCAAAAAAGAAGTCTGGGTCTTCTGCTCGTTTCTGTTGGAGTTGGGTGGCCATTATGTAAGCGTCTTCGCTCATATTGTTCTTCCTCTTTGCTTTCAAACAAGATTTCACTTGGTCTGCTGACAACAGACCGGATGCTCCATCAGATAGAACATTAACCGTTTTTACAATACCAGCAGTCAGTAGCAGATCATCCCATGTTTCCAGGTTTTAGAAATCTAAGGATGCGGGAGAGATTTCTAAAACCTGAATTTCTTACTTAAAATCCAAGAAATGCTGTCAGGACAGCATACGGCAGCTTGATCATGAACCCTCGTTTACACTGTTTTCAAACTAAAAACCTGGATTCTAAAATCCACATATCCAAACGGCCCTAAGGGTCCTTTTGGATGTTCGTAATTTAAAGGGAGGGGTGGTAGAGCAATAAAAAGAAAAAATAATGTAGAATTAAAGTAAAAAATAATGAGCATTTGGTTGACAGAAAAATGAGTGGGGTGAGTCAAAATAAACCCAAGCCAAAACCGATGAACCTCGAAGAGGTGGAAGGTCTAGCACGAGCTTGATGAGCTTGACCCGGACACATCCGTGAACTATTTCGACGAAGAGGAAGAAGACGACCTGGCAAAGGTCCTCGAATCCTTCAACAAGGAGCAGCTGATAGAGCTCCCCGGCAACGCTTCCAAAAAAGATCCCAAACTTCAAGAGTGCAACGTCTTTTGACAAGGTCACCAAAAAATCATAGGGTTATGGATTCCTCCTTTTTCAAGCAACGCCGAACAGCTCAAAAAACCTCAAAAAAACCTTAAAGCAGCCACGGGCTATCCTCAACCACAGCATCACTAACAGGAAACCCTAAAGAGGAAGATCTATGTCGGCAATGTTCATTAGGAATTGACGACGAAGAGACTTTTTTCATTCATCCTCACTTCCAATCTGTTTATACGAAAACCAGATCGTCAGAATTCCATCAGAGGAGTGTGATTTTACCCTCACAGGAAGCAGCAGCAGCTGTGATCGCCCCATTTTCCCCTCACGGCATGCAGTAGCAACAGAAAACCACGGTTCTAAGAATGAGGAGAAGTCATCTTCGTTGCCTGTCTATGATGAGGAAAACTTCGATAGGGTTTCCAGGATGAAGAGCACAGCTTCTGTCAAATGCAAGGATTCGCACCTTCTAGTTATTTCAAGTCACTTACGGTGACATCTACGTCCAAGAGCTTCCCAATGAGAGTAGAGAAGCAGAGACGCAGAGCCGCCCAACTTTCCCTTTCTGTTTCCACGTTTTTCCTGTCTATTCGAGAGGAAAGAGCAACTGCTCTTATTTGGAAAATACAATGTTGACCGGGACTGCCGGACAGGCAGGGAAAACAGCCCGAAAGCTGTTCGGAATAAGAAAATGACGTCATTTTCCCTCCCTTCCCAAGAAGAACTGGATTATGGTGACAACCAAACAGTGCCTGAGGGTCTGTTTGGTAGCCATAAATTAGGGCTTGGCGGGGTTTTATGCTGTTCTTTAGGTGTCATATCAGCCAAATATGGTGTTTGGTTGCCAAAGGCAATTTCAAAAGCCCGGAATGATCTTGCATTGCCGGGGGACCCACATGGTTGCTGTGTCGCAGCCCCAAAAACGAACGCAAAATAGGTGAGTTTTTTTGCGTAAACCCCCTGGATTTGTTGTATGTCATTGAAACTCAAACAAAATGCTTCCCCTAGATTATGCTTCATCTCTCTACCACAATCCCGAAAGAGATCGTCAGATATTGCGGGTAAATCCTGTGCACGGACCATTTTGCGTAGGGGTGCAACTCGGGTCGAGTTCAACCCGAAAAAAAGGTCGGGTCGGGGTTGGGTTGACTTTTCCCAACCCGGGTTGAGGGTTTGGCAACCCGACCTGAGTGTAACGCGACATTAAGTCAACCCGGGTTGAGTTCAGGTTGAGGGTTTGGCAACCCGACCCGAGTGTAACGCTACATTTTTAATGATTTTTATTTTTTTAAGCTTAAAATCTCGGGTTGGGTCGGGTTATGTCGGGTCGGGTTCGCGGGGGGGGGGGGGATGGGGGGTTCCTCGGATCAGGTCGGGTTTGGGTTGGAAAAAGGGGTTCCTCAGTTGCACCCCTAATTTTGCGCTGACCTCCTCTCTGCTGCTCAAGTAGGTCATTTCACTCATTTTTCTGGAAAAAGTTCTACCGTTCGCTTCATAGAAAAACCATTTCTCTCGTTCTCACATAAACCTATTTTGGAGCCCTCTGCATTTCAATATCTGACAAATTCTCTCGTTCTCTTCAGAAAAACTATCTCGCATTCTCACAGAATAGCCCTTTTCGAAAATAGAAAAAGTTTCAGAAGACCGATCTAAAAAACCTATTTCAGAAACCTCTACATTGGAATATCTGATGATTTCTCTCCTTCATTCCACTAAAAAGAAAAATCGATAAGAGGAAGGAAGAGGTTAGTGGAGGAAGACAAGTTTCAGGTTAATTTGACGATTTCTCTTGTTCTCTTCACAGAAAAAAAAAAATCGGCAAGAGGAAGTAAGAGGTGTGTGGAGGAAGTCAAGTTTCCTGGTGAAACTTATTTTGTAACTGTGAAACAACTAGTTACTCCAAAACCTTAACCTGTTGGAGATGTTATTTAATCTTTTATAGTTTAAGGAGGTGTTACTTAATCTTTTATACTTTAACACTCCCCCTCACGCGTGACCCTTCTTTTTAGGGTTGGCCTACACGTGGCCCCTCTTTTTGGGATTGGCCATTGCATGTGGATTTGCTATCAAGGAGTTTGAACCAAGGACCTTTGCTTTGATACCATGTGAAACTACCAGTTAGGGCTGGCAATTTCACCCGAAAAAGCGGGGATCCGCCTCGCCCCGCCCCGTTTGGGGAGGGGATTCCCCGATTTGAAAGGGGAAGGGGAAGGGGAAGGGGATTATAAAAATTCCCCGGTGCGGGGAGGGGAAGGGGAAGGGGAAGGGGATGGAGTTGTCCCCGCCCCGCCCCGCCCCGCTAATCAATGCCATTTTTTTGTAAATTTATAAGTGTTTTTTTTAAGGAAAACTACTAGAAACTCTGTGGATCGGCTACAAGATTCCCCCAAACATAAACTTAGCTTGTCTTTTCCTTTTAATTAGCTTCTGAGAGCATTTTGGGAACTATAATAACCTTTTCACAAATGTTGAAATAATAAAGACAAGCTGAGAGCCTGAGACGCTGAGTGTATGCAATTATCAAAAAATCGTAGTGCAACAAAATTTTAGGGTTGGATTGCAGGTTTTAATTTTCAACAAGAAAAATTTAGCTACTAGAAATTTGTTTCATGTCAGCACTAGACTGAATTGCAGTTAAAGAAATAAGTCATTTGTTGATTTTGTTCTCTTCTCCATTCTCATTTCTCATGCTCATCTGGGGGTTAACATGCTATACAGAATGAACTAATGAACATTATTTTGCGTGTGTGAGCGCCCACTTATGGACTTTTAAAGTTCATTGTGACTACTGAAATAGTTACTTTTTGCACATTGGCTGTCTGTTAATGAAGGTAATCCTGGTGCTCATTTCCTATTTATCATTCCATAATTTATGCAGAAAATTGCTGAAAGATGAGGTCCTGTTGTTATTTATGTTTGTTGTCTCATCCATGCATTTCTGATTTTGTCCATCTGTTTGTTGATCACATGAATAGAATCATAGCATTCATCACAATATTGTCTATAATGGACGTAGAAGAAAGAAGCTATGTTTGCTGGTTTGATTGGGTTCCAAAGAGGGGGCGGGGCGGGGATTTTGTCCCCGAAGGATACGGGGAGGGGAAGGGGAAGGGGATTAGATATTCCCCGCGGGGAGGGGAGGGGGATTCCCCACCATCCCCGCAGAGGGGAAGGGGAAGGGGAGGGGGAAAATTCCCCGCAGAGGGGAAGGGGAAGGGGACCCCAACATCCGGCCCCGACCCGCCCCGTTGCCACCCCTACTACCAGTTACTCCAAAAGCTTAAGTTGTTGGAGAAGGTGTTATTTAATCTTCTATACTTCTTTTTTTTTGAAATGGTAAATAATTGAATACTTTAATACTTTAAACAGTGGAAACCCAGGTAAGTCACTGGGTTTTCCCATTCCTGTCTCCTCCCTACATTCTACCCATCCCACTTCTACACATGCATCCAAACAAACCCTAAAAGGATTGCAAAAAAAGAAGGGAGAAAGAGAAGGACGGAGAGCTTCAGAAGCATGAAGAGAAAAACCAAACCAGGGAAATGATGGAAGAAGATAATTGAAGGGGACACCACACAATGACACCCACATTGTGTCCGAATCATCCCGCATGGTTCTGTGGAAGGTTCCTTGTCACCCATTTAGGCAACTGGCAGTGGGCACGGTATGAAGTAGTAACTGACCGGATATAAAGAACCAGATCTGATGAAGCACGTATCATTCTATTGTCTCTTAATGCAACTATGAATCTCATGGAGAGTTTGATCCTGGCTCGGGATGAATGCTAGCAAGCAGTTTTCACTTTTCACTACAAAATCTGAAAGTTTATTTGATTGTCAAGATCATATTATAGTGTTCCAAAAGCAGAATAAGCTGTGAATGGCGCATTCCATCGTCAGTTAATTGCTTACCTAAGTGTGGTGCAAGGTTTTAAATGTCAGTTTTGGTGGCGAAAACGGAAACTGAAAAATTTCGGTTTCGGCCGAAATCATGTAAAATTTGGTTTAAAAATTGGTATTTTAAAATAAAAATCGGCAATTTCAGAGGAAATCTAGTAAATTTCAACAAAATTTCGGATTTTGGCGTAATTTTGCCGAAATCATGTAAAAAACGATTCAATGTACTTTCAGTTTTGGACCGAAACCAAAATATTTCGGCCAAAATTTAAAACGATGCAGTGGTGAATCAAACTGGCAGTTCAACCTTGTCAGATAAATGTAAAATAGGACCGAGTAATGGAGATGGATCAGAATAAAGATTCAAGAAACAGGTCATAGAAGAGAGACAGTGCAGTTGTACAGTAATAACTAGACCTAGTGGCAACTGTCAAGTCCTATGACTATCTAGGGTAACACAAGGTGTTCAAAACAACCTGATATGCAATGTTTTGAAAATCGGAATCGAATCGTAAATCGTAATAGGGGTCAAATCGTATCGGATCGTAAATCGTATCGTAAATCGTAAGATTCATTAAAAAATATAAAAAATATGTATAATAAAAAATTATAAATAAATTAAAGAATAAAAATAGCCAATTATTCATTTTTCATCCAAATTCATTAATTCAAACAGAAACTACTATGATTAGCATTCAATATTGTAATATGAATGGTTTGCTGACAAACTTGACACGTACTAATCATCTAATTCTCATCCAAACCCATGCATCTTAGTTAATAATCTTTAAAAAAAGACACAAGATCATATCAATTCTCAAAGTCTCAAACATCAAATGACAAATATCAATCATAAAAGATGGGAATCAATGCTGGCCTTATGATGGTAGTCTCCCACCTCGACTCCCACCTCGATGTGAGTAATGCCCTCAACAAATGCTTTGCGCTCTACTGGTTTGATTCGTTCGAAGTCCTACTCCTCCTCTGTCTTCTTCCTTCTAATGAGAGGGATTTCAGAGGCTTCTTGTAATATAAAAAGGAAATAAGGTCTTTTGAAAGAAAGACATATTTTCTTTTATACATAACTTTCTTCTTTTTTTTGAATGGTAACAGAAAGAACTTAATTTGGATAAATCGCATTAATCGTACAATTTACGATCGAATCGTAAGATTCAATAAAAAATCGTAAGATTCAGACAAATTAAGATTCAATCATGGGATTCAAATCATTTTGCCTAAGAATCGTAAATCGAACCGTAAATCGTAAGATTTTCAAAACAATGCTGATATGCCACACAAGGAAACCCTCCAATAACAAAACAGAATGAGGGACGGTGTTGTGATCCAAAACTGCCCATCCAACGTTGAGCCTCTAGCTCAATGGTCGCTTTGTTCATAAACCTGGAGGTCGGAGGCTCGATCCCAGCTCACCAAACAAAACAAAAAAGTTCTGATTTGTCAATTAGTAGGTTGGACTACATTCACACAGATCTTCTGCTTAGTGTACCCTATGTCAGTGAAGCTACGCATTTTTTCAAAATATATGCTTTATCTCTGTTTTCCCAAGAAATTGTATATTGATATTTTTTCAATAAAAATTTATGGAACTTCAAAAATTTGAAAATTCCTACTAAAAAAACAAAGAACTTCAGAGTGGAGAAGAATCTCACTTCTTAGGTATTGTTTTATACTACTCTTCTGCACTTTTTCCTTTTAAATGGGATATGCTCGTTGATGAAATTTATTAATATCAAGCGAAATAAGGGTTTTTCAAACTCACCCCCCTCAGATCAGTAATTTTGGGTAGAATCAATTAAACATGAAGCCCTCTCCTTGTTGGGAGTCTTTCTTCGAATACCATGATCTGGAGAGGGCTGGTCGAACAATAGAACATTGTAAGTAGGACTGTAGGAGATCTTCCCTCTATGCTGCTTCCAGGGAGTTTGATCTGCCGTTGACAGTCAGTCCATCACTCATTCTATTCCTTTCTGTCCCATTTGCTCGAACTTCAGACATGTCGAGTGCTGGCTAGTGGGAGGGGCAATCCCAACATTATCCTTTCAAAGCTTATCACACTCCCTGTCTGTTGATTGATAGGATCTGCTAGGAAGCAGGTACCCAAGAATTCCCAAATCTAAGATGTTTTGACCTCAGACCAACTGTTGGATATAAAAAACATTGTTAGACTGTCTGCACTAGTGCCTGCTTATAAACAATCCAATTCGAGTGTATACCAATAAGCTCCACGTGCATCATTGGAACTACAAAAAAAAGGGTTTTCTCGTTATCTCAAGTGGTGAAAAGCCAACGTAAAGATCCTTTTGATGCAGGTCGGGTAGGGATAGATCATTAATCATGCAGCTTTGATACCACTTGATGCAGAACTACCAGCAATGTATAATTTCCAATAAGAATCTTAAGGAATGGATGTAGGTAATCCAACAGTGATTTGATCTGCTATGAGTTCAGGTTGTAGGGATCTGATTCTAAAGGGAAAGGGGGACTTTTTTGCAGTAATTAGGGACTGTTGCGAGGTTTTATGGAGTGTCACAGGTTGTATGGGACTGTTATGGACTGAAGGTGGGCAAGAAATTGCTGCAGTTAATAGGGTTGGAGTGTCACAGGTTGTATTTGGACTGTTATGGGTGAATATGAAAGGGATTAATTGGGTTCTAGGGGCTGTTTTAGTACTGTATGCTGGTAGCTGGTTAAGCAGTCCTAACACTGCAGATACGGTTGCTAGTTAGGATTTAGTGGTTCTGATCCTAGATCAGAGATGGTCGAAGGTCAGACCTAGTACTTAAGGATGTTCAAAGACGGATGGTTTCTTGAGATCAAGGGCATCAAGGGTATAGGAGGAGGAATCAGCACTAAGGATGGAGTATAAAGATGAGGATTTCTGGGCAGTCGCAGGGTAGTAGCAGAGGTTTAAGACTGTAACAGAAGAGGAATAAAACTTCGGGATGTGGGACAGGTGCCGGTAGTAGGAGAAAAGAAGGTTTGGGTGATCTTGGATGGGAGATAGGCAGGACGGCAGCATCTGGAAGTCAATGGTATGGGTGTTGAAGGGAGTTTGGAGGCTCGTAGGTTGGGGTGATGGCTTGTAGGAATGGGAGATGGAAGGCTTTGAAAGCTTAAGGAAGCAGGCATTGCTGTTGTGAGATTGCAAGTAAGCAAATAAAAAATAAGAGAATATTATAAGAGATAGAGAGAGAGAGAGAGAGAGAGGAAAGATGAATACTTATGTGGGGTCTACTCCTAGGCTAGGTGAACACAATAGCTTTGGGGCATAAAAGCTTCTTTAATTCAATAGTTTATTTGGTTTCCTTCTAATGGTCATAGCCCTACAATACTTATAGACCCTTGGTACATGAGTTGCTAAAAAACTCCTAAACCATTTTAGAAAGTAGAATTCGATTCTAAATTAGTCTCAAAATAACTCAACAATACTAATTAACAACTTACTAAATTACTGGCCCCCCTCTCTAATGAATTCCGAATCAAAGAAGGGGCAAATCTAAATATGGTGCGGAAAGACCCAAATCGATATGAATGGAAGATGCCTCTGGAACTTGTTTTTCTCGGCCTATACATGATTGGGCAATCGGGGCGGGGCAATGAGCAAGCAAGAACAAGTCTTTCAATTGAGTTCGTCCTACGGCTTCAGATGGAAGAGGGGATCTAAGCAATCATGAACGAAAACGTGTCAAAGAGAAAGCCCCAAGGATTATTAAATGTAAATCTGTGCACGAACCTATGCAAACTGGGTTAAAATCTGTGGATAGCCTGGTTCCTATCGGCCGTGGTCAACAGGAACTCATAATCGAGGACCGACAAACTAGAAAAATAGGTGATTCTCTTAAATGTAAGTCACTTAAGTCATTACAGAATGACTTCAATGCCCTCACTTGAAAACAAAGGAACTACTATCCAAGGCCAAAAGGGAACAACTAGGGAGTAAAGCATGTGAACTGGTGTGAGTAAGGGCGTCAATTTTGGCTAAGGCTCGGAAGCTCGTTCGAGCTCGGCTCGAATCCTTAACGAGTCGAGCCGAGCCTGATCTAGGCCAAGCTCGGCTCGGCTCGTTAAGAATTTAATATATTTAAATATTATATATATATATATATATATACACACTAAAAAGGTTGTCCAGGGAGTGAACGGGGGAGGCAACATATGTCACTTCATTTTTGGAACCCCATTTGTTACTTGGACCACCCTCCATAGTGTAAAAAAAGTAGTCAAATTACACTAGATAGGGCTGTCCAGGGAAGATGAGGGGTGTGAACTTAATATAACCCGAGCTCGGTAAGGCTCGCGAGCCTGGCCGAGCCGAGCCGAGCCTGGTTCAAGCCCGAGCCGAGCCGAGCTTGGTTCAAGCCCGAGCCGAGCTTTTGAGCTTAACGAGCCGAGCCAAGCCTGGCCAAGCTCGGCTCGTTTACACCCCTAGGTGTGAGGTGGTGTGGACCTCGGATGAAGTGTACAATCCCCACATCTAGGCTCTAAAACAAATAATAAGCTGAAATGAAAGGTTCAAAATGCAAAAATAACAATAAAACCAATATAGAGTCTCTAAAACAATGTGGAACTGTGGTAAATACTAAACAAACGCTACCAAATTCAATAAAATATTGCATAAAAGAAAAATAACACATGTCCAGCAAATAATGACTACATCTAATGTCTAAGATGGCTGGATCACATCTACCAAGATGTGGGAAGGATTATGAAGCATTGCAGAACATGTAAATTATCCAATATAGGTGTAGGACACGGGATTATGTAAACCTCTTTCCCTAGGATCCGATATTTAAAATATATAAGAAGAATTTTGTAAACCTCTTCCCCTGGGATCCAATAATCCAACTATGTAACCTCTTCTAGTTCCAGCATTGCCTTGGCAACACATAAACATGGATTTTGTGTTGGCTCTTCCGCGTACTCAATGAGATTAGAATTTGATCATGACTGTTGCAAATTATTTTTCAACGATGGCCCATTCTCCTCCTTGTAAGAGAAATATAGATGCAAAATGTATTGCCGATTTACTTACAAACAAAACTTTGTGACAGCATAGAGGGCCAGAGTATATTGTATCAGATAAAAAAGTGAAGTTTGTGAGCCATTTTTAGAGCACACCATCGAGGAAACTAGATAGCAATCTCCAATATTCGAGTGCCAATCATCTACAAACTTAGGTGACTAACCACAATTTGGAAATTTTATTGAAAAGCTTGTTAAGTGATCAGATTTTAAGTTTAGTGTGTCCGCTTATAATAGTTCATTTAATCAGATTATAGGAGGTACTCCTTCTGAAGAGGATTAGGGAATCATGTTTTACATTTGACTCTGGTACATGATAGTGTTTGTTTGAGCACCCAATGCAGAGGTGTATGCTGAAGACACTAGTAGTGTGCATGAAGTACATAAAACCATTGAAGCAAATAATGAAATGTACAAGTTACAAACTCACTTGCAATATTGCCTAAAGAGTGTGAGGAAGGTGTTAGAAACATGGGATTTGTGAGGAAGGAATGATTTCCCAAAAGTAAATATCACAAGCTACAAACAAAGAAGATCAAGCCTTGTACGATTCTCGAGAAGGTTGGGCAGAACATATATTTCTTGGGGCTTCCTTTTGATCTTAGCGTGATCTTAATATCAGCCATATATAATTTTTTTAACTGAATATCAGCCATATCTAATGTGGTCATCTTTATGATTAACCAAGCCATAAGGCCCATAACGTCAAAGAGGGAAAAGAAGAAGTGGAGGCATCAATTGTTCAACTCCTGGAGAAAATTATAAAAGAGGTGGGAGACATAACCAGTGTCAGGACTCCTTATGTGTCGTAAGGCGCGTGATCAATTCGTCAATAAATGGAAAGGGCAAGTACCTACAAAAGAGTATATGTATTTCAACAGATGAGTCACTGACTCTGTTGCAAGGATCTCTAAGATTATTATGTAAAGATCAACTAGTCAAAGTCGAGCTCTTTCCTGTTGGGGGAAATTGATGTGGGGCAAGCACCGAAATTTGATTATCGAGCAAACGGAATCTGGCAAACAAATTTAGCAGAAAAGAGAACAAAACCTAAAAATGGATACCATCCAGTGGTACCACATGTCAATAAGGCATGGGACTTGGGGAAATCCATAATTCAATTTTTTCAGCAACTATGGGTATTGTCAAGAACTTCAGTCAGTTTGGGTGGGATGGGAATTTTGTGATGCATGTTTTGGTTTGAAACGTATCGACAAAGAAGCAAGGCATCACACCATAGCTCTTACATATTTTAGAAGTCTTTAGCAAAGCTAAAAGAATTGTGGAGTGGGTTGTTTTGATTATGAATTTTATTATTTGTGGTATATGTTTAGGTTGGTTTCGGGGAGACCATCCATGAAACCATATGCATAGTGCTTTACTTCCCAAATTGAGTTTAGGAGTTCATAAGGTTTTGAACTTCTTTTTAGCATGTTTGGGACATTTGTTGATGCCAGATGAAGAATTGAGATTGATTTGGGTTGATTATAGGGTTTAAAGAAGTATATAAGCTAGTTGATTTTTGGCAAGTGTTGATTTTTGGGATTATGAATAGTTTTCACAATTTAAGAAAACGAAAGATACTGAATTTAGATAATTTTTAGTTGATTTTTGGCAAGTGTTTAGTCACCGTTTTGGAGCCCTAGATTTTTCTTATCTAGTACAAGTTTTTCTTCCATAATTAGCACTTGATATTCCCAAAAAAGATAAAGAAAAAGGAAGCGTCGGCACCCTTTTGGGGCTTAAATCACAAGTTTTTAAATACATATATAAACAAATAGATGTATCACATAAGTTTTCTTTTAAAACTAGAGATGATTATTTACAGTTTTAAATAGAATCCCTCCTTTCACCCTATCAAATGGGGTACTCTTTTAGGAAAAAAAATAGCTAAATCAGAGGTGTACTGTTCACCCTTCCACTGAATTTGGGAAGAGAGAAGAGTTTAAATTCTGAGGAGAGCTTCAGACCCAAGTACCCAACTAGGAAGCTTCCTATTACAAAGTGGTCGCCTACCACAGTATTCTGTTATGAGCCTGATCTGCATCCCTCTATGACCATATATGACTTTTGAAAGTTGTAACCATTTAACACATAGCTGTTGCGAACCTTGCTATGTGCAGGCTGCTTTGATCAAGCAGGAATGTTGGACTACATTTTCATTTTCTACATCTTTGAACTCAAATTCACTTTATAAAGGAACCAAATAGAACCACCCCAAAAGAAAAGCTACATTTTTGTTTCCTTCTATCCCTAACCCATCTTCCCAACCAAATTTCATTCATATTGAGATTGATTTGGGTTGATTATAGGGTTTAAAGAAGTATATAAGCTAGTTGATTTTTGGCAAGTGTTGATTTTTGGGATTATGAATAGTTTTCACAATTTAAGAAAACGAAAGATACTGAATTTAGATAATTTTTAGTTGATTTTTGGCAAGTGTTTAGTCACCGTTTTGGAGCCCTAGATTTTTCTTATCTAGTACAAGTTTTTCTTCCATAATTAGCACTTGATATTCCCAAAAAAGATAAAGAAAAAGGAAGCGTCGGCACCCTTTTGGGGCTTAAATCACAAGTTTTTAAATACATATATAAACAAATAGATGTATCACATAAGTTTTCTTTTAAAACTAGAGATGATTATTTACAGTTTTAAATAGAATCCCTCCTTTCACCCTATCAAATGGGGTACTCTTTTAGGAAAAAAAATAGCTAAATCAGAGGTGTACTGTTCACCCTTCCACTGAATTTGGGAAGAGAGAAGAGTTTAAATTCTGAGGAGAGCTTCAGACCCAAGTACCCAACTAGGAAGCTTCCTATTACAAAGTGGTCGCCTACCACAGTATTCTGTTATGAGCCTGATCTGCATCCCTCTATGACCATATATGACTTTTGAAAGTTGTAACCATTTAACACATAGCTGTTGCGAACCTTGCTATGTGCAGGCTGCTTTGATCAAGCAGGAATGTTGGACTACATTTTCATTTTCTACATCTTTGAACTCAAATTCACTTTATAAAGGAACCAAATAGAACCACCCCAAAAGAAAAGCTACATTTTTGTTTCCTTCTATCCCTAACCCATCTTCCCAACCAAATTTCATTCATATTGAGATTGATTTGGGTTGATTATAGGGTTTAAAGAAGTATATAAGCTAGTTGATTTTTGGCAAGTGTTGATTTTTGGGATTATGAATAGTTTTCACAATTTAAGAAAACGAAAGATACTGAATTTAGATAATTTTTAGTTGATTTTTGGCAAGTGTTTAGTCACCGTTTTGGAGCCCTAGATTTTTCTTATCTAGTACAAGTTTTTCTTCCATAATTAGCACTTGATATTCCCAAAAAAGATAAAGAAAAAGGAAGCGTCGGCACCCTTTTGGGGCTTAAATCACAAGTTTTTAAATACATATATAAACAAATAGATGTATCACATAAGTTTTCTTTTAAAACTAGAGATGATTATTTACAGTTTTAAATAGAATCCCTCCTTTCACCCTATCAAATGGGGTACTCTTTTAGGGAAAAAAATAGCTAAATCAGAGGTGTACTGTTCACCCTTCCACTGAATTTGGGAAGAGAGAAGAGTTTAAATTCTGAGGAGAGCTTCAGACCCAAGTACCCAACTAGGAAGCTTCCTATTACAAAGTGGTCGCCTACCACAGTATTCTGTTATGAGCCTGATCTGCATCCCTCTATGACCATATATGACTTTTGAAAGTTGTAACCATTTAACACATAGCTGTTGCGAACCTTGCTATGTGCAGGCTGCTTTGATCAAGCAGGAATGTTGGACTACATTTTCATTTTCTACATCTTTGAACTCAAATTCACTTTATAAAGGAACCAAATAGAACCACCCCAAAAGAAAAGCTACATTTTTGTTTCCTTCTATCCCTAACCCATCTTCCCAACCAAATTTCATTCATATTGAGATTGATTTGGGTTGATTATAGGGTTTAAAGAAGTATATAAGCTAGTTGATTTTTGGCAAGTGTTGATTTTTGGGATTATGAATAGTTTTCACAATTTAAGAAAACGAAAGATACTGAATTTAGATAATTTTTAGTTGATTTTTGGCAAGTGTTTAGTCACCGTTTTGGAGCCCTAGATTTTTCTTATCTAGTACAAGTTTTTCTTCCATAATTAGCACTTGATATTCCCAAAAAAGATAAAGAAAAAGGAAGCGTCGGCACCCTTTTGGGGCTTAAATCACAAGTTTTTAAATACATATATAAACAAATAGATGTATCACATAAGTTTTCTTTTAAAACTAGAGATGATTATTTACAGTTTTAAATAGAATCCCTCCTTTCACCCTATCAAATGGGGTACTCTTTTAGGAAAAAAAATAGCTAAATCAGAGGTGTACTGTTCACCCTTCCACTGAATTTGGGAAGAGAGAAGAGTTTAAATTCTGAGGAGAGCTTCAGACCCAAGTACCCAACTAGGAAGCTTCCTATTACAAAGTGGTCGCCTACCACAGTATTCTGTTATGAGCCTGATCTGCATCCCTCTATGACCATATATGACTTTTGAAAGTTGTAACCATTTAACACATTGCTGTTGCGAACCTTGCTATGTGCAGGCTGCTTTGATCAAGCAGGAATGTTGGACTACATTTTCATTTTCTACATCTTTGAACTCAAATTCACTTTATAAAGGAACCAAATAGAACCACCCCAAAAGAAAAGCTACATTTTTGTTTCCTTCTATCCCTAACCCATCTTCCCAACCAAATTTCATTCATATTGAGATTGATTTGGGTTGATTATAGGGTTTAAAGAAGTATATAAGCTAGTTGATTTTTGGCAAGTGTTGATTTTTGGGATTATGAATAGTTTTCACAATTTAAGAAAACGAAAGATACTGAATTTAGATAATTTTTAGTTGATTTTTGGCAAGTGTTTAGTCACCGTTTTGGAGCCCTAGATTTTTCTTATCTAGTACAAGTTTTTCTTCCATAATTTGCACTTGATATTCCCAAAAAAGATAAAGAAAAAGGAAGCGTCGGCACCCTTTTGGGGCTTAAATCACAAGTTTTTAAATACATATATAAACAAATAGATGTATCACATAAGTTTTCTTTTAAAACTAGAGATGATTATTTACAGTTTTAAATAGAATCCCTCCTTTCACCCTATCAAATGGGGTACTCTTTTAGGAAAAAAAATAGCTAAATCAGAGGTGTACTGTTCACCCTTCCACTGAATTTGGGAAGAGAGAAGAGTTTAAATTCTGAGGAGAGCTTCAGACCAAGTACCCAACTAGGAAGCTTCCTATTACAAAGTGGTCGCCTACCACAGTATTCTGTTATGAGCCTGATCTGCATCCCTCTATGACCATATATGACTTTTGAAAGTTGTAACCATTTAACACATAGCTGTTGCGAACCTTGCTATGTGCAGGCTGCTTTGATCAAGCAGGAATGTTGGACTACATTTTCATTTTCTACATCTTTGAACTCAAATTCACTTTATAAAGGAACCAAATAGAACCACCCCAAAAGAAAAGCTACATTTTTGTTTCCTTCTATCCCTAACCCATCTTCCCAACCAAATTTCATTCATATTGAGATTGATTTGGGTTGATTATAGGGTTTAAAGAAGTATATAAGCTAGTTGATTTTTGGCAAGTGTTGATTTTTGGGATTATGAATAGTTTTCAAAATTTAAGAAAACGAAAGATACTGAATTTAGATAATTTTTAGTTGATTTTTGGCAAGTGTTTAGTCACCGTTTTGGAGCCCTAGATTTTTCTTATCTAGTACAAGTTTTTCTTCCATAATTAGCACTTGATATTCCCAAAAAAGATAAAGAAAAAGGAAGCGTCGGCACCCTTTTGGGGCTTAAATCACAAGTTTTTAAATACATATATAAACAAATAGATGTATCACATAAGTTTTCTTTTAAAACTAGAGATGATTATTTACAGTTTTAAATAGAATCCCTCCTTTCACCCTATCAAATGGGGTACTCTTTTAGGGAAAAAAATAGCTAAATCAGAGGTGTACTGTTCACCCTTCCACTGAATTTGGGAAGAGAGAAGAGTTTAAATTCTGAGGAGAGCTTCAGACCCAAGTACCCAACTAGGAAGCTTCCTATTACAAAGTGGTCGCCTACCACAGTATTCTGTTATGAGCCTGATCTGCATCCCTCTATGACCATATATGTCTTTTGAAAGTTGTAACCATTTAACACATAGCTGTTGCGAACCTTGCTATGTGCAGGCTGCTTTGATCAAGCAGGAATGTTGGACTACATTTTCATTTTCTACATCTTTGAACTCAAATTCACTTTATAAAGGAACCAAATAGAACCACCCCAAAAGAAAAGCTACATTTTTGTTTCCTTCTATCCCTAACCCATCTTTCCAACCAAATTTCATTCATAACAATCATGAACTATCTCAAATCCAGAACGAGAAAACAAACCCAAATCACAAAACCCATGAATCCAAGCAAAAATAAATGACTTACAAGAGATGAATGACGAACTAGGGTTTTCTTGCAAGGCGATGAGAAGCGATTAGTGCTTTTGAAACACTGCCGATGAGCTCCTGTGAGGGGATTCGGTGGGAGACTCTCGCTTGAGCTCCCATTCTCTCCATCTTTACTTCCTTCCATCATAAACCATTACATTCTCCTTTCCAAAACCCTAACCCTAATCTCCTTTCCACGCACAGAGAATAAGCCACCTCAAGACCGAAATTTGTAGGGTTTTAGAAACAAAAGAAGGTGGAGATTTTCACGGAAAAGGAATATTTTTCTAGGGTTTATTAAAAACGGAGCTAGGGCGAGCTTTCTTATGCGTGTACGCAACGGTTGGGAAAAGACACGTTTTTAGGGTTTTTGAGGGAGCTTTTCTACAGAGCATTTATAAGCGTGCATCAGCTTTGTTGCAGAAACTCCGGACCACGTGTGAAACACAACTGAATGTAAAAAGGGAAAATACACTTAGGCTCTGTTCACTTGTTTTCCAGGAAAGGAAATGAAAAGGTTTCCGGGAATCTGACGTGGCATTAGGAAAACAAATTCAAGGAGACTGTGTAGGAAAAGGTTTCCCGTGCCCGTTCACGTGCGCAGGAACTGTGCAGGAAAAGGTTTCCCGAGAAACTGCTTGCTCACCTTTTTTCACTAATTTTTCCGGGAAAGCAAATCCGACCAAAATAGTGGGATTTGGTTTCCCACACTTGTGAGAAAAGAGACATTTCCACATCATTTTGGCAATTTACATGTCATTATTTGACATTTTCCACCTAGGCTTGTTACTTTTTCGAGAAAGGAAGTGAACACCAGAATTCTGTCTTGTCAAGGAAAAAAGAGGCTATTTTCCAGGGATTTGCTTTCCCGGGAACGCAAGTGAACAGAGCCTTAGACCCAGTGGTTTCTCACAGATCCAGCTTAACCACTAATGTTTAAAAAGTTACAAGCACCCCCCCCCCTCCCCTTTTTCAATTTGTGTCAGGTAGACCCCCTCAGTTGACGGTTCGTCCATAGATTGAAGGGTTAGGATGATCCTATGGAGCTGATTTTTTGGGCACACAAATTGAAACCACATGGGGTCTATCTGTAACTTTTTTAACATTAGGGGCTAAGCTGAATGTGTCAGAAACCACAAGAGGTCTAAGTGTATTTTTCCCATGTAAAAATTGAAGTTCTATAAAAGAGTTTTTATATGATGCCTGATCGACCATGCCCTTGAAAAAAGAGCCACCCTTGATATTTGATCCAACAGTAGCCCCCTATTTCATCTTTTTAAGGGGCTGTTGTTGGATCAAACATCAAGAGTGGCGCTTTTTTCAAGGCATGCCCAATCGGGCATCATATAATTTCTCGTTCTAAAAATACGCTTCTCACTTCCAAGAAAAGACAAAGCTAACCCATGAAACCATAGTTTGATTTGCTTGATTGTGAAATGACTGATTTGCAATTGAGATTCTATTCAAAGACTATGACAGTTTGAAACACAATCAGGGTTGGGATCAAAAGTCTTGTGGGTCCCACATAGGGACATGCAAGTATAATTTTGATGAACCACAAGGTCTAGGAATGAAAAGTCCCTCGGGGAAGGTCTCGATAACCCCGGTGTGCCTCCGAGAATGGAAAAGTCTCTCGGGAAAGATCTTGATAACCCCAATGTACCTCCGAGGATGGAAAAATCGCTCTAGAAGATCTCGTAGTACTCACGTTGCTCCCGAGTCTAGGGGAAATTGTTGGGGGTTCCACACAAAAGCAAAGAGACCCAACATTGAAAACGAGAGTAGATGTGGAGGGGCTTATAAGGACATGAGCACCCTACCCTTAACAATAGCTTTTAATGGTGAGTACTACCCAGGTCCCAACATCTCTTTCTCTCTCCCAACATTAAAAAAAATGCCCACAAAAGAAGTGATGCCCATCTCCAGTGAAATGTTTCTTTCCGGCGCAAGTTGGAAATCCCCATCAGTACTTGGCTAACATGCACTTAAACAGCTCTAAGCTTGTGTTTGTTTTTTTTTTTGTTTTTTGTTTTTTTTTATGGGTAAGCTGGCGTTAGGTAGACCCCTACCGGTATATTTAATAGAGAAAGATGATACAATAGCAAGAACAAGACCATTGCCCAATCCTTAGAACAAGGCCTAAGGAGGAGGGCTGAACGAACAGGGTCTTGATACCCTTGAAGACAAACTCAAAACAAGCAAGAGAAAAAAGAATACACGAGCTGTCTTTGAGCAATTGGTGGAGTTAGGGAGGCACGTGATCCTTGGAGCCGATCCTCATAGTTAGGTGAAGCCATGCTTACTGTGATCCAGGAGGTCTATCATCTTCTAGCTAAACTTCCTTATTCTATGGCTCTTCCTCAACTTCTGAACCTCTGAAGATTCTGTTTTTCTTTGATGGAAGAGTTCAACTTTCTTTTGTTGGGGGCGCTCCTCTTCACCATCTTCATGTTCTGACTCTTCTACGGAGGAGGAGTACTCTATTTTAGACCTAAGCCTTTCACTTTCCGCAGCTTTCTTGGCTATTCTTTGCATGGGCTTTGAGACCTTAGCTGGTTTAACTTTCCCTCCAATTCTCTATATGAGTCAAGAGGAGGCTTGTATAGTAAATCATTCATGGGTAGCAAATCAGTTGTCCTTCGATTAAATGACGTTTTTCTTAGATGAGATGATGTCCTTATCTCCTAATTTTGACAGTGGTTATTCTCTGTCCACAGACATGTTTCAACTTTTATTGACCAGTGGTTATTCCTTCTCATGAAAACTTTAACGTGCTTTTCCTCTTGTTGGGATAATTAAAATGTCAATTAAATATGGAATAATAATGACACTACTCTCCCAATTTTTCACTTTTCTAATTAGGTGCAAAAATCTATTTTAATTCTCAAATATAGGGGTGTAAACGAGCCGAGCCGAGCTTCGTTAAGCCCAAAAGCTCGGCTCGTTAAGCCCAAAAGCTCGGCTCGGTCAGGCTCGGCCAGGCTCGCGAGCCTTACCGAGCTTTTTTTCACACTCCTCATCTTCCCTGGACAGCCCTATATAGTGTAATTTCACTACTTTTTTTACACTATGGGGGGTGGTCCAAGTAACAAATGGGGTTCCTAAAGTGAAGTGACATATTTTGCCTCCCCCTTTTACTCCTTGGACAACCCTTTTAGTGTATGTATTAATATATAATATATATATTTAAATATATTAAATTCTTAACGAGCCTTAACGAGCCGAGCCTGGCCTAAATCGGGCTCGGCTCGTTAAGCTTAACGAGCCTGGCGAGCCGGCTCGGCTCGGCTCGTTAAGGATTCGAGCCGAGCTTTTTTCGAGCCGAGCTCGAGCGAGCTTCCGAGCCCGAGCCAAAATTGACACCCTTACCCAAATAGCTACTAAAGAGCAATAAAAAACTGTTTAATTAATAGAGCAATCATTGCCATGATCAAATCACAGGATATATTTGACAAGTTGTGAACTAGAAATAGTTTTCACGTCCTTATCCTCTTATTGGGATAGATTATATATATATATATATATATATATATATATATATATATATATATATATATATATATGAGGAAAGTGAAGCTACACCGCCGGCTTAAAATACAATGTGCCCACATTGTTTTGGTGATCCAAACCATTCATTTGATTGGCTCTCACATAGATAGGGTGTCCACCAAAAATCAGCTCCATAGGATCATCCCAACCCTTCAAACTGTGGAGGCAAAAATGGACAAATTTGTGAAGGTTTTTACACGTTCATTTTTGCCTCCACAAATCGTAGGGTTGGGATGATCCTATGGAGCTGATTTTTGGTGGACACTCTATCTATGTGAGGGCCAATCAAATGAATTCTTTGGATCACCAAAACAATGTGGGCCCATTGTATTTTAAGCCGGCGGTGTAGCTAAGTTAGCTACACCGGCGGTGTAGCTTCACTTTCCTTAAAATAGAGAGAGAGAGAGAGAGAGAGAGAGAGCATTTCCTACACACTTGTGTAGGTAAGTTACCTACACACTACCTTAAAATACAGTGGGGGCCCACATTGTTTGGGTGATCCAAACAATTCATTTGAATGGTCCTCACATAGATAGGGTGTCCACAAAAAATAAGATTTATAGGATCATCCCAACCCTACGATTTGTGGAGGTAAAATGGACGTGTATAAAACCTTCACAAATTAGTCCATTTTTTGCCTCCATAGTTTGAATGGCTAGGATGATCCTCTGGATCTGATTTTTTGTGGACACCCTATCTATGTGAGGACCATTCAAATGAATGGTTTGGATCACCCAAACAATGTGGGCCCCCACTGTATTTTAAGGTAGTGTGTAGGTAACTTACCTACACAAGTGTGTAGGAAATGTTCTATATATATATATATATATATAGAGAGAGAGAGAGAGAGAGAACGGTTCCTACACACATGTGTAGATAAGTTATCTACACACTAGCTTAAAATACAGTGGGGGCCACATTATTTGGGTGATCCAAACCATTCATTTTTAAGGCCCAAAGGATTGGGATGATCCTATGGATCTGATTTTTTGTAGACACCCTATCTATGTGAGGGCTTTTAAAATGGATGGCTTGGATCACCCAAACAATGTGGGCCCCCACTGTATTTTAAGCTAGTGTGTAGAGAACTCTCTACACATATGTGTAGGAACCGTTTTCTCATATATATATATATATATATATGTATTTATTTTATTTTATTTTTAATGACAAGATTTTTTTCAAGTAAGAAAAGGAGTCTCTAATTTAGGCAGAGATTCGTTTAGAACGAGAAATCCCAATCTATGAACACAGTCACAGGCTAGATGATTTGTCTCCCAGCTACCTGATCTCCGAACATGTTGAGAGTGAACCGGAAAGCCCCTACACTCTATCTCAATTTTTATCTATCAAACGGAAGAATTTCCAAGGGTGGGAATGACTCCCAACCATCCATCTAATAACATTAAGAGAGTCATCATCCACCATAAGTATGGCCAAGATAGTACTAGTTTGATTCCCTGTGATAGAGCTCTGCTTCACTGGTCCTTAAATCCAATTGAACACCCAAGAACTTCCATCTGACTAATCAACCCCATCTCTCAAATGACCCCCCACTATTGATGGTCTATGACCGCCAAAGCTCAACCTATCAAAGCAATTTTAGCTAAACATGATTTTTTTTTTTGCAGGGGGGGGGGGGGGGGGGGTCCCCATGCTAGAGGTAGTGGTCTCCACGCTAAGTGCTTTAACAAATCTCCTTCCAACATCGATTAAGGTCAGATTTTAAGAAGAATTTAAAGCCTCGAAGAGCTCTTGCCCGAGAAATAATAAGGGAGGTGACTTTGAGCCCCTTTTAGTAGCCAAATAGTAGCCACGGTATTTTTGAAGAGGCGAGAATTTCTCTTCTTCTTGAGAACCCAAATAGTAGCCACTAGAGCCAACTTCCAAAGGATATTCCCTTTCTTGGGCCAAGGAGAATAGTACAAATTATCCAAGAGGCCAGCTAAACTGAGAGGGAACACCCAAGACACGCCAAAAGTGATCAAGCACGCAACCTCAAACCACTCTGGCATACCTGCAATGGAGAAGCATATGATCGACCATTGAGGTGGAGGCTCATTCCCATGTATCCGTTGATGTTGTAAGAAAAAAATACATGCTGGCCATGTTTGGAAACCATGGATTTTTTCCATGGAATATTAGATTACTAACTCTTGAGAGAGAGAGAGAGAGAGAGAGAGAGAGAAAGAGAATTTAGAGGGCATGAGTGGACAGATAGTGCGAAGTGGCTGGAAAATATAGAAAGAAATAACCCTATTTTGAGTACATTGTTTCTTTTGCCTTGTTCTTTTTAGCCATTGATCACCCTCTCTTAATTCTCTCCCTCTCCCACCCTTATTGTCCCTCTCCCATCACCTGATAAACTTCATGGAATACCATGTTGTGTCACATAGGTCGCCAAGTGTAGCTTAAAAATCAGCCTTTCATTTTTACAACGAGAGAACATTTCCTACACACTTGTGTAGGTAAGTTACCTACACACTACCTTAAAATACAGTGGGAGCCCACATTGTTTGGGTGATCCAAACAATTCATTTGAATGGTCCTCACATAGATAGGGTGTCCACAAAAAATCAGATCCATAGGATCATCCCAACCCTACGATTTGTGGAGGTAAAATGGACGTGTATAAACCTTCACAAATTAGTCCATTTTTTGCCTCCATAGTTTGAATGGTTAGGATGATCCTATGGATCTGATTTTTTGTGGACACTCTATCTATGTGAGGACCATTCAAATGAATGGTTTGGATCACCCAAACAATGTAGGCCCCCCACTGTATTTTAAGGTAGTGTGTAGGTAACTTACCTACACAAGTATGTAGGAAATGTTCTCTCTTTTACAATACTAGCACAGCTACCAAAAAATAATCTATACTGTATATAATTAGAAAATTGTGCCATCATGCACACACAAGTCATTAAGTTATTTAAAATCACATAAATGTGTAAATGACTCGATGCATTGAACACTTTTTACAAAAGAGAAGTCATTCAAAAGCTTCCAAATGTAAATTTTCTGTAGAAAACAGTCTCAAGATATGGATGTATCAATGTGCTCTTTGAAAGCCCTCCTCATATTTCCAAGTACTACGTCAGAAGGGTATATTTGTTAGTTTAGCAAAAGATAAAGAAAAAATTGGGTGAGTGATAAATGCACCCCCTTTTTTCCTACTACGTCTTGTAGTAATATGTACCACAGTAGATATTTGATCCAACGACATCCTATGAAAAAATTGGCTGCCCAGCTCCCTCATTATAAGTTTGATGGGCGAACACCTATAAAACTCTTAAATACTTTACATAACAAAGAGTAAATTTTAGGTAATCGACATATCTGAGTTTTTACATGAGGGCGATAGATAGTTTCACCCTCCCTGGAGTACGCATTCACCCCCTTATGCTGTGAACAGTGGACAACTTTAAAGCTTTTTGACGTCAAATCACATTAACAAGGGGGCAAACCGTCCATTTGATTAAGGGAGTTACAAGATTTTACATGGTGTAAGCCCGTATTATAAAAATTGTATTGTACGGGCTGCACCACAGGATGATCTAAACCGCCCATTTGATGGACCAAGATGAAAATAGGTCGTGCCCAAAAATTCATTTATGTGGGAACATAATATGATGTACACCTCTATATATAAGAGGGCTAGGATCATCCCATGTATGAATTTTTGGGCACAGCCTATTAACGTTGTGGCCCATCAAATGGACGGTTTGGATCATACTATGGCATGGCCTGTACGATACTTTTTGAAAAATACTGGACTATACATGTGAAAACTCTCTACTAGTTAATTATGAGATTTTATATGTTATATGAATGTAAAGTAAAGTATTTTCTAAAAAGTAAGGCCCAATTCATAAGATGATCCAAACTGTTCATTTGTTGTGCACGATATAAGTAGGTTGCACGCTAAATCATCTCCATAGGATGATCTTAACCCTCCGATCTATAATGGGATTGCCCGCTATAGAAACATTTATAGATTGAATGGTTAGGATCATCCTACGGAGATGATTTACGTGATGCAACCTATTTATGTTGTGGCCCTATAAATGAACGGTTTGGATCATCGTATGAAGTGGACCCCATAGTATTTTTTGAAAAATGCTCGGCCCTACTCAAAATTAAGTCGAGTTTTCGAATTAAAACCCGACCCTACTCAAGACCATGGTTTCAAATTTCAATTTCGGAATGCGTATTGGTCTTCAACAAAACCAAAATTTCAAAATTTCGGTGAAATCCGACGAAATCAATTAAGAAAATATTTTATGTAGTACAAAATTTCAGCCGAAATTTTGAGATAATATTAAATAATAGATAAAATCCAAATTTTTTGGGATATTCCTTAAATTTCGGACCGAACGAAATTTTATACTGTCTCGGGTTTACCCCCATTTCGATTTTGGTCTCGACCGAAACCCAAGATTTCGGATTTCAGTCGAAAATTCAAGCCACGCCAAAATCCCATGATTTCTAAACCCTACCTACGAGGGTTGGCTTAGAGAAGGAAAGGGGGCAAATATACCACTTCTCTATTTTTTTCATATTTAAAAAAATAAAGAAAATTAGGGAGCATAAGAGATTGGCTTATAATTCGCAGCCATTAAAAATTCCCCGACAGTCACTTTTATCATTGCCAATCATTAATTACACCGATGACTTTGATGAACTTGAATTTATATTTGACATGTAGGCCAGTAATTGCTGGTAGATACATAGATTAAAATCATCTACCCACTCTTGACTCAAAGTCAAAAATTTTGAAATCTAGTATTCAAAATTTTTAAATTTTACTCGTTTACAGAGAGTTCTCATTTTAGACCACATCAAAATTGTTAGAAGATTTTTTAAGAACCGTTGCAAAAGACAACATAGGTGGTGACTCTAAAAACAACCTTCGATCTGATGATCATTAACATGAACTTTATTTAACAAATTTGATGAACTAAGGGTGGGCCCACACTTTGCTTTTACTTCACAAATATGACACACTAATACTGTGTTCTGTTTTTTTCTTTCCCGTTGGGTTTCGCCGGAAACCCCTGTTTTTTTTCCGCGGAAACTGATAGTTTTGGTGTTCTTTTAATTTCCTCGGAAACTATTTTATTAAACGTGGAAAATGAAATAAATGACGTGGAAAAGACTTTTCCGCAACTTTTCTCCCGTCCCATTTCCGATACAGACTATCAGAAAACCCTACTTTCTCTCAAGTTTTCCCCATCGTAGCTGTGTGTGGAGAAAAAAAAGAGGCACAAACAACTTCGTCGTCTCCATCCTCGCCTCGTCTTCGACCTCGCCTCATCTCCGACCTCACTCACGGTACGTCCTCTCACTCTCTCTTCTCTGTTTCTTGTCTCTCTTCCCCATTCTTTTTTTTTGAAACCCTTGTCTTCTCCAATCTGAAATAGTATTTTTTGAAAAATGCTCGACTTTACGTGCATGCAAAATATAAAATCTCGAATATTATTTGGATTTTCAAAATAGAAAGTGATACTCTTAGGGAGTCTTGGAATTTATTAAATCACCAATATTCTTGGGCAATGCATAGTGGGCACTACTGCTTCAAAATTTGAGGTGTAAAATGTGGGCTCCACCTTGTGCATCGGTTAGGGGAGTTGGTGGGCCCTACCTATCAAACATGAAGAAGTGTAGAATGGTGGGCCTTTGCACGGTCCTAGCCTTATCTTTTATTTTTTAAATGACTTGTAAGAGCTTTTTGGGAAATGTAATGATCTTTCTACAGCTCTTTAAATACTAAAGACAAGATGCATCAGTGTACATAACAGAACATGTTTGTGTTGATATCATTTCCCATTTCATATGGTGCAAGATCGTAGAGTCTAATATTTTTTTGAAAAGTATCGTACAACTTACACCATAGCAGGATCCCAACTGTCCACATGCAGGGGCAAAAAAATCATTTCCATAGGATGATCCTAGGCCTCCGATCTTAGACGAACTGCATTTTATAGAAATCCCTATAGATCAGAGGGTTGAGATCTCTCTAAAGAAATGATTTTTTGGCCACTAGCTATTTAGGTTATGGACCATCAAATGGACGGTTTGGATCATCCGATGGTGTAAGCGTAGAATACTTTTTTGAAAAAATGTTAGACTACATAGGCTTACCACATATAAGATCCCCTATATTAAGATGATATCGTGACCGTAGGAATCATGAAATGACACCGCCTCAGGGCCCACAGATGACAACATCATATCTGTGATTGATGTAGCCGACCCCACCGTACCCTGCAAATATTGATTGCCCGTCCGAATCGTGAAAAGATTTCGAAATCGAAAGTCAAAAGGCACTAAACAAAGATTAAAATTCAAAAAACAGATCCCTTTCTGCTAACCACACTCGCTGCTTTCCTACCTTCAGTTTGTTTTACACACAAGTGGCAGACACGTAACCCAACAAGCCGAGAATCGAAATGACTAAACTACCCTCAGTAATGAAATCGGAATTCCCGCCCACCTATATTTGGCCGGTTTAATAACAGGGACGTTTTAGTCATTTTCTATCGCCCCGAAAAGAGGCTATTTACGTGTAGTAGTTTTCCGTACCTCCTGCCTACAAAATAGTAAGAGGCTATTGGGGCTGTAGATATGGTGTGTCAGTGACATGTGACTAACAGTTGGCGTCACGTGACCTCATCATCTCCGTCCGTTCGTGGTGAAATGTGGGCCCATGACGTCAAAGCCCACGCTTTCTTCTCTCAGTGTTTTGACAGACCGTCCTGCCCCTGCCAGTGGAGGCGTGGGAAAAAGGCCGTCCGTACGTTCCTGGTTCAGAATAGAGGGGTAGAGTCGTCATTTTCAGCCCTTGTTGGTTCCTCTTCAGTTTACGTTCTTCTTCTTTGACACATCTCTCGTTCTTACGCAATAATACCAAAATGATACGTATATATCTCGTGACTCGTGACTGATGCTTGTCACGTATCGGGAGCCCGATTCCCGAAACGTTTCTCAAAGGTACTACACGGCAAATCGGAATATAAATTTGGTAGCTGAATTTCGAAGCCCACGTCTCAATCCAAAGTCAGATTGCAAATGAAAACAAAAACAAGGATGTATCGTTCCCTACTGTCCTCTCAAAGTATGGTTTGTCCATTTCTATGTATTCTCCAATCTCAATTTAATAGAAAGGAAACTGATATTTTCACCCTATTTTCCAGCATGTCTGTCTCTTTTTGTATGTAAGAGCAGCTAAATTCCAACTCCGTCTCTTGTTTTTTTGTTCTGAAAATGACTTCAGCTCACGGAAAAAAGACAAACAAAAATGGGTGGAAATATCATCTTCCTATGACTGATTTATCCTTGTGGGTCCATCCTAAATACTCCCAGTTGACGCAAGATCATCAACCATTGATTTGTTTGGTTAATTATAGGCACACCATGGCAACTCTAGCTTCAATGTCTACTGACTACTGAAGTGATTGCCAACCCTAGAAAGTAAAGGACAAGCAGTGTGTGAATATAATGATGCGCCCATAAGAATAAGAGAAGGGATTTGCTAGGGTCCATCGCAAAAGGCATTTCGCGGCTGGTCTGTCGCATTCGACCAGCCGTGAAATGCCTCTTGCGATGGACGCTAGCAATTCCCATAAGAGAAAGTAGTAGAATATGCACAAATAAGAAAGGGAAATATGGCTACACCTGAGTGCTTCAAAAACACCCTCCTCCTTGCAAGCCCAACAAAAATCAACGTAGTTTTTTCTTGTCTTTTCTCCTTTCCCTATTGCAGGGTATGTGGGATCATTTCTGCCTCTAGTTATTATTACAATATGGGGTGATATCTTTTGTTTTGCTTCTCACATGGGACCCATATTCTATTCCACACGAGAGGGACATATACCTACCAGGCTACAACTAAGTGCTTCAAAACCATCCCCCTAGCTCCTTGCTTGCCCAACGAAAAACCATGTACTTTTTGTCTTTTTCTCCTTTTCCTATTGCAATGCAGGGTACGAGGGATCATTTCTCCCGCTAGCTATTACGTCTGATATTTTGTTTTGCTTCTCATATGGGTCATAGCCGGTATCGCAACAAATTTTAGTAGGGTCAAGTGGTTCAGGGACCCACCGTAGTCGAACCGTGTCACCTTTGCG
This sequence comes from Tasmannia lanceolata, assembly GCF_043159265.1. Taxonomy (NCBI): domain Eukaryota; kingdom Viridiplantae; phylum Streptophyta; class Magnoliopsida; order Canellales; family Winteraceae; genus Tasmannia; species Tasmannia lanceolata. The sequence goes on from NW_027518692.1 coordinate 36,350,210, forward strand.
CTGCCTCTTAATGGGCCTCCCGTTTGTAGTCTAAGTGAGATCATTCATATTTCAATCCGTTTACGGGTATAGAGCCCACTATCGAATTTTAGCCGCGTCAAGTGGTTCTGGAGTGGTGACCTTTTTGGTCTATCTCTTAATGGGCATCCCTTTTTTTAATTGTAAGTAGATATTTTATATTTCAATCCTTTTATGGGTATGGGACTATGGGGCTCAATTAAGTGATTAGGTGAAATTTTATAACTTCATGCGAATAATTTTTTTTTCATGTAGTGTCATTATTATCTTCGATCATGCAACTCATTACTCTGTCTTTGTCAACATTGAGAGAGAGAGAGAGAGAGAGAGAGAGAGAGAGAGAGAGAGAGAGAGAGAGAGGATGTTTTTCTTGTTTGCAAAAGGGATGGTGATATAACTATATAAGAACAAAGAGTCGTGGTCGAGAATATTTCATGGGAGCCAAGCTACATCTATGTGAAAAGGGGTGGATATACCAATTCCGTCATATGTATTCGTGCAAAATCTTTCTAAGATCGCAGAGTGTTAGTTGTGCAGCAAAAAGAAAATGACTATCTTGGTCTGTGTGTAACGTAGCTCCTCTGGGATGTCCCGTCCATGCAATGCAACCACTTTTGCTGACGTGGAACCCTGATTCCATGACTTGGATGCTGACAATACCTCACGATTCTTTTATCGTTTTCCCGAGAAATTGATGAGAAAGATCCAATTTGGAAGAGAGTCTATTTTTCTCACTGGATTGATTATAAATTCCACCACGTAAAATTGTAGTTATTTCAGCCCCTTGCCAAGGTCCACATCTCTTCTCTCTGCAGAAGAGTCTGAAAAAGGAGCCTTGAGAAAGAGAACCAAATCCTTTCCTTAACCTTCACGCCTCACTCTCCTCTTCTCAAAAATTACTCAGCTCTGTATTTCAAACGACAAACCCTAACACACCAAGTTTTGCTACTTGATTGATCCTTTTTTCAATCTCTTCAGACACCCTTTTCCCTCTTCAATGCCCATAAATCCACACTTCTATTAAAAACCCACAACACAGCTTGAGTAGAGAGAGAAGCACAAAAACAGGGCTTTTAAGAGTGGAAAAAACAGAGAAGGTGAAGTAACAGAGGTTTTGTTCTCTTTGCTCTCTTGTTCTTCGTATTTCCTTCATGGATTCTTGTAAACACCAAGTTTGCCCCTAAATCCAAACCTTCATTGAAACCACACAACTCAGCTTGGGTAGATAGGAGGCACAAAAACAGGGCAAAAACAGAGCTTTTATGAGTGAAAAAACAGAGGAGGTGAAGAATAGAGTTTGTTTAAAGTTTCGCTACTTATTGATCCTTTTTTATATATTTTCAAAACCTATTTCCCTCTAGAATGCCTTTCAATCCACACTTCCACTAAAAACCCACAACACTGCTTGCGTAGAGAGGTACAAAAACAGAGTATTTAAGTGTGAAAAACAGAGAAGCTGAAGTAACATAGGTTTCTCAAGTTTTGCTACTTCATCGATCCTTTTATCAATATCTTCACACACCCTTTTTCCTCTTCAAGGCCCTCAAATCCACACCTCTATTAAAAACCCACATCACAGCTTGGGTAGAGAAGCACAAAATCAGGGCAAAGACAGAGCTTTTAAGACTTAAAAAACAGAGGAGTTGAAGAACAAAGGTTTTTTTTTTTTTCTCTCCTCTCTCTTTCTTCATATTTCCTTCATGGGTTCTTACAAACAAGATGAGAACCAGCTAAAATGCGCTTGGGTGCAGGGCCCAATCATCATAGGCGCCGGACCTTCCGGTCTAGCCACCGCCGCTTGCCTAGCCAAGAAGGGAGTCCCCTCTCTCATTCTCGAGAAAGCCCACTGTATTGCTTCTCTTTGGCAAAACCGAACTTACGAACGCTTAAACCTCCATTTACCCAAGCATTTCTGTGAGCTCCCTTTAATGGGTTTTCCCAGTAACTTCCCAAAATACCCCTCAAAGCAGCTCTTCATCTCTCACTTGGAGTCCTACGCCTCACATTTCTCCATAGAACCTAAATTTGGGCAATCAGTACAGAGCGCCGAGTTCGACTCGGTTAGTGGGTTCTGGAGGGTTCGAACTCAGGACTTTGAATACATGTCATGGTGGCTTATTATAGCTACAGGGGAGAATGCTGAGCCTGTAATTCCTGAAATTTCAGGGATTGAGAAATTTAATGGCCCTGTTATACATACCAGTGTTTACAAGTCTGGTGCTGATTTCCGGGAAAGGAAAGTTTTGGTCATCGGTTGTGGAAATTCCGGCATGGAAGTTAGCTTGGATCTTTGCAATCACAATGCAAGCCCTTATGTGGTGGCTAGGAACACTGTAAGTCAGTTGGATTCTTTTTCCATTATGTCTTTTGGATACTGATATTGGCACAACCATGTTTTGATCATTGCACAAACTCTGCTTCTCTTTTATTATTTAAACAACTGTCAAAGGTTATTACAGTTCACAGACAGCTCTCAAAAACCCATTAAAAAGGAAAGACAAGTTGAGTTTGTGCAGTAGCTTAATATATGCATGTGTTTATCAAAATACCGGAAGCTATTGTAACTTGGTTCAAATGATTCTTCTATTTTACTTAGGAGGCCCTCTTTATAATTATTTTAGTTTAATCTTATTTGCAAATAGCATACTAAAGCCTCCTTGGAAGCTATTGACTACATCAGTTTTTTTTCATTATTATAATAATTATTTGCAAATAATCAAAACTTCAAAATCATTTGCTAATATTATGATTATATGAAAGTAAAATCTTAGGGGTATTAAAATGGGAAATGATATCAGCACAACCACGTTTTGATGATTGCACAAACTCCTCTTTTCTTTGCTTTTTTAATTGACTTGCGGGAGCCTTTTGGGAACTGAGTAACCTTTGACAACTCTTTAAATAATAAAAGACAAGATGAGTTGTGTAATCATCAAAACATGGTTGTGCTGATTTCATTTCCCCCTTAAAAAATGCCCATTATGTTTTTTTGGTTCAAAGTTAGTTTTGGTGTCAGTGATCTGAGGTAGCTAATAATTCGATGGTTTTTGTACTTCAACTGTTAACAGAAAAAAAAAAGTGGGGGAGATGATATTTTCACCTCTCAGTAGTACTCAGTCGCCCCATTTTAACGTGATTTGACGTTAAAAAGAGTTAAAGTTGCCTACTGTTCACGTTATAAGGGGGCGAATGCGGACTGCAGAGAGGTGAAAATATCGTCTCCCAAAAAAAATCTTTCAAAAATCTTTTAGCTAGTAAGATTTATTGTTTTCTATTGCAGTTTTGGGGTCTATATTTCTGACTTTTTTCCTCTTCTTCTTTGGAATGTAGGTGCATGTTCTACCAAGGGAGATGTTTAGATTTTCCACCTTTGGAATAGCCATGGCTCTTCTGAAATGGCTTCCAGTAAGACTCGTGGACAAATTTCTTTTGCTCCTAGCTCATTTCACCTTAGGAAATACAGATCGGTTGGGTCTTAGAAGACCTAAAACTGGTCCAATGGAGCACAAAAACTCGACCGGAAAGACGCCGGTTTTAGATGTTGGAGCATTATCAGCCATTAAATCCGGAAAAATCAAGGTAAATTTATTTTTTCTTGTGTATGCTTACATAGTACATTGCACATTGGTCAGAGAGATTGATGTGTTGTGTTTGTTTTAGGTGATGGAAGGGGTGAGAGAGATCACAAGGAGAGGAGCAAAATTCGTGGATGGGCAAGAAAAGGAGTTCGATTCAATTATATTGGCAACTGGGTACAAGAGCAACGTTCCATCATGGCTCAAGGTTAGTGTGATGACCTGCTTCTTTTTTCTTATTATATATTGTTATTTTTCTTATAAGTTGTTAATGAAAAATGATATTTCCACGCCCTTATCAAGAATTTCCACTCCCTTTTTGCTTGTCATTACCTGGAAATGACTTTATTTTCTGGAAAAAACAAACAAAAAGGGGTCCAATGGAGCTGCTTTTAGGAAAAGACGAATTATTGGCGTGTAAATATCACTCCCCTATATCTTCGATTTGTTTAGTTCTGGTTTCATTTTTGTTGTTATTAAGTACTTATTATAGCATGCTAGGGTTTTTTTTTTTTTTTTTTCCGAACAATACGTGGCTCCGCAACGTTGTGCAGGAGGTTGGCCACGGTGCGCAGGAGGTTCCTGCGCAACGCACTAAGTTTTATGGTATGATAGTAAGGAAATTTTGGCCGACCCCTACTAGTTTGGGACAAAGGCTTAGTTGAGTTGAGTTGAGTTCTCTCTGTCTCTCTTTGTTGGTAATAATATCCCCTGTCACTACTCTATGGCCGGTGTTGACAACTAAACACTACTTACCACTACTCGAGTGAAATTAGGAGGAGACTACTTGGCTTGTCCACTCCATGTTGACTAAACTAGAACCAAACTAAAAGAAAAAAGGTTAAATATCTCTCATATGACCTTCCTCTCTTGAAATAAAATGGATGGATATCTTCAAAATGGATCTACATTACCTGCTACAAAATCTCTTTCTCTCTCTCTCTCTCTCTCTCTGTGGTTGCTTCTGTTTGGATCAGTTACGTAATTTCATCCATTTCTTTTGATGGGATTTGCTAGGGTCCCTCGCAAAAGGCTTTTCGCGGCTGGTCTTTAGCACGTCAGACCTCCATTCATGAGGTGGCTGGTCTGACGTGCGAAAGACCGGCCGCGGAATGCCTTTTGTCTTCTTCTTTTCATAGATTTCTACTTTGAAACTTTATCTAATTGGTGTTGTAAATATTTGCAGGGAAGCGATTTTTTCACGGATGAAGGCATTCCGAGAAAGCCATTCCCTGAGGGTTGGAAAGGCGAAAATGGGCTCTATGCTGTGGGCTTTACGAGGAAAGGCCTCTTAGGCACTTCCTCGGACGCAAAACAAATTGCAATAGACATAGCCCACCAATGGAAAACAACAACGGACAACAACAATACCGTCAATACCCATTTCGTCGTATGTAGCAGAGAACACCCCGCTCCTAGATAACATGATCAAAATATAATCTAAATGCCCTTTTTGTCCTTTTGTGGGTTCTGACCCTGTCAAACACCTGTGTTTTCGTCCTTTTCTCTGACGTGGAGGTCTTGTGCTCTTTGTAAATTACCCAATTTTGCATGGGATCTCATGTATTTTATTTTTCTTACCTTGTAAATTATCATCATATGGAAAAAAATATAAACAAAAAACTCTCTGTGCTTATTTTCTCAGAATTACTGTAGGATTTTTTGGTTTTTACTCTATGATCAAGTAATTCACCAACATTTCCGCTCTGCTTTTGCTTTTCTTTTTAAAATATGGTAGAATTTCCGTCCCTTTCTTTGATTTTTCAGAAAAGACAAATATAGTCAATCATTTCCAAAGTATTAATATTGGACATGTTAACCTATTTATCTAAATGTGAATTCAACCATCCTACGATTTTGGTTATGGACTTTATCCTAATTAAAAAGTTAACCTTTATGATTTACTTTAAAAAGATCTATGCGAGAGTATAATACCTACCAAGTTGAAGGGAAAGTTTTATAAGACATCTGCTCAAAATGTCAGGCTATCAAGAAGCAGCATACGTATAAATTGATTGTAGCGGTGATGCGAATGCTTAGATGGATGTGCGGCCACATAAGGTTAGATAGAATTAAAAATGTAAACATCCGTATAAAGGTGGAGGTGGCCGTGGCACCAATTGAAGAGAAGATCAGAGAGCACCGCTTAAGATGGTTTGAGCATATCCAACGTAGGCCATTGGATGATCCAGTGAGAAGAAGTGACTCGTACCAAGTTGATGGAGTAAAAAGAGAAAGGGACAAACCGAAAACAACTTGGGTAGAAACAGTGAGGAAAGACTTGATGGCTAGAAACATAACAGAGAACAAGACTTTGGATATGAGAGAATGGAAGAAAATGATCAATGGAAAACAGTAATGATGTCTGAAACATGTTGGGGAGTCTAAAGGAAATTTATTGCACTTTTGGCAATCATGTAAGGAATTGGAATTCATTGGCATTTGAAATTCCAATGAATGCTGATCGTTTGTGCAACTAGATATAGCCTAAGTGGGGGCCTGCCTATGTATAGGGTCCCACCTAGTATGCTGGATTTAAGGGGACTTGTCCAACGCATTCCATCAATCATGTGGTTTTTGACATATAATTTTAACCTGGCTGAGGTTTTATGGAGTCCAATGTATGCTAACCAAGTCTATCAAAAACTCCTTTATATTGCCTTGAGTTCATGAGAAACTTACTGCGCAACTTTAACTCCCCTGAGCTGATTTTTTTTACCCTGGCCAAATTATTTTCTAAGTCCAAGTTTGTAAACAATGTATGAGCCAAACTCAAACATGATCGAATACATTGACATTCAATGAAATAACTGAATTTCTACTATTTTTGCAAAATCTTGCTGCTGTCGTTAATTACATGTGAAGAGTGAGGATTTCTCAGAAGGCATGTATGGGTATTGTCCTCATGTAAAATAAATTACAAGTGGGTAGTTAATTGCAAGTGTTAGTTACTTCAAAGTTCAATTACCAAAAGAGATTAGATAGGCATTTTCTTGGAAGGCCATTGCCCGGCTGACTTTTGCAGGAGAGAATAGCCACACGGGTACATTTTTTTGGCTGTTTTTGTCTTATGGCTTCTTCTCATGCAAAAATCAGCCGCAAAATGACTTTCCGTGAAATTGCCTAGCAAATTCCATTACCAAAAAACATATCTATGTAAAAAGTTACAAAAGTCAACCACAGCTTGAGTCTCGTTTACCATGTGTTCTTTAATTTTTCTCTCACACAACCATTTCAACTGAATTTGAACAAATATATAGAGATACCTCCAAAATGACAAAAATGCCCTTCATAGACAGAGATACCTTCAATGGTTAAAGTTAATTTTTGAAGGTGAAATCAAGACCGTTGATCACATAGAACATAATGACTGATACATTGGTGATGGTGAGTTGGTCCCATCCTGAAGGCCAACATCACATGCATAAGATAAAAATGACAATGTAAAAATTAATGGTTCAACTGATATTTGGTAGATCAAGACCCTAGTATCCTCCTTCCAATCAAGGTGTTTCTAATGGCATTTGGCCAGAGTTGCAAGATATCTTCGGCGGAATACATCATTAATAGATAGTACAAATTCGCGAACAGAGCGCATGTACCATTTACTTATATTGATAGGAATTTATGTGATTAAGTCATGATTTAGGATGATGATAAATGCAACCCCTTTCATTACTTGCGACACCCAGATACAGTGTATCTATGACTGAAAGGGTGCTGCTGATGTGCTTCACATTTGAAGGAATGAAGTGACCTGATTGCAGCTTGTACAATGCAGCTTGGCGTTCCAACTCCCAAGTGATGAAAAGGGGCGCATTTATCATTTCCTATGATATATTCTCTCTTTTTGAAAATACTTTGAGAACGGGGATTCCGTTCGACTCTTTTCCATGTGTACTTATTGCTTTTATGGGGATGTGAGCACCTTCATTTCTCTTTTAGTGGATGTGACTCCATTACTTGATGCCTGTCTTTTTACCCAAAGCAGAATTCCGTTTTCCTAGCAGTGCTCTCCCTATTTTTACTTGGGACAGCCCCTATAGTGTGACAGCCCCTCTAGTGTAAAAGAGTAGTCATACATACACTAGAGGGGCTGTCCCATGTTAAAAAGTGGGGCGAGTATGTCACTTCTCATGATACTTTCATTCAAGACCATGTCTTGTTGGAAACAGAGCTATTAATTTTCAATCGTTAGTAATTAATTGACAAATGGGTACTTCCATCCCTGTTTATTCGCCGTTACAACTTCTTGATAAGGAAAATGATATTTCTACCCTTTTCCCATAGGCTCAGTTTCTTGGGACGTAAAAAGATGTAGAATTTCTTTTTCTGGCTATTTAAGCCCCCTAATTGTAGGAATGAAGTGCTTCACATTTGAAGGAATGAAGTGACCTGATTGCAACGTACAATGCAGCTTGGCGTCCCATCTCTCAAGTGATGAAAAGGGGTGCATTTATCATTTCCTATGATATATTCTCCCTTTTTAAGCCTCCCTAGTTGTAATTCTTCTTCTTATCAATGAATTCTGGTAGGGGTCTTGCCTAACCCAGCTTACCGATAAAAAAAACATGAAACAAATTTTACATCCATTTTTACGTCGGAAGAGAGGGAGCCTTAGTTCCACCATTTCACCTCCTTTTTTAGCGTTTTCCAAACAAAAGGAATGTGGAAATGACAAAATAAGAGGAGAAGAAAATGCCAATAAGGGAAAGGAGATTAGATTTGCCTTTTGAGAAATATATAGCAGCCTTTAATATGTAGGGATTTGCTTGGGAATTTCAAGGAAAGGGATATCGCGCTGACTTTTGCATGGAGAAGAGCCACCCAGATGAATTAAATGAATAAAACAAAGTCTGCTGAAAAGTAAGCGGTTGTTCTCTCATGCAAAAGTCAGCCACCAAATGCCTTTCCGTGAAAAACCCTAGCAAATCCCTAGCAGCTAATTAGAAAATGGAAATAATATCCACACCACACTCCCTGTTTTGATAATGTCACTCCCCACTCAATTAGTGTAAATGCTGAGTCTGATGTATTTTGTGATTACTGAGCTTAGCATGAAATGGCAAAGGGAAGATTATATAATGTAAAATACCTATAAAAAAATGTTGAGAATGATGCGATTTTGAATGGTCTACTTAAACTACTTCCAAAGGGAAACTTTACAAGTTACAACACATCTGAGAAAAAACACTCCTAAAACTCTAAAAACTAATCTTATGAGAGTGTAATCAATGGATGAAGTTCAATCCAGATGTGCCTAGATTGACCCTATAATTTAGAATACGCTAAAACACCATAACAGTTATACACAACTGGACTTATGAACAGTGGAGGACAAGGGGATATAACATACATGGCAGACAGGGGACCCATGTACATTCTTCAACTTTCAAGGGGGGCACTGCACCCCTCCATGTTGCCCAGGATTGTTATAATTTGTACATGTGGACGACCCAGATGGCGTCACTGGCCCTCTTGAGAGAGTCTCATCTAATAATAGCAAAGGGGATTCGAACTTCAACGGCCGGATGGCGGATACCTGGAAGAGGAGGAGAGGCCAGCACAAGAGGAGTATAAGAAGAAAGGTGAAGGAAACCATATGTCTATTGAGAGAGGAATCGGATGCGTAATGTTTAAGGATGTATGTGCTCGGTGGAGGTCGGGGGAGGGGTATATTTATAGATGGGACAGGGGGCTTGGAAACCATAATTCCAAGCATTTTCATACCCCCACCCTTTTCTTGTATTTTCCTTGTTTTTGCTTCGTAGGAGAGAGAGAGAGAGAGAGAGAGAGAGAGAGAGAGAGGGTCCAACTCCATTTGCTTGTCTGGGAATCCATATTTCCAAGCATTTTCACCCCATTTTCTTTTCCTTTTCCTAGAAATTACAAGCAAAATGGGGTGAAAATGCTAGGAAAAGATGTGGAAATTTCCCTATGTTTCATTTTAATTTTCTTTTTATGGATGGAAGGTTTGAACTTTGATATAGAGAAATCAAGTGGTCAGCTGAGTTGAATGTTTAGAGTTTAGATTCATGGAATAAATTTTCATGGTTACGAAACACTTTGATAATATGGTCCTAGGCCTTTAGAGTTTAGATTCATTAATTTCGGCCAAATACTGTTTACGTTTCTTACTATCCTAACTAGGGGCATGCCTGGGCATGGAACTAGGTGGGGCCCATCCTGGTATGACAGATTTAAAGGGCCTAGTCTAAGGCAATCAGTCCTGTGGCTTTTGAGAGCAGCCACTGTGTCATTTTTACGCCCTGTTCGTTTGAGATTGTGGCAACAGATTGTGGGCCCCAAACTGATTATCGGTCTCAAAATTAAACGTCGTACTATTGAATACTATAATTGGTTTGGGGCCCACAATCGGTTGCCACAATCTCAAACGAGCAGGGCCTTAACCTGGCTGAGGTTTTATCAGAGACCAATGCATGCTAACCAAACCAATCAAAACTCCTTTTAACTTGCTTTAATGAAAAACTTACTGCGTCAATCTCTAACTCACCCGAGCTTTTGTTTTTACCTTGGCCAAATTATTTTCTATGTCCAAGTTTTTAAACACTTTGTATGAGTCAAACTCGAAAATGATAGAATACGTTCACAATCACGAAATTACATGTGCTTAGACATTAGATTGATTGCAAGTGTTAGTTACTTCAGTTCAGAGTTCAATTACCAAAAAGGATTTGATAGGCAATTTCTTGGAAAGCCATTGCATTTGTATGGCTGGCTTTTGCGCAAGAGAATATCCACACGGGTTCACTCTTTTGCTGATTTTGTCTTATTATTTAATTCATACTTTTTGCGAAATTGCCTAGCAAATCCCATTACCGAAATACCTATAGAAGTCAACCACAGCTTGAGTCTCCTTTACGATGTATTCTCTTAATTTTTCTTTCACACGACCATTTCAACTGAATTTGAATAAATATATAGGGATACCTTCAATGGTTAAAGTTAATTTTTGAAAGTGAAATCAAGACCGTTGATCATATAGAACATCATCACTGACAATGGAGTTGGTCCCATCCTGAACGGAGGCCCCATGCATAAGATAATATGACGAAAAATAAAAATTAATGATTTAGCTTTTCTTCGCATAACTCCAACTGATATTTAATAGATCAAGATCCTAGGATCATCCGATCAAGGTGTTCCAAATATCGTACGGAAACTTTACAATATATCTAGGAAAAAACACTCGTTAAACCCTAAAAACTAGAGTGTAACCATGCAATGGATCAAATTCCATCCAAAATGTGCCCAGAATGACCCCTGTAATTTACTAGATAGCTAGAATACCCTAAAACACCATCACTGCACTTATATATAAACAGTGGAGGACAAGGTGATCTGACATACATGGCACACAAGGGACCCATGTTCATTCTTCAGCTTTCAAGGGGGGCACTTCACGCTTCCATGTTGCCCATGATTGTTATAATTTGTACACGTGGACGGCCCCGATGGCGTCTCCGGCTCTCTTGACAGAGATTCTAACTTCAACGGACGGATGGCGGACACTTGGAAGAAGAGGAGAGGCCAGCACAAGAGGAGTATAAGTAGAAAGGTGAAGGAAGCCATGTGTATGTGGAGACAAGAATTGGATTCGTAAGGTTGAAGGATGGATGTTTGGGCTTGGAGGAGTGGGGAGGTTGGGTATATATAGGGAATTTGTAGGCAATTTTGTGGAAAGCTATATCGCGGCCCACTTTTACATGAGAGAACAGCCACCTCGTAGCATATTTTGTCTTGTATATTCATTTCATTCATATGAAGGGGCAGTTCTCTCCTGCAAAAGTGAGTCGAAATAGCTTTTGTGAAATTGCCTAGCAACTGGAAACCATATTTTCAAGCATTTTCACCCCCTCACATGTTTTTTCTTTGTTTTTGCTTAGTGGGGGCGTGGGCGAGAGAGAGAGAGAGAGAGAGAGAGAGATTTCCAAGCATTTCACGCCATTTTGCTTGTCTTTTTCCTATAAAAGGCAAGCAAAATGGTGTGAGGATGCTAGGAAAAGAGGTGGAAATTTCCTTATTTTTCCCTTTATGGATGAAACTTTGATCCAGAGAAATGAAGTTAAATGGTAAGCTCAGTTGAATAATAGCTGGTGTAGTTTTACAGGGTCTCATTGTAGCCAGCCGTGACACAAAGCGTGTTTCTCAGATTATTTCCCATTAGAAAAATAGCTATTGATTAATAATAAAACTTTGCAATGGTTTTACTACGAAACCCCCCACCCCAAAACAAAACACAGACGCACACAGAGGGAGGGGCAAACACACATGGATCTCTCTCTCTCTCTTTCTTCCTTGGAGGGCAGGGGCGGAGGCACATATAGTAAAATCATTTTTAAATTGCATGCATGTACATGTGGCCATGCCCACCCCCCCCTATGGCCAATGCAGCCAAGTGTAAATTGGGCGCATTATTATTAATCAAGAGGAAAGTACAGTGAAAAAGGAAATCATCCAAAATTATTTCATGGAATATTCGTGGGCCCGACTACAAAAGATGACCATAGAAAGAAGCACAAGTGGATAGAGTATGAGAAACTCCAAAAACAGTAAAAGATAGGGAAAATTCTCAAAAGAATGTGATTTTTATCTTAAAATCTCAAAAAAGGGTGAAGCTGGCTAATTTCTCAAAAAGGGGTGAAACGCATCCCAAGGATTGTTTTAGGATGAAAATGCCCTTGTGTTGCTTTTCCCTCCACCTCTTTGAGAAACGGATCCCAATGCATTTCGCAAACCCTATTCACCTTTTTTTTAGATTCTTCTTCCCCATGCCAAGTGTTGAAAGTCTTGTCTTTGGTAAAACTCCATTGTATAGCCCCCTTCTAGGATGAATTCAACCCTTATTTTTCAAAATAGACTATACAGCGCATACCATAGGATGATCCAAACCGCCCAATTGATGGGCCACAACGTAAATAGGTTGTGCCCCAAAAATCATTTCCATAGGATGATTCTAACCATCCGATCTAAAGAGGGACATAGATTATGGAAACTTCTATAAATTGGACGGTTGGGACCATCTATGGAAATAATTTTTGGGGCAGAACCTATTTATGTTGTGGCCCATCAATTGGGCAGTCTGGATCATCCTATGGTGTGGCTGTATAGTCCATTTTTAACAATATGAGGTGAATTTTTCACTGTCCTTCTACAAATTGTGTTCAATTACATAAATACTTTTGGCTTTTGACTTAGTGGTAGGGAAGACCTATATTGTTTCTTCATGAGAAAGAGTTTTTATATGGTGTAAACCCATATATTCCAGCATTTTTCAAAAAAGTATTGTACGGGTCACACCATAGGATGATTCAAACCGTCCATTAGATAAGCCACAATGCAAATAGGTTGTGCCTAAAAAATAATTTCCACAAGGTAATCTAATGAAATACAATGCAAATAGTATTGTACGGGTCACACCTGAAGGTCGACCTTTTTACATTCTTCACAAACAGGTGCGAATTTGCCATAATAGGTCGACCTGCAGGTCGACCTTTATAGCATATGTACAAACAGGTGGGAATTTGCCTTGATAGGTCGACCTTTTCACCATTTGCCTAACACGTAGGAAAACCAATTACAGGTCGACCTTTCCACCATTCCGTCAGACATGTGTAAAACATGTGAAAAGGTTGACGTTTCCACCATTCTGTCATACAGTGTTCATAAATTCATTGCAACATTGACACCCAATGAAGCACTATTAGATTGTGTGAAGCAATATTTCTACTCTGGAGCCACTATTTATACCTTGAAACCACTACATAATGGTAAATAGTGGTTCCTAGGTATAATTAGTGGTTCCTAAGTATAATTAGTGGTTCCTAGGTATAATGAGTGCTTTTAAGTGTTTAAAACCCTACAAATACAGTCATTCTCACAAGTATTAGGCCATCTAAACTATGAACCACCATAACATCCTAGTGTTTAGAAAACTATTTAACCCATTGTTCATAAATTCATTGTAACATTGACACCCAATGAAGTACTATTAGATTGTGTGAAGCAATATTTCTACTTTGGAACCACTATTTATACCTTGGAACCACTACATACTCGTAAATAATGGTTCATAGGTATAATTAGTGGTTCCTAGGTATAATTAGTGGTTATGAGTGTTTAAAATCCTATAAATAAACTCATTATCACTTTTTAGAGTGTTTTTTAGTGCATAACTTTTTGTAATCACAATTTAAACTCTCGGTACAAGTATTAGGCCATCTAAACTATGAACCACCATAAAATCTGAGTCTTAGACAACTATTTAACCCATTGTCCCTAAATTTATTTTAACATTGACACCCAATAAAGTACTAGGATTATTTCTACTCTGGAACCACTATTTATACCTTAGAACCACTACGTACTGGTAAATAGTGGTTCCTACGTATAATTAGTGGTTCCTAGGTATAATTAGTGGTTCTGAGTGTTTAAAACCCTATAAATAAACCCATTCTCACTTTTTATAGTGTTTTTTAGTGCATAACTTTTTGTAATCACAATTTAAACTCTCGGTACAAGTATTAGGCCATCTAAACTATGAACCACCATAAGATCTGAGTCTTTAGACAACTATTTAACCCATTGTTCCTAAATTCATTGCAACATTGAAACCTAATGAAGTACTAGCAATATTTCTACTCTTGAACCACTATTTATACCTTGGAACCATTACATACTGGTAAATAGTGGTTCATAGGTATAATTAGTAGTTCTTAGTGTTTAAAACCCTATAAATAAACTCATTCTCACTTTTTATAGTGTTTTTGAGTGCATAACTTACTGTAATCACAATTTAAACTCTCGGTACAAGTATTAGGCCATCTAAACTGTGAACCACCATAAGAACCGAGTCTTTAGACAATTATTTAATCCATTGTTCCTAAATTCATTGCAACATTAATACCCAATGAAGTACTAGCAATATTTCTACTCTTGAACCACTATTTATATATTGGTGTAGACACCCCATTTCTACCGGACCCAAGTTCTCATTGCTTCTACAAAGCCTCGTCAGATAAGTGAGTTTGTGTCATTATCAAAGCATGGTCTAGCCGATATCATTTCCCTTGTTTAATGCTGAAAGAGTGGTAGATTAGCCAAGTTGGGGGGTGATTTCAAAATCTGCATGTAGGCATGCTCATCATGAGCATTTGTGATACAAATGGGGGGGGGGGGTGAAACATCTGAAAAGGGGATTGTCCATGGGAAACAAGAGCCAAATATATCATTTTTACATAACAGGGGTGTGAATTAGCATGTCCGAATCTGAGCCAATTTCGTGCGCCTGGTACATTTCATGCGCCCAGTGATTACGGTAGTGCTAATATTGGTAAGCCTCATTTGCTATAAAAATTTGCGAAAGAGAAAAATTAGAGGAGGGGGGTCTCATTTACTAAAAATCAAAGAGAGATAGAGAGAGATAAAAAAGACAGAACGAGAGATGGAAAAAGGGGGGATTTCGATTCTTTTTGCAGAGAAGGGTTTCGGATTTGAAAAAAACCACAGATAGAGAGAAGTCGCCACCATCATTTTCTTCTTGGCACTTTTGTTGCTCGATCCTCCGCACTTATTAGAGATCGATGGAGGCTTCCAAAAAGGGGATTTTCATTTTCGTCCGAGGTGAGAAATTCCAGAGAAGGAGAGATCTGAGAGAGAAAGAAGAAGAATCTTCTTCTCTAATTACTTTGATCGAAGCTCCGATCTGTTTATTCTTCGACCTAGCTTTCCGATCTCCTTCTCCGAACATCTTCTCAGGCCAAACGCATCAGATTCCGGCTTAGATCCGTTTGATATTTTACCCTAGAATTCTTTTCTTTTTTTTTTCAATTTCAAACCCTAACCTCGGCCTTCTTTTCTCAGATCTACTTTTCTCCAGCAAGGTTCTGAGCTCCGATCTTAGAAAATCTTTTCGAAACCCTAGTTCTTCTCCTTATTTCTTCTCAGATTCCGACAAATTCGTCGGAGATTTGGCAGGCTTTGCCTGATTCCAATCAAGATCCAACTGATAATCATCTATGAACTTCTTCGTTTCTCTTTTCATCTATCTTTCTAGAGCTCTAAATCAAGCTACGAAAATCTCAGATCTGTGGAGAAAGAAAGCTTGAATCTAGTGTTATCTCTGGAGATTTTTCATCGTCTTCGTTTTGTTTGAAAGGAAGCGGGAAGAAAGATTGACATTAGGACTGTTGTTTTGCTCTCTAATAATCTTGTTCTGGTGAAGTTTTTGAAAGATTGAGTAGCAGAAAAAGGTTAGTATTAGCTTATTTTCAGATATTTCCTTCAATCTTATTTGTTATGACATGGTCATCTTGTTTCCCTGTGAATAATTTCCTTTCTTGAATTAGCAATGCGATTAGATTAGTTTTGATATAGATTTGTCAAAATGAAACTGTTCTAGTTCTGTTTGGCATAAATTTCTTTGGAATTTGTTAGCTAAATAGCATTATATTCCTTCTACTTGGGCGAAATCAGATGATACTTATGCCCTAACAGGTTTTAAATTCTCATTATATATATATATATATATATATATATATATATATATATATTTAGAGAATATATCAGTCTATATGATAATTGTGCTAAATTTAGGGTCATTTGCCCTACTGATTTCATAGATTCTTGTATGAAAGATAAATGTTTCTCATCTAGTTGAAATTGTTTAATCATCTCATTATGTTCATGAGTACAGCTGTTTGATGAATGTTTTCAAAGAGTTGTGCATAGGCTAAGTAATTGGCGAAGCATATTGATCTAATGACAAGAAAGGCAAAACTGTGCTTTAGGAATTTATTGCTCTAATCTAATGATTTTTTTTATGTTAATGGAAAGCTTAAATAGATTTTCTTCTAATAAACTCCATTCCCCTGAATTTGAATGAGAGCTAAGTCTTCAAGCATTGAGCTGGAATTTTAAGAAAGAAAGTGATATATTCTGAACCTATGCATATCTTTCAATTTCTCTTACTTCAGTTTTAGCCTTGAATATGAGTTCCTGTATTCTTCTCTTGAAAGAATGGACGATAGACCTTTGACCTTTACACTAGATATTTGACAAGAGTAGTGTCTTTGGAAAATGTATAAAATCTGCCCCCCTGTTTTGGATTAAAATCAGCTCCCGTTTCAGCACAAATTTACCCCCATTTGCTGCCCCCTGTTTCAGCACAGTGCCAGTCCATGTTGCTGCCCTTAAAATTCAAAAACAGTTGAAAAATATCAAGAAACCTTAAGTCATTTGAAGTGCTTTAAAGTTTTAGGAGCATATTAGGAGAGTTCGTTTCGAACTATGTTGGATTGATCCTCTTCCACGAGGTACGTAGTGCAGCTTGGGATCTTCATCCCAAGTCCAGCCAAACTTTGTAAATAAATGCTTTAACCTTTTTTTTTCTTCAAAACCTTGTTTTCAACAAGATCTTCCTCCAGAGTTAGGAGTTTGTCCTAGATAGAGAGTTTTAGAGTTAGAAGTTTGTCTTTAATTTGTTGTATGCTTGTTTATGTTTGTTTTAGAGTTAGGGGTTTGTCCTAGAGTTATAGGAGCGCCTCCGTCCGGTCAGTTGGCGATCCACATCGCCGACTGATGACTAGGTCTAGGATACGTTAGTGATCCCATTATTTTCCTTAGGACACACAGCCTAGTTACACATAGGTTGTAGGAACCACTTGCATTAGCTTATGGCTAACTTGCATTTAGTTAGGGCATATAGGATGTCCTAAAATCTACAATCCACTGAAACCTAAATGATCGCTCAAGAAGCTTTAAGAACTAGTCCGGTCTTTTAGGTCGAGTATAGGATAGAGGTCTATGTGTCTTAGGCATCCTAGCTTAGAATAGGCGCGAAGAACTACGTTGCCTTTATTCTCGTGGAGGCGGGGATATGTAGGCTTCTTTGGATGAACATCAGACTATCCAAGGACTTGGGCCAAAGTATTAGAGTCTTAGGTTTTGTTGATAGTACTTTAGGATTTGTGTTTGCATATTGATAATGATTCTCGCATAGAATCATGATAGCATGTGTTCATTTCCTTGCTTACCTACTTGCTTAGTTGTAGCTCTTACCTGCTTAGCTGTAGTTCTCACATGTTTAGCTGTAATTCTCTATCTTTATTAGGTTACTGATTATTATCCTTTACTATCATCTACTGATGTTTGCTCATTGCGCAGGTTCATCTTCTTAGTTGTGACACTTTACGGTATTACTGCATTTTCTATCTGTCATTTACTGCTTTCTAGATGGGATGTGTTAGAATTTTATATTAGGTGCTATGTATTCGCCCCATTGTAGATAGGCGCTATGTGCACGCCATAAATTTTTATTACTGCATTTCCTATCTGTCATTTACTACTTTCTAGATGGGATGTGTTAGGATTTTATATTAGGTGCTATGTATTCGCCCCATTGTAAATAGGCGCTAAGTGCACGCCATAGGTTTTTATTATTGCAATTGCTATCTGTCATTTATTGCTTTCTAGATGAGATGTGTTAGAATTTTATATTAGGCGCTATGTATTCGCCCCATTGTAGATAGGCGCTATGTGTACGCCATAGGTTTTTATTATTGCAATCACTATCTATCATTTACTGCTTTCTAGATGAAATGTGTTAGGATTTTATATTAGGTGCTATGTATTTGCCCCATTGTAGATAGGCGCTATGTGCACGCCGTAGGTTTTTATTTCATTATTCTGCTATTTATCTGGCATTTTATTTATTCCTTATTTCATTTACTATTCATGATTAACTGTTAATTTTAGATTTACTTTCATGTACAGATCCTATACTTTTAGCTGTAGCGTGCATGTGTTTGTCCACCGGAACTTAGACACTCATTAGGAATATCACTCATAACCTAGCTTTGTTTAGATGACACATCTTTCATTTCATTTTGTGTATGTTTATTTCTTTATCATCAGGAAATTCATGCTTAGGTAGACGATTCCTGAAGATTGTTCCTATTTCATATAATTTTCGCCCGAAACTCTTCGAAGTAAATAATAAATGGCATAAGAGACCAAGTGCTTGCACTCGGACGAATTGGGGGTGCTCTTCAGACCTTCTCCATTCGTAATCAGGCACGAACTCATTCATTTCTGGTTATCCATGGTATACAGAGCATATTTTGTTTAAGGATCCATGGCCGTATACCATGGATGGCGACTATGAGCTTGTTTAGGTACGTTTCGAATCCGGACTTGTTCCCGAATCGAGAGGTATCTCTTTTATATCGCCACTCGTGCTATGCTATGAGGGTGGCATCCATTTCGAGAGTTCCTTGGTAGAGCTCTCATTCACACGTGGATGATCCAAGAGGCCGCTGAGGGCTCGTCCCCCACATCTCTCTCGGATCGGGGTCCACAGTTGGAACCACTATTTATACCTTGGAACCACTACATACTGGTAAATAGTGGTTCCTATATATAATTAGTGGTTCCTAGGTATAATTAGTAGTTCTTAGTGTTTAAAACCCTATCAATAAACTCATTCACACTTTTTATTGTATTTTTTATTGTATTTTTTATTGAAATAGAGAAATGAAGTGGTCAGCTGAGTTGAATGTTTACAATGTCCCATATAGATTGCCCATTGTAGACAACCTTAACACAAGTGTATCTCTCGGATTATTTCCCATTAGAAAAATATATCTATGCCTAAAGGGGTGCAAAATTATCCTACATGGGTTGCGAATTTATCATTGCCCCAAAAATAAAGGAATTTGAATGTTGCCACTTTAGGAAATGAAAAAAAAAGGAGATGAAAATGCTGAAAGGGGCACGGAAATAAGATTTTGCTTTTGAGAAGGGAGGTGATTTTTTTTGCCCCCCATTAGGATAATGCGCCCCATTTTAACGTGAATTCTGGGTAGACTTTTAACGCTTTTTGACGTTAAATCAGGTTACAAGAGGGGCGCATCATGCTTGTTGGGGCGATCAAGTCATCGCCCTTTGAGAATTAGTTACATCACGCTCCAACGGCACTCTGCACTTTAATAATGTAAATGTTGAGTGTGATATGATTTTATGATAACCGAGCTTAGCAAGAAATGGCAAAGGGAAGATTATAATGTAAATGTTGAGAATAATGGGATTTTGAATCATGGACTTCCAAATATCGTATGGAAACTTTACAAATTACTATCAATTCGTATATTTGTAACGTTTCACCTTCACGTTTCTATTAAATAGGCATTAATACCCCTTTAATTTAGCAGATAATTCCTCAAAAAATCTCTCTCTATGCATGTGCTTAGACATTAGACTGATTGCTAGTGTTAGTTACTTCAGTTCAGAGTTCAATTACCGAAAGGGATTTGATAGGCAATTTCTTGGAAAGCCATTGCATTTGCATGGCTGGCTTTTGCGCAAGAGAATATCCACACGGGTTCACTTTTTTGTTGATTTTGTCTTATTATTTAATTCATACTTTTTGCGAAATTGCCTAGCAAATCCCATTACCGAAATACCTATAGAAGTCAACCACAGCTTGAGTCTCCTTTACGATGTATTCTCTTAATTTTTCTTTCACACGACCATTTCAACTGAATTTGAATAAATATATATAGAGAGATACCTTCACACGACCATTTCACACGAACATTTTTGAAAGTGAAATCAAGACCGTTGATCATATAGAACATCATCACTGACAATGGTGTTGGTCCCATCCTGAACGGAGGCCCCATGCATAAGATAATATGACGAAAAATAAAAATTAATGATTTAGCTTTTCTTGGCTTATCCAACTGATATTTAATAGATCAAGATCCTAGGATCATCCGATCAAGGTGTTCCAAATATCGTACGGAAACTTTACAAATTACAATATATCTAGGAAAAAACACTCGTAAAACCCTAAAAACTAGAGTGTAACCATGCAATGGATCAAATTCCATCCAAAATGTGCCCAGAATGACCCCTGTAATTTACTAGATAGCTAGAATACCCTAAAACACCATAACTGCACTTATATATAAACAGTAGAGGACAAGGTGATCTGACATACATGGCACACGAGGGACCCATGTTCATTCTTCAGCTCTCAAGGGGGGCACTTCACGCTTCCATGTTGCGCATGATTGTTATAATTTGTACACGTGGACGGCCCCGATGGCGTCACCGGCTCACTTGACAGAGATTCTAACTTCAACGGACGGATGGCAGACACTTGGAAGAAGAGGAGAGGCCAGCACAAGAGGAGTATAAGTAGAAAGGTGAAGGAAGCCATGTGTATGTGGTGCAAGAATTGGATTCGTAAGGTTGAAGGATGGATGTTTGGGCTTGGAGGAGTGGGGGAGGTTGGGTATATATAGGGAATTTGTAGGCAATTTTGTGGAAAGCCATATCGCGGCCCACTTTTACATGAGAGAACAGCCACCTCGTAGCATATTTTGTCTTGTATATTCATTTCATTCATATGAAGGGGCAGTTCTCTCCTGCAAAAGTGAGTCGAAATAGCTTTTGTGAAATTGCCTAGCAATTACATTGCATATAGTATGGGACCGGAGGGTCTGGAAACCATATTTCCAAGCATTTCCACCCCCCTCTCATGTTTTTTCCTTGTTTTTGCTTAGTGGCCGCGGGGGGTGGGGGGGGGGGGGGGTTAGAGAGAGAGAGAGAGAGAGAGAGAGAGAGAGAGAGAGAGAGAGAGAGAGAGAGAGAGAGAGAGAGAGATTTCCAAGCATTTCACGCCATTTTGCTTGTTTTTTTCCTATAAAAGGCAAGCAAAATGGTGTGAGGATGCTAGGAAAAGAGGTGGAAATTTCCTTATTTTCCCTTTATGGATGAAACTTTGATCCAGAGAAATGAAGTTAAATGGTAAGCTCCGTTGAATAATAGCTGATGTAGTTTTACAGTGTCCCATTGTAGACAGCCTTGACACAAAGCGTGTTTCTCAGATTATTTCCCATTAGAAAAAATAACTCCCTATGTCGGTAAGACTCTACAAATGATTAAATATTTTCTCCATTTGGTTACCTCCTAGGTGAAACAAAAGTTAAAAATGAAACAAAATTTTATGAAAATATTCCATGAAAAATTCATAAAAATATTTCATGAATAAATTAGGGAAGTGATATATCTGCCTCTTTTTGTTACTTGGGACACCCAGCAGCACTGTACATGGCAATCAACCCCAATGAATCCTTCTGACGTGAAGTACATCAGCCCTTCTGCAGTCATTGATCCGCTGCTGGGTGTCCCAAGTAATCAAAAGGGGCGAATATATCACTTCCCAAAAATTAACAAAGAGGGCAATATTATGAAAAAATGGGAGATGATATTTTCACTCCCCCTCCATTACGCATGCGCCAACTTTAACACTTTTTGGCATCACTCAGATCACATTATAGGGGGGCACATGCGTAGTATCGCCCAGAAAATATACAAAACCTGTGGTTTTCACTTTTTTTTTTCCACCGAGGGCCACCATTATCAAAACATGGTGGTGCCACTATAAGTTAGGAAGATGTAAAAATATAGAAAATCATCTCATTATCAAAACATGGTAGTGCCACTGTCAGTTACCTAACCATGTTTCTTTTCATCATCATTCCTATTCTTTTCAACAACTTTTTTTACCCATGTTTCTATATATTGAGTGGGATCACTGATTATATTACACCCATGCATAGAATGAGCCATGAATACTAGCTCTTGTATATACGATCGTGTGTCGCCTCATTATGTTATAATATCAGCAGTCTACATTTCACATACATGAACCCCTGTGGGACCTAAACCATTGATTGTTCACTTTCTATTAATGGGATACAAGAACGGGAAAAAAGTGGGGAAACAAAAAGAACAGGGGAGAGGTGAAAAATGTGGGAGGCAGAGGCAGATGGGTCGAAACTTCTGGAGGCGAACTAGACCTTTTCGTAAATGCCGGCTACTCCGGCGCCGGAATTTCCTCCTTATCGGCCTTCGAGAACCTGACCGGCAGCCTCGCATGGTGTCTCTCTGCCACGAACCCCAATTCAACCTCCACCACCAAGACAAAATGTAACTACTTACTATCCCTCTCTCTCACAACAACACTTTCATTCTCACTGTGTGTATGAGTGTGTTTATGTGATGAATACGCGAAGAAGAAGAAAACGTACACAGATTAGATTGAAATCATGATTTTGTTTTTGGAATTATTAAGTTATTATATGTGGATTACAAGTACTTAGACATTAAAGAAAGAGGGGCATAGTTGAAGGGATTTTCTTAATTTTTTTAATACAACTTTTCGAGGAAATTGTAGATAATTTAGGATTTCCCATTTTAAAGGAGGAGGGCTTAGTTGAATAAGAAATTGTAGATACTTTAGGATTTTCCATTTCACTGTCATTCCTATTCTTTCCAACAACAACTTTTTTTTGGAAAACATTTTTCCTTAGAAAATTGGTTTTGCAGCTGATCTCACGCATGGCATGGTGGGGCCCTGTAGACACCCTATTCTGACCTAACCCTAATTCCCCAAAATCGAATAAAGTCCCGAGGTCGAATGAAATCCCCAACAATTTTGAAATCTCTGAAGAGGCTGCAACCTGAGCACAAAAGAACCCGAAAAATTCGAATATGCCCGTTTAGAGACCATTTTTCCGAAATACTTTGGAGCTCGAATGGTCCCTAAACCCCCATTAAGTCCCTTCCTTAATTGCCCCTGTCTTTTCCTTCATTTTTACAAAAAAAATAAAAATATTATTATTACAAAATACTCCAGTGTGTTGATATTGGCACCCCGTCGTTTGAATTCCCCAGGATTTGAGGATACGGGCACGCCCCTATCAAAGTGGCCTGTGATTTCGCTCTTAGGCTCAGTTCTTTTGCTTACTGACATGGCAAAAAAGAAAAGAAAGGAAAAACAAAGAGAAAAGCGAATAAAAGAAATTTGGATTGTCTCATGCCATGTGATTGTTGTTAATACCTACAATCTCTCTTGATTTTCTCTTCTGCGTATACTGTAATTACGTTATTTACTTATACAAATTGCTAACGATTTTACCAATTTCCTGTTTTATATTAGTATTAATGAAAGAAAAAAGAAAAAAGAAAAATGTTAAAAAAGTTATCGAACATGGGATGTTATAAATTCTACAGGTATTCGTGGTGGGCTCAATCTTTTCTAATCTCGCTCATTATACTTAGTGGTTGCATTTATGATGGAAGACACCCGGTGTAACAAGGTCCATTTCACAGTATACTAGCCACTCAGTGGGAGAGAATCTTCAAAGTGACGGGTAAGTCAGATTTACAAATTTCTAAAATACCTTTTTCAGGCAAAAATTCACTTCAATAGACTTTGTTTCTTGTAGGTCTTCCTAGAGTCTATTTTCACTCGTGTTAAACTTATCCATATGTTTTTTTAATTTTTAAGGCCTCTTATCCAACATTCTATGGAGGTTCCTGCTGTCACATTTGCGTCCGACATTGTTGAGAGATTGAATCCACTTACACTAGAAGATGAAAGTCTCTTGACACAAAAGGTACTGACATTTCTGTGCATATGGTTGTGGAAGATCCTGACGTTTGCATGGGGTTGGTTGTCTTATCCTCACTTTTTTTTTTAATCATTGAATTCACCCAACCGGCATGAATATTTAAGATGAAACTTCAGGAAGTACTAGAATAAGCACAAATACTACTGTGCAGATGTCCTGTATTCTGACATTATTCAGTACTTTGACGAACTATAAGCCGCATATTAGGGTTACACGAGTGAGGTTTTCTTTGTGATTTCTTGGTTGGGATGGAGAGTTTGGTAACCCTAAACTGAAATATGGAGCTCTTCTCTCGTGGACATAGGCACAGTGTTGAACCACGCAAATCTTGTGTTCTTGTTTTTGTGTGATTGTGTTTCTCTCATCTTATCTTGACGTTTTGTTGCACTTCATGCATGATCCTATTTGAGAAGGTATTTTTCGGTTTTCTACAAATACATACTCAAAATCATCACATAAGCAAAAAAACCTCCCATAATGATTTAACATCAAAGCCTAGTAACAGGCTTTCTCGCGCATGTCTGATAATCTAATAAATGTCACATTTCACATGTAATTAATAGAAATATTTATCCATAATATAATTATGGAACTCATACTGATATAGTATACAACTAATATACACTTACGGTTTGGGTTTCACTATGAGTCTTCTCCAATCGCAATAAAATTGTCGTAAAATAATGTTCGGAGTGAAACTTTACAGTAACTTTTTTACCGTAAAGTTTCCCTTTTCCCTTGAGCCATTGCGCTCAGTAAAACGAGATGTAAAACAAAACGGGTAATCTAATGACCACTAATTTTATTGTGTAAAATTCAATCTTTTATGTGCCATCTATTTCATCAAGAGCAAGCTTTTAGTGATGGATTTGGTGGTGAATGAGAATTGATTCGAAAGGCTTTTCCCTATTTTCTACCTTTTATTCTTTCTAACTCCATCCCATGGATTTTCATTTTCCTTTCATTTTTATTTTATGGAGTATTTTGAAGTTGTGAGATGGTGGACAAAAAGGGTTTTGCATGGAGATAGGCAACTGAGTAAATTGGAGAGAAACCCATGGAGTATATCTTTTACAAATATTGTGGTCAGGGGGTGCACCGAAGGTATTAACCTAACGCGCATTATTGAATCAAACTGATTGGCTAGATGACTGAGCTGGATTTATGTTAGTGACCGTCACTTGATTTGGTTGAATTTTTTAAAAAACAGCATGGCAATAAACAACAAAAAAAGTTGACGTTTTAAACTTCCCTTAAACTTGACCATAATTTATTTTCCATGTCCATAAGCATGTATGCAAGGAACATACTATCCTAGATAATCAATGCATTTTTTGACATCTCCCACACTCCCCCAGTGAAATGGCACTTCATTTTTTTCTCCATTTCTAACGAAACACTTGTAGAATCTGTTACATGTGGGACCTTTTGGCACTATTTTCATGATTGGGCATTAAGTTCGCTATACGTGTTGCTTGCCAATTTGAATGAACAGGTTAGTTAAGAAAATTCTATATTGAAGATACTGTTTTATGTAAGCATAACTGTGAATTTCTTCAAAAGAAAAGAAAATAAAATAAAAATTGCGGAAGCGGAAGATCATGCTCTATCTTCGAATCTGATCTAGATATACCCTTTCTGACTAAGGTATTTGTTGTCATGATGGGTTTCTAAAAATATGCATATTATACATTTGTGCTTCTATGCAAGCCTAAGATGACAGTATTCTTCGTCACCTAGCACCCATAGTCTTCCTAAAAATTCATTACAAAGGATTCAATGACCCTGCAAGAAGTCTGAAAACTCAGTCTTATTATTTTATTTGATTCCAATAGGACCCCTATAATCCTTCATCACTTTCCCTTGTTTACGAAGACACCAACTATGTCAATGGAGCTTGTTGCTGAGAAGGCTACCATCAATGTTGAGTTTGAGGGTGTAAAATGGTGGAGTGACCCATCTAGTCTTATCTAAATTGATCTCCTTCCAGTTATGGTAGAGGTCTTGAACTATAATACTCCAAAGCTCCTTGCAGCCAATGGATGGTTGAATTTTTAACGTCTTGCATGAACTTTTGAAATGACATTTCCAAAATATGACTTAATGTGAAACAACCAGTTACTCCAAAAGCTTAAGCTGTTGGAGAAGGCGTTATTTATTCTTTTATACTTCAACACTCCCCCTCACGTGTGGCCCTTCTTTCTTTGGGTTGGCCTACACGTGGCACATGTGGCCCCACTTTTTGGGTTGACCGTTGAATTTTCAAGGTTGATGGTGTCCTTGCTGGTGATCAACAATATGTTGTTGCAAAGAATTAACTACGCAGCATAATAGAGGATTTGGGAGACATAGTGTTATTGGTGTTAGCCATTAGATACCGAGATCGCCAAGGTGAAATGACTGAGCTGACCATAGGAAATTTGCTTGGACTTGCCGAGCTACTAGAACTTTTATGTGGACAATGCTGAGGGACTGGACGAAGAAATCCTTTGGCTCTCAACCAACATTGTGTGTGTGAGAGAGAGAGAGAGAGAGAGAGAGAGAGAGAGAGAGAGAGCCCTGGGAGGTTCAACTTCGAGTACATCTTCAGGGCTGTCATGAATATCGGCATGTGAGATCCAATGACAGATTGTGTTTTCAATTTTCAAGGTAAAATGACGTTTCTTTTAGCTTCATGCACATCTTAAGGGTTATCATAGGTCTTCTCATGCGAGCACTAGGGAGAGATTTTATATTGAATTTTCAAGGTTGACCGTTGCATGTGGATTTTTGACATCAAGGAGGTTTGAATTCAGGACCTTTGCTATCATACCATGTGAAACTACCAATTACTCCAAAATAGTAGTATCTTATTCAAACCATTAGTATCCTCCCATGCCTCAAATGCACTATCCTCTTTGCCCCTCTTAATTTTGAATCCACCATCAGTTGGTTTCATTAGTTTGAACATGACGGCTTCTTTACTGACCACATCAAAGCCGACGAGCAAAATGTCCATCTTCCTTTTTTCAATAAAAAATCATCTACAAAGCTTCATTAATTCTCGCCATATAATTCTCGCAAAGCGACCTGTATAGTAAAATAACGAATCACTGTCGGGGACGTATATTAAAATGTAGTAGAAGACATATAGCATTAACTGCGAAGCACCACATACCGCTTCCAATCCACTCAAAATCAAGTATAAGAGGTCGGGGCCGATGACGGCGTCAACCATCCAACAAACACCATTTGCGAGAGAGAGAGAGAGAGAGAGAGAGAGAGAGAGAGAGAGAGAGAGAGAGAGAGAGAGACAAGGCCTATGTTGTACATGATATGGAAGAGAAGATTGTGACAGATTTCTCACCATTTCCGTACATGGTTCCATACATAGCGAAACTTTTCAATAACATATGGTGGATTGTTTTATGGGTTCTTGACCTAAACAGCCTTTTGGGCATAGCCATCAATTGTGCAAGCGTAGTCATGGAGATCTTCTCCATCTCCGTATACTTCATATGCTCTTGAAGAGACCAAAAGATTTGAGCCTTAAAATTCTTGGAACATAATTGATATTTATGGTCCTAGTCATTGCTGTTGTTCATAATCTCGAACAACATTTATTGGGTGATAAATATTATGTGCGTTGTTTGGCATCTTCATGTATGCCACCCTTCTCTTTGTCATGAGAATAGCAATACAAGCAAAGAACATGAGGCCTGTCCCATTCTCTCTCTCTCTCTCTCTCTCACCATTTTCGCAAATGGTGTTTGTTGGACAGCTGATTCCGTCATCGACTCCTACCTCTTGTACTTGATTTTCTCTCTTCAATTTTTTTTATGTTGAATGTTTTTGTCTCGTCTTCTCTTCTAATTTGCTTTCCTTTTTGTTTGTGCCCTGTGGGAATGAATAGTCATTTTTTTTTTGAAGAAAGAGAGAAGTAAACATATTCTCACTTTGTAATAATACATAGGAATCAATGTATCATTTCTTATTCAGAATTCATTCCCCTCTCCTACATAGTTTGGAGTCACATTACGAGATGCTTTGGTCCATCATGGATCATGCCAAAAGTCTCATGTTCTTTGCGGATGATGGCGTCAGCCGTCTAATAAACACCATTTGCGAAAATGGAGAGAGAAAGAGAGAGAGAGAGAGAGAGAGAGAGAGAGAGAGAGAGAGAGAGAGAGAGAGAGAATGTGGCACAAGCCTCATGTTATTTACCTGTATATCTATTCTCATGACAAAGAGAGGGACGGCATACATGAAGATGTCAAATAACGCACACAGTATTTCCGCAACCAGTAAACATTGTTCGAGATTAAGAACAACATCAATGACTAGGGCTATAAACATCAATTCTGCTCCAAGAATTTTAAGGCTCCAATCTTTTGGTGTCTTTTAGAGCATATGAAATAAACGGAGATGTAGAAGATCTCCATGACTACGCTTGCACAATTGATGACTATGACCAAAAGGCTGTTTGGGTCCAGAAGCCAGAAAACAATCCATCTTATGCTGTTGAAAAGTTTAGCCATATATGTGTGGGACATGATCCCGCGAGAGGGGTGGGGCGCGAGCCGCCATGCACTCTCTCTTGGTCTCTAGTACCCACGCGATTGGCGTGTGCTTCTTAGTGTTGATTTAGATTCGTCTTTTATGTGAACTTGGGATCACTAAGGCAATCCGAATTCCACATAAAAGAGACTGACAGAGTCGCCACCTAGATGTGGGATCTAGGACCCGTAATTAACCAGAAATCTAGACTCGCTACCTGGTTACAAGAATGGAAGGTATGGGGATTTATCCACCACATGCACCATTCCTGCCCGATAATCGGTCTTCGATTCCAAAAGCTAACTCTTTTAAATTTATTTTAAATGGCTCATTCAACTCTATGTTAATATGTTATCTACGGGACATGCATCCTATGATTTAATTTCAATGTGAATCCTAAATGTGTATTTTGATTTCTTGATTTGTCTGGATTCAATCTAAGTGCAAGTTCTCCTAAGATTCTAATCTCATGGAAGATCCTAAGTGATTTAATTAAGAATTTACAATAAAATTAAAATACAAAACACCACAATTTGTTGTGGTGCCGACTCGCGGTTGGTATGCCATCTGACATCCAAGCTGCCTACGTACCCAAGCCTCACTGGGATCAGAGTCGACGTAGTTCGGTGCACCTAAGCTAAGCTACATATGCCTAACTCAACTAAGACACCGACCTAGACGGGATTGACTGTTTCAACAGTTTTAAGAGAAGTTGTTTAATTCAAGTTGAGGATTTTATTATCTTAGGATTTCATCGAAGATGCTATATGATTCTTATCTAAATGCAAGTTGTCCCTTAGACTAATGCAGGTTAGCCTACATCCTAGTCTACTAGGCATGTCTTAGGGAAAGATGAGGTGACTAGTGTAACTAGACCTATGGTACGGTTGCTATACATAGCAAGCGTCCGTGATGAGGCTGGACTCCTAACTCTAGGACTCCCTAAAACTTAGGACACGACACAACACTAGTGTTCCTAAATTGGGCTCTAATGGTTCTTAGATTGGAAACCATAATCCAATGGTTCCGGAAGACTCGAGACAAATCAATTCAAATTCTTGAAGTTAATTAATTTCAGATTTCATGGATTTTCGATTTATGGACACTTGAGGATTACCAATGGTTCTAGGGTTCACCAATTTCGGCCCAGAATAGCATCCAAGGAAGGGAATCGTGCGTTCTTTCCTTGCGCAATTTAATACTTAGGTTATAACATCTTATTGCCTGGCATATCTCAAGATTTCCGTGGACAGTAACCTCGGAGCCAACAACATGCTATAGCTTAAGTATTCAAATTGTCAAAGATCGGTTGCAATTGGGATACGATTATGGATGCACTGACCATTTTTCCAGGGAATTCTAATGATCCTAAGATTTCTGTTTCAATGGATTAAGGAGTTAATGTGTGACAGAGATTTAAGGTTCTTTAGAAATATTCAGATGATTTTCAATGAATTTTATCAATTTTAAACATATGAGTGATTTTACAAGTGAAATTGTAGCAAACGAATTCGAAATGAGTTGAAATTTCTACAGCAGCAAGATATGATGAAATGTAGCTTACGGAAAGAGTTTTACAGATTTTTACATTAAGCTCATATTTAATTTCGATTTAACAATTGATTGACCAGATTGCACAAATAACACAGAAACCACTAGAAATATGAATCTAAATTCAATGAAATTTCTACATTAATAAGATATAAGTAAAAATAACATACTGAGAAATTTTCATGAATTTTGGAAACCATTTACTATCAGTTTCAGATTTTTTAATTTTCAGACCAGATTATGAATTAACCCTACATCCCATATGAAAACAGATCCAAATCACTTGAAACTTTTACAGTAACTAGAAATGTGAGATTGAAGACTACTGTAAAAAGTTTAAGAATTTTAGTTGTGATCTGATGTCAGTAACAATTCCTCCAAAAGCTGGTAAATTTCAAAGAAAGCATAAAATAATATACCAAACAAATTCTCAAAATTCTCAAAATTTCATGGTAGAATGTACTGGTATCATATTAGTTTCCCACGAAATTTCATTAATTTTGGAATTCATTTAGTATATATTTTATTTTCAAAACACTCATGGAGATCATGATTTTGAGCATACATATTTAATTTTCAACTAAATCCAATTAAATACTAAAAATCATGCAAATATACCAAATAATTCTAGAAAAATCTAAAAATTAAGTACCTACCTGTGATCGAAATCCTCGCCGAATCCGAGAGCCGAAAAATTCGAAAATCGCACCGCCGCTTGATCCGCTTCCGCTTTCTTTCTCTTTTTCTTTGTTTTATTTTCTTTTATATTTTTTTTTATATGGAACAAGGGAGAGAGATGGGGAGAAACAAATAAGGAGAGAAAGTAGATAATGATAGTGTGAGAGTGAGAGAGTGAGAGATATTGAGGGAGAGAAAGAGAAAACTATCCAAAAACAATGTGTTCTTTTTTTTTTTGAATCCTCCTCTCATCACCTCTCTTTATATAGTGAAAAACTTAGTGGAGAGGTGGAAATAAACAATGAGAATGGTGGGTGTGGTGGAGAATAATGGAAATAAACAATGAGAATGGTGGGTGTGGTGGAGAATAATGGAATATATAATGGTAATGGTGGGAATTGTGGTGGGGAATAATGGAATATATAATGTGAATGGTGGGTGTGGTGGAGAATAATGGAAATAAACAATGGTAATTGTGGGAATGGTGGTGGGAATAATGGAATATATAATGGTAATGGTGGGAATGGTGGTGGGAATAATGGAATATATAATGGTAATGGTGGGAATGGTGGTGGGAATAATGGAATATATAATGGTAATGGTGGGAATGGTGGTGGGGATAATAGAATATATAATGGTAATGGTGGGAATGGTGGTGGGGATAATGGAATATATAATGGTAATGGAGATAATGGTGTTATTTTAAAGGGAAAAATGAAGTTAGTGGAAATGGTAGAGAAAGTTAAGTCATGCTAATGGTGAGTCCCACATCAGCGGGTTCCGCACAAGCGGGTCCCACATCAGCGGGCCCTACACAAGCGGGTCCCACATCAGCGGGTCCCACACAAACGGGTCCCACACAAACGGGTCCCACACAAACGGGTCCCACACTAGCAGGTCCCACACTAGCAGGTCCCACACCAGCGGGTCCCACACAAACGGGTCCCACACTAGCAGGTCCCACACTAGCAGGTCCCACACCAGCGGGTCCCACACAAACGGGTACAAATTCTCCCTAGTTTAGATTTTTCTGAATAATCCTTCTCAACATTTAGCGGGAAAATGCGAAACACGACGGAAATGACCAAAAATATTTAGAAATGTAACAAACGGATGCGGGAAAGAAAGACATTGGAAAACCGACGGAAAACAAACCCTAATTTCTTTATCGATTAAGGTAGAGCAAAATGGGGTGTCTACAATATGAAACCTTATACGGAAATGGTGAGAAATCTGCCACCAATCTTTTCTTCCATATCATGTACAACATAGGCCCCCTCTCTCTCTCTCTCTCTCTCTCTCTCGCCGTTTTCGCAAATGGTGTTTGTTGGACGACTGACGCCGTCATCCGCTCCAACCTCTAGTACTTAATTGTGAGTGGATTGGGAGCAGTATCTGATGCTTCGTAGTTAATGCTATATGTCTTCTACTACATTTCAATATACGTCTCCTACAACAATTCGTTATTTTACTACATAAGTCGCTTTGCGAGAATTATATGGCAGGAATTGATGAAGTTTTGTAAATGGCTTTTTGTTGAAACAAGGAAGATGGACATTTTGATCGCGAGCTTTAATGTAGTCAATAAAGAAGCCATCGTGTTCAAACTGATAAAACCAACTGATGGTGGATTCAAAATTAAGAGGGGCAAAGAGCAAAATGCATTTGAGGCATGGGAAGATACTGATGGTTTGAATAAGATACCCACTATTTTAGAGTAACTGGTAGTTTCACATGGTATCGGAGCAAAGGTCCTGAGTTTAAACCTCCTTGATGTCAAAAATCCACATGCAACGGTCAACCTTGAAAATTCAACATAAAATCTCTTCGTAGTGCCCGCATAAGCAGATCTATAATAACCCACAAGATGTGCATGAAGCTAAAAGAAACGTCATATTACCTTGAAAATTGAAAATACAATCTGTCATTGGATCTCACATGTTGATATCCATGACAGCCCTGAAGGTGTAATCGAAGATGAACCACCCAGGGCTCTCTCTCTCTCTCTCAATGTTGGTTGAGAGCTAAATGATTCCTTCGTCCAGTCTCTCAGCATTGTCCACCTATGGATACGGCATTTCATAATGCTGAGCTCGCAAGTCCAAGCAAATCTCCTATGGCCAGCTCAGTCATTTCACCTTGGCGATCTCTGTGTCTAGTGGCTAACACCAACAACACCATGTCTCCCAAATCCTCTATTATGCTGCGTAGTTGATTCTTTACAGCAACATATTGTTGATCACCAGCAAGGACACCATCAACCACAGAAATTAAACCCTGGGCATTTTGGAAGTACTGCATTTTGTAGTTCCCACATTCCTGCCGCATGGAGGGGCGAGATTGTCCATGTAGCTTCTACGTGGACAGGGAGATTGTTGGGGGTTCCACATGACAGCAAATATCCCACACCAGATGAGTGAGAGGATGTGGATGGGCTTATAAGGATTCGGGTACCCTCCCCTTAAAGGCTAGCTTTTGAGGTTGAGTTCTACCCGGATCCCAAGCTCTGATACCATTTGTATAGAATTTAACCAGGTAGAACTCACGCCTAAAAGCTAGCCATTAGAGGGAGGGTGCCCATTTCCTTATAACCCATCCCAATCCATTTCACTTATCTGATGTCGGACTATTTGCTTTTGCGTGGAACCCCAACAATCTCCCCCTCCACGTGGAAGCAATGTGGACAATCTCGCCCCTCCACGCGCCGGCAACGTGGGAACCATGAGATACTACACCGAGGTTTCCGAGATCTTCCTCGAGGGACATTCCCACCCTTAGAGGCAAACCGGGGTTACCACGCCCCGAACTCTGATACCATGTGAAACAACCAATTACTCCAAACGCTTAAGCTGTTGGAGAAGGCGTAATTTATTCTTTTATACTCCAACACTAGACAATCCCACCAAAAATTGCCTGCAGAACTGAACTTTTTATTTCTTCAATATAACTGAATGATTTGTTTTGGCATCTTGGCTCATCATGATCCTCTTCTTGTTGCTCGTGCTATGCACCTGGATCAAAAGAAAGCAAATTTTCTCAATGAGATGCAACATCTTCGCCACAGAGTTGGTTATGAGGTTGATAATAATATGGTGCAGAGTCTGATATTTCTGCTACAGTCATTGAAGGTATATCGTTTAGCTAGTGTAGTCGTCATTTCTTTTCACACTCAATAAATTTTGTTCATTGTCAAAGAAGATTCTTGGTTCTATGGAAATAGCCAACATTGTTGACTGGATTCTTTTCTTTTTTTGTTTGAAAGTTATCATTGACTGGATTCTTAGTTTGGAAATATGGGTAGATATATCCATCTATCACATTTTGTGTGATGGTCACAAATG
The DNA here is from genome assembly GCF_043159265.1 of Tasmannia lanceolata. Classification (NCBI taxonomy): domain Eukaryota; kingdom Viridiplantae; phylum Streptophyta; class Magnoliopsida; order Canellales; family Winteraceae; genus Tasmannia; species Tasmannia lanceolata. Next base: position 36,384,413 of record NW_027518692.1, read on the forward strand.
CAAGCTCTGCCCATGATATAGTTGCTCTTTAGTTTCTATAATGATAAAGCTGTCATTATAAAAAAAGAGAGAGAAGGGGTTCTTGATATCCCTTGAGGATGAGTTAATTTGTTCGGACCAACCCCAACGGATCTGATTACATACACGAGGCAAAAGTGGGCCCAATAAATGTATTTTAAGGTGGATAACAACATTAGTTGCAGATATCTCTGGCGGAATACATCATTAATAGATAGTGCAAATTCGCGAACAGAGCGCATTTACCATTTACTTATATTGATAGGAGTTTATGTTACTAAGTCATGATGTAGGGTGATGATAAATGCACCCCCAATCATTACTTGCGATACCCAGCTACAGTGTATCTATGATTGAAAAGATGCTGCTGATGTGTGTGGACCCCGATCCGGAGAGAGGTAGCGGTGAGGGACGTGCCCCACGCTACGAAGTCTCACTGGATCATCCACGTGAATGGAGAGCTCTACCAAGGAACTCTTGAAAGAAGAAATGCCTCTCACAGTATGAGTGGCGATATAAAAGGTGAGATACCTCTCGATTCAAGGACTAGCCCAGATTCGAGGCGTACCTTAAACAAATAAGAGTCGACATCCAAGGAAAAGGGTCCAAGGATCCCATACTATGCTCTGTTGCAACGGATAACCAGAGATATAAAATAGGGTTCGTGCCTGGTTACGAATTCGGAAGGTCTAAAGAGCACCTCATCCGCCCAAGTGCAAGCACCTGGTCTCTTATGCCCTTTACTTATTAATCTTGAAGAGTTTTGAGCGAAAGTCATATGAAATGGGAACGAATATCTCCGAGAAGACGTCTATCTAATCATGCATGTCTCGGAGATGATTAATAAACACACATAAAAGAAATAAAAGTGTCGCCTAAGTAGCTAGGTTATGAATGTCAAACCTAACTGGTGTCTAAGTTCTGGTTTACAAACACATGCATGTTACAACCAAAGGTATAGGATCTGTACATAAAAATAAGAAAACACAACAAAACACATAATACAAATAAACTATATATATATAACAGGAAAAACAAATCCTAACTCTAATGCAGGACTTGACTCGGACCAAGATAGCCGTCCATCTTAGCTGCTCTACGTATCCCAGCCTCGGGAAGAATCGGAGTCAACGTAGTTCGATGCCCTATTCTAAACTACGATGCCTAACCATCTAGAACCGCTATCCTAGACTCGATTCCACTAGACTCGACTGATTTTTAAAGCTTTTTCCACAATTGTTTAAGTTCAAGTGAATTATGATTTTTAGGACTCTCTATATGCCCTAACTAATGCAGGTTGTTTAGCCTTAAGCTAATGCAGGTGGGCCCTACATCCTATGTGTATCTAGGCTGTGCAACCTAAAGAAAACCAGGGGCTGACTATATGCTTCCTAGTCTAGCCATCGGTTCGACTAAGTGTCTAACCGATCGACTCGAGGCCTCCTAACTCTAGGGACACTCACACGACAGGACACACCACATCAATACAAATCAAGACCGACTCCTAACTCTAAAACACCCTAAATATCTAGGACAGAGTCCTAACTCTAGGGGAAGATTTTTTTTTTTGAAAAGGGTTTTTAAAGATTTTTTTGTATTTTTTTGAGAACTTGAAATGTTTATTTTTAAAGGTTTGGCTGGACTTGGGATGTGGATCCCAAGCTGCACTACGTACCTCGTAGAAGAGGATCAAGCCAACGTAGTTCGGAACAGATTTCCTAACTACTCCTAATGACTCAAGATTTTTGAGATTTTTGGTTTTTTAGATGTTTTTGTTGTTTTTAAGTATTTTTGACTCAAGGGGGGACAAATCCTATCAACATAAGGGGAGGACAGACTCCTGATATCCCGCAAAGGTTGGACAGCATCCTATGCTTTGCGGGGGAAAAGAACAGAATAACAACTCTGCAAGGGTTGGACAGCATCCTATACCTTACAAGAACGGATAGAAAAACACAAGATTTGATGAGAGGTTGGATAAAATCCTAACCCCTATGATGATAGGACTGACTCCTGAAAGAAAGACAGACTCTCTAGCTAAGGACAGACTCCTAGGCTAAGGACTGACTCTGAAAATAGGATTCTAAGAAGGAGGTGCTAATGAGACAAAGCCTGTCTCCTAAAAGAAAAAGAGATAAAGAAGGGTGCTAGTGAGACTATCAAGCTAAGATAAAACTCACAAGTAACAAGGAAAAAAGAGACCTTGCGCATATTTAGCAAAGGTAAAACATCCAGCCGGGCCGGACAGCTACCTAGCCCTAGGGTGCAACAAATGTGCAACCCAATACCCATAAGGGTAAGGGGTATGTTGCCAAGCCGAGTAGGATGTTCTCCCAAAACCAAATGACGCACAAAGAGGAGGTTTAGCAAGAAAATGAGACTAGGTAAGTCTCTTAGGTAGGATAGAGAAAAATATTAACAAGGAAAAAGAGACCTTGTGCATATTTGGCAAAGGTAAAACACCCAGCCGGGTCGGACAGCTACCTAGCCCTAGGGTGCAACAAATGTGCAACCCAATACCCATAAGGGTAAGGGGTATGTTGCCAAGCCGGGCAGGGTGTTCTCCCAAAACCAAACGACGCACAAAAAGGAGGGTTTAAGACCTATGAGACTAGAGGTAGTCTTCTAGAGGTTAACTCAGGTTGATTCATTAATGAGACAATGCCTGTCTCCAAAGATTTGGATCTAAAAGACTAGGCAAGTCTTTTGAGAAAAAAGAATGCTATTCGGACTGCGCAAGTCCCCTAGAGATGGGCTCGGGCTAGCGCCTTCATCGCCCTTTCAACGAGAGGGAATTCTAATATCAAAGAATTTTAACAAAATCTATAAGACTGTGTTAGTCTATCAAAAAGAGAAGGAAAGGCTAACAGATAATCGCAAATTTTATTCTAAGAATAAATCAAGTGTTAAGCAAAGAAGAATATACAATCTAATGGCAATCATAAAATGATAAATAACATTAATTAGTCCAGACCAGCCGCTGGATAGCCTAATAAAGTAAAACAATATCAAAACACTTCAAAACCAACCACAAACCCCAATACGGGGACTCCAATGAAATCAGATGATGCCAAAGTAATCATCTGATATCATATACACATGATAATATTTCTAATCCCGCCTTGAGATCAGACAGTACCCATGTCGATAATATCGAATAGAGTAGTCATCTGATCTCCTTCTTCCTATTAAACAATTTATTTAAATAAAAAGGAATGAGTTTAAGTGAATGCCCAAAATTTTCTATAGTAATATTATCATTGTATATCAACATCTGAGACCCCTTTTTCTTTTTATCTTCCTGCTGAAAACCAAGATATTCTCAAATCATGGTATATATATACATATAGGAACTGGATACAAAAAAACCAAAACCATGTTTGAATCTAACCATGCTTAAAATAAATACATATATGAATACAATACAAAATATGACTGAACTGAAACAGACCTGAATTAAATGTACCTAATACGAGTAATGACCTAACAAGAAAAACAACTGTATACTTCTGAGCAAGATGAATTACAATTAGAGAACATAAAACCCAAAACTCTACGAGAGCAACTACTATAAGCTTTGTAAACTGTTATAAATTTTCAATGACAACAATGACAAAATGCATAAAACTATGGGCAGTAGCTACAAGCTTTGTAAACTATGATAAATTTTTAATGACAAAAAAAAAAAATTGTGGGCAGCAGCTATAAGCTGTGTAAACTATTATAAATTTTCAATGACAAAGTGCATAAAACATGTGGGCAGCAGCTATAAACTTTGTAAACTATTATAAATTTCAAAGTACAAAAAACTGTGGGCAGCAGCTATATGCACAATAAATTACAGCTGTTATGTGGCAGTTATGTGCTTGTGTACTAATACAATGGGCAGCAGATATATATACAATAAATTACAACAGTTATGTGGCAGTTATGTGCTTGTGTACTAATACAATGGGCAGCAGATATATACACAATAAATTACAGCAGTTATGTGGCAATTATGTGCTTGAAATGTTCTGAACCATGGTCTCAAACAGGGCAGAATGTGCATACAGTGTGATGAACCAGTGTCAATTCAAGAGATAAATGTGCAGAAAAATGAACCAAACAAATGCTAACACAGGGCAGCGATGTGAAGAAACATGCAGAAAATGAGCTGAGCCAGTGCCAACAAAATGCAGAAATGTGTATAAAATGAATTGAATCAGTGCCAATTACCAGGGAGAAATGTGCAGAAAATGAGATGAGCTAATGCTAACATAGTGCAGAACTGTGTATAAAATGAGCTAGTGATAGCAACAGAGCAGAAACATGCATTGAAATGAACCCTAACCATTGTTCAAACAGGGCAGATATTGAACCAAATCCGTGCCAGAAATGGGCAAAAAACGTGCTTAACCCAGTGGGCTGGTTAGGCACTGGTTATGTAATGGTGAGACACTTGATGAGTATTGAGTTTTAATATAACAGACAATTCATGTGACTCAATAGCTGGTGCAGAAAAAGGGAAAATAACCAACTAATCAAGAGGGTATCGCATAAAGAAAATGGACTCTAAGCTTGATAATTTTACAACAGCAAGGTGTGAACTAAAATTTTCAAAAATCAAACATAGAGAAATCAATTGTAACTAACATCCCATTCAAATATGATGATGTCAAAGCATTAAACTGCTGGTTTCATTATGCCATCAATTTGTACAGGTTCACATTAGCAGGCAATATGATCTCATGTATTTCCAGAATTTGAGGAATGAACTAAAAACAATTGCACTCATTGACAGACACGTAGTTAGACGGGGTTATGGCAAAATATAAAGAGAAATGTGTGCTTCCCAGCTAAGAACATTAAAAATTTGGGCTGAGATTATTTCTTATCAATTAATGAGGCAAAACAGACTACGATGCGTTCTATCTTAAAAGAAATGAAACAAAGATTCTATTCGAGGCTAACACATAATAGCATTGTAATGCCCTGATTATTATTTCCATTCTCTTTGCCTCTTGATTTCTATGAGCTTTTTGAGATTCGTATCAAAATTTGATAAGGGATAAGGTGACTTAGCACAATTACAAAGCATAAAAAAGTCAATATCAAATGTACAAAAGGGAATAAGAATTTTGAAAATCTGATATATATATATATATATATATATATATATATATATATATATAAAATATGAGATTACCATAAGAACAGTGCAAATAAAAAAATATAGCTACAAGAAGATTTGGCCTTCAAAAAAAAAATTTAATACAAAACTTAAAACTAGAAATAAAATGGAAAATAAGGACCATAAAGAGGCTCAAATATACGTAATAGCAAGTTATTTCCTTTTTCTTAGATCAATTTACAAAATCAAAACCAATAAATAGGTTTTCATAATTCTTTAGAGATAAAAATATATATATATATATATATATATATATATATATATATATATATATATATATATATATATATATGTGCCCCTAAATGGCATATGAAGAAGAACTGTTAATTATTCCCTTACAGTTTCTTATAAACGAAATTCATTTTACTACCCATCCAAAAAAATTCCTTCTTAAGATTATAAGGCACAAAAGATCAAAATATAACAGGGACAATAACTTTGCTCTTACATATGCAATCTAGTACAGACTTCATAATTTAACTGGATCAGTACTATCCTTCTCAAACATACATTGGCCATAATTTAATTCTGAAATAACTCAGAACTAATGCATTTTTCCTTTAGCACAATTTATAGCGGTAAAAAAAAAAAATGGTTTATAAAAAATAATGAACAGATCGAAACTGTGACTTTGCATCTTGAATGAAACTAAAGCATACACAGATCTTTTGAATTTACTAAAACTGAAAAGAGAATTTCTAAGATAATTATCAAATTACATGCAATTTCTTTCCTGATATTATAAAATCCTAGCATCATATTTTTCTCTAAACTATAATATTAACAAAAACAAGAGATCTAGTGAATTGCTCAACACAAAAAAATAGATTCCTATTATTCATGAAAATTTCAATAATTCTAAGAAAAACGAAAATTTCACTCCAATGAATTCACAGAACATTAAAATTTTTACAAGATTTGCTAGCTAATGTTAGGAATTTTGAGGAGTAATCACAGATATACTGAAATTGAAGGTAAAAATACAAAGATCTAGACCTTTAAAGGAAGGATTTGAAAGATACGATTTAAAAGTTCATGCTAGAGTTCAAGCTAGAGTTTATACAATAAAAAAAAAAATACAACAGATCTGATAATGCAATTTCAGAAGATAGTAAAATATGCTCGATGTGAAAAATGAGAAGAAGGAATTTGAGCTCAGATCTATAAAAGAGATGAATCTAACAGCATAAAAGCCAAGAAAATAAGAGAGACTAAGGTTTTTCGAAAATAAAATTAAAATTTGAAGTAAAAAAATAATAATAATATATATAGAAAATCAAAAGCTAGAATGAGAAACAAAGAAAAAAATCAAGAGCAATAAAACAAATCATAAGAAATACACACACAAAATAAAAATAAAAATAAATAAATAAAATAATAAAATGAACTTACCAGTTAAAGGTCTGCCGGAGAAGACAATCAGAGAATATCCGATCTAAATTCTTTCGCTAAAATCTTCTCTTTCTCCCGTTCTTTCTTCAAACGCTCAGATCTAAACTAAAAATTAGCAGATCTGCTACAAAACGATCGGATCTAAAGTAGATCTAAGGCATGAGATGAACAGATCTAAGGTTAAAATTTCAGATCTAGAGGATTTGCATGGTTGAATGTGAAATATTCTTGAAATAGCAAAGAATATAGTCGGAGATTTGCTAATAACTGGCCGGAGAATCTTTCTGGTGAGGGAATACAGCCGGAGAAGACAAGATTTTGATCGGAAAAAGAAGGAAAAGGAGATTTAGGTTTTAGATTTGGGGAAAAGATAATAGAAAAGGATAAACTAACGATCAAAGGAAAGAGATCTACACCTGGAGGTCAAAGATCATGCGCAAACCTCCCGGAGAAGATGATCGGAAAATAGAAAGTCTCGATCGGAAAATCTTTCTTTTCTCTCTTAATTTTGCTCTGTTAGGGTTTTAAAAAAAAGAAAACATCCTTTCTCTTCTGCACGAAAATTTTCTTTTATAAGAAAAAATGGGTTGCTGATATTGGCACGCCCAAATGATGGGCGCGCGGATTTTTGATGGGCGCGCGAAATTGCGCGTCCTTTTCGGCCCAGGTTTGTCTTTTTTCCAAAATAAATTCGCCCCTCTTTTGGATATATTCACCTCCTTTTCTAGTTTACACAATGGTCTTTTCTCGGCTCGTTCGTTGGGCAAACGCACTCGAAATTCAATGAAATTTTGCAGGGGCCTTGGTGGAACCCTAAGCTAGCTTAGGGTGAAGTTTAGGATCCTAATTCATTCATTTGATGGGGTTTTTGCGCAAAATTGGAAGGATTAGGGCACGGTTAAAATGGGGTGTCTACAGATGCCCCTCTTTGGCAGAGCGTGCTTGTTGCGCGAATGTCAAAGCTGAACAGACAACACATTTTGACTGGCCCAAAATTGATTGGAGAGAAAGAAAAATGAAAGAGATGATTTTGCAAATATTGGACTTTTGGAAGGATCAGATACCTCAGGAGTTGTGATATGGAATGAGTGCCTCAGGGGTTCGAAAATGGAAAGGATTTTGATTATTTGCTTGATAATCTCAGAGATGCTCTCAGAGAGACTTTGGTTCTTTCTACGCTCGGGGCGGATGCTCTCAGGAAGAAATTTAATTTTACTTTCAAGACGAAAACTTTCAGGAGAAATTGGATTCTATGCTTGGAGCAAATGATTTTTAAAGAGACAAATTGATTTTACACTTGGAATGAATGCTTTCAAGAAGAATTTGAATTTTACGCTTGGAGCGAATGCTTTACAAAGAGACAAATTGATTTTACGCTTGGAACGAATGCTTTCAGGAAGAAATTTGATTTTACGCTTAGAGCGAATTATTTCAAGAAGAATTTGAATTTTACGCTTGGAGCGAATGATTTTCAAAGAGACAAATTGATTTTACGCTTGGAGCAAAATACTTTCAGGAAGAAATCGGGTTCTACGCTTGGAGCGAAAACTTTCTGAGATAATTTGGTTTCTTCACATGGGGTGGATACTCTCAGGGAGAAAAATGGTTTTTCACTCAAGGTGGATGCTTTCAGGGAGAATTCGGTTTCTTCACTCGGGGTGGATACTCTCAGGGAGAAAAATGGTTTTTCACTCAAGGTGGATGCTCTCAGGGAGAATTCGGTTTCTTCACTTGGGGTGGATACTCTCAGGGAGAAAATGGTTCTTCACTCAGGGTGGATGCTCTCAGGGAGAAAATAGTTCTTCACTCAGGGTGGATGCTCTCAGGGAGAAAACTTCAATTGCGAGTAGAAACTCTGTCGGGGATAATGAGGTAAATTCTCAATGAAATGATGAGAAAGATTCTCAGCGGAATGACGAGACAAACCCTTAAAGGAATTGTCGAGACAGACTCTCAAAGGAATTTGATTGAGGAGCTGTATTCAAAGACTGTGTTCAAACTCCTCTTATCTTCATTTGTTGAGAATAATCATCTCAATCATTACTCATTTGATATCTTTTATGACCTGATTACTCAGGGCATAAAAGATGCCCCTAGTATTATTATATTTCCATGACAAATTCATGAGAGTAAAACATAGGGAAAAAGTTAAAAATATTTTCACTTCTTGAATATTTGAGGTTACAAAGCTTTCAGGTTTACAGCAGATTGCATCTGCTTAACAACCGCTTTGCATTTCTGATGATCTCTGCCATTCCGAATTGCTCAAAACTGGCCAGATGGATTACAAAATCTACCATCCTCTGAACTCTAATCTACTGCGCATCACTTTTGAGTAGTCACAAATTCATCACATTTTCACTTTTACCCCTTTACTTCTTGCTACCCCAGCTTTGGGAGGGATATTAAACTACATAGGCTTCCCCCACACATGACTCTGAAGCTTAACCTTAATTAGGCAGAGAAAAGACTTGGACTATCCAGAAATGAAGACTTCAATGGACACAATGATTTGAACTCGAAGAGAGACTGAATCTGCTTCTTAATCTGATAAGTATTTTAAGATGGTATAGTCTACCACTCTTAGAATCTTTTGAAAACTGTATTTAAAGGTGTTTTATTCCTCTTTTCGGTATTTCCATCATAGTTATTATCCCTTTGGATTGCTCAGTCTTAACCTCCTAGCTTAGAAAGTATCAGAAGAATTTCTGCTGGCGCTTACTCAGACTTTGGAGTAGTGCATCAGAAGAAATGAAAGTCTTGCTAGCTTACAGAGGGTTTGTCCTTTATGAAGTCACTGCCATGACCAAATCGCCTTTTCAGGTTTTCGATTTGGCGGACCGCATGCCTTAATTTTTGCCTAGACTGTCTGCCCTTGCAGATTTTCCATCCAGCAGGTTCAGCACCCTAATTTTTGCCTAAGCCGCCCTTTCAGGTTTCCAGCTTAGCGGGCGAATGACCCTAACTTTTGCCTAGACCGCCCTTGCGGGTTTTCAGTCTAGCGGGTCTAAGACTCCATCATTTTTTTTCTTTTCTTTCTGTTTCTCTACAAACCTGGGCCTAAGTACACCAGAAGGACTTTATAGGTAGGCTCGGGTTTAAACAGGTTAACATTTGGTAAGTTTTCATGTATTTGACCGAATCTGGCCCTCCAGACTGCCTACGTATCCCCAAAGAAATAGGAATCAGGTCCGCGTAGTTCGCCCATTTGGGTTTCAAAGATGGTTTGTTTCTTTCTTTTTTGAAGATTTGAAGGATTTAGAGGATTTGAAGGATTTGACCGAACCTGAATTGATCAGGCTACCTACGTACCCTGTAGAGAGGGATCAGGTCATGGCGTAGTTCAGGTTAAATATCTTTTATGACGCAAGTCATAAAAGATGCCCCTGGTTTGAATTTATCAAAGAAATAAGGTTTTCTCTCTTTTCAGGCTCAAAGGGTTTGCAAATGGTTTTTGACTTTGAGGTCGTGGGTTTTTAAGCTCTGATCGACCAAGGACGGCCTCTTGGTGTATTTAAGCATAGTACTTTTTTAGTTGGTCCAGGTTTGTAGGCTCTGTTAATTTTTCTCCGTTTTCATTGAGGAGTCTAACGGCTTTTCCAGGCAGGACTTCATCAACAATGTAAGGACCAGACCAGTTTGGCCTGAACTTTCCTCTGGGATCAAACACCGGTGCCCTGTAAGACTTCAAGACAAGGTCTCCTGGTTTCAGGTCTCGGACCTTGACTTTCTTGTTGAAGGCTCTTTCGATTCTTCTCTGATACCCTTGGATGTGATACAAGGCTCTCAACCTCTTTTCATCAATCATCTGTAATTCCTGATGTCTGGCTTTGGCCCACTCAGACTCTGGCAGATTCGCTTCCATCATAACTCTTAGAGACGGGATTCTCACTTCAACAGGGAGGACTGCTTCCATTCCATACACCAGAGAGTATGGAGTTACACCTGTAGAGGATCTGATCGATGTCCTGTTGTAGACACCCCATTTTGTTTTGTTTTAATCAACAAAGAAATTAGTGTGTTAAATCCATGTGAGAACCCCCTCTATCATTGATTTATATGTTTTAGGTCATTAATATCTTGATCTGACTTTACGGATCATCAATCGGGACAAAATAAGCTAGGGTCACTTCATAGCCCGGACCCTGATTCCATTCCGAGACCCGATTTCCGTAAATCGTTAGATCAATGGCAGATCTTGACCTGGGTCTAACCATCCAAAATCACCTAACCTCTCCTCTCATCCTAACCATCCAAACCTCACCTAACCTCACCTAACATCTCCTCTCATCCTAACCATCCAAACCTCACCTAACCTCACCTAACCTCACCTAACCTCACCTAACCTTACCTAACCTCACCTAACCTCACCTAACCTCCTATCCCATTCTCCTATAAATACCCTCTCATCCCACCATCCAAAGAAAAAGGAAGAAGAGAAGAAAAAAAGGAACCCCTCTCTTAGAAAATTCATCCCTCTCCCTCATCTCTTCAAGGGTTCGGCCATCCTTGCCGGATCGGGTGATTTTATACGTTGGGTGATATATATCAAAAGCAGTCATTATCAAGCAAGGAATCATCTTCAAGGAATTAACATCAAAGAAAAATCAAACACAAAGTGGATTTTCAAAGAGGTAGGCATTTATTTCAATTCTATGTAGGGTCTGCTTTCATGCATATCTTTTACTTTAAAAGAAAAACCATGTTAGGAAGCATCTAGGATCAATCCTTAATCATATTCTTCTTGATGGTAGACTTTGAAGTTATACATGTTTCCCTCTTCTCTTAACCCATCTTATCTTCATTTTTATTTTTCCCTAATGGTTCACACCCTGGTTCCCCCTGGTTAGCCTCTGGTTAGACCCTGGTTGCACCCAGGTTCGTTGCTGGTTGCACCCAGGTTCGATGCTGGTTGCACCCTGGTTCCCTGCTGGTTCGCACCCTGGTTCCCCTGCTGGTTCGCACCCTGGTTCCCTACTAATTCGCACCCTGGTTCGCACCCTGGCCAGCCCCTGGTTGTACTCTGGTTCGCACCCTGGTTCACACCCTGGTTCCCCCTGGTTAGCCTCTGGTTAGACCCTGGTTGCACCCAGGTTCGCTGCTGGTTGCACCCAGGTTCCCCTGCTGGTTCGCACCCTGGTTCCCTGCTGGTTCGCACCCTGGTTCACACCCTGGTTCCCCCTGGTTAGCCTCTGGTTAGACCCTGGTTGCACCCAGGTTCGCTGCTGGTTGCACCCAGGTTCGATGCTGGTTGCACCCTGGTTCCCCTGCTGGTTCGCACCCTGGTTCCCTGCTGGTTCGCACCCTGGTGCACCCTGGTCCGCACCCTGGTTTGTACCCTGCTTCCTCCTGGTTAGACCATGGCTAGTCTCGGGTTTGCTCCTAACTTAGACCCGACTCACTAAACCCCATACCCATAAGCCTTAAACCCTATAACCATAGCCACACATCAACCCAAGCCATACCTTTGTCCACTCACTGAGGCACACCATTTATCCATAAATTTGGTTACATTAAATCTAACCCAGCCAGGCCACCTGCAGCTTAAGTCAAATCGCCCCAATACAATCCAACCAAGTGGGATCCCAACCCAGCTCAACTGAGTCAACTCTAGCCAACCTCCCTAGTCGAGTTGACCCAACTCTCTAGTCGAGTATGCTCAACCTCTTTAACTAATTGGACTCTCCCCTTAGTTGACTCAATCCAATTCCTTAATCAACCCATCCCAATGCAACCGAGTCGCATTCGACCAAGTTGCGGCCTTCCATGTCACAACCGAGTCATTCCCCTATTCTACTAATGCCCTTTTACACCTAATAGAACTTCCTCCCTTTTGCCTAACCAAGTCATATCCCAACACAATCTGAGTCGCATGTTTGAATCCATTTGGCCGAATCTCATAAGCCCGCCCATTTTGAATTCCCAAAATTCAAACCCTTGATGATTCCTGTATGCTCAATTCTTTGATGCAAATTCCCAATTCCAAAATCCCATTGCTAAATCAATGTTTCTGAATCTCAAGTCCAATGCTCAAATACAAACCCGATTCCTGATCCAAATACCAATCCTGTTTTCCAAAATCCAAGCAACCTCCCCAGCGGAACTACGTGTGGCTTGATCCCCATCGCGGGGTACGTAGGCAATTTGGCACTCCCAAGTTCAGTCGCACCTTTCTCTATCTTTCTCATTCCCTCACACTATTTCATCATCTCTTCCATCCCTTTTTTCACTAACCTCGAGAATTTAAATCGATTTGTCTTGTGTCTTTCGGAACCGTTGGATCACGGTTTCCGTCGTAAGGACCCTTAGAGCCCAATTTAGGAGCACCGGTGTCGTGTCGTGTCCTAAGTTTTAGGGAGTCTTAGGTTTTAGGGAATCCTAGAGTTAGGAGTCCAGCCTCATCACGGACGTTTGCTATGTATAGCAACCGTGCCATAGGTCTAGTTACACTAGTCACCCAATCTTTCCCTAGGACAAGCCTAGTAAACTAGGATGTAGGCAAACCTGCATTAGTCTAAGGGACCATTTGCATTTAGATGAGAATCATATAGCATCTTCGATGAAATCCTAAGATAATAAAATCCTCAACTTGAATTAAATAACTTCTCCTAAAACTGTTGAAACAGTCAATCCCGTCTAGGTCGGTGTCCTAGTTGAGTTAGGCATAAGTAGCTTAGCTTAGGTGCACCGAACTACGTCGACTCTGATCCCAGTGAGGCTTGGGTACGTAGGCAGCTTGGATGTCTGATGGCATACCACCCGCGAGTCGGCACCACAACAAATTGTGGTGTTTTGTATATTAATTTTCTTGTAAATACTTAATCAAATCACTTAGGACTTTCCATGAAATTAGAATTCTAGGAGAACTTTCACTTAGATTGAATCCAGACAAATTAATAAATCAAGATACACATTTAGGATTCTCATTGAAATTAGATCATAGGATGCATGTCACTTAGTTCGCACATTAACATAGAGTTGAATGAGCCATTTAAAATAAATTTAAAAGAGTTAGCTTTTGGAATCGAAGACCGATTATCGGGCAAGAATGGTGCATGTGGCGGATAACTCCCCATACCTTCCATTCTCGTAACCAGGTAGCGAGTCTAGATTTCTGGTTAATTTCGGGTCCTAGATCCCACATCTAGGTGGCGACTCTGTCAGTCTCTTTCGTGTGGAATTCGGATTGCCTTAGTGATCCCAAGTTCACATGAAAGACGAATTCAAATCAATAATTAAATGCACACGCCAATCGCGTGGGTACGGGAGACCAAGAGAGAGTGCGAGGCGGCTCGCGCCCCACCCCTCTCGCGGGATCGGGTACCACACCTGTAAGCCCACAAAGCAAAAGGAAGCTTGTTCGACCAGTCCTTATAAGTCTCGGTCATCTTACTGATTATGACCTTGATATTCTTATTCGCTGCTTCTACAGCCCCGTTTGTCTGTGGTCTGTAAGGAGATGACTTATGATGCTTGATTTTAAACTCTTCGCACAGGTGCACTACCTCTTTCTTGAAGTGAGATCCATTGTCAGAAATCAACTCATGAGGTACTCCATATCTGCAAATGATGTTTGCACGGATGAACTTCGCAACTGTATTGGAAGTTATGGAAGCATATGAAGCAGCTTCTATCCACTTCGTGAAATAATCAATGGCCACCAAGATGTACTCGTGTCCACTAGACGATTTGGGATAGACTTTGCCAATGATATCAATTCCCCATACTGAGAATGGCCATGGCGAGGTCATAGAATGCAGCTCTGACGGAGGCACATGAATAAGATTCGCATAGACTTGGCATTTATGACATTTCTTCACAAATGCGAAACAATCTGTTTCCATTGAGGGCCAATAGAAACCAAGTCTAAGGATTTTCCTTGATAGCATTTTACCATTCATGTGAGGACCACAAACACCTTCATGTGTTTGCTCTATGAGCTCTGTAGCCTGATCTTCATCAACACACAGAAGCTGTATCCCATCAAACGACCTTCTGTACAATTCTTCACCACAGATGATGAAGTTGGCAGCGAACCTCTGAAGAGTTTTCCTCTCTTTGCTGGAAGCTTCAGGCGGATGCCCCTTGCCTGAAATGAAATTTCTGATATCTGTATACCATGGCTTTCCATCCGGACACCTGGCAGATATCTCGATGGCATTTACATGCGCTGGAGCCCATTGCAACCTTACAGCTAAAGGTTGAACCTCCATCGTCGCAGAAATATCCAGCATTGATGCCAGAGTGGCTAAAGCATCAGCAAAGTGATTCCTTGTCCTCGACAGATGAGTGAAGGTGACATTCCTGAACTTCCCGACCAGAGATGCAAGATAAGTGTGATACGAGATCAACCTCGCCTCTTTTGTTTTCCAATCCCCATTTATTTGACAAATGATCAGGATTGAATCTCCGAATACATCGATGTCTTGAATTCGCAAAGCTAATGCTGCCTCAAGTCCTGCGATACATGCTTCATATTCAGCCATGTTGTTGGTGCATTCGAATTGCAACTTGATGGATATCGGGATGTATTCCTTCTTTGGAGATACCAAAACTGCCCCTATTCCTTGACCATGATTATTGACAGCTCCGTCAAAGTACATAAGCCATTTAGAACTCGGAATCTCTTCTTCAATGTCCATGATCTCCTCATCAGGAAAATCAGCCTTCAGAAAAGCATTCTCCTCAACAGGAGCATCAGCCAGCTGCTCAGCAATTACCCGTCCCTTAATTGATTTCTGAGTGACATATGTGATGTCAAACTCAGACAATAATAGGAACCATCTGGCTGTTCTTCCGGTAAGAGCGGGTTTTTCGAACAAATACTTCAACGGATCCATCCGTGAGAGCAAAAATATCTTGTTCGACAGAAGATAATGTCTAAGCCTTTGAGTCGCCCAAACCAATGCTAAACACGTCTTTTCCAAGACAGTGTATTTGATTTCATACTCCAACATTTTCTTGCTGATGTAGTAGATGGGCTTTTCTTTCTTAGACCCTGCCTCCTGCTGAGCAAGCATACAACCCATTGCTGTATCCGTGATGGACAAATACATCAACAATGGTTGACCAGGAATGACTGGGGATAAGACAGGAGGCAAAGACAAACACTGCTTGACCTTTTCAAACGCTTCCTGACATTCTTCATTCCATTTCTTGGAGGAATTCTTTTTCAATAACTTGAAGATGGGTTCACACGTCATAGTTAAATGAGATATGAATCTCCTCAAGTATTGCACTTTGCCAAGAAATCCACGAATCTGCTTTTCTGTCTTTGGTGGTTGCATTTCTTGGATTGCCTTGATCTTCTGAGGGTCCACTTCGATTCCTCTTTCACTGACCATGAATCCAAGCAACTTCCCTGACGTGACCCCAAATACACATTTATTTGGGTTCAAACGAAGTTGAAACTTTCGGATTCGCTCGAAAAACTTTCTCAAAGCGATTGTATGCTCTGGCCGAGTCCTGCCTTTGACTATCATGTCATCTACATAGACCTCGACCTCCTTATGAATCATGTCATGAAGAAGAGTAGTCGCAGCTCTCTGATAGGTGGCACCAGCATTCTTGAGACCAAACAGCATCACTCTGTAGCAATATGTCCCCCACTGAGTAATAAATGCCGTTTTCATCATATCTTCAGGCGCCATTTTGATCTGGTTATACCCTGAGAATCCATCCATAAAGGATAAGAGTGCATGTCCAGCGGTATTGTCAACCAGGAGATCAATGTTCGGAAGCGGAAAATCATCTTTCGGACTGGCCTTGTTCAGATCTCTGAAATCTACACACATCCTGACTTTCCCATCCTTCTTGGGCACCGGTACAATATTTGCAAGCCATTCAGGGTATTCAACTACTTCGATGAATTTCACTTCGAGTAGTTTCTTAACCTCGTCATGAACTTTCAACTCCCATTCTGTTTTAAGCTTTCAGAGTTTTTGCTTCTTCGGCTTGATGCCAGGGATTAGAGGTAATTTGTGTTGGACAATGTCCTCACTCAATCCTGGCATGTCGTCGTAAGACCAAGCAAAAACCTCCTTAAACTCTTTTAGCAAGGTGATTAATTCTTCGCGCTCCTTAGGAGATAAAATTTTGCCAATTCGTATTTCCCGAATTAAGGATTCATCACCTATATTTACAGTTTCAATTTCCTCATCGAGTGGTTTAGCTCGGCGACTCTCCTCTTGTTGAATCATATGTTTAATTTCAAGGGGAGTTTCGTCGGTTACCTCATTAGAGGGGGAGTCTTGATGATCATTATTAGTTACTTGATCAGGTTTAGAAGCAGAATCAGCAGAAGAGACAAGTACAGGAATGTAAGCAAAAGAATCTTTTATTTCATCAGAATGAATGATTACATCAGATGACTCGCCCACATCAGGCGTTACAGACTTTGAAACAGAATGAAAAAATAAGTCGACATCAGTATCGACGCGATGGGAAACATGTACAGCCAAAGAATCAATGAATACGCCCTCGGACTCGGACTCAACGCCACCAGGAATAGACTCGTCACCTACTCCAGGAGTAGAACAGACCTCTATAGTACCTGCATCAAAAGAAAAGTTAGAAATGACAGACTCTGGGACGGACTCAGAAACTGACACGAATTTTGAAACGACTGACTCTTTTGAAGGGGCTGGACTATACTGAAAGAATACTTGGGGTATAACCTGTGAGGTCCAGTTATCCAGAGGTCCCTCAGCTGGGGTGATGGAGCTTCTTGGGTTTATGAAGGGTGCGTCTCCTCCGATCATTGCAATGACTGGTGCCTCAACTTGGAACAAAGATTCTAAGAGCTCTGATTCAAATGTATCAACCCAATCTGAGTCTTGCTTCTCTGATTCAACTGCCTTTGCAATCTGCTCAAAGAAAAAGTTCTTCGGCAATTCATCAGCAAAGAAAATCTCTAGACCTGGCAGCTTCTTCCCAGTCTCGTCATACCACGGCTCAGGAAAACCGTAAAACGGACAATCGGCCCCTTCCTTTCTGAATCTACCATTCATAATCATGCTGAACGGTCCCATTGGAAACTCGAAACCCTGGCGGCGGCAATTAGCCCATTTTAACATGTATGCCTTCATCTCTTGGACTTCCTTTCGGGTAGGCTGATACCCTAACCCGAATAATCCATTCATCGTCTTCATTAATGGCCATTCGGTCAGGCCTTGCAGGTTTCTTCCCAGGCCAGCTCCCGGAATATAACCAAACCGTCGCATCATCCTTGCGACACTAACATTGGTACTTGTTAAGAACATGATTTCCTCATTCATGGCCTCCCCCATAGTAATAATAGAGACCTCTAATGAGAATCCTGTCAAGCTGACATCCTTAGCATTTTCATCAACTGATTCGGCAGTTATCTGCCCAATTTCAGGCTCTGGATCTCCCCGTACTGTAATCACCCTGTTATTCCTGACGAATTTCAATTTCTGGTGCAGCGTCGAAGGAATAACTCCGACCTTATGCAGCCAAGGTCGGCCCAGGAGAAGAAAGAAAGAGGTTTTGATATCGAGCACTTGGAATTCGACTTCGAAAGTCTCCCCCCCAATCTCGATCTCAGTGGCCAATATCCCGATCACATCCCTTCTAGTGCCGTCGTATGCCAATATACCTTGCTCAGATGGTATGAAATCTGTTGGTTCAAACCCTAAGGTAGTTGCAGTATTTAATGGGCAAACGTTCAAAGCTGACCCATTATCAATCAAGACTTCCGGTACTCTCTTTTTGTTGCAAATTATGGTGATTCGGAGAGGGCGAACGTGGTCTCTTCCTTCTGGAGGGAGGTCTTCGTCAGTAAAAGACAAATCCTGTGAAACTCTTGTCACGGCCACTAAACTGACCAGTTCATCAGGAGTAATCTCAACTGATACCTGGGAAGAATTCAGCTCACGAAGCACAACCTGCCTGTGCTTTGGCGACGCCATCAGTAAACCCCAAATGGACACATTGGCTTGTGTCTTTTTCAGCTGTTTCAGCAAATTGTCTTCCTCATCATCTAAACTCTGTTTCTGCTTTTGATTCTGATGGTCAACCCCTCTTGCAACCTCAACGGGATTCTCGACTCTGAGCTCAACTGGCTTGAAGACTCGTCCACCACGTGTGACGTGACGGAGTTCATCACACTGGTCATTCAAGAGCGACAAATTCTCATCCTCTAATCTTAGAACATAAGGGACTTCTTCGCTGCTCTCTCCTTCTTCAAATTTGAGGACATATGAACATTCGGCAGATTCTGCAGATCCCCCATCTCGAGCAGACAGTACATAAGGCTTCTCATTTTCTGTATCACTGTCTCCTTCTTCCCATCTCAGAACATACGGCTCCCCAGAGATTACTGCGCAGATACGGGAATGGTCCAAAACAATTTCCTCTGTAAGGATTGCATAAACATTTGGTGGGGGAGTTGCATGCGTCGGCAAAGGATTGCGAGTGATGTTAGGAGCTTCAACAGAAATTTTCTTTGCCTCGATCATGTCTTGGATCTTATGTTTCAAGGCCATACATCGATCAGTCAGATGTCCGACGCCCTGATGATACTCGCAGTAGTAATCTTTCCTCCAATACCTCGGGAGAGGATTCGGAGCCTCCCTAGGTTCTAGCAACTCAATTTTCTTATCCCTCAACAGTTTCTTCAATGCCACTGACAAGGAATATGGCAAAGGGTCAAATCGTCTTGGCTCTTTTCTCTCCGGGCGACCTTCACCAAAATTTACTCTCCGTGCTGGCGGAGCAGTATTCATATTATGAACCTCCTTAGGTGCAACCATAGGTCTTTTTCCTTCTCTTGAATCAGAAGGAACTCTCGATCTCAAACCTTTAGACAATGCATCTTCTATTTGGGTTCCCGTCTTGATGAGATGATTGAAATCAAGAAAGTACTGGATAGCCATGTGGTGATAGTATTGTGGTGACAGATTCTTCACCACGATTTTGATTTGCTCCTCATCTGGCAGACGATGAGTCATCTGCACGGCTTTCCTTCTCCATCTGCGGATGAAGGAAGTGAAGGTTTCATTGTGGCCCTGCTTCAAAGCCTTCAGATCTCTTTTGGTTACGTCAATCCCCTCCTCCATGGAGAACTGCTCGACGAACCTATTGGCGATGTCTTCTAGAGTTCTGATTTCTTCGGTCTTTAAACTCAAAAACCACTTCTTGGCGGTTCCAACAAGTGATCGGGGAAATAAAAGAGCAACCTGCTCCGGAGACAAGCCATGCTGCTGAAGAAGCAGAATGACAGACATTAAATGGCTTCTAGGACAACCTGTCCCATCATACTTATCCATATCTGGCACTTTGAATCTAGGAGGCAGTGTGACTCCTGGATATATCATAAAATCGGCCATGTTCAACTTTTTCGGGCCCTGGAATTTTATGTTTTCCATCTCTTTAGTCAGCTTGTCTATTCTGTCTGCCATCGCTCTGCCCTCATTGTCTCTCTCCAGATGAGGCAGACAATTATGTTCTGCATACTGCTCATCCTCGATATCATCCTCAACATTCAAAACCGCAGGCCTGGCCATTGCAGGAGGTGGAGGAGGTAAAACAGAAGGGTGCTGAGCTACATGCTCTTTAGAAGTAGAACTTCTATCAGTTTTCAAACGAGCAATCTCTTCATTGATGGTGCCCAATTGTGCCAGGATAATTTTCATCATCTCATTGGTGTCAAGGGCATTATTTCCATTTTCCGCCATGGGTTCAGGTGTAAATTGGATGGGTGAAGGAATTTCCTGAAGATTAGAGAAAGGTAATGCAGGGGAAGTAAAAGAAATTGGTGAGGAAGAAAATCGACTCAGCCTGGAATCAGCGGACTGACGGGACCAGGTTGATTTTGAAACGAGGATTTTCTTAGGAGCAATGGTTGCTCAATCAAGAATCCTGTTATGGAAATATAAACACTAGATTAAAATTTTGATAATCAAGATAAACGATTCTGATCAAACAGGGATAAGAGAAACAGAAACACATTTTCATTAATAAAAATCAAATTCCTATTACAATAGATGGAAATACTAATCTCTGATCACAACTGGATAAGCAGACTAACAAAACTGGGAAATGCAGAAATCAGAATAACAAAACATGATATAGATCTTCAAGGCTCCTCAATCCGAGCTCTCTTGCTTGCAGGCCCTTCCGATATTTTTCCACGTCGGAATTTGCGAGATAAACCTAACCTCCTTTCTATATTTTTGTTTCCCCAAGCAGCCACAATGGATCGGACGAGATCAGGAGTGAGATCTTCACAAAGAGGAGGGACTACGATTCCGGGAGGACATGGAATTCCCGTAATCTGATGGAGAATTCGCATGGGTGCATAAAAGGAAGATTTCTCGGTACCCATGAGGTAAACAAATGAATGCGGGTAAGTGCTAGTAAAAACGTGGAAACATGAATGACTTACCCAGCGAAACTGACTCTCCTCTACATGTTGTAACCAATTGTGCCATTCATCGATAGACTGAGGTTGATGGGCTATTGGTTTCCATGTATGGAAATTCTTCAGGGTATATGGATTTTGGTTTTGTCGCTGAAGAATTTGAAGTTTTTCACCAAGCCAGACATACAACAACTTGACACATCCATAGAAATTGTCCTTGATCTCTTGGGAAGCAATAAGATCTAGTCCTAAAAAGGTCTCTGCTAACATGGTAGGGATAGGATTCCTCCCCTCATTGATCTGATCTACCACTCCCAATAATATCAAAGATGCAACATGGGAATTTCTGCGAAGAACATGACGTGCGAAGACCATAAAAATTAAAGCATTACGTCGGCAATCCTGAAAACGAGAGTTAGTAGGATCGACGTTTTTCGAAAAAAGTTTAACAAGGTCTTGAATTTTCACGCACGTATCCGTTAAACATGGCAGAGCATCCACAGTCTCATTTTTGAACAGTTTGCAAAACAGACCCTGAGGAGATTCTATCCTTGAAGGTTTGATCCAGAGTCCCTCAGATGGGAGCTCTAGCATGGTACACCAATCTTCAAATATGGGACAAAGTTCAAAACGGCCAAATCGGAAGACATGAAGAACAGGATCCCAAAGTCCAGCAGCTGCTTGGAGAAACTTCCAATTTATATCCCGACTGTTCAAATAGGTGAACGAATTGATGAAATGATCAGCCATATTTCTCTGTGACTGCTCACGCGGAAGAGCTTTAATGGTATCGGCTATCCAGTTGTCCAACAAAAGGTTTGCCATAATCAGACCTGACACAAAGATAGGACGGGATAATGAGGGAATGAAGATAACTTCGAATAAACAAAGAATAAAAATGAACTTAACGATCAAGCATAAGAAGGATATTATGGATGACATCGAATGTTCCACTACTGATCAAAGATGATCAGAAACTCAGAAACGAGACCACGGTCACAAAATGACAAAAGTAGATCATAGACCGGATCTAAATCTGGAAGATGGATGTCAAAACTGAACGATCAAAGAGATCAAAAATAGAATATGACCATAAAGACAGCAGACAAACTGTCGATCATATCTAAAGACGAAAGAAGAAAACAATCTGAATAATATATGACACAACTAAAGAATGGATAAATGAAGCTTTAATCTGAGGGATAAAAACAAATGAATTTTATGATCACCGAGTCAAAGAATAAACCGTAGCTATGAGGGTGACAAGTAGAAGCCACTAGCTAGGTTTAGATCTGAGAGATGCATAGACATGACTGATTGATCAAAGCCAGAAATCTCTACTAGAAAGTAGGTCCTGATCTTATAATCAACAGATATAGGGACATAATCTCAATAAATAGAACAACAGAGAGGCCACGACCATGAGAGGGGCAAGTAAAAGCCACTGGTCGGGTCTAGATCTGAAAAACGGACTGACACAACTGATTAGATTAGACAAGGAAACCTTACTAAAGAGTAGGCCCTCAATCTGATAATCAATATATAGATATATACATATATATCCTAACCTGGGGCACCAGCCATAAACATAATCCCACAAAGTCAAGACACTTGACTCAAGACAGACATGTGAGTGTACTAGGACTGCGTTGTAGCCATATACGGTGAGCTACAATAATCAATGAATAGGACAAGGCTCCTAAATCTAGGCTCCAACATGTATAAGCAACACATGTTCGTCCTTATATGAATGCAATATATATATAAGCACATGCAAATCCTAATTGGGTTCCACTAAGTTAGCAAATATATTCATATACATAATATATGTAAAATGAAAGTAGAGCTCCGGACTCAATATATCGGGTACTATGCTTATGATCCATACTTAAAATGTATAACACAAGTACGCCTAGTGTTATACATAGTATGCTTCATTGCTCATCGGCTGCTGTAAACACAAGTACGCCTAGTGTTTACGACTGCAGCACTGGCGCATAGCTTGGTAATAGATACAACAGCACCATCTGGATAGTGATATCCCATGAGGTACGCATTATATCTATCCCATGGAGCTAATAATAAGAAAATCAATAAAAGAGAAAAGAAAAATAAAATAAAGTGATGTATGCTGTGCAGTGTGTGAATCCCTTGTTTTAAACACCTATCTGGTGCCCCTGGATTCTAAGCGATTAAATTCCTATTTATAATGATTTTAGCTCAAAATTCTTCAAAATTAATAACAAATGGCATTTAACAGAGTTAGGCAATGTTCCAAGAATTCCCCAGCAGAGTCGCCAGCCTGTGGACCCCGATCCGGAGAGAGGTAGCGGTGAGGGACGTGCCCCACGCTACGAAGTCTCACTGGATCATCCACGTGAATGGAGAGCTCTACCAAGGAACTCTCGAAAGAAGAAATGCCTCTCACAGTATGAGTGGCGATATAAAAGGTGAGATACCTCTCGATTCAAGGACTAGCCCAGATTCGAGGCGTACCTTAAACAAATAAGAGTCGCCATCCAAGGAAAAGGGTCCAAGGATCCCATACTATGCTCTGTTGCAACGGATAACCAGAGATATAAAATAGGGTTCGTGCCTGGTTACGAATTCGGAAGGTCTAAAGAGCACCTCATCCGCCCAAGTGCAAGCACCTGGTCTCTTATGCCCTTTACTTATTAATCTTGAAGAGTTTTGAGCGAAAGTCATATGAAATGGGAACGAATATCTCCGAGAAGACGTCTATCTAATCATGCATGTCTCGGAGATGATTAATAAACACACATAAAAGAAATAAAAGTGTCGCCTAAGTAGCTAGGTTATGAATGTCAAACCTAACTGGTGTCTAAGTTCTGGTTTACAAACACATGCATGTTACAACCAAAGGTATAGGATCTGTACATAAAAATAAGAAAACACAACAAAACACATAATACAAATAAACTATATATATATAACAGGAAAAACAAATCCTAACTCTAATGCAGGACTTGACTCGGACCAAGATAGCCGTCCATCTTAGCTGCTCTACGTATCCCAGCCTCGGGAAGAATCGGAGTCAACGTAGTTCGATGCCCTATTCTAAACTACGATGCCTAACCATCTAGAACCGCTATCCTAGACTCGATTCCACTAGACTCGACTGATTTTTAAAGCTTTTTCCACAATTGCTTAAGTTCAAGTGAATTATGATTTTTAGGACTCTCTATATGCCCTAACTAATGCAGGTTGTTTAGCCTTAAGCTAATGCAGGTGGGCCCTACATCCTATGTGTATCTAGGCTGTGCAACCTAAAGAAAACCAGGGGCTGACTATATGCTTCCTAGTCTAGCCATTGGTTCGACTAAGTGTCTAACCGATCGACTCGAGGCCTCCTAACTCTAGGGACACTCACACGACAGGACACACCACATCAATACAAATCAAGACCGACTCCTAACTCTAAAACACCCTAAATATCTAGGACAGAGTCCTAACTCTAGGGGAAGATTTTTTTTTTGAAAAGGGTTTTTAAAGATTTTTTTGTATTTTTTTGAGAACTTGAAATGTTTATTTTTAAAGGTTTGGCTGGACTTGGGATGTGGATCCCAAGCTGCACTACGTACCTCGTAGAAGAGGATCAAGCCAACGTAGTTCGGAACAGATTTCCTAACTACTCATAATGACTCAAGATTTTTGAGATTTTTGGTTTTTTAGATGTTTTTGTTGTTTTTAAGTATTTTTGACTCAAGGGGGGACAAATCCTATCATCATAAGGGGAGGACAGACTCCTGATATCCCGCAAAGGTTGGACAGCATCCTATGCTTTGCGGGGGAAAAGAACAGAATAACAACTCTGCAAGGGTTGGACATCATCCTATACCTTACAAGAACGGATAGAAAAACACAAGATTTGATGAGAGGTTGGATAAAATCCTAACCCCTATGATGATAGGACTGACTCCTGAAAGAAAGACAAACTCTCTAGCTAAGGACAGACTCCTAGGCTAAGGACTGACTCTGAAAATAGGATTCTAAGAAGGAGGTGCTAATGAGACAAAGCCTGTCTCCTAAAAGAAAAAGAGATAAAGAAGGGTGCTAGTGAGACTATCAAGCTAAGATAAAACTCACAAGTAACAAGGAAAAAAGAGACCTTGCGCATATTTAGCAAAGGTAAAACATCCAGCCGGGCCGGACAGCTACCTAGCCCTAGGGTGCAACAAATGTGCAACCCAATACCCATAAGGGTAAGGGGTATGTTGCCAAGCCGAGTAGGATGTTCTCCCAAAACCAAATGACGCACAAAGAGGAGGTTTAGCAAGAAAATGAGACTAGGTAAGTCTCTTAGGTAGGATAGAGAAAAATATTAACAAGGAAAAAGAGACCTTGTGCATATTTGGCAAAGGTAAAACACCCAGCCGGGTCGGACAGCTACCTAGCCCTAGGGTGCAACAAATGTGCAACCCAATACCCATAAGGGTAAGGGGTATGTTGCCAAGCCGGGCAGGGTGTTCTCCCAAAACCAAACGACGTACAAAAAGGAGGGTTTAAGACCTATGAGACTAGAGGTAGTCTTCTAGAGGTTAACTCAGGTTGATTCATTAATGAGACAATGCCTGTCTCCAAAGATTTGGATCTAAAAGACTAGGCAAGTCTTTTGAGAAAAAAGAATGCTATTCGGACTGCGCAAGTCCCCTAGAGATGGGCTTGGGCTAGCGCCTTCATCGCCCTTTCAACGAGAGGGAATTCTAATATCAAAGAATTTTAACAAAATCTATAAGACTGTGTTAGTCTATCAAAAAGAGAAGGAAAGGCTAACAGATAATCGCAAATTTTATTCTAAGAATAAATCAAGTGTTAAGCAAAGAAGAATATACAATCTAATGGCAATCATAAAATGATAAATAACATTAATTAGTCCAGACCAGCCGCTGGATAGCCTAATAAAGTAAAACAATATCAAAACACTTCAAAACCAACCACAAACCCCAATACGGGGACTCCAATGAAATCAGATGATGCCAAAGTAATCATCTGATATCATATACACATGATAATATTTCTAATCCCGCCTTGAGATCAGACAGTACCCATGTCGATAATATCGAATAGAGTAGTCATCTGATCTCCTTCTTCCTATTAAACAATTTATTTAAATAAAAAGGAATGAGTTTAAGTGAATGCCCAAAATTTTCTATAGTAATATTATCATTGTATATCAACATCTGAGACCCCTTTTTCTTTTTATCTTCCCGCTGAAAACCAAGATATTCTCAAATCATGGTATATATATACATATAGGAACTGGATACAAAAAAACCAAAACCATGTTTGAATCTAACCATGCTTAAAATAAATACATATATGAATACAATACAAAATATGACTGAACTGAAACAGACCTGAATTAAATGTACCTAATACGAGTAATGACCTAACAAGAAAAACAACTGTATACTTCTGAGCAAGATGAATTACAATTAGAGAACATAAAACCCAAAACTCTACGAGAGCAACTACTATAAGCTTTGTAAACTGTTATAAATTTTCAATGACAACAATGACAAAATGCATAAAACTATGGGCAGTAGCTACAAGCTTTGTAAACTATGATAAATTTTTAATGACAAAAAAAAAAATTGTGGGCAGCAGTTATAAGCTGTGTAAACTATTATAAATTTTCAATGACAAAGTGCATAAAACATGTGGGCAGCAGCTATAAACTTTGTAAACTATTATAAATTTCAAAGTACAAAAAACTGTGGGCAGCAGCTATATGCACAATAAATTACAGCAGTTATGTGGCAGTTATGTGCTTGTGTACTAATACAATGGGCAGCAGATATATATACAATAAATTACAACAGTTATGTGGCAGTTATGTGCTTGTGTACTAATACAATGGGCAGCAGATATATACACAATAAATTACAGCAGTTATGTGGCAATTATGTGCTTGAAATGTTCTGAACCATGGTCTCAAACAGGGCAGAATGTGCATACAGTGTGATGAACCAGTGTCAATTCAAGAGATAAATGTGCAGAAAAATGAACCAAACAAATGCTAACACAGGGCAGCGATGTGAAGAAACATGCAGAAAATGAGCTGAGCCAGTGCCAACAAAATGCAGAAATGTGTATAAAATGAATTGAATCAGTGCCAATTACCAGGGAGAAATGTGCAGAAAATGAGATGAGCTAATGCTAACATAGTGCAGAACTGTGTATAAAATGAGCTAGTGATAGCAACAGAGCAGAAACATGCATTGAAATGAACCCTAACCATTGTTCAAACAGGGCAGATATTGAACCAAATCCGTGCCAGAAATGGGCAAAAAACGTGCTTAACCCAGTGGGCTGGTTAGGCACTGGTTATGTAATGGTGAGACACTTGATGAGTATTGAGTTTTAATATAACAGACAATTCATGTGACTCAATAGCTGGTGCAGAAAAAGGGAAAATAACCAACTGTAGACACCCCATTTTGTTTTGTTTTAATCAACAAATAAATTAGTGTGTTAAATCCATGTGAGAACCCCCTCTATCATTGATTTATATGTTTTAGGTCATTAATATCTTGATCTGACTTTACGGATCATCAATCGGGACAAAATAAGCTAGGGTCACTTCATAGCCCGGACCCTGATTCCATTCCGAGACCCGATTTCCGTAAATCGTTAGATCAATGGCAGATCATGACCTGGGTCTAACCATCCAAAACCACCTAACCTCTCCTCTCATCCTAACCATTCAAACCTCACCTAACCTCACCTAACCTCTCCTCCCATCATAACCATCCAAACCTCACCTAACCTCACCTAACCTCACCTAACATCACCTAACCTCACCTAACCTTACCTAACCTCACCTAACCTCACCTAACCTCCTATCCCATTCTCTTATAAATACCCTCTCATCTCACCAAAGAGAAGGAGGAAAAAAAAGAAAAGAGGAGAGAACCCCTCTCTTAGAAAATTCAAGCCCTCTCTCTAGACCAAATCCCTCTTCTCCATAAGTTTGCATGGAATATCGTCTACAAAAAGGTATGTCTTTTGGAATTTTATTTTCTTTTCTATATTTGTAGGATTGAGTGTTGTTTTGCGTATATTTTGGTTGATGTCATGTTTAATTTTGTACTAGTTTGGCCTTGGTCATGTTCTCACTTATGCTAAATATAATTAATGTGTTAGGGTCATTAGAACCTATTTGCGATGGGATGTTGAAATCATTGGCTTGTTAGGGAATTTAGATTTCTTTTGGGAAAACAATTCATTAAAAATTTTGAACATTTACAAGAAAGAAAACTTGAATTTTACATGAATTATCAAAACCCATTTAATTTGGCTTACAAAACCTCCATCTTTCAATTGATAACAACAGCCCCCTGTAGACACCCCATTTTGACCGGACCCAAGTTCGCTATGCTTGGGAGAAACCCCATCCGATCATTTCCGCCATGTTTCGCATTTTTCCGTGAGAGGTTGAGAGAGATTATTCATAAGAATCCAAGCGAGGGAGAATTTGGACCCGTTTGGTGGGCCCGCATTGAACATTTGTTTAAAATTCGAATCAACCGAGGGCCCACATTGTGGGGCCCACGTTGTGGGGCCCGCGTTGTGGGGCCCACATTGTGGGGCCTCAGTAGGGCCTCTTGTGAGGCCTCTTATGAAGAACAATAATGATGGATTCTCTACTAAAGAAACATGATGGGCCCTCCACTAAGAACAATAATGATGGATTCTCCACTAAGAAACATGATGGGCCCTCCACTAAGAAGAATGATGATGGATTCTCCACTAAGAAACATGATGGGCCCTCCACTAAGAAGAATGATGATGGATTCTCCACTAAGAAACATGATGGGCCCTCCACTAAGAAGAATGATGATGGATTCTCCACTAAGAAACATGATGGGCCCTCCACTAAGAAGAATGATGATGGATTCTCCACTAAGAGGGACAACATGATGAGCTCTCCACCAACACATCTCTCTCTCTCTCTTTCTCTCCCTATATATATCTTCCTTCCCATCCATAAAAAGGAGGAGAAAAAAAGGAGATTTACCTTCCATTATCTCTTTCTCTTCCATTATCTCTTCCAATCACTCCCTCAAATCCCTTTCCCTATATTCTTCTTCCATTATCTCTCCCAATCACCTCCCAATCCTTCCCTCTAAGAGAAAGCGAAAGACGGCGGATCGGATCGGCGGCGGCAAGATCTTCACCACAGGTAGGTGCATTTTTCTCAAAATATTTCTGTATTTTTCCGAATTTTTCTGATTTTTTCCGCAAATTGTGTTTTAAAAATAGAAAACTCTTCAAAAAAACATCTTTTGACGAAGAAAAATTAAATTATATACCAAACAGATTCCAAATTTAATGCAATTTCGTGGGAAATTAATATGGTACTGATTCATTTTACCATGAATTTTTAAGGATTTTTGGAGTTTATTTGGTATATTATTTAATGCTTTCTTTGAAAATTATCAGATTTTGTGAGACTTGTTACTGACATCAAATCACCCTTAAAATTCTTAAAATTTTTACAGTAGTCTTATCTTCCATATTTCTTGTTACTGTAAAATTTTCGAGTGATTTTGATCTGTTTTCATATGGGATGTAGTGTTAATTCTTAATCTGGTCTGAAAATTGTAAAATCCGAAATCGGTAGTAAATAGTCTTTATAATTTATGAAATTCTCACCGCATGCTCATTTTATTGATATCTTATTTCTGTAGAAATTTCATAGAATTTATATGTCTATTTCTTGTAGTTTCTGTGTTAATTTGGCAATCTGGTCATTTAATTGTTAAATCAAGATTAAATATGAATTTAATGTAAAAATCTGCAAAACTCATCTATTAAGCTACATACATTCCCATCTTGCTGCTGTAGAAATTTCAACTCATTTCGAATTCGTTTGCAATAATTTCACTTGTAAAATCATTCATATGCTTAAAATTGATACAATCCATTGAAAATTCGAAATTAATTACTACCAAGTGATTTTCAACATTCGAAATTCGAAATTAAAATTGATAAAATCCATTGATAAAATCACATTTACTCAAACTTAATCTAACAAAACCTGAAGGCATCATAGATTGCGCGAACTTATTGCACACACTTACATCACTTGCATCTAAACCCCTACATCTCACATGCACACACGTCCTATTTTAGGAACCCGGAGTGTTATCTAGCATGGTTGACTGGGATTTCATCACCTGGTGCCTCTGTGCTAGAGAAGCATTCCACCCTTAGCCTAGTACCTTTATGGTACGTAAACGGATCTCTTGTTCACGTACTGATACGCCGGACACTGGTACAGTATATCGAACATGGATTCGCGCTAAGGGAACTCTTGGCCTTACCCCTAGATTAACCCACACATGCATGTAGTATACGAACACATGTGCATCACGTGTGTGAGCCTAGTTTAGGATATCCTACCCATTTGTGTCTAGATTAGGCCGTAGTCCATCTTCCAATGGCTACGATCGGTCCTAGGTACACAAACAAAGTCATGAGTCGAGATCCTTTCTCCACTCCGCTAGATTATGGTTAGGGTTGATGCCTTCAGGTAACACTGATAAAATGTGCGAAGATTAAAAAACTTTTCCTTTGGGGTTAGGATGTAAATCCCATTCATTTCCAAAGATCTCATAGGATTAGTCATTCATGATCCATCCGTTGAAAGCAATCTTATGCTATCTCATCTCATCTTGATCACAGATTTTCAATCTTATATTATCTGATTTGACTCGTGTTTTCATCTCTTTTAGAGAGTCTTTGACTCATTTATCCTTTAGTTGGTGTTAGTGGAGTCTTTGACTCGTGTTTCTTTTCCTTTAGAGAGTCTTTGACTCATATATCCTTTAGTTGGTGTTAGTAGAGTCTTTGACTCGTGTTTTCATCTCTTTTAGAGAGTCTTTGACTCATTTATCCTTTAGTTGGTGTTAGTAGAGTCTTTGACTCATTTAGCCTTTAGTTGGTGTTAGTAGAGTCTTTGACTGTGTTTCTTTTCCTTTAGAGAGTCTTTGACTCATATATCCTTTAGTTGGTGTTAGTGGAGTCTTTGACTCGTATTTTCATCTCTTTTAGAGAGTCTTTGACTCATTTATCCTTTAGTTGGTGTTAGTGGAGTCTTTGACTCGTATTTCTTTTCCTTTAGAGAGTCTTTGACTCATATATCCTTTAGTTGGTGTTAGTGGAGTCTTTGACTCGTATTTTCATCTCTTTTAGAGAGTCTTTGACTCATTTATCCTTTAGTTGGTGTTAGTGGAGTCTTTGACTCGTATTTCTTTTCCTTTAGAGAGTCTTTGACTCATATATCCTTTAGTTGGTGTTAGTGGAGTCTTTGACTCGTGTTTTTCATCTCTTTTAGAGAGTCTTTACTCATTAATCCTTTAGTTAATGTTAGTGGAGTCTTTGACTCGTGTTTCTTTTCCTTTAGAGAGTCTTTGACTCATTTATCTTTTAGTTGGTGTCATTGGAGTCTTTGACTCGTGTTTCCGTTTTTAGAGAGTCTTTGACTCATCTGTTTCATTTGCAGTATTATTAGAGAGTCTTTGACTTCGTTATCTCATTTCAGTGTTATCAGTTGCTCTTATTAGAGAATCTTTGACTCGTTTATCCTTTAGTCGCTTTTATTAGAGAGTCTTTGACTCATTTATTCTCCAGTTACTGTCATTAGAGAGTCTTTGACTCATTTGCTCTTATAATAGTATTATTAGAGCATAGTTGATTTGCCGTAAGTGTTTGATAGGTAGAGAGTTCGTTCCGAACTACGTTGGCTTGATCCTCTTCCACGAGGTACGTAGTGCAGCTTGGGATCCACATCCCAAGTCCAGCCAAACTTTTAAAAATAAACATTTTAAACCTTTGAAAATTACAAAAATATTCAAACCATTTTCGAAAAGATCTTCCTTTAGAGTTAGGAGTGTGTCCTAGCTGTTTAGGTTGTGTTCTAGAGTTAGGAGTTTGTCTTGATTTGTATTGATATGGTATGTCCTGTCGTGTGAGTGTCCCTAGAGTTAGGAGGCCTCGAGTCGATCGGTTAGACATTTAGTCGAACCGATGGCTAGACTAGGCATATAGTCAGCCCGTGGTTTTCATTAGGTTGCACAGCCTAGTTACACATAGGATTGTAGGAACCACCTGCATTAGCCTAAGGCTAATCAACTTGCATTAGTTAGGGCATATAGGGTGTCCTAAAATCCACAATTCACTGGAATTTTAATAATCATACAAGAAGCTTTAATAACTGGTTCGGTCTTTTAGATCGAGTCTAGGATAGAGGGCTAGATGTCTTAGGCATCATAATTTAGAATAGGGCATCGAACTACGTGGGCTCCGATTCTTCCCGAGGCCGGGATACGTAGCGCAGCTAGAATGGATGGTCATTCTGGTCCGAGTCCAGTCCTGCATTAGAGTTAGGACTTGTCTTGTCCCGTCATACATAGCATAGATTTGTGTCTCATGTTTTGATATGTTTTCTTACTTTCTTGTACTGATACTATACATTTGGTTGTAGCTTGCATGTGCGTGTCCACCAGAAACTTAGACACCCATTAGGCATGTCACTCATAACCTAGCTTTGCTTAGGTGACACATTTTTCATTTCATTTTACGTGTTTATTTCTCCATTCTCAGGAAATGCATGCTTAGGTAGACGATTCCTGAGGATTGTTCCCATTTCACATGATTTTTACTCAAACTTCTTTGGAATTAATGAAAATGGCATAAGAGACCAAGTGCTTGCACTCGGGCGAATTGGGGGTGCTCTCAGACCTTCCCCATTCGTAACCAGGCACGAACCCATATATATTTCTGGTTATCCATTGCACAGAGGATTTGATTTTAGGGTTCCATGGCCTATCCATGGATGGCGACTCTGAGTTCTTTTTAGGTACATCTCGGTTTCGAGCCCCGGCTCCTGATCAG
This sequence comes from Tasmannia lanceolata, assembly GCF_043159265.1. NCBI lineage: Eukaryota > Viridiplantae > Streptophyta > Magnoliopsida > Canellales > Winteraceae > Tasmannia > Tasmannia lanceolata. The sequence continues at coordinate 36,417,301 of NW_027518692.1, forward strand.
GATGTATCTCATTCGTTTTGTATCGCCACTCGTGCTATGCTGTGAGGGTGGCATCCGTTTCGAGAGTTCCTTGGCAGAGCTCTCCTTCACATTGTGGAGATCTTAGAGGATTGCTGTGGGGACCTCGCGTCCCTCGCCGCACTCGTCCTCTCAGGATCGGGGTCCACAGGCTGGCGACTCTGCTGGGGAGTTCTTGAAACATTGCCTAACTCTTTAAAAATGCCATTTTTATTAACTTTGGAGAAATTTGAGCTAAAATCATTTTAAATGGGAACTCTATCGTTAGAATCCAGGGGCACCAGGTAGGTGCGTAATTAAAACAAAGGATTCACACACTGCACATCATGCATTGTCATATTTTTTATTTTTTTTATTATTTTTCATTGTTTTTCATTATTGGCTCCATGGGATAGATTCAATGCGTGCCTGACTGGGATGTTATTACATCCTGATGGTACTGTTGAATCTATTTCCAAGCTATGCGCCAGCGCTGCAGCATATTAAGTATGTTTCATACGCATAGTACCCATTAGATTGAGTCCGGAGCCCTACTTTGTTTTATATATATTATATATATACTTACTGACCTAGTGAAGCCCAACTAGGGAGTACCCGTGTGTATATTGCATTCATATAGGGTCGAACATCTGTTGCTTACACATGTGGAGCCTAGAGGAGCTTTGCCCCATTTGTAGACTAGGGTAGCTCATTTTTACATTGCTACAACACTGTCCTAGTACACTCACCAGTCTGTCTTGAGTCGAGACTTCCTTGACTCCGTTAGATTAGAATTAGGGCTGGTGCCCCTGGTTAGGATTTGTGTGTATGTGTATTTACTTATATATACTGATTATGTATATTATGGTTCTCCTCTTAGTCAGAGATTCCTTATTCCTTTCAGTCGGTTATATCCATTCCGAATTTAGATCTAGATCTAGTCAGTGGATTTTGACCGCCATTACCTTGGCCGGGTTTAGCCCTTGATCTGTTGATTATAGGGTTTGACCCATTGTTGTATATTCTCACCTTTGGTTAGTCCATCTGTTGATCACCCTTCTCTAGTAACCGTTATTCATACCTTTCGATTGAGCTAGGGTGATCCCTTGTATAGTCGTTATGCTGCCGGATTTTATCCAGAACATTTTGAGCATGACGGCTACTCTTTAGAGTCAGTTTACTTAGTCTGGACCTTGACCTCCTCGTATAGCCGTTATGCTGGATTTTATCCAAAAGCATGTTAAGCATGATTGCTATCCTTTGGAGTCAGTCTGCCTTATCTTGATTCTCATATATACATCACTCAGTGGGATTAGATCCTTGTCTTTGTCTACCTGTTTTATCTTGAGACCTGGCCGATGGCTCTTTTGCTGTCCTTATGACCATGGTCTATCATTTCTGATCATATTGATCGTACAGTTGTTGATATCCATCATTCAGATTTTAGATCTGGTCTTTGACCCTACTTTTGTCATTCTTATGGCCATGGTCTATTATCTGAGCCATTGATTTTTTGATCCATGTTTACCTATCATATATCTTTTACCCTTGGATCATATCGAAATCATTAATGGAAAAGTTTGATCTTACCTGTATTCTTTGAGTGCATGATCATTGCTGAGATCGAAATTTATTTTGATTATGGATGTTTATCGTTCCTGACTCTTTCATTCCCAAAAAGAAGAGCAGTTATACTCAAATGAGACTTCAAGGTGTGGATTGAGAATTCATTGAAACCCTGTTGATGTAGGTCATAATATCACTGTCTATTTCGCTTTGACCTTCATAGACAGTATTTCTTTGATTTTTAGAATAAAATACCCTTTGGTGTATTTCAAGATTACTCTTTTCTCTGTTTGTTCAGAATCTTTATCCCATGACTATTGATCTAGTGTGTGTGCTTCCAAGTCAAGAGTCTGTGTTTAGCGAAAGACCATTCTTTCTAAAGACTGACCATTTCCAATCATACTTGATCCAGGCAGTCTATTGTTTTACCCACATTGTCAACATAAGCCTTTTGTTGCCCCATTTAACCTAGACCTTGTGGAGTTGCCTTTTCTGTGATTTCTACTCCGGGATTGAACTTTATAGTTATCATTATCATGAGGAAAGGTGTATCACCTATAAGCTTTCAGTGTTAGTTCACTACCTTGTGGAGTTGCCTTTTCTGTGATTTCTACTCCGGGATTGAACTTTATAGTTATCATTATCATGAGGAAAGGTGTATCACCTATAAGCTTTCAGTGTTAGTTCACTACCTTTGAAGAAGTGTCCTGTATCTTTAGATTTGTCTTTCATTGAGTGTACATCAACTTTCTTCTCTCTAAGTTGAAAAAGTTCAGTTACGTAGATGTTAAAAAAAAAAAAAAAAAAAAATGAAGTCATGTCTGTCAATCTTTCTTATACAGAGTCAGTATTCTGTTTTCTATCAGAACTGTTGAAGAGCCCATTGAGGTGTGTCAAAAATCATCAATGTACTTACAGTCTTCAATTCAATAAAATTGTTGATTTCGTATCTTTGATACTCTATGATTCACTCTTAGATCTAATGTTTAAACAACTAAAGACCCCCTTCTCGGATGAGAATGCAGACGAAATTCACCTCGAGATCTGAAAGATGGTCGAACGAGAGGAAGAGCGTCGAGCATAGCCACTTAAAGAAGAAATCAAATCCATTGATAGTGGTATCGAAATCCGAAACTCGGGATGGATGGATTGGAAAAACTTTATCTCCTAAGGAGCGCAAAGAATTGATAAACCTGTTTAGAGGGGTTTGAGGTAGTTTTGCTTGATCCTATAAGGATAAACCAGGGGAATGCCCTGTCGTTGATCAAAGCAAGACTTCATCTGCTTTAGACATCCAGTTGAGGAATAAAATTTTAAAGAGATAAGCGTCAGGCATCCTGTGGAGCTGATGAGATATTGAGAGAAGATTTTCAGACAGAGTTGTGGAATCTTGAGCATAAATTCAAGATCTTTGAGACGGGAGTGGAGCACAGTGGTTGAAGTTTTGCCAGAAAACCACCAGACTCCTCAAAAAAAAAAAAAAAAAAAAAATTTTCAAAGGCTTTGAACCTTAAACAAAAGGGCTTGTACATCAAATACATCAGGAGGCCATCCTTGATCGTTTGAGCTTTTATAGCCAAAATCCTAATGTTTTAAAATCCATTTGTAAACCCTTTGGGCCAAAAGCAAAATTAAAACAACTTCTTTTCAAACACATTATAAACCCGGGGCATTTATGCACCCGAACTACGTCAGACCTGATCCCCACCTCTTCAGGGGTACGTAGGCAACTTGATTAATTCAAGTTCGGTCAAACCTTGGGATAAAATCCCCTTTGAAAATTTTGAAGCTAAATGCTAAACCATTCTTTGAAAAATCCCAAAGCGAACTACGCGGATCTGATCCTCCATCTTTGGGGTACGTAGGTAGTCTGGCTAGACCAGATTCGGTTCAAATCTTTAGAACCTTAGGTATTCAACCCTTTCGAACCCAAGCCCACCTAGAAAGTCCTTCTGGTGAAACAAGCAAAGGTTCGAGGCGAATGAAAAGAAAAACAGAAAGAAAAGAATGAGAGTCTGAAGACCCACTAGGTTGAAAACCCGAAAGGGCGGCCTAGAGATATACATTTGCTAAGTTAACAGCCAAAAGAGTTAGCTTATGCAAAAAGTCAGGGTAGTGGTCTGCTGGATTGAAAACTTGAAGAGGTAATCCAGTCAAGGGCAAAGACTTCCCATGAACAGTTGAGTTGAATAGAAGCAGAAGGAGTTCCTCAGTTACGTAGAATTCCCAAGTTTGAGTACAAGCAAAAGTTGAGATAAGTGGTCTTTCAGACTGAAAGCTTGGAAAGCAAAAGTTATGACTTCTTTTGAAGAGAGAAATCAGGGAGACGGAGAAGCCACCTCTGCACAGGGCAGAATCCTGGAATCCGAGTAGTGTCAGCGAGACTTATTTTGACACCTTTTTAAACTATGGGCATTAAGACCGAGCAATCCGAAAGGGGTAATAACCATGACGGAGATCCCGATGGAGGAAATTAGGCCATCTTGACATAGTTTTTTAGACTACTCTGAGAGTGGCTGACCTTACCATTAAAAAATGATACATTTGATTTAAGAGTGAATCAAAATTTAGTCAAATCATTTGAATATTGTAAGTCTTCTTTGAAAGAGTCTTCAGGAGTCTGTTCCTTGTTTATCATTGTTTTCTTTTAGAATCAAAAGTGTTTGGCACTGGAGAGAATGGGTGTATACCTTCCGAAATGTAAAGAAAAATCTAGAGTAGATCCTGGTTTAAGAATCAAGGAAGGGGCAAGAAACATTTGGTCCAAACCTACCAGAGACATCAAGCCTCAAGTAATGTTCAGCAATGAAAGGAAGAATCTTAGATCTAGCCTTTGTGAAGTTGGTTTTACCACTATACCAAAGAAAGAACCCATGCAAACTCAAATTTTTTCTACTTACCTTGGTTCTGCCTTCTTAAGACTTTGTCATGGAAGCACATCATACTAGGGGCATCTTTTATGACTTGCGTCATAAAAGATATTACACAATGATAACTGGGATATCTATTCTTAGCAAATAGAAACCAGAGAAGCTTGAATATACTCTTTGAGTTGAATTCCTTGATCCAATTGTTTCTTTTAGAGTCAGTTTCAGAAACTTTAATTCCCAGCGGAGTATAAAATCTACTCCTGCATCCTTCAAACCTCATCAGAATGCTTCTCACCTGTTAAAGAGAGTCAGCACCTGAAAATCTCATCAATCTATTTGAGTTTTGCTTTCAGCAAAGATCATGCGCTCCTAGTTATTCTTGGTAAGAGATGACTGGCCCATTAGTGAAATTGATCAAAGATGGTAAATTCTTCATTCCTTTTGAAAGATTTTAACAGAGTTTGAAATTACCGAACTTGCGTTACGCGGTTTGGTCTTTTTGAAAGATTTTAACAGAGTTTGAAATTACCGAACCTGTGTTACACAGTTTGGTCGTTTTGAAAGTTTTTAACAGAGATAGAAATTACCGAACCTGTGTTACACGGTTTGGTCCTTTTGAAAGATTTTAATAGAGATGGAAATTATCGAACCTGTGTTACACGGTTTGGTCTTTTTGAAATGTTTTAATAAGGAAAATATTTCCGATCCTGTGTTACACGGATTGGTCTTTTCTTCCTTCTCCCGGGTATTTAGTACCCCGATGATTAGTAGTGTAATGTCAAGTAGTGACTTACCTAATCATCGTTCCGCAATGTGCAGCTTCTTAACGAGTTAGGAGTCATGTGTATCTGCGAAGAGGTTTGTAGGGGACTGTTTAGCAGGACCTACGAATTTGGGTTTATGTGGAACTGTTTAGCAGAACCGCGTGATCCAGAGTGATTCGCTACCTTGAAAGAGAGGAGTCAGAGTTACTCGGATAGTTAAACAGATTTATTTTCAGTAATGATCTGTATAACTATCGCTAGGCTTGAGACTTAGTCTCGCCTCTGGTACTTAGTACCCAGATGATTAGTAGTGTAATGTCAAGTGGTGACTTACCTAATCATCGTCCCGCAATGTGCAGCTTCCTAACGTGTTAGGAGTCATGTGTATCTGCGAAGAGGTTTGTAGGGGACTGTTTAGCAGGACCTACGAATTTGGATTTACGTGGAACTGTTTAGCAGAACCGCATGATCCGGAGTGATTCGCTACCTTGAAAGAGAGGAGTCAGAGTTACTCGGATAGTTACACAGATTTATTTTCAGCAATGATCTGTATAACTATCGCTGGGCTTGAGACTTAGTCTCGCCTCGGGTATTAGAAGTTTGAGTTTAGCTTGAATATTCGATTACCCTAATAATTGGTCGAGTCTTTGACTGATCGGCATGATTTAAAAAAAAAAAAAAAAAAACTCTTTGAGTGTTTGGTTTTGAACTTGTTTTGGACGAGTTTCAATACATTGGTCTTTGGCCTATTTTTGCAGGTTTCTAAAAAGGAAAAACTCTTTAAGTGTTTGAGTTTGTGCTTGTCTTAGACAAATTGCAACGTGGTTTCTAAGAAAAAAAAAATGAAAGCTCTTTGAGTAATTGAAGTGATTGGTTTGTTTGTTTGGTTTGTGCTCTTTGAGCAATTGTTATGTGTACTTTGGCTTAGCCTGATATATAAAAAAAAAGAAAAAGAAAAAATGTTTGTGTTTTTGTAATCGTTCGTTCGTTTTTTATTAATTAGTCGAGTCATGAGTATTAGGGAGAGACTATCTCTTTGAGATGTCTTAGTTGCCGAGTTAAGAGTCGGTGAGAGACTATCTCCCTATTGTTAGTAGAGTTTTATCTTTGTGAATATCGTTTTAAAACTGAAAACCCAAAAATTTGCTTTGTTTTGGTTTCGGGTCAGTCAAAATGTGTCGTCTGTTCAGCTTTGCCATTCGCGTGTTACACACGCTCTGCCAAAGAGGGGCATCTGTAGACACCCCATTTTGACCGGACCCAAGTTCGCTATGCTTGGGAGAAACCCCATCCGATCATTTCCGCCATGTTTCGCATTTTTCCGTGAGAGGTTGAGAGAGATTATTCATTAGAATCCAAGCGAGGGAGAATTTGGACCCGTTTGGTGGGCCCGCATTGAACATTTGTTTAAAATTCGAATCAACCGAGGGCCCACATTGTGGGGCCCACGTTGTGGGGCCCGCGTTGTGGGGCCCACATTGTGGGGCCTCAGTAGGGCCTCTTGTGAGGCCTCTTATGAAGAACAATAATGATGGATTCTCCACTAAAGAAACATGATGGGCCCTCCACTAAGAACAATAATGATGGATTCTCCACTAAGAAACATGATGGGCCCTCCACTAAGAAGAATGATGATGGATTCTCCACTAAAGAAACATGATGGGCCCTCCACTAAGAACAATAATGATGGATTCTCCACTAAGAAACATGATGGGCCCTCCACTAAGAAGAATGATGATGGATTCTCCACTAAGAAACATGATGGGCCCTCCACTAAGAAGAATGATGATGGATTCTCCACTAAGAAACATGATGGGCCCTCCACTAAGAAGAATGATGATGGATTCTCCACTAAGAGGGACAACATGATGAGCTCTCCACCAACACATCTCTCTCTCTCTCTTTCTCTCCCTATATATATCTTCCTTCCCATCCATAAAAAAGGAGGAGAAAAAAAGGAGATTTACCTTCCATTATCTCTTTCTCTTCCATTATCTCTTCCAATCACTCCCTCAAATCCCTTTCCCTATATTCTTCTTCCATTATCTCTCCCAATCACCTCCCAATCCTTCCCTCTAAGAGAAAGCGAAAGACGGCGGATCGGATCGGCGGCGGCAAGATCTTCACCACAGGTAGGTGCATTTTTCTCAAAATATTTCTGTATTTTTCCGAATTTTTCTGATTTTTTCCGCAAATTGTGTTTTAAAAATAGAAAACTCTTCAAAAAAACATCTTTTGACGAAGAAAAATTAAATTATATACCAAACAGATTCCAAATTTAATGCAATTTCGTGGGAAATTAATATGGTACTGATTCATTTTACCATGAATTTTTAAGGATTTTTGGAGTTTATTTGGTATATTATTTAATGCTTTCTTTGAAAATTATCAGATTTTGTGAGACTTGTTACTGACATCAAATCACCCTTAAAATTCTTAAAATTTTTACAGTAGTCTTATCTTCCATATTTCTTGTTACTGTAAAATTTTCGAGTGATTTTGATCTGTTTTCATATGGGATGTAGTGTTAATTCTTAATCTGGTCTGAAAATTGTAAAATCCGAAATCGGTAGTAAATAGTCTTTATAATTTATGAAATTCTCACCGCATGCTCATTTTATTGATATCTTATTTCTGTAGAAATTTCATAGAATTTATATGTCTATTTCTTGTAGTTTCTGTGTTAATTTGGCAATCTGGTCATTTAATTGTTAAATCAAGATTAAATATGAATTTAATGTAAAAATCTGCAAAACTCATCTATTAAGCTACATACATTCCCATCTTGCTGCTGTAGAAATTTCAACTCATTTCGAATTCGTTTGCAATAATTTTACTTGTAAAATCATTCATATGCTTAAAATTGATACAATCCATTGAAAATTCGAAATTAATTACTACCAAGTGATTTTCAACATTCGAAATTCGAAATTAAAATTGATAAAATCCATTGATAAAATCACATTTACTCAAACTTAATCTAACAAAACCTGAAGGCATCATAGATTGCGCGAACTTATTGCACACACTTACATCACTTTCATCTAAACCCCTGCATCTCACATGCACACACGTCCCATTTTAGGAACCCGGAGTGTTATCTAGCATGGTTGACTGGGATTTCATCACCTGGTGCCTCTGTGCTAGAGAAGCATTCCACCCTTAGCCTAGTACCTTTATGGTACGTAAACGGATCTCTTGTTCACGTACTGATACGCCGGACACTGGTACAGTATATCGAACATGGATTCGCGCTAAGGGAACTCTTGGCCTTACCCCTAGATTAACCCACACATGCATGTAGTATACGAACACATGTGCATCACGTGTGTGAGCCTAGTTTAGGATATCCTACCCATTTGTGTCTAGATTAGGCCGTAGTCCATCTTCCAATGGCTACGATCGGTCCTAGGTACACAAACAAAGTCATGAGTCGAGATCCTTTCTCCACTCCGCTAGATTAGGGTTAGGGTTGATGCCTTCAGGTAACACTGATAAAATGTGCGAAGATTAAAAAACTTTTCCTTTGGGGTTAGGATGTAAATCCCATTCATTTCCAAAGATCTCATAGGATTAGTCATTCATGATCCATCCGTTGAAAGCAATCTTATGCTATCTCATCTCATCTTGATCACATATTTTCAATCTTCTATTATCTGATTCGATCGTGTTTCCATCTCTTTTAGAGAGTCTTTTGACTCATCTGTCTTTAGTTGTTGTCAGCAGAGTCTTTGACTCGTATTCCTTTTCTTTTAGGGAGTCTTTGACTCATATATCCTTTAGTTGGTGTTAGTGGAGTCTTTGACTCGTGTTTTCATCTCTTTTAGAGAGTCTTTGACTCATTTATCCTTTAGTTGGTGTTAGTGGAGTCTTTGACTCGTGTTTCTTTTCCTTTGGAGAGTCTTTGACTCATATATCCTTTAGTTGGTGTTAGTAGAGTCTTTGACTCGTGTATTCATCTCTTTTAGAGAGTCTTTGACTCATTTATCCTTTAGTTGGTGTTAGTAGAGTCTTTGACTCATGTTTCTTTTCCTTTAGAGAGTCTTTGACTCATTTAGCCTTTAGTTGGTGTTAGTAGAGTCTTTGACTCGTGTTTCTTTTCCTTTAGAGAGTCTTTGACTCATATATCCTTTAGTTGGTGTTAGTGGAGTCTTTGACTCGTATTTTCATCTCTTTTAGAGAGTCTTTGACTCATTTATCCTTTAGTTGGTGTTAGTGGAGTCTTTGACTCGTATTTCTTTTCCTTTAGAGAGTCTTTGACTCATATATCCTTTAGTTGGTGTTAGTGGAGTCTTTGACTCGTATTTTCATCTCTTTTAGAGAGTCTTTGACTCATTTATTCTTTAGTTGGTGTTAGTGGAGTCTTTGACTCGTATTTCTTTTCCCTTAGAGAGTCTTTGACTCATATATCCTTTAGTTGGTGTTAGTGGAGTCTTTGACTCGTGTTTTTCATCTCTTTTAGAGAGTCTTTACTCATTAATCCTTTAGTTAATGTTAGTGGAGTCTTTGACTCGTGTTTCTTTTCCTTTAGAGAGTCTTTGACTCATTTATCTTTTAGTTGGTGTCATTGGAGTCTTTGACTCGTGTTTCCGTTTTTAGAGAGTCTTTGACTCATCTGTTTCATTTGCAGTATTATTAGAGAGTCTTTGACTTCGTTATCTCATTTCAGTGTTATCAGTTGCTCTTATTAGAGAGTCTTTGACTCGTTTATCCTTTAGTCGCTTTTATTAGAGAGTCTTTGACTCATTTATTCTCCAGTTACTGTCATTAGAGAGTCTTTGACTCATTTGCTCTTATAATAGTATTATTAGAGCATAGTTGATTTGCCGTAAGTGTTTGATAGGTAGAGAGTTCGTTTCGAACTACGTTGGCTTGATCCTCTTCCACGAGGTACGTAGTGCAGCTTGGGATCCACATCCCAAGTCCAGCCAAACCTTTAAAAATAAAAATTTTAAATCTTTCAAAGTTACAAAAATATTCAAACCATTTTCAAAAAGATCTTCCTCTAGAGTTAGGAGTATGTCCTAGCTGTTTAGATTGTGTTCTAGAGTTAGGAGTTTGTCTTGATTTGTATTGATATGGTATGTCCTGTCGTGTGAGTGTCCCTAGAGTTGGGAGGCCTCGAGTCGATCGGTTAGACATTTAGTCGAACCGATGGCTAGACTAGGCATATAGTCATCCCGTGGTTTTCATTAGGTTGCACGGCCTAGTTACACATAGGATTGTAGGAACCACCTGCATTAGCTTAAGGCTAATCAATCTGCATTTAGTTAGGGCATATAGGATGTCCTAAAATCCACCATTCATTGGAATTTAAATAATAGTTCAAGAAGCTTTAATAACTAGTCCGGTCTTTTAGATCGAGTCTAGGATAGAGGTCTAGGTGTCTTAGGCATCATAATTTTGAATAGGGCATCGAACTACGTGGGCTCCGATTCTTCCCGAGGCCGGGATACGTAGTGCAGCTAGGATGGATGGCCATTCTGGTCCGAGTCCAGTCTTGCATTAGAGTTAGGCATGTCACCCATAACCTAGCTTTGCTTAGGTGACACATTTTCATTTTATGTGTTTATTTCTTCATTCTCAGGAAATGCATGCTTAGGTAGACGATTCCTGAGGATTGTTCCCATTTCATATGATTTTTACCCAAACTTCTTTGGAGTTAATGAAAATGGCATAAGAGACCAAGTGCTTGCACTCGGGCGAATTGGGGGTGCTCTCAGACCTTCCCCATTCGTAACCAGGCACGAACCCATATATATTTCTGGTTATCCATTGCACAGAGGATTTGATTTTAGGGTTCCATGGCCTATCCATGGATGGCGACTCTGAGTTCTTTTTAGGTACATCTCGGTTTCGAGCCCTGGCTCCTGATCAGGATGTATCTCATTCGTTTTGTATCGCCACTCGTGCTATGCTGTGAGGGTGGCATCCGTTTCGAGAGTTCCTTGGCAGAGCTCTCCTTCACATTGTGGAGATCTTAGAGGATTGCTGTGGGGACCTCGCGTCCCTCGCCGCACTCGTCCTCTCCGGATCGGGGTCCACACCCCCACTCCAATTTGATAACAACAGCCCCCACTCAATCTCAAGAACCCAATATCCATACCCCACCTTGCCAAGTAGATAAAAACAACCCCTTTTTCAAACATCCCATTTGAATCTAATCTCAGGCCCATTCAAGCCATTTTTCATATTCACCGTCTTTTAATCACTAAAAAAATAAGAACTATCAAAAGAAAACATGGGGGTGCCAATATCATTCCCGTCATAGTGCTAGCTGTTAGACTTTAAACAGATTTTTCGACCTCTAAACAACAGAATCGTGGGAAATGGTTAACTACAAAGTCGTAGATATTTTCGTGCCGTTTCCAACGAGTATTCGTGCTAGATCAGACAGCGAGCGGTTAAAAAGTTAAGTCCAAAATGGTTGCGGCACACCTTTAGGCATTTCCAGTTTAATGTTGCTGTCCTTTTGTTTGCAACACAAATTCGAACCTCTAAGTCACTTAGTTCGCACATTAACATAGAGTTGAATGAGCCATTTAAAATAAATTTAAAAGAGTTAGCTTTTGGAATCGAAGACCGATTATCGGGCAGGAATGGTGCATGTGGCGGATAACTCCCCATACCTTCCATTCTCGTAACCAGGTAGCGAGTCTAGATTTTTGGTTAATTACGGGTCCTAGATCCCACATCTAGGTGGCGACTCTGTCAGTCTCTTTCGTGTGGAATTCGGATTGCCTTAGTGATCCCAAGTTCACAGGAAAGATTAATTCAAATCAACATTAAAATGCACACGCCTGTGGTACCCTGATCCCGCGAGAGGGGTGTGGGGCGCGAGCCGCCGCTCTCTCTCTCTTGGTCTCTCGTATCCACGCGATTGGCGTGTGCATTTTAATTGTTGATTGTAATTCGTCTTTTATGTGAACTTGGGATTACTAAGGCAATCCGAATTCCACACGAAAGAGACTGACAGAGTCGCCACCTAGATGTGGGATCTAGGACCCATAATTAACCAGAAATCTAGACTCGCTACCTGGTTACGAGAATGGAAGGTATGGGGAGTTATCCACCACATGCACCATTCCTGCCCGATAATCGGTCTTCGATTCCAAAAGCTAACTCTTTTAAATTTATTTTAAATGGCTCATTCAACTCTATGTTAAAGTGCGAACTAAGTGACATGCATCCTAACATCTAATTTCAATGTGAATCCTAAATGTGTATCTTGATTTATTAATTTGTCTGGATTCAATCGAAGTGAAAGTTCTCATAAAATTCTAATTTCATGGAAAGTCCTAAGTGATTTGATTAAGCATTTACAAGAAAATTAATATACAAAACACCACAATTTGTTGTGGTGCCGACTCGCGGGTGGTATGCCGTCAGACATCCAAGCTGCCTACGTACCCAAGCCTCACTGGGATCAGAGTCGACGTAGTTCGGTGCACCTAAGCTAAGCTACTTATGCCTAACTCAACTAGGACACCGACCTAGACGGGATTGACTGTTTCAACAGTTTTAGGAGAAGTTATTTAATTCAAGTTGAGGATTTTATTATCTTAAGATTTCATCTAAGATGCTATATGATTCTCATCTAAATGCAAATGGTCCCTTAGACTAATGCAGGTTTGCCTACATCCTAGTTTACTAGGCTTGTCCTAGGGAAAGATTGGGTGACTAGTGTAACTAGACCTATGGCACGGTTGCTATACATAGCAAACGTCCGTGATGAGGCTGGACTCCTAACTCTAGGACTCCCTAAAACCTAAGACTCCCTAAAACTTAGGACACGACACGACACCGGTGTTCCTAAATTTGGCTCTAAGGGTTCCTAAAGGAATTTTGAATCCACCGGCTCTTGGAAATCTCGAATTCTTTTGGGCTTGTGGAAAATTTTAGAGTTTTCTTGAAGCTTTTATTATCTGAAGGTATTTAGTGTGTTTGGTAGCTTTTAAAGTTGTTTATTTAGAAGGTTTTAGTTTCACTTGAAATTTTTAGTGGTCTTTTGGTTAATGGCTTTTAACGGATTTTTATCAGTGGATTTTAAATGGGTGAATTTTAGTTTTGTTAATTTTAGGTTGGATGTACTTTAGATTAATGTCTTTCGATTTTGGTTTGGAAAATGACGTTAACACAACCAAGTTTTGACAATTGCACAAATTCGACAAACCATTGACCATTAAAAGATCTAACAAATGCAGCCCACTAAAACTGTCGTAACTCTTTAACCGCTTGGCCAAATTCAACGTACGAACATGCGTTGGAAAGATCTTTTATAGGGCTACAACTTTTTAGTTCTCCATTGTTTGTAAATCTGTGATTTAGAGGTTCGAATTTGTGTTGCAAACAAAAGGACAGCAACATTAAACTGGAAATGCCTAAAGGTGTGCCGCAACCATTTTGGACTTAACTTTTTAACCACTCGCCGTCTGATCTAGCACGAATACTCGTTGGAAACGGCACGAAAATATCTACGACTTTGTAGTTAACCATTTCCCACGATTCTGTTGTTTAGAGGTCGAAAAATCTGTTTAAAGTCTAACAGCTAGCACTATGACGGGAATGATATTGGCACCCCCATGTTTTCTTTTGATAGTTCTTATTTTTTTTAGTGATTAAAAGACGGTGAATATGAAAAATGGCTTGAATGGGCCTGAGATTAGATTCAAATGGGATGTTTGAAAAAGGGGTTGTTTTTATCTACTTGGCAAGGTGGGGTATGGATATTGGGTTCTTGAGATTGAGTGGGGGCTGTTGTTATCAAATTGGAGTGGGGGCTGTTGTTATCAATTGAAAGATGGAGATTTTGTAAGCCAAATTAAATGGGTTTTGATAATTCACGTAAAATTCAAGTTTTCTTTCTTGTAAATGTTCAAAATTTTTAATGAATTGTTTTCCCAAAAGAAATCTAAATTCCCTAACAAGCCAATGATTTCAAAATCCCATCACAAATAGGTTCTAATGACCCTATCACATTAATTATATTTAGCATAAGTGAGAACATGACCAAGGCCAAACTAGTACGAAATTAAACATGACATCAACCAAAATATACGCAAAACAACACTCAATCCTACAAATATAGAAAAGAAAATAAAATTCCAAAAGGCATACCTTTTTGTAGACGATATTCCATGCAAACTTATGGAGAAGAGGGATTTGGTCTAGAGAGAGGGCTTGAATTTTCTAAGAGAGGGGTTCTCTCCTCTTTTCTTCTCTTCTTTTCTTTTGATGGTGGGATGAGAGGGTATTTATAGGAGAATGGGATAGGAGGTTAGGTGAGGTTAGGTGAGGTTAGGTAAGGTTAGGTGAGGTTAGGTAAGGTTAGGTGAGGTTAGGTGAGGTTAGGTGAGGTTTGGTGAGGTTTGGATGGTTATGATGAGAGGAGAGGTTAGGTGAGGTTAGGTGAGGTTTGGATGGTTAGGATGAGAGGAGAGGTTATGTGGTTTTGGATGGTTAGACCCAGGTCATGATCTGCCACTGATCTAACGATTTACGGAAATCGGGTCTCGGAATAGAATCAGGGTCCGGGCTATGAAGTGACCCTAGCTTATTTTGTCCCGATTGATGATCCGTAAAGTCAGATCAAGATATTAATGACCTAAAACATATAAATCAATGATAGAGGGGGTTCTCACATGGATTTAACACACTAATTTATTTGTCGATTAAAACAAAACAAAATGGGGTGTCTACAGATGCCCCTCTTTGGTAGAGATGACGTAGTCATTGAATACCAAAGTTAAAAATGACAGAACCATTTTGCGTAGCTTTAATCGACAAAGGACTCTCTAGACACAACGCACCTTAACATAATGCAAAACCTTAGATGAAACCCTAGAACTTGAATAATAAAAAAAAAACTCGATGCGGCGCCGTTCACAAACGGGCAATTAGAGAATGAGATATCATTTTCGAATGGATTCTGAAGGAAAAGGACAAAGATCGCTCTCAAACAGTTTTTAGAAGGAGATGAGACGCCGCTCACAAGCGGGTTCAACGAGGATAAGAAGCATTCCCAAATGGACTTGGATAATGAGGCACCGTTCACAAACGGCCTCTAGGAGGATAGAAAACCATTCACAAATGGACTCGAGAAAAGAGGCACCGTTCACAAACGGGCTCAAGGAGAAGACAAGACCATTCACAAATGGACTCGAGAAATGAGGCACCGTTCACAAACGGGCTCAAGGAGGACGATACCATTCACAAATGGATTCGAGAAAAGAGGCACCGTTCACAAACGGGCTCAAGGAGAAGACAAGACCATTCACAAATGGACTCGAGAAATGAGGCACCGTTCACAAACGGGCTCAAGGAGGACGATACCATTCACAAATGGATTCGAGAAAAGAGGCACCATTCACAAACGGGCTCAAGGATAAGACAAGACCATTCACAAATGGACTCGAGAAATGAGGCACCATTCACAAACAGGCTCAAGGAGAAGACGAGACCATTCACAAATGGACTCGAGAAATGAGGCACCATTCACAAACGGGCTCAAGGAGAAGACGAGACCATTCACAAATGGATTCGAGAAATGAGGCATCGTTCACAAACGGGCTCAAGGAGAAGACAAGACCATTCACAAATGGATTCGAGAAATGAGGCACCGTTCACAAACGGGCTCAAGGAGAAGACAAGACCATTCACAAATGGACTCGAGAAATGAGGCACCGTTCACAAACGGGCTCAAAGAGGACACGAGACCATTCACAAATGGACTCAGAAAATGAGGCACCGTTCACAAACGGGCTCAAGGAGAAGATGAGACAATTCACAAATGGACTCAGAGAATGAGACACCTGTTCACAAACGGGTTCGAGGAGAAGACGAGACCATTCACAAATGGACTCGAGAAATGAGGCACCGTTCACAAACGGGCTCGAAGAATTTAGGGATTTTTTTATGAACTTGAATTTGACGTAGGAATGGATTTTTATTTTTATTTTTTAATTAAGGATTTGGATTTGATAAATTTTTTTATTTTTGGAAAATGAGGTACCGTCTGCAAACGGGCTCAAGGAGAAGATGAGACCATTCACAAATGGCCTCGAGAAAAGAGGCACCGTTCACAAACGGGCTCAAAGAGGACATGAGACCATTCACAAATGGACTCAGAGAATGAGAAACCTGTTCACAAACGGGTTCAAGGAGAAGACGAGACCATCCCCAAATGGCCTCGAGAAAAGAGGCACCGTTCACAAACGGGCTCAAAGAGGGCATGAGATTTTTCATGAACTTGAATTTGACGTAAGATTGGATTTGTTTGAATCGGGGATTGGTTTTGATGAATTTTTTATTTTTGGGAAATGAGGTACCGTCCGCAAACGGGCTCAAGGAGAAGACGAGACCATTCACAAACGGCCTCGAGAAATGAGGCACCTTTCACAGAAGGGCTCAAAGAGGACATGAGATTTTTCATGAACTTGAATTTGACGTAAGATTGGATTTGTTTGAATCGGGGATTGGATTTGATGAATTTTTATTTTTGGGAAATGAGGTACCGTCCGCAAACGGGCTCAAGGAGAAGACGAGACCATTCACAAATGGGCTCGAGAAATGAGGCACCGTTCACAAACGGGCTCGACGACACAAGATAGCTTTGATTGATGAATTCAACAATGAAAAATTTAGAGATTTTTATGAATTTGAATTTGACGTAGGATTGGATTTTTTGAATTGGGGATTGGATTTGATGAATTTTTGATTTTTTGAGAAATGAGGCACCGTCCACAAACGGGCTCAAGGAGGACATGAGACCATTCATAAATGAACTTAGAAAATGAGGCACCGTTCACAAATGGGCTCAAGGAGAAGACGAAACCATTCACAAATGGACTCGAGAGATGAGGCACCGTTCACAAACGGGCTCAAGGAGAAGACGAGGCCATTTGCAAATGGGCTCGAGAAAAGAGGTACCGTTCACAAACGGGCTCGAAGAATTTAGAGATTTTCCATGAACTTGAATTTGACGTAAGATTGGATTTGATGAATTTTTTATTTTTTTGAACTCAATGAAATCGGGGATATTATGGATCGTGCCCGACAAAGATGTTGGAAACTAGGACTTTGACGAATGATGAAACGGCAAACCTTTGGAACGAAGAACCATTACTAGCAAGAATGGATTAGGAACATTTTTATGAAACTTCAACAAGATTTTTCTCAAAGAGACTGCTGGTCTTGTCTTCTGGGGATTTTGATAACTGAAACCTTGAACAAGACATTTGAGATTGGTAATTTAGAACAACGACTCTCTTGGATATTAACATGGAAAAGCGGGATCTGCTTCTTGACAGGTGTTTAGATAAACATTTCTTGACCAGGATAACTAACCGGAAGGGAATTATGAATTTGAATGGTTCATCTTTCTGAGAAATTGGCTCAACCACCATTGCACCTGAGGTTCTTCCAAGCTTAAGGTGCCTTCCTGGGGTATGATCTTTTTACGGAAGCTGGGCTTTCTGATGTTTCTACTTCTGAATTTTTCTGAGCTGATCTTCTTTGAAATGAAGTTGTTTGACTAAATTCTCGAGCTCTTTCAGGTATAATTGCAGGGAGCTGCCTAGGCCTGGCCTCCTTCACCAAGACAGTTACATCATTTGGACATAGGAACGACAATTGACTCTTTCTAAAGAGAAAACTTAGATGAAAGGCACTACTCAAAGGATTGAGCAGCCCTGAAGGAGTGAACTTAGAATAATAAAGATTGACTGACTATACTGACAAACATAGTGATGCTTCTGACTTAGTTAATGTTTTGTTTGGTAAGTCTATCCTTTCAAGGAATAGTTTTTCAATTGGTAAACACCGGACTTCTTCCTCGAAACAGTAATGCCTCAAGAATTTAATTACGACCCCTAAGATTGCTTAGCTTCAATGCCCCCAGTTTTGAGGATATCACTTGAATTTGCTTGAACTTCAGTTGATCTTCAGTCTTGATACCGGCTGTTGCCTTCTTATACTGATTCTCTTACCGTGACCAAGTCACCTCTTCAGGGTTTTTAACTTGGCGGACCGCGCTAGCCTTAACTTTTGCCTGAACCACCTTTCTAGGTTTTCGATCCAGCAGGCTATCCCCTTAGCTTTTGCCTAAGCCGCCCTTTCGGGTTTTCAACTTAGCAGGGGAATGATCTTAAATTTTGCCTAGACCGCCCTTTCAGGTTTTCAGTCTATCAGATCTTCAAACTCCGTTATTTTTCTTATTCATCATCATTTCATTTTTTTTATTGTATCTCAGGACCTAGCTCATTAGTTCTGAACACCAGAAGGACTTTTATAGGTAGGATAGGGCTTTTCAAAGAATGGCTTAAGGTTCAACAAAGATTTCGACCGAACCTGTGAACAGGTTGCCTACATGTCCCAAGGTAGGAATTAGGTCGTGTGTAGTTCAGGGCGAATGCCCCTAGTTTGAAGATAAATTGTTTGAAGGTTAATTGATTTTTTTCCTTTTTTCTTTTCTTTCTGGAATAATTATCTTCTCTTCTTTTGGAACTTGTCCCTCTTTTTTTTTTTTTTTTTTTTGGAACGATTGATTTTTCTTTTTCTTTTTCTTTTGAATCGACCGAACTCGGTTTAACCGAGCTGCCTACGTACCCCAGTGTAGGGATCAGGTCTCGCGTAGTTCGGGGGAATGCCCCAAGTTTGATGGGTTTTCAAGAAAATTTGATTTAGGCTCGAAGGGTTTGCAAATCGGTATTCTTTTGACATTGGGTTTTGATTTTGGGATTTAATCGGCTAAAGGAGGCCTTTCGATGTTCAGATTGGGAATCGATCTAGGTTACTAGAGTCTGTCTGGTACTGATTATTTATTTCTTTTTTTTCTCTTTTTTTTTTTTTTTTTCACGGAGTTTGACGGCATTTCCAGGTAAGATAATGGATTTTCTTCTTTCAAGATTCTAATGCGTGCTTTCGGCTTTCATAGAGCGAAACTTGTTCCTTGACATCCTCCATCTATGGATTTGTAACTCTTGATATCTGATGACCACTTTTCAATACTTGCTCTTGAACTTCTTATCTTGAATTTGTTGGCTTCATGTTATGAATTTGAGAACCAAGGTCATTGATTGGAAATATGAAAGTTATTTCCACTCTATGCCCCTTGCATAGCATATGATATTCACTTCATTCTTTCTTGAACCTTCTATCTATGTCTTGCCCCTGGTATCGGTTGTAGTTTTTCTAGACAATCTTCTTATTCTTGAAATAATTTTATCAATTCTTCACACTCTTTAGAGGGTAATGTATTTTCAATCGGCATTCACTGAATCAAAGTTTCAGTGCCAGTGCTTATCATTTCAATTTCTATCATTTCAATTTCATCTTTGAAAGGTTGGGATTGGCGCTCCTCCTCTCGTTCAAGTAATTGCTGTGACTCAAGTGGAGTTTCGTCAATTTTGTCCTCATTTGAAGAGGGAGTCTTATTTTAAGATCAGAAGCACACTTAAGAACAGACACAAGTGAACTTTTTGGAACTGACTGAAATTTTATTTAAAGAAAAGCTATTACATCAGACGACCTATCCTGAACATGCTCAGGATTCACAACTCTAAATAAGAAAGGGAAACAGAAGATAACTTGCCTGGACTAGGCATTGACCTTTAACTGTAAGACCGGACTCAACAATTATACTGACCATGATGACTGACTCAACATAAAATAGTAAGTGACTAAAACTTTAACTGCTGCAACTGTTTGGCGTTGAAGGCTCGGCGAAGGCTGGTTCGTTCTGAACATCATCATGGCTGATACTTTCAATTTTGGACAATGATGACTGATTCGCATAGGGAAATGCCCCTAGCTCAAGGATTCTGAGAGTGAACTCTGAAGGACTTAGCAAAATAATCTTGAAAAAGGTAGCCCCTAGAGGAGGAACAGACCAGGGGTACAAGCAAGATTGGATTATCTGGACCAGGCATGATCAGATCATGAGAACGCATAATCGAAAGATTGTGAGATTCTGCATCTGCCAGTTAGGGGATGGCATGAAGATACGATCGAATCGTATGACAGAAGAACGAAAGACGCACGATCAAAAGATTAGATGAGATAGCATAAGATTGCTTTCAACGGATAGATCATGAATGACTAATCCTATGAGATCTTTGGAAATGATGGGATTTATATCCTAACTCAAAGGGAATTTTTTTTTTCACATTTTATCAGTGTTACCTGAAGGCATCAACCTTAATCCTAATCTATCGGAGTGGGGAGAGAATCTCGACTCATGACTTTGTTCGTGTATATAAGGACCGATCGTGACCATTGGAAGATGGACCACGGCCTAATCTAGACACCAATGGGTAGGATATCCTAAACTAGGCTCACACACGTGATGCACATGTGTTCGTATACTACATGCATGTGTGGGTTAATCTAGGGGTAAGGCCAAGAGTTCCCTTAGCGCGAATCCATGTTCGATATACTGTACCAGTGTCCGGCGTATCAGTACGTGAACAAGAGATCCGTTTACGCACCATAAGGTGCTTGGCTAAGGGTGGAATGCTTCTCTAGCACAGAGGCACCAGGTGATGAAATCCCAGTCAACCATGCTAGATAACATTCCGGGTTCCTAAAATAGGACGTGTGTGCAAGTGAGATGCAAGGGTTTAGATGCAAGTGAGGTAAGTGTGTGCAATACGTTTGCGCAATCTATGATGCCTTCAGGTTTTGTTAGATTAAGTTCAAGTAAAATGTGATGAGAAAATAAAACAAGACAAACTAATCTAACAAGTATAGAGTTTTTATGAGCCAGTTAAATTAAATTCAAATGAATTATCTTTTGAAATTTTAATGAAGTTAGGTGGTCCCCAGCAGAGTCGCCAGACTGTGGTACCCTGATCCCGCGAGAGGGGTGTGGGGCGCGAGCCGCCGCTCTCTCTCTCTTGGTCTCTCGTATCCACGCGATTGGCGTGTGCATTTTAATTGTTGATTGTAATTCGTCTTTTATGTGAACTTGGGATTACTAAGGCAATCCGAATTCCACACGAAAGAGACTGACAGAGTCGCCACCTAGATGTGGGATCTAGGACCCATAATTAACCAGAAATCTAGACTCGCTACCTGGTTACGAGAATGGAAGGTATGGGGAGTTATCCACCACATGCACCATTCCTGCCCGATAATCGGTCTTCGATTCCAAAAGCTAACTCTTTTAAATTTATTTTAAATGGCTCATTCAACTCTATGTTAAAGTGCGAACTAAGTGACATGCATCCTAACATCTAATTTCAATGTGAATCCTAAATGTGTATCTTGATTTATTAATTTGTCTGGATTCAATCGAAGTGAAAGTTCTCATAAAATTCTAATTTCATGGAAAGTCCTAAGTGATTTGATTAAGCATTTACAAGAAAATTAATATACAAAACACCACAATTTGTTGTGGTGCCGACTCGCGGGTGGTATGCCGTCAGACATCCAAGCTGCCTACGTACCCAAGCCTCACTGGGATCAGAGTCGACGTAGTTCGGTGCACCTAAGCTAAGCTACTTATGCCTAACTCAACTAGGACACCGACCTAGACGGGATTGACTGTTTCAACAGTTTTAGGAGAAGTTATTTAATTCAAGTTGAGGATTTTATTATCTTAAGATTTCATCTAAGATGCTATATGATTCTCATCTAAATGCAAATGGTCCCTTAGACTAATGCAGGTTTGCCTACATCCTAGTTTACTAGGCTTGTCCTAGGGAAAGATTGGGTGACTAGTGTAACTAGACCTATGGCACGGTTGCTATACATAGCAAACGTCCGTGATGAGGCTGGACTCCTAACTCTAGGACTCCCTAAAACCTAAGACTCCCTAAAACTTAGGACACGACACGACACCGGTGTTCCTAAATTTGGCTCTAAGGGTTCCTAAAGGAATTTTGAATCCACCGGCTCTTGGAAATCTCGAATTCTTTTGGGCTTGTGGAAAATTTTAGAGTTTTCTTGAAGCTTTTATTATCTGAAGGTATTTAGTGTGTTTGGTAGCTTTTAAAGTTGTTTATTTAGAAGGTTTTAGTTTCACTTGAAATTTTTAGTGGTCTTTTGGTTAATGGCTTTTAACGGATTTTTATCAGTGGATTTTAAATGGGTGAATTTTAGTTTTGTTAATTTTAGGTTGGATGTACTTTAGATTAATGTCTTTCGATTTTGGTTTGGAAAATGACGTTAACACAACCAAGTTTTGACAATTGCACAAATTCGACAAACCATTGACCATTAAAAGATCTAACAAATGCAGCCCACTAAAACTGTCGTAACTCTTTAACCGCTTGGCCAAATTCAACGTACGAACATGCGTTGGAAAGATCTTTTATAGGGCTACAACTTTTTAGTTCTCCATTGTTTGTAAATCTGTGATTTAGAGGTTCGAATTTGTGTTGCAAACAAAAGGACAGCAACATTAAACTGGAAATGCCTAAAGGTGTGCCGCAACCATTTTGGACTTAACTTTTTAACCACTCGCCGTCTGATCTAGCACGAATACTCGTTGGAAACGGCACGAAAATATCTACGACTTTGTAGTTAACCATTTCCCACGATTCTGTTGTTTAGAGGTCGAAAAATCTGTTTAAAGTCTAACAGCTAGCACTATGACGGGAATGATATTGGCACCCCCATGTTTTCTTTTGATAGTTCTTATTTTTTTTAGTGATTAAAAGACGGTGAATATGAAAAATGGCTTGAATGGGCCTGAGATTAGATTCAAATGGGATGTTTGAAAAAGGGGTTGTTTTTATCTACTTGGCAAGGTGGGGTATGGATATTGGGTTCTTGAGATTGAGTGGGGGCTGTTGTTATCAAATTGGAGTGGGGGCTGTTGTTATCAATTGAAAGATGGAGATTTTGTAAGCCAAATTAAATGGGTTTTGATAATTCACGTAAAATTCAAGTTTTCTTTCTTGTAAATGTTCAAAATTTTTAATGAATTGTTTTCCCAAAAGAAATCTAAATTCCCTAACAAGCCAATGATTTCAAAATCCCATCACAAATAGGTTCTAATGACCCTATCACATTAATTATATTTAGCATAAGTGAGAACATGACCAAGGCCAAACTAGTACGAAATTAAACATGACATCAACCAAAATATACGCAAAACAACACTCAATCCTACAAATATAGAAAAGAAAATAAAATTCCAAAAGGCATACCTTTTTGTAGACGATATTCCATGCAAACTTATGGAGAAGAGGGATTTGGTCTAGAGAGAGGGCTTGAATTTTCTAAGAGAGGGGTTCTCTCCTCTTTTCTTCTCTTCTTTTCTTTTGATGGTGGGATGAGAGGGTATTTATAGGAGAATGGGATAGGAGGTTAGGTGAGGTTAGGTGAGGTTAGGTAAGGTTAGGTGAGGTTAGGTAAGGTTAGGTGAGGTTAGGTGAGGTTAGGTGAGGTTTGGTGAGGTTTGGATGGTTATGATGAGAGGAGAGGTTAGGTGAGGTTAGGTGAGGTTTGGATGGTTAGGATGAGAGGAGAGGTTATGTGGTTTTGGATGGTTAGACCCAGGTCATGATCTGCCACTGATCTAACGATTTACGGAAATCGGGTCTCGGAATAGAATCAGGGTCCGGGCTATGAAGTGACCCTAGCTTATTTTGTCCCGATTGATGATCCGTAAAGTCAGATCAAGATATTAATGACCTAAAACATATAAATCAATGATAGAGGGGGTTCTCACATGGATTTAACACACTAATTTATTTGTCGATTAAAACAAAACAAAATGGGGTGTCTACAACGCCAATCGCGTGGATATGAGAGACCAAAAGAGAGAGCGCGTGGCGGCTCGCGCCCCGCCCCTCTCGCGGGATCCGGGTACCACAGTCTGGCGACTCTGCTGGGGACCACCTAACTTCATTAAAATTTCAAAAGATAATTCATTTGAATTTAATTTAACTGGCTCATAAAAACTCTATAGATTAGTTTGTCTTGTTTTATTTTCTCATCACATTTTACTCGAACTTAACCTAACCAAACCTGAGGGCATCATAGATTGCGCAAACATATTGCACACACTTACATCACTTGCATCTAAACTCTTGCATCTCACGTGCACACACGTCCTATTTTAGGAACCCGGAGTGTTATCTAGCATGGTTGACTGGGATTTCATCACCTGGTGCCTCTGTGCTAGAGAAGCATTCCACCCTTAGCCTAGTACCTTTATGGTACGTAAACGGATCTCTTGTTCACGTACTGATACGCCGGACACTGGTACAGTATATCGAACAGGGATTCGCGCTAAGGGAACTCTTGGCCTTACCCCTAGATTAACCCACACATGCATGTAGTATACGAACACATGTGCATCATGTGTGTGAGCCTAGTTTAGGATATCCTACCCATTGGTGTCTAGATTAGGCCGTGGTCCATCTTCCAATGGTCACGATCGGTCCTTAGATACACGAACAAAGTCATGAGTCGAGATTCTCTCTCCACTCCGATAGATTAGGATTAGGGTTGATGCCTTCAGGTAACACTGATAAAATGTGAAAAAAAAAAAAAAAAATTCCCTTTGGGTTAGGATATAAATCCCATAATTTTCAAAGATCTCATAGGATTAGTCATTCATGATCTATCCGTTGAAAGCAATCTTATGCTATCTCATCTAATCTTTTGATCGTGCGTCTTTCGTTCTTCTGTCATACGATTCGATCGTATCTTCATGCCATCCCCTAACTGGCAGATGCAGAATCTCACAATCTTTCGATTATGCGTTCTCATGATCTGATCATGCCTGGTCCAGATAATCCAATCTTGCTTGTACCCCTGGTCTGTTCCTCCTCTAGGGGCTACCTTTTTCAAGATTATTTTGCTAAGTCCTTCAGAGTTCACTCTCAGAATCATTGAGCTAGGGGCATTTCCCTATGCGAATCAGTCATCATTGTCCAAAATTGAAAGTATCAGCCATGATGATGTTCAGAACGAACCAGCCTTCGCCGAGCCTTCAACGCCAAACAGTTGCAGCAGTTAAAGTTTTAGTCACTTACTATTTTATGTTGAGTCAGTCATCATGGTCAGTATAATTGTTGAGTCCGGTCTTACAGTTAAAGGTCAATGCCTAGTCCAGGCAAGTTATCTTCTGTTTCTCTTTCTTATTTAGAGTTGTGAATCGTGAGCATGTTCAGGATAGGTCGTCTGATGTAATAGCTTTTCTTTAAATAAAATTTCAGTCAGTTCCAAAAAGTTCACTTGTGTCTGTTCTTAAGTGTGCTTCTGATCTTAAAATAAGACTCCCTCCTCAAATGAGGACAAAATTGACGAAACTCCACTTGAGTCACAGCAATTACTTGAACGAGAGGAGGAGCGCCAATCCCAACCTTTCAAAGATGAAATTGAAATGATAAACACTGGCACTGAAACTTTGATTCAGTGAATGCCGATTGAAAATACATTACCCTCTAAAGAGTGTGAAGAATTGATAAAATTATTTCAAGAATAAGAAGATTGTCTAGAAAAGCTACAACCGATACCAGGGGCAAGACATAGATGGAAAGCTCAAAGAAAATGAAGAAAGTGAGAAGATATATGCTATACAAGGGGCATAGAGTGGAAACAACTTTCATATTTCCAATCAATGACCTTGGTTCTCAAATTCATAAAGCCAACAAATTCAAGATGAAAAGTTCAAAAGCAAACAATGAAAAGTGATCATCAGATATCGAGAGTACGAATCCATAGATGGAGGATGTCAAAGAACAAGTTTCGCTCTATGAAAGTCAAAAGCACGTATTAGAATCTTGAAAGAAGAAGATCCATTATCTCTTACCTGGAAATGCCGTCAAACTCCGCGAAAAAAAAAAAACAAAAGAGAAAAAAAAATAATCAGTACCAGAGGGACTCTAGTAACCTAGATCGATTCCCAATCTGAACATCGAAAGGCCTCCTTTGGCCGATTAAATCCCAAAATCAAAACCCAATGTCAAAAGAATACCGATTTGCAAACCCTTCGAGCCTAAATCAGATTTTCTTGAAAACCCATCAAACTTGGGGCATTCCCCCGAACTACGCGAGACCTGATCCCTATACTGGGGTACGTAGGCAACTCGGTTGAACCGAGTTCGGTCGATTCAAAAAGGAAAAGAAATTCAATCCTTTCAAAAAAAAAAGAGAGGGACAAGTTCCAAAAGAAGAGAAGTTAATTGTTCCAGAAAGAAAAGAAAAAAGGAAAAAAAATCAAACAATTTATCTTCAAACTAGGGGCATTCGCCCTGAACTACACACGACCTGATTCCTACCTTGGGATATGTAGGCGACCTGTTCACAGGTTCGGTCGAAATCTTTGTTGAGCCTTAAGCCATTCTTTGAAAAGCCCTATCCTACCTATAAAAGTCCTTCTGGTGTTCAGAACTAATGAGCTAGGTCCTGAGATACAATAAAAAAATGAAATGATGATGAATAAGAAAAATAACGGAGTTTGAAGATCTGCTAGACTGAAAACCTGAAAGGGCGGTCTAGGCAAAATTTAAGATCATTCCCCTGCTAAGTTGAAAACCCGAAAGGGCGGCTTAGGCAAAAGCTAAGGGGATAGCCTGCTGGATCGAAAACCTAGAAAGGTGGTTCAGGCAAAAGTTAAGGCTAGCGCGGTCCGCCAAGTTAAAAACCCTGAAGAGGTGACTTGGTCACGGTAAGAGAATCAGTATAAGAAGGCAACAGCCGGTATCAAGACTGAAGATCAACTGAAGTTCAAGCAAATTCAAGTGATATCCTCAAAACTGGGGGCATTGAAGCTAAGCAATCTTAGGGGTCGTAATTAAATTCTTGAGGCATTACTGTTTCGAGGAAGAAGTCCGGTGTTTACCAATTGAAAAACTATTCCTTGAAAGGATAGACTTACCAAACAAAACATTAACTAAGTCAGAAGCATCACTATGTTTGTCAGTATAGTCAGTCAATCTTTATTATTCTAAGTTCACTCCTTCAGGGCTGCTCAATCCTTTGAGTAGTGCCTTTCATCTAAGTTTTCTCTTTAGAAAGAGTCAATTGTCGTTCCTATGTCCAAATGATGTAACTGTCTTGGTGAAGGAGGCCAGGCCTAGGCAGCTCCCTGCAATTATACCTGAAAGAGCTCGAGAATTTAGTCAAACAACTTCATTTCAAAGAAGATCAGCTCAGAAAAATTCAGAAGTAGAAACATCAGAAAGCCCAGCTTCCGTAAAAAGATCATACCCCAGGAAGGCACCTTAAGCTTGGAAGAACCTCAGATGCAATGGTGGTTGAGCCAATTTCTCAGAAAGATGAACCATTCAAATTCATAATTCCCTTCCGGTTAGTTATCCTGGTCAAGAAATGTTTATCTAAACACCTGTCAAGAAGCAGATCCCGCTTTTCCATGTTAATATCCAAGAGAGTCGTTGTTCTAAATTACCAATCTCAAATGTCTTGTTCAAGGTTTCAGTTATCAAAATCCCCAGAAGACAAGACCAGCAGTCTCTTTGAGAAAAATCTTGTTGAAGTTTCATAAAAATGTTCCTAATCCATTCTTGCTAGTAATGGTTCTTCGTTCTAAAGGTTTGCCGTTTCATCATTCGTCAAAGTCCTAGTTTCCAACATCTTTGTCGGGCACGATCCATAATATCCCCGATTTCATTGAGTTCAAAAAAATAAAAAATTCATCAAATCCAATCTTACGTCAAATTCAAGTTCATGGAAAATCTCTAAATTCTTCGAGCCCGTTTGTGAACGGTACCTCTTTTCTCGAGCCCATTTGCAAATGGCCTCGTCTTCTCCTTGAGCCCGTTTGTGAACGGTGCCTCATCTCTCGAGTCCATTTGTGAATGGTTTCGTCTTCTCCTTGAGCCCATTTGTGAACGGTGCCTCATTTTCTGAGTTCATTTATGAATGGTCTCATGTCCTCCTTGAGCCCGTTTGTGGACGGTGCCTCATTTCTCAAAAAATCAAAAATTCATCAAATCCAATCCCCAATTCAAAAAATCCAATCCTACGTCAAATTCAAATTCATAAAAATCTCTAAATTTTTCATTGTTGAATTCATCAATCAAAGCTATCTTGTGTCGTCGAGCCCGTTTGTGAACGGTGCCTCATTTCTCGAGCCCATTTGTGAATGGTCTCGTCTTCTCCTTGAGCCCGTTTGCGGACGGTACCTCATTTCCCAAAAATAAAAATTCATCAAATCCAATCCCCGATTCAAACAAATCCAATCTTACGTCAAATTCAAGTTCATGAAAAATCTCATGTCCTCTTTGAGCCCTTCTGTGAAAGGTGCCTCATTTCTCGAGGCCGTTTGTGAATGGTCTCGTCTTCTCCTTGAGCCCGTTTGCGGACGGTACCTCATTTCCCAAAAATAAAAAATTCATCAAAACCAATCCCCGATTCAAACAAATCCAATCTTACGTCAAATTCAAGTTCATGAAAAATCTCATGCCCTCTTTGAGCCCGTTTGTGAACGGTGCCTCTTTTCTCGAGGCCATTTGGGGATGGTCTCGTCTTCTCCTTGAACCCGTTTGTGAACAGGTTTCTCATTCTCTGAGTCCATTTGTGAATGGTCTCATGTCCTCTTTGAGCCCGTTTGTGAACGGTGCCTCTTTTCTCGAGGCCATTTGTGAATGGTCTCATCTTCTCCTTGAGCCCGTTTGCGGACGGTACCTCATTTTCCAAAAATAAAAAAATTTATCAAATCCAAATCCTTAATTAAAAAATAAAAATAAAAATCCATTCCTACGTCAAATTCAAGTTCATAAAAAAATCCCTAAATTCTTCGAGCCCGTTTGTGAACGGTGCCTCATTTCTCGAGTCCATTTGTGAATGGTCTCGTCTTCTCTTCGAACCCGTTTGTGAACAGGTGTCTCATTCTCTGAGTCCATTTGTGAATGGTCTCATCTTCTCCTTGAGCCCGTTTGTGAACGGTGCCTCATTTTCTGAGTCCATTTGTGAATGGTCTCGTGTCCTCTTTGAGCCCGTTTGTGAACGGTGCCTCATTTCTCGAGTCCATTTGTGAATGGTCTTGTCTTCTCCTTGAGCCCGTTTGTGAACGGTGCCTCATTTCTCGAATCCATTTGTGAATGGTCTTGTCTTCTCCTTGAGCCCGTTTGTGAACGGTGCCTCATTTCTCGAATCCATTTGTGAATGGTCTCGTCTTCTCCTTGAGCCCGTTTGTGAACGGTGCCTCATTTCTCGAGTCCATTTGTGAATGGTCTCGTCTTCTCCTTGAGCCTGTTTGTGAATGGTGCCTCATTTCTCGAGTCCATTTGTGAATGGTCTTGTCTTATCCTTGAGCCCGTTTGTGAATGGTGCCTCTTTTCTCGAATCCATTTGTGAATGGTATCGTCCTCCTTGAGCCCGTTTGTGAACGGTGCCTCATTTCTCGAGTCCATTTGTGAATGGTCTTGTCTTCTCCTTGAGCCCGTTTGTGAACGGTGCCTCTTTTCTCGAATCCATTTGTGAATGGTATCTTCCTCCTTGAGCCCGTTTGTGAACGGTGCCTCATTTCTCGAGTCCATTTGTGAATGGTCTTGTCTTCTCCTTGAGCCCGTTTGTGAACGGTGCCTCTTTTCTCGAGTCCATTTGTGAATGGTTTTCTATCCTCCTTGAGGCCGTTTGTGAACGGTGCCTCATTATCCAAGTCCATTTGGGAATGCTTCTTATCCTCGTTGAACCCGCTTGTGAGCGGCGTCTCATCTCCTTCTAAAAACTGTTTGAGAGCGATCTTTGTCCTTTCCCTTCAGAATCCATTCGAAAATGATATCTCATTCTCTAATTGCCCGTTTGTGAACGGCGCCGCATCGAGTTTTTATTATTATTCAAGTTCTAGGGTTTCATCTAAGGTTTTGCATTATGTTAAGGTGCGTTGTATCTAGAGAGTCCTTTGTCGATTAAAACTACGCAAAATGGTTCTGTCATTTTTAACTTTGGTATTCAATGACTACGTCATCTCTACCAAAGAGGGGCATCTGTAGACACCCCATTTTGTTTTGTTTTAATCAACAAATAAATTAGTGTGTTAAATCCATGTGAGAACCCCCTCTATCATTGATTTATATGTTTTAGGTCATTAATATCTTGATCTGACTTTACGGATCATCAATCGGGACAAAATAAGCTAGGGTCACTTCATAGCCCGGACCCTGATTCCATTCCGAGACCCGATTTCCGTAAATCGTTAGATCAATGGCAGATCATGACCTGGGTCTAACCATCCAAAACCACCTAACCTCTCCTCTCATCCTAACCATTCAAACCTCACCTAACCTCACCTAACCTCTCCTCCCATCATAACCATCCAAACCTCACCTAACCTCACCTAACCTCACCTAACATCACCTAACCTCACCTAACCTTACCTAACCTCACCTAACCTCACCTAACCTCCTATCCCATTCTCTTATAAATACCCTCTCATCTCACCAAAGAGAAGGAGGAAAAAAAAGAAAAGAGGAGAGAACCCCTCTCTTAGAAAATTCAAGCCCTCTCTCTAGACCAAATCCCTCTTCTCCATAAGTTTGCATGGAATATCGTCTACAAAAAGGTATGTCTTTTGGAATTTTATTTTCTTTTCTATATTTGTAGGATTGAGTGTTGTTTTGCGTATATTTTGGTTGATGTCATGTTTAATTTTGTACTAGTTTGGCCTTGGTCATGTTCTCACTTATGCTAAATATAATTAATGTGTTAGGGTCATTAGAACCTATTTGCGATGGGATGTTGAAATCATTGGCTTGTTAGGGAATTTAGATTTCTTTTGGGAAAACAATTCATTAAAAATTTTGAACATTTACAAGAAAGAAAACTTGAATTTTACATGAATTATCAAAACCCATTTAATTTGGCTTACAAAACCTCCATCTTTCAATTGATAACAACAGCCCCCACTCCAATTTGATAACAACAGCCCCCACTCAATCTCAAGAACCCAATATCCATACCCCACCTTGCCAAGTAGATAAAAACAACCCCTTTTTCAAACATCCCATTTGAATCTAATCTCAGGCCCATTCAAGCCATTTTTCATATTCACCGTCTTTTAATCACTAAAAAAATAAGAACTATCAAAAGAAAACATGGGGGTGCCAATATCATTCCCGTCATAGTGCTAGCTGTTAGACTTTAAACAGATTTTTCGACCTCTAAACAACAGAATCGTGGGAAATGGTTAACTACAAAGTCGTAGATATTTTCGTGCCGTTTCCAACGAGTATTCGTGCTAGATCAGACAGCGAGCGGTTAAAAAGTTAAGTCCAAAATGGTTGCGGCACACCTTTAGGCATTTCCAGTTTAATGTTGCTGTCCTTTTGTTTGCAACACAAATTCGAACCTCTAAATCACAGATTTACAAACAATGGAGAACTACAAAGTTGTAGCCCTATAAAAGATCTTTCCAACGCATGTTTGTACATTGAATTTGGCCAAGCGGTTAAAGAGTTACGACAGTTTTAGTGGGCTGCATTTGTCAGATCTTTTAATGGTCAATGGTTTGTCGAATTTGTGCAATTGTCAAAACTTGGTTGTGTTAACGTCATTTTCCAAACCAAAATCGAAAGACATTAATCTAAAGTACATCCAACCTAAAATTAACAAAACTAAAATTCACCCATTTAAAATCCACTGATAAAAATCCGTTAAAAGCCATTAACCAAAAGACCACTAAAAATTTCAAATGAAACTAAAACCTTCTAAATAAACAACTTTAAAAGCTACCAAACACACTAAATACCTTCAGATAATAAAAGCTTCAAGAAAACTCTAAAAGTTTCCACAAACCCAAAAGAATTCGAGATTCCCAAGAGCCGGTGGATTCAAAATTCCTTTAGGAACCCTTAGAGCCCAATTTAGGAACACTGGTGTCGTGTCGTGTCGTGTCCTAAGTTTTAGGGAGTCCTAGGTTTTAGGGAGTCCTAGAGTCAGGAGTCCAGCCTCATCACGGACGTTTGCTATGTATAGCAACCGTGCCATAGGTTTAGTTACACTAGTCACCCGATCTTTTCCCTAGGACAAGCCTAGTAAACTAGGATGTAGGCTAACCTGCATTAGTCTAAGGGACAACTTGCATTTAGATAGGATCATATAGCATCTTCGATGAAATCCTAAGATAATAAAATCCTCAACTTGAATTAAATAACTTCTCTTAAAACTGTTGAAACAGTCAATCCCGTCTAGATCGGTGTCCTAGTTGAGTTAGGCATATGTAGCTTAGCTTAAATGCACCGAACTACGTCGACTCTGATCCCAGTGAGGCTTGGGTACGTAGGCAGCTTGGATGTCTGACGGCATACCACCCGCGAGTCGGCACCACAACAAATTGTGGTGTTTTGGATATTAATTTTCTTGTAAATGCTTAATCAAATCATTTAGGGCTTTCCATGAAATTAGAATTCTAGGAGAACTTTCACTTAGAATGAATCCAGACAAATTAATAAATCAAGATACACATCTAGGATTCACATTGAAATTAGATCATAGGATGCATATCACTTAGTTCGCACATTAACATAGAGTTGAATGAGCCATTTAAAATAAATTTAAAAGAGTTAGCTTTTGGAATCGAAGACCGATTATCGGGCAGGAATGGTGCATGTGGCGGATAACTCCCCATACCTTCCATTCTCGTAACCAGGTAGCGAGTCTAGATTTCTGGTTAATTATGGGTCCTAGATCCCATATCTAGGTGGCGACTCTGTCAGTCTCTTTCGTGTGGAATTCAGATTGCCTTAGTGATCCCAAGTTCACAGGAAAGATGAATTCAAATCAATATTAAAATGCACACGCCAATCGCGTGGATACGAGAGACCAAGAGAGAGAGCGCGGCGGCTCGCGCCCCACCCCTCTCGCGGGATTCGGGTACCACACCAACTAATCAAGAGGGTATCGCATAAAGAAAATGGACTCTAAGCTTGATAATTTTACAACAGCAAGGTGTGAACTAAAATTTTCAAAAATCAAACATAGAGAAATCAATTGTAACTAACATCCCATTCAAATATGATGATGTCAAAGCATTAAACTGCTGGTTTCATTATGCCATCAATTTGTACAGGTTCACATTAGCAGGCAATATGATCTCATGTATTTCCAGAATTTGAGGAATGAACTAAAAACAATTGCACTCATTGACAGACACGTAGTTAGACGGGGTTATGGCAAAATATAAAGAGAAATGTGTGCTTCCCAGCTAAGAACATTAAAAATTTGGGCTGAGATTATTTCTTATCAATTAATGAGGCAAAACAGACTACGATGCGTTCTATCTTAAAAGAAATGAAACAAAGATTCTATTCGAGGCTAACACATAATAGCATTGTAATGCCCTGATTATTATTTCCATTCTCTTTGCCTCTTGATTTCTATGAGCTTTTTGAGATTCGTATCAAAATTTGATAAGGGATAAGGTGACTTAGCACAATTACAAAGCATAAAAAAGTCAATATCAAATGTACAAAAGGGAATAAGAATTTTGAAAATCTGATATATATATATATATATATATATATATATATATATATATATATAATATGAGATTACCATAAGAACAGTGCAAATAAAAAAATATAGCTACAAGAAGATTTGGCCTTCAAAAAAAAAATTTAATACAAAACTTAAAACCAGAAATAAAATGGAAAATAAGGACCATAAAGAGGCTCAAATATACGTAATAGCAAGTTATTTCCTTTTTCTTAGATCAATTTACAAAATCAAAACCAATAAATAGGTTTTCATAATTCTTTAGAGATAAAAAATATATATATATATATATATATATATATATATATATATATATAGAGGAAACTGTTGGTGAGCTTAAGCTCACCAAACTTATGGTGAGCTAGCTTGCCCAATCACATGAGGGCCCACTTTGTTAGGATGATCCAAAGCATTCATTTGAAAGTCCCTTACATAGATGGGAGGTGTACCAAAAATCAGCTCCATGGGATCATCCTAACCCCTCCATTTGTGGAGGACAAAAATGGACAGACACAAATCCGCCCCATTTTTGTCCTCCACAAATGGAGGGGTTAGGATGATCCTATGGAGCTGATTTTTGGTACACCCCCTATCTATGATAAGGCCTTGCAAATGAATGGTTTGGATCACTCCCCAAAATGTGGGACCCATGTGATTGGGCAAGCTAGCTCACCATAAGTTTGGTGAGCTTAAGCTCACCAACAGTTTCCTCATATATATATATATATATATATATATATATATATATATGCCCCTAAATGGCATATGAAGAAGAACTGTTAATTATTCCCTTACAGTTTCTTATAAACGAAATTCATTTTACTACCCATCCAAAAAAATTCCTTCTTAAGATTATAAGGCACAAAAGATCAAAATATAACAGGGACAATAACTTTGCTCTTACATATGCAATCTAGTACAGACTTCATAATTTAACTGGATCAGTACTATCCTTCTCAAACATACATTGGCCATAATTTAATTCTGAAATAACTCAGAACTAATGCATTTTTCCTTTAGCACAATTTATAGCGGTAAAAAAAAAATGGTTTATAAAAAATAATGAACAGATCGAAACTGTGACTTTGCATCTTGAATGAAACTAAAGCATACACAGATCTTTTGAATTTACTAAAACTGAAAAGAGAATTTCTAAGATAATTATCAAATTACATGCAATTTCTTTCCTGATATTATAAAATCCTAGCATCATATTTTTCGCTAAACTATAATATTAACAAAAACAAGAGATCTAGTGAATTGCTCAACACAAAAAAATAGATTCCTATTATTCATGAAAATTTCAATAATTCTAAGAAAAACGAAAATTTCACTCCAATGAATTCACAGAACATTAAAATTTTTACAAGATTTGCTAGCTAATGTTAGGAATTTTGAGGAGTAATCACAGATATACTGAAATTGAAGGTAAAAATACAAAGATCTAGACCTTTAAAGGAAGGATTTGAAAGATACGATTTAAAAGTTCATGCTAGAGTTCAAGCTAGAGTTTATACAATAAAAAAAAAATACAACAGATCTGATAATGCAATTTCAGAAGATAGTAAAATATGCTCGATGTGAAAAATGAGAAGAAGGAATTTGAGCTCAGATCTATAAAAGAGATGAATCTAACAGCATAAAAGCCAAGAAAATAAGAGAGACTAAGGTTTTTCGAAAATAAAATTAAAATTTGAAGTAAAAAAATAATAATAATATATATATAAAATCAAAAGCTAGAATGAGAAACAAAGAAAAAAATCAAGAGCAATAAAACAAATCATAAGAAATACACACACAAAATAAAAATAAAAATAAATAAATAAAATAATAAAATGAACTTACCAGTTAAAGGTCTGCCGGAGAAGACAATCAGAGAATATCCGATCTAAATTCTTTCGCTAAAATCTTCTCTTTCTCCCGCTCTTTCTTCAAACGCTCAGATCTAAACTAAAAATTAGCAGATTTGCTACAAAACGATCGGATCTAAAGTAGATCTAAGGCATGAGATGAACAGATCTAAGGTTAAAATTTCAGATCTAGAGGATTTGCATGGTTGAATGTGAAATATTCTTGAAATAGCAAAGAATATAGTCGGAGATTTGCTAATAACTGGCCGGAGAATCTTTCTGGTGAGGGAATACAGCCGGAGAAGAAAAGATTTTGATCGGAAAAAGAAGGAAAAGGAGATTTAGGTTTTAGATTTGGGGAAAAGATAATAGAAAAGGATAAACTAACGATCAAAGGAAAGAGATCTACACCTGGAGGTCAAAGATCATGCGCAAACCTCCCGGAGAAGATGATCGGAAAATAGAAAGTCTCGATCGGAAAATCTCTCTTTTCTCTCTTAATTTTGCTCTGTTAGGGTTTTAAAAAAAAGAAAACATCCTTTCTCTTCTGCACAAAAAATTTCTTTTATAAGAAAAAATGGGTTGCTGATATTGGCACGCCCAAATGATGGGCGCGCGGATTTTTGATGGGCGCGCGAAATTGCGCGTCCTTTTCGGCCCAAGTTTGTCTTTTTTCCAAAATAAATTCGCCCCTCTTTCGGATATATTCACCTCCTTTTCTAGTTTACACAATGGTCTTTTCTCGGCTCGTTCGCTGGGCAAACGCACTCGAAATTCAATGAAATTTTGCAGGGGCCTTGGTGGAACCCTAAGCTAGCTTAGGGTGAAGTTTAGGATCCTAATTCATTCATTTGATGGGGTTTTTGCGCAAAATTGGAAGGATTAGGGCACGGTTAAAATGGGGTGTCTACAATGTGCTTCACATTTGAAGGAATGAAGTGACCTGATTGCAACGTACAATGCAGCTTGGCGTCCCATCTCTCAAGTGATGAAAAGGGGTGCATTTATCATTTCCTATGATATATTCTCCCTTTTTAAGCCCCCCTAGTTGTAATTCTTCTCTTATCAATGAATTCTGGTAGGGGTCTCGGAAGAGAGGGAGCCTTAGTTCCACCATTTCACCTCCTTTTTAGCGTTTTCCAAACAAAAGGAATGTGGAAATGACAAAATAAAAGGAGAAGAAAATGCCAATAAGGGGAAGGAGATTAGATTTGCCTTTTGAGAAATATAGCAGCCTTTAGTAGCTAGGGATTTACTTGGGAATTTCAAGGAAAGGGATATCGCGCTGACTTTTGCATGGAGAAGAGCCACCCAGATGAATTAAATGAATAAAACAAAGTCTGCTGAAAAGTAAGCGGTTGTTCTCTCATGCAAAAGTCAGCCACCAAATGCCTTTCCGTGAAAAACCCTAGCAAATCCCTAGCAGCTAATTAGAAAATGGAAATAATATCCACACCACACTCCCTATTTTGATAATGTCACTCCCCACTCAATTAGTGTAAATGCTGAGTCTGATGTATTTTGTGATTACTGAGCTTAGCATGAAATGGCAAAGGGAAGATTATATAATGTAAAATACCCATAAAAAAATGTTGAGAATGATGCGATTTTGAATGGTCTACTTAAACTACTTCCAAGGGAAACTTTACAAGTTACAACATATCTGAGAAAAAACACCTAAAATCCTAAAAACTAATCTTATGAGAGTGTAATCAATGGATGAAATTCAATACAGATGTGCCTAGATTGACCCTATAATTTAGAATATGCTAAAACACCATGACAGTTCTACACAACTGCACTTATGAACAGTGGAGGACAAGCGGATCTAACATACGTCGCAGACAGGGGACCCATGTACATTCTTCAACTTTCAAGGGGGGCACTACACCCCTCCATGTTGCCCAGGATTGTTATAATTTGTACACGTGGACGGCCCAGATGGCGTCACTGGCCCTCTTGAGAGAGTCTCATCTAATAATAGCAAAAGGGGATTCGAACTTCAACGGCCGGATTGCGGACACCTGGAAGAGGAGGAGAGGCCAGCACAAGAGGAGTATAAGGAGAAAGGTGAAGGAAACCATATGTCTATTGAGAGAGGAATCGGATGCGTAATGTTTAAGGATGTATGTGCTCGGTGGAGGTCGGGGGAGGGGTATATTTATAGATGGGACAGGGGGCTTGGAAACCATATTTCCAAGCATTTTCACACCCCACCCTTTTCTTGTATTTTCCTTGTTTTTGCTTCGAAGGAAAGAGAGAGAGAGAGAGAGAGAGAGAGAGAGAGAGAGAGAGAGAGAGAGAGAAAGAGAGAGAGAGAGGGTCCAACTCCATTTGCTTGTCTGGGAATCCATATTTCCAAGCATTTTCACCCCATTTTCTTCTCTTTTTCCTAGAAATTACAAGCAAAATGGGGTGAAAATGCTAGGAAAAGATGTGGAAATTTCCCTATGTTTCATTTTAATTTTCTTTTTATGGATGGAAGGTTTGAACTTTGATATAGAGAAATGAAGTGGTCAGCTGAGTTGAATGTTTACAAGGTCCCATATAGATTGCCCATTGTAGACAACCTTAACACAAGTGTATCTCTCGGATTATTTCCTATTAGAAAAGTATCTCTATGCGACTCCGTTGGAGTTCTCCCGTGTGAGAAAAATTGAGTTTGGAAAGAGATTCAAAGTAGACATCTAAAAGTAGTCTACAAATGACGAATCAATTGACATATTCTTGGTTTGGTTGCGTCCCCTCTATGGCAACGACTCTGAACCCATCTCTCACAACTGGCCCCACTAATATTCCCATGGAATAAATTTTCATGGTTACGAAACACTTTGATAATATGGTCCAAGGCCTTTAGAGTTTAGATTCATTAATTTCGGTCAAATACTGTTTACGTTTCTTACGATCCTAATGGGGGCATGCCTGGGCATGGAACTAGGTGGGGCCTGTTAGGCCTAAAATCGGTAACAGATATGACAGTGACGTAAGAGCCGAGCTGGGGAACTCGAGAAACCGAGGTGAGGGAGCTGAGTAGCTGAGCCCTGCGCAAAGAGCAAACGACGTCAGAATGACCAACCCGGAGTGTTACTCCGGACAGGCCCTTCGACACTCAAGTCAGTATGAGCAGGAGTGCAGAGCCAGTTTAAGAGTGGTGGATGAGAAGTTATTCACCCTTGTTTATGAGCTTTGGAAGCCCTTTTATAGAAGGAAGCCTGGGGTAGTTGGGGAGTTATTACTCCAGGACAGGTGTCAGCCAGCTATAGGTTCAAGCTCACCTACTCAGCTGTAATTACCAAACTACCCCTGCTGACGCGGGGTCTGTGGTGAGCCACACTTGGGCCACGTATCGACAGCTAATAGGCTACTGTTTTTATACCCCATCAGGGCCCATCCTGGTATGACAGGTTTAAAGGGCCTAGTCTAACACAAATACACA
This sequence comes from Tasmannia lanceolata, assembly GCF_043159265.1. Classification (NCBI taxonomy): domain Eukaryota; kingdom Viridiplantae; phylum Streptophyta; class Magnoliopsida; order Canellales; family Winteraceae; genus Tasmannia; species Tasmannia lanceolata. Next base: position 36,456,197 of record NW_027518692.1, read on the forward strand.
ATCAGTCATGTGGCTTTTGAGAGCAACCACTCTGTTCGTTTGAGATTGTGGCAACAGATTGTGGGCCCCAAACTGATTATCGGGCTCAAAATTAAACGTCGTATTGACTACTATAATTGGTTTGGGGCCCACAATCGGTTTCCACAATCTCAAACGAGCAGGGCCTTAACCTGGCTGAGGTTTTATCAGTGGCCAATGCATGCTAACCAAGCCAATCAAAACTCCTTTTAACTTGCTTTAATGAAAAACTTACCGCGTCAATCTCTAACTCACCCGAGCTTTTGTTTTTACCTTGGCCAAATTATTTTCTATGTCAAAGTATTTAAACACTTTGTATGAGTCAAACTCGAAAATGATAGAATACGTTCACAATCACGAAATTACATGTATGGCTGGCTTTTGCGCAAGAGAATATCCACACGGGTTCACTCTTTTGCTGATTTTGTCTTATTATTTAATTCATACTTTTTGCGAAATTGCCTAGCAAATCCCATTACCGAAATACCTATAGAAGTCAACCACAGCTTGAGTCTCCTTTACGATGTATTCTCTTAATTTTTATTTCACACGACCATTTCAACTGAATTTGGATAAATATATAGAGAGATACCTTCACACGAACATTTTTGAAAGCGAAATCAAGACCGTTGATCATATAGAACATCATCACTGACAATGGTGTTGGTCCCATCCTGAACGGAGGCCCCATGCATAAGATAAAATGACGAAAAATAAAAATTAATGATTTAGCTTTTCTTCGCATAACTCCAACTGATATTTAATAGATCAAGATCCTAGGATCATCCGATCAAGGTGTTCCAAATATCATACGGAAACTTTACAAATTACAATATATCTAGGAAAAAACACTCGTAAAACCCTAAAAACTAGAGTGTAACCATGCAATGGATCAAATTCCATCCAAAATGTGCCCAGAATGACCCCTGTAATTTACTAGATAGCTAGAATACCCTAAAACACCATAACTGCACTTATATATAAACAGTAGAGGACAAGGTGATCTGACATACATGGCACACAAGGGACCCATGTTCATTCTTCAGCTTTCAAGGGGGGCACTTCACGCTTCCATGTTGCCCATGATTGTTATAATTTGTACACGTGGACGGCCCCGATGGCGTCACCGGCTCTCTTGACAGAGATTCTAACTTCAACGGACGGATGGCGGACCCTTGGAAGAAGAGGAGAGGCCAGGACAAGAGGAGTATAAGTAGAAAGGTGAAGGAAGCCATGTGTATGTGGAGACAAGAATTGGATTCGTAAGGTTGAAGGATGGATGTTTGGGCTTGGAGGAGTGAGGGAGGTTGGGTATATATAGGGAATTTGTAGGCAATTTTGTGGAAAGCCATATCCCGGCTCACTTTTACATGAGAGAACAGCCACCTCGTAGCATATTTTGTCTTGTATATTCATTTCATTCATATGAAGGGGCAGTTCTCTCCTGCAAAAGTGAGTCGAAATAGCTTTTGTGAAATTGCCTAGCAAATTAGCAATTACATTGCATATAGTATGGGACCGGAGGGTCTGGAAACCATATTTCCAAGCATTTCCACCCCCTTCTCATGTTTTTTCCTTGTTTTTGCTTAGTGGGGGGGGGGGGGGGGTGTTAGGTGGTTAGAGAGAGAGAGAGAGAGATTTCCAAGCATTTCACGCCATTTTGCTTGTTTTTTTCCTATAAAAGACAAGCAAAATGGTGTGAGGATGCTAGGAAAAGAGGTGGAAATTTCCTTATGTTTCCCGTTATGGATGAAACTTTGATCCAGAGAAATGAAGTTAAATGGTAAGCTCAGTTGAATAATAGCTGTCGTTTTCACTTTATGCTACAAAAGCTGTCGTTTTCACTCTTTTTTTTCCACCGAGGGGAGGCAACCATTACAAAAGCTGTCGTGCCACTGTCAGTTACCTTTTTTTTGTTTTGCCCCTTGGCATTTGAAACTTGGGGAAATCAATTTGGAAAGGTGGCAAACAAATCTTTCTTCAATTACCTTTTTTTTTGTTTTGCCCCTTGGCATTTGAAACTTGGGGCTCAATCTTTTCTAATCTCGCTCATTATACTTAGTGGTTGCATTTATGATGGAAGACACCCGGTGTAACAAGGTCCATTTCACAGTATACTAGGCACTCAGTGGGAGAGAATCTTCAAAGTGACGGGTAAGTCAGATTTACAAATTTCTGAAATACCTTTTTCAGGCAAAAATTCACTTCAATAGACTTTGTTTCTTCTATGATCTTTCTAGAGGCAAAAATTCACTTCAATAGACTTTGTTTCTTCTATGATCTTTCTAGAGTCTATTTTCACTCGTGTTAAACTTATCAATATGTTTTTTTTTTTTTTAAGGCCTCTTATCCAACATTCTATGGAGGTTCCTGCTGTCACATTTGCGTCCGACATTGTTGAGAGATCGAATCCACTCACACTAGAAGATGAAAGTCTTTTGACACAAAAGGTGCTGACATTTCCATGCATATGATTGTGGAAGATCCTGACGTTTGCATGGGGTTGGTTGTCTTATCCTTGCTTCTTCTTTTTTTATCATTGAATTCACCCAACCGGCATGAATATTTAAGATGAAACTTCAGGAAGTACTAGAATAAGCACAAATACTATTGTGCAGATGTCCTGTATTCTGACATTATTCAGTACTTTGACGAACTATAAGCCGCATATTAGGGTTACACGAGTGAGGTTTTCTTTGTGATTTCTTGGTTGGGATGGAGAGTTTGGTAACCCTAAACTGAAATAGTGGAAGTCTTCTCTCGTGGACGTAGGCACAGTGTTGAACCATGCGAATCTTGTGTTCTTATTTTTGTGTGATTGTGTTTCACTCATCTTATCTTGACGTTTTGTTGCACTTCATGCATGATCCTATTTGAGAAGGTATTTTTCGGTTTTCTACAAATACATACTCAAAATCATCACATAAGCAAAAAAACCACCAATAATGATTTAACATCAAAGCCTAGTAACAGGCTTTCTCGCGCATGTCTGATAATCTAATAAATGTCACATTTCACATGTAATTAATAGAAATATTTATCCATAATATAATTATGGAACTCATACTGATATAGTATACAACTAATATACACTTACGGTTTGGGTTTCACTATGAGTCTTCTCCAATCGTAATAAAATTGTCGTAAAATAATGTTCGGAGTGAAACTTTATAGTAAAAAAGTAACTTCTTTTTTACCGTAAAGTTTCCCTTTCCCTTGATCCATTGCGTTCAGTAAAACGAGATGTAAAATAAAATGGGTAATCTAATGACCACTAATTTTATTGTGTAAAATTCAATCTTTTATGTGCCATCTATTTTCATCAAGAGCAAGCTTTTAGTGATGGATTTGGTGGTGAATGAGAATTGATTCGAAAGGCGAGTAGAAATCCCTATTTTCTACCTTTTATTCCTTCTAACTCCATCCCATGGATTTTCATTTTCCTTTCATTTTTATTTTATGGAGTATTTTTGAGTTGTGAGATGGTGGACAAAAAGGGTTTTGCATGGAGATAGGCAACTGAGTAAATTGGAGAGAAACCTATGGAGTATATCTTTTATAAATATTGTGGTCAGGGGGTGCACCGAAGGTATTAACCTGACACGCATTATTGAATCAAACTGGTTGGCTAGATGACTGAGCTGGATTTATGTTAGTGACCGTCACTTGATTTGGTTGAATTTTTAAAAAAACAGCATGGCAATAAACAACAAAAAAAGTTGAAGTTTTAAACTTCCCTTAAACTTGACCATAATTTATTTTCCATGTCCATAAGCATGTATGCAACGAACATACTCTCCTAGATAATCAATGCATTTTTTGACATTTCCCACACTCCCCCAGTGAAATGGCACTTCATTTTTTCTCCATTTCTAACGAAACATTTGTAGAATCTGTTTTCATACTTATGCAATGAAATGATGTGCTAGTTTTTGTCAGATTTGGAATTATAGGCTAAATCTCTCACCCATGAGATTGAGAAGGAAAAGATTATTGTCCAAAAACTCGAGAAGGAGTCGAGTCATGCAGAAAGTTCGCTATACGTGTTGCTTGCCAATTTGAATGAACAGGTTAGTTAAGAAAATTCTATATTGAAGATACTGTTTTATGTAAGCATAACTGTGAATTTCTTCAAAAGAAAAGAAAATAAAAGAAAAACTGTGGAAGGGGAAGATCATGCTCTATCTTCGGATCTGATCTAGATATCCCCTTTCTGACTAAGGTATGTGTTGTCATGATGGGTTTCTAAAAATATGCATATTATACATTTGCGCTTCTATGCAAGCCTAAGATGACAGTATTCTTCGTCACCTGGCACCCATAGTCTTCCTAAAAATTCATTACAAAAGATTCAATGACCCTGCAAGAAGTCTGAAAACTCAGTCTTATTATTTTATTTGATTCCAATAGGACCCCTATAATCCTTCATCACTTTCCCTTGTTTACGAAGACACCAACTATATCAATGGAGCCTGTATTGCTGACAAGGCTACCATCAATGTTGAGTTTGAGGGTGTAAAATGGTGGAGTGACCCATCTAGTCTTATCTACATTGATCTCCTTCCAGTTATGGTAGAGGTCTTGCACTATAATACTCCAAAGCTCCTTGCGGCCAATGGATGGTTGAATTTTTAACGTCTTGCATGAACTTTTGAAATGACATTTCCAAAATATGACTTAATGTGAAACAACCAGTTACTCCAAAAGCTTAAGCTGTTGGAGAAGGCGTTATTTATTCTTTTATATTTCAACACTCCCCCTCACGTGTGGCCCTTCTTTCTTTGGGTTGGCCTACACATGGCACATGTGGCCCCACTTTTTGGGTTGACCGTTGAGTTTTCAAGGTTGATGGTGTCCTTGCTGGTGATCAACAATATGTTGTTGCAAAGAATTAACTACGCAGCATAATAGAGGATTTGGGAGACATAGTGTTATTGGTGTTAGCCATTAGACATCGAGATCGCCAGGGTGAAATGACTGAGCTGACCATAGGAGATTTGCTTGGATTTGCTGAGCTCAGCATTACAAAATGTCGTATCCAGAACATTTATGTGGACAATGCTGAGGGACTGGACGAAGGAATCCTTTGGCTCTCAACCAACATTGTGTGTGAGAGAGAGAGAGAGAGAGAGAGAGAGAGAAAGAGTCCTGGGAGGTTCAACTTCGAGTACATCTTCAGGGCTGTCATGGATATCCGCATTTGAGATCGAATGACAGATTGTATTTTCAATTTTCAAGGTAACATGACGTTTCTTTTGGCTTTATGCACATCTTAAGGGTTATCATAGGTCTTCTCATGCGAGCACTAGGGAGAGATTTTATATTGAATTTCAAGGTTGACCATTGCAAGTGGATTTTTGACATCAAGGAAGTTTGAATTCAGGACCTTTGCTATCATACCATGTGAAACTACCAATTACTCCAAAATAGTGGTATCTTATTCAAACCATCAGTATCCACACATGATTTCGAGAGTCATGATGATATTACTGAAGAACGTCTTTATCAGAACATTTTTGCTTCTCACTTCGGGCAATTAGCAATAATCTTTCTGTGGACTTCCGGAAATCTGTTTCATGTAGCTTGGCAAGGAAATTTTGAGTCATGGGTACAGGACCCTTTACATGTAAGACCTATTGCTCATGCAATTTGGGATCCTCATTTTGGTCAACCAGCTGTAGAAGCCTTTACCCGAGGGGGTGCTCCCGGCCCAGTGAATATCGCTTATTCCGGTGTTTATCAGTGGTGGTATACAATTGGCTTACGCACCAATGAGGATCTTTATACTGGAGCTCTTTTTCTATTATTTGTTTCTGCCATATCCTTAATAGCGGGTTGGTTACACCTACAACCCAAATGGAAACCAAGCGTTTCGTGGTTCAAAAATGCTGAATCTCGTCTCCCATGCCTCAAATGCACTATCCTCTTTGCCCCTCTTAATTTTGAATCCACCATCACTTGGTTTCATCAGTTTGAACATGATGGCTTCTTTACTGACCACATCAAAGCCGGCGAGCAAAATGTCTATCTTCCTTTTTTCAATAAAAAATCATCTACAAAGCTTCATTAATTCTTGCCATATAATTCTCGCAAAGCGACCTATGTAGTAAAATAACGAATCACTGTCGGGGACGTATATTAAAATGTAGTAGAAGACATATAGCATTAACTGTGAAGCACCACATACCGCTTCCAATCCACTCAAAATCAAGTATAAGAGGTCGGGGCGGATGACGGCGTCAGCCGTCCAACAAACACCATTTGCGAAAGAGAGAGAGAGAGAGAGAGAATGAGACAAGGCCTATGTTGTACATGATATGGAAGAGAAGATTGTGGCGGATTTCTCACCATTTCCGTACTTGGTTCCATACAGAGCGAAACTTTTCAACAGCATCTGGTGGGTTGTTTTATGGGTTCTTGACCTAAACAGCCTTTTGGGCATAGCCATCAATTGTGCAAGCGTAGTCATGGAGATCTTCTCCATCTCCGCATACTTCATATGCTCTTGAAGAGACCAAAAGATTGGAGCCTTAAAATTCTTGGAACATAATTGATGTTTATGGTCTTAGTCATTGCTGTTGTTCATAATCTCGAACAACATTTATTGGGTGATAAATATTACGTGCGTTGTTTGGCATCTTCATGTATGCCGCCCTTCTCTTTGTCATGAGAATAGCAATACAAGGAAAGAACATGAGGCCTGTGCCATTCTCTCTTTCTCTCTATCTCTCTCTCACCATTTTCGCAAATGGTGTTTGTTGGACGGCTGATTCCGTCATCCGCTCCTACCTCTTGTACTTGATTTTCTCTCTTCAATTTTTTTTTATGTTGAATGTTTTTGTCTCGTCTTCTCTTCTAATTCGCTTTCCTTTTTTGTTTGTGCCTTGTGGGAATGAATACTCGTTTTTTTTTTTTTTTGAAGAAAGAGAGAAGTAAACATATTCTCACTTTGTAATAATACATAGGAATCAATGTATCATCTCTTATTCATAATTCATTCCCCTCTCCTACATGGTTTGGAGTCACATTATGAGATACTTTGGTCCATCATGGATCATGCCAAAAGTCTCATGTTCTTTGCGGATGATGGCGTCAGCCGTCTAATAAACACTATTTGCGAAAATGGAGAGAGAAAGAGAGAGAGAGAGAGAGAGAGATAATGTGGCACAAGCCTCATGTTATTTACCTGTATAGCTATTCTCATGACAAAGAGAGGGACGGCATACATGAAGATGTCAAATAACGCACACAGTATTTCTGCAACCAGTAAACATTGTTCGAGATTAAGAACAACAGCAATGATTAGGGCTATAAACATCAATTCTGCTCTAAGAATTTTAAGGCTCCAATCTTTTGGTGTCTTTTAGAGCATATGAAGTAAACGGAGATGTAAAAGATCTCCATGACTACACTTGCACAATTGATGACTATGACCAAAAGGCTGTTTGGGTCCAGAAGCGAGAAAACAATCAATCTTATGCTGTTGAAAATTTTAGCCATATATGGAACCTTATACGGAAATGGTGAGAAATCTGCCACCAATCTTTTCTTCCATATCATGTACAACATAGGCCTTCTCTCTCTCTCTCTCTCTCTCTCTCTCTCTCACCGTTTTCACAAATGGTGTTTCTTGGACGACTGACGTTGTCATCCGCTCCAACCTTTAGTACTTAATTGTGAGTGGATTGGGAGCAGTATCTGATGCTTCGTAGTTAATGCTATATGTCTTCTACTACATTTCAATATACGTCCCCTACAACAATTCGTTATTTTACTACATAGGTTGCTTTGCGAGAATTATATGACAGGAATTGATGAAGTTTTGTAGATGGCTTTTTGTTGAAAAAAGGAAGATGGACATTTTGATCGTGAGCTTTGATGTGGTCAATAAAGAAGCCATCATGTTCAAAGTGATAAAACCAACTGATGGTGGATTCAAAATTAAGCGGGGCAAAGAGGAAAATGCATTTGAGGCATGGGAAGATACTGATAGTTTGAATAAGATACCACTATTTTGGAGTAACTGGTAGTTTCACATTGTATCAGAGCAAAGGTCCTGAGTTTAAACCTCCTTGATGTCAAAAATCCACATGCAACGGTCAACCTTGAAAATTCAACATAAAATCTCTTCGTAGTGCCCACATGAGTAGATCTATAATAACCCTTAAGATGTGCATGAAGCTAAAAGAAACGCCATGTTACCTTGAAAAATTGAAAATACAATCTGTCATTGGATCTCACATGTTGATATCCATGACAGCCCTGAAGGTGTAATCGAAGCTGAACCACCCAGGGCTCTCTCTCTCTCTCTATCTCGGCTCTCTCTCTCGATGTTGGTTGAGAGCTAAAGGATTCCTTCGTCCAGTCTCTCAGCATTGTCCACCTATGGATACGGCATTTCGTAATGCTGAGCTCGCAAGTCTAAGCAAATCTCCTATGGCCAGCTCAGTCATTTCACCTTGGCAATCTCTGTGTCTAGTGGGTAACACCATGTCTCCCAAATCCACTATTATGCTGCGTAGTTGATTCTTGCAGCAACATATTGTTGATCACCAGCAAGGACACCATCAACCACAGAAATTAAACCTTGGGCATTTTGGAAGTACTGCATTTTGTAGTTCCCACATTCCTGCCGCGTGGAGGGGCGAGATTGTCCACGTAGCTTCTACGTGGACAGGGAGATTGTTGGGGGTTCCACATGAAAGCAAATATCCCACACCAGATGAGTGAGAGGATGTGGATGGGCTTATAAGGATTCGGGTACCCTCCCCTTAACGGCTAGCTTTTGAGGTTGAGTTCTACCCAGATCCCAAGCTCTGATACCATTTGTATGGAATTTAACCACGTAGAACTCACGCCTAAAAGCTAGCCATTAGAGGGAGGCTGCCCATTTCCTTATAACCCATCCCAATCCATTTCACTTATCTGATGTCGGACTATTTGCTTTTGCGTGGAACCCCAACAATCTCCCCCTCCACGTGGAAGCAATGTGGACAATCTCGCCCCTCCACGCGCTGGCAACGTGGGAACCATGCGATACTACACCGAGGTTTCCGAGATCTTCCTCGAGGGACATTCCCGTCCTCGGAGACAAACCGGGGTTACCACGCCCCGAACTCTGATACCATGTGAAACAACCAGTTACTCCAAACGTTTAAGCTGTTGGAGAAGGCGTAATTTATTCTTTTATACTCCAACACTAGACAATCCCACCAAAAATTGCCTGCATAACTGAACTTTTTGTTTCTTCAATATAACTGAATGATTTGTTTTGGCATCTTGGCTCATCATGATCCTCTTTTTGTTGCTCGTGCTATGCACCTGGATCAAAAGAAAGCAAATTTTCTCAATGAGATGCAACATCTTCGCCACAGAGTTGGTCATGAGGTTGATAATAATATGGTGCAGAGTCTGATATTTCTGCTGCAGTCATTGAAGGTATATCGTGTAGCTAGTGTAGTCGTCATTTCTTTTCACACTCAATAAATTTTGTTCATCGTCAAAGAAGATTCTTGGTTCTATGGAAATAGCCAACATTGTTGACTGGATTCTTTTTTCTTTTTTTTTTGAGAGTTATCATTGACTGGATTCTTAGTTTGGAAATATGGGTAGATATATCCATCTATCACATTTTGTGTGATGATCACAAATGCAAGCTCTGCCCATGATGTAGTTGCTTTTTAGTTTCTATAATGATAAAGCTGTCATTATAAAAAAGAGAGAGAAGGGGTTCTTGATATCCCTTGAGGATGAGTTAATTTGTTCGGACCAACCCCAACGGATCTGATTACATACACGAGGCAAAAGTGGGCCCAATAAATGTATTTTAAGGTGGATAACAACATTAGTTGCAGATATCTTTGGCGGAATACATCATTAATAGATAGTGCAAATTCGTGAACAGAGCGCATTTACCATTTACTTATATTGATAGGAATTTATGTTACTAAGTCATGATGTAGGGTGATGGTAAATGCACCCCCATTCATTACTTGCGACACCCAGCTACAGTGTATATATAACTGAAAAAGTGCTGCTGATGTGCTTCACATTTGAAGGAATGAAGTGACCTGATTGCAACGTACAATGCAGCTTGGCGTCGCATCTCTCAAGTGATGAAAAGGGTGCATATATCATTTCCTATGATATATTCACCCTTTTTAAGCCCCCCTAGTTGTAATTCTTCTTCTTATCAATGAATTCTGGTAGGGGTCTTGCCTTACCCAGCTTACCGATAAAAAAAACATCAAACAAATTTTACATCCATTTTTACGTCGGAAGAGAGGGAGCCTTAGTTCCACCATTTCACCTCCTTTTTAGCGTTTTCCAAACAAAAGGAATGTGGAAATGACAAAATAAAAGGAGAAGAAAATGCCAATAAGGGGAAGGAGATTAGATTTGCCTTTTGAGAAATATAGCAGCCTTTAATAGCTAGGGATTTGCTTGGGAATTTCAAGGAAAGGGATATCGCGCTGACTTTTGCATGGAGAAGAGCCACCCAGGTGAATTAATATTAGAATTAACCTAATAGGGTTATATTATATACCCAACATTGACTACTATAGAAGTTAAAAATTACAAAAGTCAACCACAGCTCGAGTCTCCTTTACGATGTATTCTCTTAATTTTTCTTTCACACGACCATTTCAACTGAATTTGAATAAATATATATAGAGAGATACCTTGAATGGTTAAAGTTAATTTTTGAAAGTGAAATCAAGACCGTTGATCATATAGAACATCATCACTGACAATGGTGTTGGTCCCATCCTGAACGGAGGCCCCATGCATAAGATAAAATGACGAAAAATAAAAATTAATGATTTAGCTTTTCTTCGCATAACTCCAACTGATATTTAATAGATCAAGATCCTAGGATCATCCGATCAAGGTGTTCCAAATATCGTACGGAAACTTTACAAATTACAATATATCTAGGAAAAAACACTCGTAAAACCCTAAAAACTAGAGTGTAACCATGCAATGGATCAAATTCCATCCAAAATGTGCCCAGAATGACCCCTGTAATTTACTAGATAGCTAGAATACCCTAAAACACCATAACTGCACTTATATATAAACAGTAGAGGACAAGGTGATCTGACATACATGGCACACAAGGGACCCATGTTCATTCTTCAGCTTTCAAGTGGGGCACTTCACGCTTCCATGTTGCCCATGATTGTTATAATTTGTACACGTGGACGGCCCCGATGGCGTCTCCGGCTCTCTTGACAGAGATTCTAACTTCAACGGACGGATGGCGGACACTTGCAAGAAGAGGAGAGGCCAGCACAAGAGGAGTATAAGTAGAAAGGTGAAGGAAGCCATGTGTATGTGGAGACAAGAATTGGATTCGTAAGGTTGAAGGATGGATGTTTGGGCTTGGAGGAGTGGGGGAGGTTGGGTATATATAGGGAATTTGTAGGCAATTTTGTGGAAAGCCATATCGCGGCCCACTTTTACATGAGAGAACAGCCACCTCGTAGCATATTTTGTCTTGTATATTCATTTCATTCATATGAAGGGGCAGTTCTCTCCTGCAAAAGTGAGTCGAAATAGCTTTTGTGAAATTTCCTAGCAATTACATTGCATATAGTATGGGACCGGAGGGTCTGGAAACCATATTTCCAAGCATTTCCACCCCCCTCTCATGTTTTTTCATTGTTTTTGCTTGGGGGGGGGGGGGGGGGGGGGTTTAGAGAGAGAGAGAGAGAGAGAGAGAGAGAGAGAGAGAGAGAGAGAGAGAGATTTCCAAGCATTTCACGCCATTTTGCTTGTTTTTTTACTATAAAAGGCAAGCAAAATGGTGTGAGGATGCTAGGAAAAGAGGTGGCAATTTCCTTATTTTTCCCTTTATGAATGAAACTTTGATCCAGAGAAATGAAGTTAAATGGTAAGCTCAGTTGAATAATAGCTGATGTAGTTTTACAGGGTCCCATTGTAGACAGCCTTCACACAAAGCGTGTTTCTCAGATTATTTCCCATTAGAAAAATAACTCCCTATGTCGGTAAGACTCTACAAATGATTAAATATTTTCTCCATTTGGTTACCTCCTAGGTGAAACGAAAGTTAAAGGGGGGCAGGTGGTTGTGCGTTGTGGTTCATTGATAATGAAACAAAATTTTATGAAAATATTCCATGAAAAATTCATAAAAATATTTCATGAAAAAATTAGGGAAGTGATATATCTGCCTCTTTTTGTTACTTGGGACACCCAGCAGCACTGTACATGGCAATCGACCCTAATGAATCCTTCTGACGTGAAGTACATCAGCCCTTCTGCAGTCATTGATCCACTGCTGCTGGGTGTCCCAAGTAATCAAAAGGGGCGGATATATCACTTCCCAAAAATTAACAAAGAGGGCAATATTATGAAAAAATGGGAGATGATATTTTCACTCCCCCTCCATTACGCATGCGCCAACGTGATTTAAAGTGAGAAGTGGGCAACTTTAACACTTTTTAGCGGGCCACCATTATCAAAACATGGTGGTGCCACTATAAGTTAGGAAGATGTAAAAATATAGAAAATCATCTCATTATCAAAACATGGTAGTGCCACTGTCAGTTACCTAACCATGTTTCTTTTCATCGTCATTCCTATTCTTTTCAACAACTTTTTTTGACCCATGTTTCTATATATTGAGTGGGATCACTGATTATATTACACCCATGCATAGAATGAGCCATGAATACTAGCTCTTGTATATCGATCGTGTGTCGCCTCATTATGTTATAATATCAGTAGTCTAAACCATTGATTGTTCACTTTCTATTAATGGGATACAAGAACGGGAAAAAAGTGGGGAAACAAAAAGAACAGGGGAGATGTGAAAAATGTGGGAGGCAGAGGCAGACATCCTCTTTGATGATGGGTGAAGACGATCCCAACCCGTGAAGAAAGAGACGTCAAAATTAGGGTTTGATCTTTAATGCTTCAAGATTGTTAGAGCTAATTAGGTCAAGCGAGAGGTTGCTTGAAGCATTACACCCAAGGTATCTAGTTTGGAATACCAAGTTTGTTGCCTCCAGCCCCTATATATAGAGATACACTAGGGTTTTAATAGGTTAATGGGCTCTAGCCCAAATAGGCCCACTACACCGGTCTATTATCTTATTGGGCTTATATTAGAACATAATAGGATTATATCATATATCCAACATTGACTACTGTTGAAGTTAAAAATTACAAAAGTCAACCACAGCTTTAGTCTCCTTTACGATGATTTCTCTTAATTTTTCTTTCACACGACCATTTCAACTGAATTTGAATAAATAAATAGAGATACCTCCAAAATGACAAAAACATAGACAGAGATACCTTCAATGGTTAAAGTTAATTTTTGAAGGTAAAATCAAGACCGTTGATCATATAGAACATCATGACCAGGGTCGGAGCTAGGAATTTACACTTGGGGGGTGTGGACTAATTTACAGTTGCCTAAATTAGTCATGGGGGGTGGGGGTGGCGGGGGGAGCATGCATGTAAGGCCACTAAACTAAGTTAAGCATGCATGTAAGGGCATAAGCCATAATAGGCATTTTACAATTCGTTGCGGGGAGACATGGCCCCCCTCATGCTATATGTACCTCCGCCCCTGATCATGACTGACAATGGTGTTGGTCCCATCCTGAACGGAGGCCCAATGCATAAGATAAAATGACGAAAAATAAAAATTAATGATTTTGCCTTTCTTGGCATAACTGCAACTGATATTTGGTAGATCAAGATCCTAGATCATCCGATCAAGGTGTTCTTAATGGCATTTGGCCAGAGTTATGATTCTTGTTCTTGTACGGACCAACACCAATGGATCTGATTACATACACGAGGCAAAAGTGGGGGCAAAATAAATGTATTTTTAGGAGGATAACTACATTAGTTGCGGATATCTTTTGCAGATTGGAGAACGGAGCGCATGTATCATTTGCATATGTTATATAGGAATATATGTTCCTAGAGAAATGACATATTCTCCTTCTTCTTTTTACTTGGGGACAGCCCCTCTAGTGTAAGAGAGTAGTAATAAATACACTAGAGGGGGCTGTCATATGTAAAAAATAGAGGGCCCAATATATCACTTCTCATGCTACTCTCATTCAAGACCGAGTCTTGTTGGAAACATAGCTATTAATTTTCAATCATTCGTACTTAAATTGGCAAATTTAAGTTGGTCGTCACAACGTTTTGATAAGGGAAATGATATTTCCACCCTTTTCCCATTAGTTCCACAATTCCACCTCCTTTTTAGCCTTTTCCAAACAAAAGGAATGTGAATTCAATTATGCAGACACTTTATAGGAAATGACAAAATAAAAGGAGAAGAAAAAGCCAAAAAGGGGATGCAAATTAAATTTGCCTTTTTGGAGAATTATAGCAGCCTTTAATAGCTTGGGATTTGCTTGGGAATTTCAAGGAAAGGGATCACGGGCCGAGTTTTGCATGAGATAAGAACCACATCAGATGAATTAAGGTGTTCCTTTCGATGTAAAAATGGACGTAAAATTTGTTTTATGTTTACGTTGAAAGGAATGGAGCCTAAATGAAAAAACAAAATCTGCTGAAAAGTGAGCGGTTGTTCTCTCATACAAAAGTCAGCCACCAAATGCCTTTCCGCAAATCCCCACTCAATTAATGTAAATGTTGAGTCTGGTGTATTTTGTGATTATAATGAAATGTCAGAGGGAAGATTATAATGTAAATGTTGAGAATGATGCGATTTTGAATGGTCTACTTCCAAATATCGTATGGAAACTATACAAATTACAACATATTTGGGAAAAACACTCCTAAAACTCTAAAAACTAATCTTATGAGAGTGTAATCAATGGATGAAATTCAATCCAGATGTGCCTAGATTGACCCTATAATTTAGAATACGCTAAAACACCATAACAGTTCTACACAACTGCACTTACGAACAGTGGAGGGCAAGGTGATCTAACATACATGGCAGACAAGGGACCCATGTACATTCTTCAGCTTTCAAGGGGGGCACTGCACCATTCCATCTTGCCCAGGATTGTTATAATTTGTACATGTGGACGGCCCAGATGGCGTGACTGGACCTCTTGAGAGAGCCTCATCTAGTAATAGCAAAGGGGATTCGAGCTTCAATGGCCGGATGGCGGACACCTGGAAGAAAAGTAGAGGCCAACACAAGAGTATAAGGAGAAAGGTGAAGGAAGCCATGTGTGTATGGAGAGAAGGGTATATGTGCTTGGTGGAAGTGAGGGGAGGGTGTATTTATAATTACGATGGGACTGGCAGTTTCCAAGCATTTTCACCCCCCTTTTCTTGTCTTTCCCTTGTTTTTTGTTTGGAGAGAGAGAGAGAGAGAGGGGGGGGGGGGGGGGGTCTCCAACCCTTTGCTTGTTTTGCAATCCATATTTCCAATCATTTTCACCCCATTTTATTGTCTTTTTCCTAGAAATTACAAGCAAAATGGAGTGAAAATGCTAGGAAAGGGTGTGGAAATTTCTCTATGTTTTATTTTTCTTTTTATGGATGGAAGGTTTGAACTTTGATATAGAGAAATGAAGTGGTCGGCTCAGTTGAATGCTAGCTGGTGCAGTTTTACATGGTCCCATCTAGATTGCCCATTGTAGACAACCTTAACACAAGTGTATCTCTCGGATTATTTCCCATTAGAAAAATATATCTATGCCTAAAGGGGTGTAAAATTATCCTACATGGGGTGCGAATTTATCATTGCCCCAAAAATAAAGGAATTTGAATGTTGCCACTTTAGGAAAGGAAAAAAAAAAGGAGATGAAAATGCTGACAGGGGGATGGAAATAAGATTTTGCTTTTGAGAAGGGAGGTGATTTTTTTTGCCCCCCATTAGGATAATGCGCCCCATTTTAACATGAATTCTGGGTAGACTTTTAACGCTTTTTGACGTTAAATCAGGTTACAAGGGAGCCGCATCAAGCTTACAAGGGTGAAAATGCTAGGAAAAGATGTGGAAATTTCCCTATGTTTCATTTTAATTTTCTTTTTATGGATGGAAGGTTTGAACTTTGATATAGAGAAATGAAGTGGTCAGCTGAGTTGAATGTTTACAAGGTCCCATATAGATTGCCCATTGTAGACAACCTTAACACAAGTGTATCTCTCGGATTATTTCCTATTAGAAATATATCTCTATGCGACTCCGTTGGAGTTCTCCCGTGTGAGAAAAATTGAGTTTGGAAAGAGATTCAAAGTAGACATGTAAAAGTAGTCTACAAATGACGAATCATTTTGACCTTAGAAAGAAGCACAGGTGGATATAGTATGAGAAACTCCAAAAACAGTAAAAAATAATATCCCGCTTCAAATTGTTTGTTTTTCAAGGGCCTTTCATGCTCTCCCA
Source organism: Tasmannia lanceolata (assembly GCF_043159265.1). Lineage (NCBI taxonomy): Eukaryota > Viridiplantae > Streptophyta > Magnoliopsida > Canellales > Winteraceae > Tasmannia > Tasmannia lanceolata. Next base: position 36,472,577 of record NW_027518692.1, read on the forward strand.
CTCCTCCCATCTCTCACAACTGACCCCACTAATATTCCCATGGAATAAATTTTCATGGTCACGAAACAAGCCCTTATTTGGCCTTACTTCTGTCTCATGCATTGTGACTAGATCCATTGCTCTAATCTCGGCCAAATGCTCTTTAGAACACTTTGATAAGTTGGTCCTAGGCCTTTAGAGTTTAGATTCATTAATTTCGGCCTAATACTGTTTACGTTTCTTACGATCCTAACTGGGGATGCCTACGCATGGAACTAGGTGGGGCCCATCCTGGTATGATAGATTTAAAGGGCCTAGTCTAATGCAATCAGTCCTGTGGCTTTTGAGAGCAGCCACTGTGTCATTTTTACGCCCTGTTCGTTTGAGATTGTGGCAACAGATTGTGGGCCCCAAACTGATTATCGGGCTCAAAATTAAACGTCGTATTGACTGTTAGAGGTAATTAGGTCAAGCAAGAGGTTGCTTGCAGCATTACACCCAAGGTATCTAGTTTGGAATACCAAGTTTGTTGCCTCCAGCCCCTATATATAGAGATACACTAGGGTTTTAATAGGTTAATGGGCTCTAGCCCAAGTAGGCCCATTACACCGGTCTATTATCTTATTGGGCTTATATTAGAACATAATAGGGTTATATTATATACCCAACAATCTCCTCCTATGGTCTACATATAGCACAATCCAATAGATAGTTAATGTGATGTCCAAACAAAATTATTTAATCATCCATATCACCACATCAATAAAGATCTGTAATACAACTGAAAACAAGAATACTTTATGATTAATCGAGAGTTTGAGATACAATCTAAACTCAACCAAAGGTAGTTTCACATATAAGTGAACCCCACTGATCTTAGAGGAATTCATTCATGGGGTATGATTCTCATCGAGATCCAAAATAAAATTCCACAAAAAAAAAACTCGATACATACTGAAATGAAAGCATAGTCTTTATGACTTTAGAAGATTTACTCATCAAGTAAGTCATCATCATCAACGTCCAAATCAGGATAAGCTCCTCCTTTTTTGTCAATCCCTGTGAATTATCAAATATGGATTTCATAAAAATGAATCCAACCAATATTATAAACATGAAAGTATCTAGTTCTACCTAAAGAAAAACTTAGTACAATTCCATAATTCACGAAAGTATCTAGTTCTACCTGAAGAAGAACTTAGTACAATTCTAAAATGGCTGAAAAAGTATCAGTATCACTCTCACCATAAGCATCATTGTCAAGTTTCAATAAAGAACAAGACCTAAATAGCTTCTTTTGCAAAGAACCATTACTAATTGTCAAGTTTCAATAAAGAATAGTGTCTTTTGCAAAGAACCATTTCATGTTTCTTTTTGGAATGTTACAGTCATCTTATCCATATTTGAGTTAAGATGTATCATCAAGTTTGGAATGCACAACCTTTCCCAAAAAGGACATGTCATCAAATGTGGAATGACATACAACAACTGTAAACATCATCGAAACATATCAAGTGCCTTTCTTGGCCAAGAGAGGGAGATTCAAAAAATTCAAAACAACATGGATGTAGGTTAGGACATGTCTACACGGTCTTTAACCCCATCTCTCCCACAATTTTGAATATTCGATCTTTGGTCAGTTCCTTTTGTGAGAGCTTCGGCCTATTATCCTTCGATTTCGTATCAATCAAAGTGATAATTCCGTGTTCTTGAGATAATTCAGCATATGGCCTGTTCAGCCTAAGATGTCTCCTCTTACCATTAAAGAGTGAGTTCTTCACAATCGTAATAGTAGCTTGATTATCACAAAACACACTTAAGGACTTAATCCTTAACCGAGTTAGTGGAATGTCCATAAGCAGATTCTTTATCCATTCTGCTTCATCACCGGCTAAAGCTAGAGCATAAAGTTCTGATCCCATGGATGACAGAGCAATGCAAGTCTGTCTCTTTGACTTCCACGCAGCAGCAGCTCCACCCAGGGTAAACACATAACCACTGGTAGACTTACTGTCTCTTCATTCTGAGCCTCATGATTCATCGGAATATTCTTCCACGATAAGTGGAGGGCCACCATAGTTTTGAGCATACTCTTGAGTACACGAAAGGTATCTCATCAGCCTCATAAGGGCATTTCTATACTCATGGCCAGGATTGCCAGTAAAACGACTCAGCATGCCAACTATAAAGGCTATGTCTGGCATAGTGCAACACAAATCATACATGAGACTACCAATCAGTTTAGAATAATCTAACTGACTCACTCTGTCTCGTCCTTAGAGATCAGCTACTTGGTATAATTAAAATGGTGTCTCAATCGGTTTGCACTCACTGCATCCTCAAAAGGAAAGTAGTTTTTCATATAATGGGCTAGGCCAAGGGTGATTCCTTGCCTTTCAAAAACTTACTTTCATACCAAGAATGGTGTTAACAACACCCAGGTCTTTTCATATCGAATTTTGTACCCAAGGTTAGTTTCACATTACTCATCACAAAGAGAGATTGGAAACAAGAATCAACAACTACATATAAGTAAATAATCATGACCTTATTCGACACAAAACGATAAGAAAGACATTTATCCGAGTAATTTGTCAGAAATCCAAAGCTCTTTACTACTTTGTCAAATTTCTGATGTCACAATTTAGGTGCTTGATTAAGACCATAATAAACTTTGTATAATTACATACAAATATCTACTTACAGCCCATAGTCTTAGCCCCTTTTGGCAAATCGACTAGCCAAGTTAGATTTTCTAACAGAGAGCTCATTTCATCATAAATCGCTTATGCCCATAATATAGAGTCCCTAGATCTCATCACGTCCTGATAGGATGATGGATCATTCTCCAATTGGTAGGTCACAAAGTCCTCACCAAATTCTTGGGTACTCTATCACATGGAGGAGCATATAGAGATTTAGGATGTGATTGGCAGTCAAAGCTGCCTCTCCCCAAATGCAACTAAGCATGCCAGCTGACATTAACATGGAGTGTAACACTTAAGTTAACGTCATGTTCTTACCCTTAGCTATGCCATTTGATTGAGGCGAGAAAGGAGCAGTAGTTTCAAGGATTACGCTCTGAGAGGCATAGAATTCCTTGAACCCTGTCAATGTGTATCTTCTTATTCTCTATCACTCCTGACTCTCACACTTGTCAAAAGTAATTGACATATATAATGGTATCTTATGAGTATTAGGAAGTTAGACCATTTTTTTATAGTGCACATGTCCCAATCGGTGTGTAACAACTTAGGAGCAATTAGCGATGAACTATCCTAACTAACAGTCTCATTATCTTAACTCAAATCAAACATACCATCTATCAAATATGCAAAATCAAAATAGTATGAGTTAACAATCAAAGTTACTCTACCACACAGAAATGAAGTACATATGCCAGCATAGTCTAAAAGACGAATATAAATTAAATTCTTTTGAAGAGCAAGAACTGCTTTAACAATTTTTAAAGTTAGTATTTGTCCTGAAAAAATGACCAAGTTCACAGTACCAGCGTGAGTCACCTCTACCTCTGCTCCACTGGCCATTGTAACGGTCTCTTTCGCGGCAACAACATCAACTTGTAGTTTCTTGGAGTTGTAAACATGACAAGTGGCTCCCGTATCTAACCACCAATCTGAAGAAGTAATGGCCTTACCTTTGCCCAATGTAGCAACAAAACTCTTAGGCTCAGTCTTACCCACCATCATATGAGCTTCCTTCTGTGGTGTGTCAGATTTAGACTTGTTAGCTAGCCTACAATCTGCCGCAAAGTGATCACATTTCCCACAGTTGTGGCACTTGCTCTTCTTTTCTGGAAGATGGGCTTTTTGGCCTCCAACTTGGGATTGTCACTTTTTGGTGACTTGGATTTTCAGGAAAATTTCTTGGGATATGTTACCGCGTTAGCAGCAGACTGTTGCTGTCTAACCATCTCTAAGGTATTCCTGGCTCGATTCTCATCTTCGATTCGAATGAATCATTTGAGATCATCCAGTCCCGCATGCACCTTTTTCCTATATATTTCATTTTAAAAAAAATGCCATTGAGATTCATCAACTTCTTCATTTGTGTCAGCAAAGGTACTCAAAACGGTGTAAAAATAATTCATATATTTTAGACCGAATTGAGTCTTTCACTTCCATGAACTAAACTCAGATCCACCAAAGGATTGAAGTTGGACCATCTCAAAGAGAATAGTAGTCTTTTCCATTTTAGACTAACTACAAAAGTAAATATGGAAAGAGTGCACCTAATTTGTGTATCGCGAAAGCCAAAGCCAAATGGGTGAACCAAATCGCATACCAAAGCCCATTCCAACAGCCAAGGTGAAACCTTTCAGCAACAGATAACCACCAAGGTAATAACCCAAACCCAACTGACAACTATTGGGATTTACAGGGGGTGAACCAGAGAATAAAGAAACAGCCAAGGCCAAACCCGAGGCATTTAGGCTCATGCAAGAACTAGTGGCGAACCAAACAGATTCAAAAGAACCCAAACTGTCAACAAAACTGGTTGTAGAGAACTGGTCTAAAACCAGTTTCACAAACTGAACCAGTTGTATAGTCTGAGAAAACTAGTTCCAAAAAACCGGCCACAAATGCCGCGAAGGTAACCAGTTAGAAGCCGGCAGCTTGCGTCAGTTGACAGCAATTTCTGAAAAAAAAAATTTATTTCTTGTCCTACTGTCGCAAACCAATTATGTAACAGAAGATCCACAAGAACCAGCGTACATGACCACTTGGAATTGGCTGTAATTACTCTTGCGAGATGAGGGAATCAATCAACGGTTATAGGTTTCTCGCATAAACCAGTGTCCAAATCGCAAAAACAGTTACACAAACTGATTTCTCGCTCTTGTGCTCCAAATATCGCATAAAACCCTCCTAGGCACAGAATATCCCAAAAGGCGACATCGCACACAGCTGATATTTCCCACACGTTACGGGCAACAAGATAGATGAGTCAAAAAAAAAACCCAAATCTCAGCCCTTGTGGAACCGGCTTGCCAAAACACCAATCTCTTGGAGAGAAAGAGAGAGTCTCCACCACCCACGCCCAAATCTGAGTCAAGATAATCCACATCAAAGAAACCCATGATTCAAAACGGAATTTGGATCGAGACAGACCCACTGCGAAATCTATGTCTGTGGGGGAATAAACCCATGCCCAAAACTGAGATTCTGTGGGAATTGAAACTCTATTAACCCTTCTTGCTCGTTTAAACGACAATCTCAATCGATTTGGTGTGGGAGAGAGACACACGTCTCTAAGAGAATACTTGTAGAGAGTGAGAGACACACATCTCAGTGTGAAGCCAAATCCTCTTTTTGTTGAAAGGGTTGAAGATAATCCCCAAAATCCTAAGCAAAGAAGATCAGTTGCTTTTCTTTATCACCCGTACAGAGAGAGAAATAATCTCGGTGTATAATCTGCAGGTTGCCCAAAAACCCTTTGAAGAGAGAGGATCGATGTTCTCAACAAGGAGTGAAAGAGAGCAACTCGAGGGATTCAAGAGAGAGCAACTCAAGGGATTCAATTTCACGAGGTATTTACACCAATCTGACTAGTTCCTGAAGAACAATTGATAACCCCAAAACTCCGTCCTTATCTCCTTTTGATTCCAACGATGGGAAAACAAAAAAAAATCCATGAGAGAGGCAGACATCTCTTGGGAACACAGGTTCCAACCATAAGAAAGAGGGCTGCTGTATATCCACTCTTTGTTTTTTATTTACGATCTCACCCTCGAGTTGTTGTTGTAACCCAAAAAGTGATTCGCCAAAGAACTTGGTCCAAATTAGAAACGGCAAAGAAAATTGAAATCGACAGTGGATTTCGTCCAAATAACACCGACCAAGAGAGCCCAAAACGAGTGAGTCAAAACAGTAGAACAACCACCAAAAAGAGTTGTATCCACAAAGAACTCCCAACGGCGAGAGACAGAAAAGCAGACATCCCTAAGGAATGATGATACCCACGCCCAAACGAACTTGTGAGAATTTCTGTGGGAGAAGAAACCCACGCCCAAATCTTGAGAGAAAATAGCAGACGTCCTCTTTGATGATGGGTGAAGACGATCCCAAGCCGTGAAGAAAGAGACGTCAAGGGTTTGATCTTTAATGCTTCAAGATTGTTAGAGGTAATTAGGTCAAGCAAGAGGTTGCTTGAAGCATTATACCCAAGGTATCTAGTTTGGAATACCAAGTTTGTTGCCTCCAACCCCTATATATAGAGATACACTAAGGTTTTAATAGGTTAATGGGCTCTAGCCCAAGTAGGCCCACTACACCGGTCTATTATCTTATTGGGCTTATATTAGAACATAATAGGATTATATTATATATCCAACATTGACTACTGTTGAAGTTAAAAATTACAAAAGTCAACCACAGCTTTAGTCTCCTTTACGATGATTTCTCTTAATTTTTCTTTCACACGACCATTTCAACTGAATTTGAATAAATCTATAGAGATACCTCCAAAATGACAAAAACATAGACAGAGATACCTTAAATGGTTAAAGTTAATTTTTGAAGGTAAAATCAAGACCGTTGATCATATAGAACATCATGACCAGGGGCGGAGCTAGGAATTTACACTTGGGGGGGGGGGGGCGGACTAATTTACAGTTGCCTAAATTAGTCATGGGGGGGGGGGGGGCATGGCCACTAAGCATGCATGTAAAGCCACTAAACTAAGCTAAGCATGCATGTAAGGGCGTAAGCCATAATAGGGATTTTACAATTCGTTGGGGGGAGACATGGCCCCCCTCATGCTATATGTGCCTCCGCCCCTGATCATGACTGACAATGGTGTTGGTCCCATCCTGAACGGAGGCCCCATGCATAAGATAAAATGACAAAAAATAAAAATTAATGATTTTGCCTTTCTTGGCATAACTGCAACTGATATTTTGTAGATCAAGATCCTAGATCATCCGATCAAGGTGTTCTTAAATCTTAATGGCATTTGGCCAGAGTTATGATTCTTGTTCTTGTACGGACCAACACCAACGGATCCGATTACATACACGAGGCAAAAGTGGGCCCAATAAATGTATTTTAAGGTGGATAACAACATTAGTTGCAGATATGTTTGGCGGAATACATCATTAATAGATAGTACAAATTCGCGAACAGAGTGCATGTACCATTTACTTACACTGATAGGAATTTATGTTACTAAGTCATGATTTAGGGTGATAATAAATGCACCCCCTTTCATTACTTGCAACCGAGGTTTAAAATTTTGGTTTCGGTACCTGTTTCAGTACTTAAAATTTCAAATTTTCGACTGAAACCTCCGTCGAAATTTGGTACAAAACACGAAATGAATATTTTATTTAATGTTAAATTTCGGTAAAATATTAAAATAATATTAAAAAACAGTTTTTTTGGGTCAAATTTCGGAAAAATCCAAATTTCGACCGAAATTCTGAAATTTCGGCCGAAATAAATGACCGTTTCGGTTTTGGTCAATTTCGGTGTCCGTCTCCACTGAAATCTGAAATTACGGTCGAAATTTTAAACCATGCTTGCAACACCTAGCTACAGTGTATCTATGACTGAAAAGGTGCTGCTGATGTGCTTCACATTTGAAGGAATGAAGTGACTTGATTGCCACGTACAATGCAGGGAACTGAAATGACCATTGATTTGACTCTTTTCAATGTGTACTTATTGCTTTTATGGGTATTTGACCTCCTTCATTTCTAGTGGACGTGACTCCATTACTTGACGCCCCTTTTTTTATCCAAAACAGAATCCCGTTTTCCTTGCACTTCTCTCCCTATTTTTACTTGGGACAGCCCCTCTAGTGTAAAAGAGTAGTCATAAATACATTAGAGGGGCTGTCCCATGTTAAAAAGAGGGGCGAATATGTCACTCCTCATGATACTTTCATTCAAGACCATGTCTTGCTGGAGAGAGCTATTAATTTTCGATCATTAGTAATTAATTGGCAAATGGGTACTTCCATCCCTGTTTGGTTGGCCGTTACAACTTCCTGATAAGGAAAATGATATTTCTAGGGCGCTGATATCCCCCCCCCCCCCCCCCTAATGGCTTCCTAACGTTAAACGTTAGATCCTAACGTAAATGTCACTTTCCGACCGTTTGACCTCTCTCTCTCTCTCTCCACACACACACAACAGAACAGTTGGTGAGCCCAACAGAAACCGTTGGTGGAATGGTTGGCCCATCTTTGAACAACGTAGGCCCCGCCCATACCACACCATAGGATAATCCAAACCGTCCATTTGATTTGCCTTTTGAGAATTATAGCAGCCTATAATTAATAGCTAGGGATTTGCTAGGAAAGGGATCTCGTGCTGACTTTTGCATGGAGAAGAGCCACGCAGATGAACTAAATGAATAAAACAAAATCTCCTGAAAAGTGAGTTGTCGTTCTCTCACGCAAAAGTCACCCAGCAAATGCCTTTCCGTAACAGCTAATTAGATAATGGAAATAATATCCACACCATACTCCCTGTTTTGATAATGTCACTCCCCACTCAATTAATGTAAATGTTGAGCCTGATGTATTTTGTGATTACTGAGCTTAGCATGAAACAAAGGGAAGATTATATAACGTAAAATAGCCATCAAAAGATGTTGAGAATGATGCCATTTTGAATGGTCTACTTAGACTACTTCCAAATGGAAACATTACAAGTTACAACATATCTAAGAAAACTAATCTTATGAGAGTGTAATCAACAATGGATGAAGTTCAATCCAGATGTGCCTAGATTGACCCTATAATTTAGAATACGCTAAAACACCATAACAAGTTCTACACAACTGGACTTATGAACAGTGGAGGACAAGGTGATCTAACATACATTGCACACAAGGGACCCATGTACATTCTTCAACTTTCAAGGGGGGCACTGCACCCCTCCATGTTGCCCAGGATTGTTATAATTTGTACACGTGGACGGCCCAGATGGCGTCAGTGGCCGGATGGCGGACACCTGGAAGAGGAGGAGAGTCCAGCACAAGAGGAGTATAAGGTGAAAGGTGAAGGAAGCCATATGTCTTGAGAGTGGAATCGGAATCGTAATTGGAGGTCGGGGGAGGGTGCATTTATAGATGGGACAGGGGGTTTGGAAACCATATTTCCAAGCATTTTCACCCCCCACGCTTTTCTTGTCTTTTCCTTGTTTTTGCTTGGTAGGAGGGAGAGAGAGAGAGAGAGAGAGAGAGAGAGAGAGAGGGTCCAACTCCATTAGGTTGTCTGGGAATCCATATTTCCAAGCATTTTCACCCCTTTTCTTGTCTTTTTTAATGGGGTGAAAATGCTAGGAAAAGATGTGGAAATTTCCCTATGTTTCATTTTAATTTTCTTTTTATGGATGGAAGGTTTGAATTTTGAAATAGAGAAATGAAGTGGTCAGCTGAGTTGAATGTTTACAAGGTCCCATATAGATTGCCCATTGTAGACAACCTTAACGCAAGTGTTTCTCTCGGATTATTTCCTATTAGAAAATGACAAAAACATATAGAGATACCTCTACGATGTATGTTTACAACGTCCCAGCTTTAGTCTCCTTTACGATGTATTCTCTTAATTTTTCTTTCACACCGCCATTTCAACTGAATTTGAATAAATATATAGGGATACCTCCAAAATGACAAAAACACAGACAGAGATACCTTCAATGGTTAAAGTCAATTTGTGAAGGTGAAATCAAGACTTTTGATCATATAGAACATCATGACCAAGGGCGGAGCTAGGAATTTACACTTGGTGGGGGCCGGACTAATTTACAGTTGCCTAAATTAGTCATTGGGGGGCCATGGCCACTAAGCATGCATGTAAAGCCACTAAACTAGCTAAGTATGCATGTAAGGGCATAAGCCATAATAGGGATTTTACAATTCGTTGGGGGGGACTTGGCCCCCCTCATGCTATATGTGCCTCCGCCCCTGATCATGACTGACAATGGTGTTGGTCCCATCCTGAACGGAGGCCCAATGCATAAGATAAAATGACGAAAAATAAAAATTAATGATTTTGCCTTTCTTGGCATAACTCCAACTGATATTTGGTAGATCAAGATCCTAGATCATCCGATCAAGGTGTTCTTAATGGCATTTGGCCAGAGTTATGATTCTTGTTCTTGTACGGACCAACACCAATGGATCTGATTACATACGCGAGGCAAAAGTGGGGGCAAAATAAATGTATTTTAAGGAGGATAACTACATTAGTTGCGGATATCTTTTGCAGATTGGAGAACGGAGCGCATTTATCATTTGCATATGTTATATAGGAATATATGTTACTAGAGAAATGATATATTCTCCTTTTTTTTTTACTTGGGGACAGCCCCTCTAGTGTAAGAGAGTAGTAATAAATACACTAGAGGGGGCTGTCACATGTAAAAAATAGAGGGCCCAATATATCACCTCTCATGCTACTCTCATTCAAGACCGGGTCTTGTTGGAAACATAGCTATTAATTTTCAATCATTCGTACTTAATTAGCAGATGGGTACTTCCATCCGTGTTTAGTTGGTCGTCACAACGTTTTGATAAGGGAAATGATATTTCCACCCTTTTCCCATTAGTTCCACAATTCCACCTCCTTTTTAGCCTTTTCCAAACAAAAGGAATGTGAATTCAATTATGCAGACACTTTATAGGAAATGACAAAATAAAAGGAGAAGAAAAAGCCAAAAAGGGGATGCAAATTAAATTTGCCTTTTTGGAGAATTATAGCAGCCTTTAATAGCTTGGGATTTGCTTGGGAATTTCAAGGAAAGGGATCCCGGGCTGAGTTTTGCATGAGATAAGAACCACATCAGATGAATTAAGGTGTTCCATTCGACTTAAAAATGGACGTAAAATTTGTTTTATGTTTACGTTGAAAAGAACGGAACCTAAATGAATAAAACAAAATCTGCTGAATGGTTGTTCTCTCATACGAAAGTCAGCCACCAAATGCCTTTCCGCGAAATTCCCTAGCAAATCCCCACTCAATTAATGTAAATGTTGAGTCTGGTGTATTTTGTGATTAACGAGCTTAGCATGAAATGTCAAAGGGAAGATTATAATGTAAATGTTGAGAATGATGCGATTTTGAATGGTCTACTTCCAAATATCGTACGGAAACTATACAAGTTACAACATATTTGGGAAAAAACACTCCTAAAACTCTAAAAACTAATCTTATGAGAGTGTAATCAATGGATGAAATTCAATCCAGATGTGCCTAGATTGACCCTATAATTTAGGAATATGCTAAAACACCATAACAGTTCTACACAACTGCACTTATGAACAGTGGAGGGCAAGGTGATCTAACATACATGGCAGACAAGGGACCCATGTACATTCTTCAACTTTCAAGGGGGGCACTGCACCCCTCCATGTTGCCCAGGATTGTTATAATTTGTACATGTGGACGGCCCAGATGGCGTCACTGGCCCTCTTGAGAGAGTCTCATCTAATAATAGCAAAGGGGATTCGAACTTCAACGGCCGGATGGCGGACACCTGGAAGAGGAGGAGAGGCCAGCACAAGAGGAGTATAAGGAGAAAGGTGAAGGAAACCATATGTCTATTGAGAGAGGAATCGCATGCGTAATGTTTGAGGATGTATGTGCTCGGTGGAGGTCGGGGGAGGGGTATATTTATAGATGGGACAGGGGGCTTGGAAACCATATTTCCAAGCATTTTCATACCCCCACCCTTTTCTTGTATTTTCCTTGTTTTTGCTTCGTAGGAGAGAGAGAGAGAGAGAGAGAGAGAGAGAGAGAGAGAGAGAGAGAGGGTCCAACTCCATTTGCTTGTCTGGGAATCCATATTTCCAAGCATTTTCACCCCATTTTCTTTTCCTTTTCCTAGAAATTACAAGCAAAATGGGGTGAAAATGCTAGGAAAAGATGTGGAAATTTCCCTATGTTTCATTTTAATTTTCTTTTTATGGATGGAAGGTTTGAACTTTGATATAGAGAAATCAAGTGGTCAGCTGAGTTGAATGTTTAGAGTTTAGATTCATGGAATAAATTTTCATGGTTACGAAACACTTTGATAGTATGGTCCTAGGCCTTTAGAGTTTAGATTCATTAATTTCGGCCAAATACTGTTTACGTTTCTTACTATCCTAACTAGGGGCATGCCTGGGCATGGAACTAGGTGGGGCCCATCCTGGTATGACAGATTTAAAGGGCCTAGTCTAAGGCAATCAGTCCTGTGGCTTTTGAGAGCAGCCACTGTGTCATTTTTACGCCCTGTTCGTTTGAGATTGTGGCAACAGATTGTGGGCCCCAAACTGATTATCGGTCTCAAAATTAAACGTCGTACTATTGAATACTATAATTGGTTTGGGGCCCACAATCGGTTGCCACAATCTCAAACGAGCAGGGCCTTAACCTGGCTGAGGTTTTATCAGAGACCAATGCATGCTAACCAAACCAATCAAAACTCCTTTTAACTTGCTTTAATGAAAAACTTACTGCGTCAATCTCTAACTCACCCGAGCTTTTGTTTTTACCTTGGCCAAATTATTTTCTATGTCCAAGTTTTTAAACACTCTGTATGAGTCAAACTCGAAAATGATAGAATACGTTCACAATCACGAAATTACATGTGCTTAGACATTAGATTGATTGCAAGTGTTAGTTACTTCAGTTCAGAGTTCAATTACCAAAAAGGATTTGATAGGCAATTTCTTGGAAAGCCATTGCATTTGTATGGCTGGCTTTTGCGCAAGAGAATATCCACACGGGTTCACTCTTTTGCTGATTTTGTCTTATTATTTAATTCATACTTTTTGCGAAATTGCCTAGCAAATCCCATTACCGAAAGACCTATAGAAGTCAACCACAGCTTGAGTCTCCTTTACGATGTATTCTCTTAATTTTTCTTTCACACGACCATTTCAACTGAATTTGAATAAATATATAGAGAGATACCTTCACACGACCATTTCACACGAACATTTTTGAAAGTGAAATCAAGACCGTTGATCATATAGAACATCATCACTGACAATGGAGTTGGTCCCATCCTGAACGGAGGCCCCATGCATAAGATAATATGACGAAAAATAAAAATTAATGATTTAGCTTTTCTTCGCATAACTCCAACTGATATTTAATAGATCAAGATCCTAGGATCATCCGATCAAGGTGTTCCAAATATCGTACGGAAACTTTACAAATTACAATATATCTAGGAAAAAACACTCGTAAAACCCTAAAAACTAGAGTGTAACCATGCAATGGATCAAATTCCATCCAAAATGTGCCCAGAATGACCCCTCTAATTTACTAGATAGCTAGAATACCCTAAAACACCATAACTGCACTTATATATAAACAGTAGAGGACAAGGTGATCTGACATACATGGCACACAAGGGACCCATGTTCATTCTTCAGCTTTCAAGGGGGGCACTTCACGCTTCCATGTTGCCCATGATTGTTATAATTTGTACACGTGGACGGCCCCGATGGCGTCACCGGCTCTCTTGACAGAGATTCTAACTTCAACGGACGGATGGCGGACACTTGCAAGAAGAGGAGAGGCCAGCACAAGAGGAGTATAAGTAGAAAGGTGAAGGAAGCCATGTGTATGTGGAGACAAGAATTGGATTCGTAAGGTTGAAGGATGGATGTTTGGGCTTGGAGGAGTGGGGGAGGTTGGGTATATATAGGGAATTTGCAGGCAATTTTGTGGAAAGCCATATCGCGGCCCACTTTTACATGAGAGAACAGCCACCTCGTAGCATATTTTGTCTTGTATATTCATTTCATTCATATGAAGGGGCAGTTCTCTCCTGCAAAAGTGAGTCGAAATAGCTTTTGTGAAATTGCCTAGCAACTGGAAACCATATTTTCAAGCATTTTCACCCCCTCACATGTTTTTTCCTTGTTTTTGCTTAGTGGGGGCGTGGGCGAGGGGTGAGAGAGAGAGAGAGAGAGAGAGATTTCCAAGCATTTCACGCCATTTTGCTTGTCTTTTTCCTATAAAAGGCAAGCAAAATGGTGTGAGGATGCTAGGAAAAGAGGTGGAAATTTCCTTATTTTTCCCTTTATGGATGAAACTTTGATCCAGAGAAATGAAGTTAATTGGTAAGCTCAGTTGAATAATAGCTGGTGTAGTTTTACAGGGTCTCATTGTAGCCAGCCTTGACACAAAGCGTGTTTCTCAGATTATTTCCCATTAGAAAAATAGCTATTGATTAATAATAAAACTTTGCAATGGTTTTACTACTGGAGAAACCCCCCACCTCAAAACAAAACACAGACGCACACAGAGGGAGGGGCAAACACACACATCTCTCTCTCTCTCTCTCTCTCTCTCTCTCTCTCTCTCTCTCTCTCTCTTCCTTGGAGGGCAGGGGCGGAGGCACATATAGTAAAATCATTTTTAAATTGCATGCATGTACATGTGGCCATCCCCCGCCCCCCCCCCCCTATGGCCAATGCAGCCAAGTGTAAATTGGGCGCATTATTATTAATCAAGAGGAAAGTACAGTGAAAAAGGAAATCATCCAAAATTATTTCATGGAATATTCGTGGGCCCGACTACAAAAGATGACCTTAGAAAGAAGCACAAGTGGATAGAGTATGAGAAACTCCAAAAACAGTAAAAAATAGGGAAATTTCTCAAAAGAATGTGATTTTTATCTTAAAATCTCAAAAAAGGGTGAAGTTGGCTAATTTCTCAAAAAGGGGTGAAACGCATCCCAAGGATTGTTTTAGGACGAAAATGCCCTTGTGTTGCTTTTCCCTCCACCTCTTTGAGAAACGGATCCCAATGCATTTCGCAAACCCTATTCACCCTTTTTTTAGATTCTTCTTCCCCATGCCAAGTGTTGAAAGTCTTGCATTTGGTAAAACTCCATTGTATAGCCCCCTTCTAGGATGAATTCAACCCTTATTTTTCAAAATAGACTATACAGCCCATATCATAGGATGATCCAAACCGCCCAATTGATGGGCCACAACGTAAATAGGTTGTGCCCCAAAAATCATTTCCATAGGATGATTCTAACCATCCGATCTAAAGAGGGACATAGATTATGGAAACTTCTATAAATTGGACGGTTAGGACCATCTATGGAAATAATTTTTGGGGCAGAACCTATTTATGTTGTGGCCCATCAATTGGGCAGTCTGGATCATCCTATGGTGTGGCTGTATAGTCTATTTTTTAACAATATGAGGTGAATTTTTCACTGCCCTTCTACAAATTGTGTTCAATTACATAAATACTTTTGGCTTTTGACTTAGTGGTAGGGAAGACCTATATTGTTTCTTCATGAGAAAGAGTTTTTATATGGTGTAAACCCATATATTCCAGCATTTTTCAAAAAAGTATTGTACGGGTCACACCATAGGATGATTCAAACCGTCCATTAGATAAGCCACAATGCAAATAGGTTGTGCCTAAAAAATAATTTCCACAAGGTAATCTAATGAAATACAATGCAAATAGTATTGTACGGGTCACACCTGAAGGTCGACCTTTTTACATTCTTCGCAAACAAGTGCGAATTTGCCATAATAGGTCGACCTGCAGGTCGATCTTTATAGCATATGTACAAACATGTGGGAATTTGCCTTGATAGGTCGACCTTTTCACCATTTGCCTAACACGTAGGAAAACCAATTACAGGTCGACCTTTCCACCATTCCGTTAGACAGGTGTAAAACATGTGAAAAGGTTGACCTTTCCACCATTCTGTCATACAGTGTTCATAAATTCATTGCAACATTGACACCCAATGAAGCACTATTAGATTGTGTGAAGCAATATTTCTACTCTGGAACCACTATTTATACCTTGAAACCACTACATAATGGTAAATAGTGGTTCCTAGGTATAATTAGTGGTTCCTAAGTATAATTAGTGGTTCCTAGGTATAATGAGTGCTTTTAAGTGTTTAAAACCCTACAAATACAGTCATTCTCACAAGTATTTGGCCATCTAAACTATGAACCACCATAACATCCTAGTGTTTAGAAAACTATTTAACCCATTGTTCATAAATTCATTGTAACATTGACACCCAATGAAGTACTATTAGATTGTGTGAAGCAATATTTCTACTTTGGAACCACTATTTATACCTTGGAACCACTACATACTGGTAAATAATGGTTCATAGGTATAATTAGTGGTTCCTAGGTATAATTAGTGGTTATGAGTGTTTAAAACCCTATAAATAAACTCATTATCACTTTTTAGAGTGTTTTTTAGTGCATAACTTTTTGTAATCACAATTTAAACTCTCGGTACAAGTATTAGGCCATCTAAACTATGAACCACCATAAAATCTAAGTCTTAGACAACTATTTAACCCATTGTCCCTAAATTCATTTTAACATTGACACCCAATGAAGTACTAGGATTATTTCTACTCTGGAACCACTATTTATACCTTCGAACCACTACGTACTGGTAAATAGTGGTTCCTACGTATAATTAGTGGTTCTGAGTGTTTAAAACCCTATAAATAAACTCATTCTCACTTTTTATAGTGTTTTTTAGTGCATAACTTTTTGTAATCACAATTTAAACTCTCGGTACAAGTATTAGGCCATCTAAACTATGAACCACCATAAGATCTGAGTCTTTAGACAACTATTTAACCCATTGTTCCTAAATTCATTGCAACATTGACACCCAATGAAGTACTAGCAATATTTCTACTCTTGAACCACTATTTATACCTTGGAACCATTACATACTGGTAAATAGTGGTTCATAGGTATAATTAGTAGTTCTTAGTGTTTAAAATCCTATAAATAAACTCATTCTCACTTTTTATAGTGTTTTTGAGTGCATAACTTACTGTAATCACAATTTAAACTCTCGGTACAAGTATTAGGCCATCTAAACTATGAACCACCATAAGAACCGAGTCTTTAGACAATTATTTAACCCATTGTTCCTAAATTCATTGCAACATTAATACCCAATGAAGTACTAGCAATATTTCTACTCTTGAACCACTATTTATATACTGGTGTAGACACCCCATTTCGACCGGACCCAAGTTCTCATTGCTTCTACAAAGCCTCGTCAGATTAGTGAGTTTGTGTCATTATCAAAGCATGGTCTAGCCGATATCATTTCCCTTGTTTAATGCTGAAAGAGTGGTAGATTAGCCAAGTTGGGGGGTGATTCTGAAATCTGCATGTAGGCATTCTCATCATGAGCATTTGTGATACAAATGGGGGGGGGGTGAAACATCTGAAAAGGGGATTGTCCATGGGAAACAAGAGCCAAATATATCATTTTTACATAACAGGGGTGTGAATTAGCATGTCCGAATCCGAGCCAATTTCGTGCGCCTGGTACATTTCGTGCGCCCAGTGATTACGGTAGTGCTAATATTGGTAAGCCTCATTTGCTATAAAAATTTGCGAAAGAGAAAAATTAGAGGAGGGGGGGTCTCATTTACTAAAAATCAAAGAGAGATAGAGAGAGATAAAAAAGACAGAACGAGAGATGGAAAAAGGGGGGATTTCGATTCTTTTTGCAGAGAAGGGTTTCGGATTTGAAAAAAACCAGAGATAGAGAGAAGTCGCCACCATCATTTTCTTCTTGGCACTTTTGTTGCTCGATCCTCCGCACTTATTAGAGATCGATTGAGGCTTCCAAAAAGGGGATTTTCATTTTCGTCTGAGGTGAGAAATTCCAGAGAAGGAGAGATCTGAGAGAGAAAGTAGAAGAATCTTCTTCTCTAATTACTTTGATCGAAGCTCCGATCTGTTTATTCTTCAACCTAGCTTTCCGATCTCCTTCTCCGAACATCTTCTCAGGCCAAACGCATCAAATTCCGGCTTAGATCCGTTTGATATTTTACCCTAGAATTCTTTTCTTTTCTTTTTTCAATTTCAAAGCCTAACCTCGGCCTTCTTTTCTCCGATCTACTTTTCTCCAGCAAGGTTCTGAGCTCCGATCTTAGAAAATCTTTTCGAAACCCTAGTTCTTCTCCTTATTTCTTCTCAGATTCCGACAAATTCGTCGGAGATTTGGCAGGCTTTGCCTGATTCCAATCAAGATCCAACTGATAATCATCCATGAACTTCTTCGTTTCTCTTTTCATCTATCTTTCTAGAGCTCTAAATCAAGCTACGAAAATCTCAGATCTGTGGAGAAAGAGAGCTTGAATCTAGTGTTATCTCTGGAGATTTTTCATCGTCTTCGTTTTGTTTGAAAGGAAGCGGGAAGAAAGATTGACATTAGGACTGTTGTTTTGCTCTCTAATAATCTTGTTCTGGTGAAGTTTTTGAAAGATTGAGTAGCAGAAAAAGGTTAGTATTAGCTTATTTTCAGATATTTCCTTCAATCTTATTTGTTATGACATGTTCATCTTGTTTCCCTGTGAATAATTTCCTTTCTTGAATTAGCAATGCGATTAGATTAGTTTTGATATAGATTTGTCAAAATGAAACTGTTCTAGTTCTGTTTGGCATAAATTTCTTTGGAATTTGTTAGCTAAATAGCATTATATTCCTTCTACTTGGGCGAAATCAGATGATACTTATGCCCTAACAGGTTTTAAATTCTCATTATATATATATATATATATATATATATATATATATATATATATTTAGAGAATATATCAGTCTATATGATAATTGTGCTAAATTTAGGGTCATTTGCCCCTACTGATTTCATAGATTCTTGTATGAAAGATAAATGTTTCTCATCCAGTTGAAATTGTTTAATCATCTCATTATGTTCATGAGTACAGCTGTTTGATGAATGTTTTCAAAGAGTTGTGCATAGGCTAAGTAATTGGCGAAGCATATTGATCTAATGACAAGAAAGGCAAAACTGTGCTTTAGGAATTTATTGCTCTAATCTAATGATTTTTTTTTATATTAATGGAAAGCTTAAATAGATTTTCTTCTAATAAACTCCATTCCCCTGAATTTGAATGAGAGCTAAGTCTTGAAGCATTGAGCTGGAATTTTAAGAAAGAAAGTGATATATTCTGAACCTATGCATATCTTTCAATTTCTCTTACTTTAGTTTTAGCCTTGAATATGAGTTCCTGTATTCTTCTCTTGAAAGAATGGACGATAGACCTTTGACCTTTACACTAGATATTTGACAAGAGTAGTGTCTTTGGAAAATGTATAAAATCTGCCCTATTTGGTCCCAGGTTCTGTCCCCAAAATCTGCCCCCCCTGTTTTGGATTAAAATCAGCTCCCGTTTCAGCACAAATTTACCCCCATTTGCTGCCCCCTGTTTCAGCACAGTGCCAGTCCATGTTGCTGCCCTGTTTAGCACATAAATTCAGTCACAGTTTTATACAAGACTTAGTCCATGTTTCAACCCAGTTTGGCACTAGGTTGGATCCATGTTTCAGCCCTTGTCTTGGTAATAACAATTCAATTCTGTATTTTGAGTTCTCATTGATTTTATGAGTCAATATGCTTATGAATAGCAAATGCATATTTGCAAGATTCAATGGTATGATTTTGATCTCCAATGCTAATCTCAACCATTCTGTCAGTGTGTTATTCCAGTTGGAGTAATGGGTGCTATAAAATTGGACTCAAAATCTTTGATATAACCTCCTTAACCTCTATGAATAATTCTTTCTATTTTGGTCCTATTCAAGATACATCAGTCATGTTTGTTATTTCCATGAATTAATGTCTTTCCTTGCATGGGGCTTATGATCTGTGTCTCATTTAGGCAATCTTGAATTCAGTCAAAGAGCACTAGCTATGCTCCGCCAAAATTCATTCTTATTTGGGCAAAATTCAGTCACCTTCGATTCTTACACATTTGAGCTTTATTCTTGGTAGCGTTATTAGAGAGTCACTGACTCATATGTACCCCTCTTTAGTGTTTTTAGTTAGGAGTTTCTCCTTTAGAGTTGTTGATTACTTCGCTTTGATTAGAGACTAACTAAGTCTTATTAAAGCTTTGCTTGCTTGGGATCTTGGATCGTTTTCTCTCTTCTTGGGACGCTTGTTTGGTTATTGTGGATCGTCTCTTTGAGACCTTTGTTGCTTGTTTGGAGTTTCCCCTTTTTGCTTTAGGGCTTTGCCCTAGTTTATGGTTATGCTTGTTTGTTCTCTGTAAGAGTGAAAACATTTTAAGGTCCAAAAGTATTGGAATATTTGAAAACTCAAAAACAATTGAATATCTTAAAATTCAAAAACAGTTGAAAAATATCAAGAAACCTTAAGTCATTTGAAGTGCTTTAAAGTTTTAGGAGCATATTAGGAGAGTTCGTTTCGAACTACGTTGGATTGATCCTCTTCCACGAGGTACGTAGTGCAGCTTGGGATCTTCATCCCAAGTCCAGCCAAACTTTGTAAATAAATGCTTTAACATTTTTTTTCTTCAAAACCTTGTTTTCAACAAGATCTTCCTCTAGAGTTAGGAGTTTGTCCTAGATAGAGAGTTTTAGAGTTAGAAGTTTGTCTTTAATTTGTTGTATGCTTGTTTATGTTTGTTTTAGAGTTAGGGGTTTGTCCTAGAGTTATAGGAGCACATCCGTCCGGTCAGTTGGCGATCCACATCGCCGACTGATGACTAGGTCTATGATACGTTAGTGATCCCATTGTTTTCCTTAGGACACACAGCCTAGTTACACATAGGTTGTAGGAACCACCTACATTAGCTTATGGCTAACTTGCATTTAGTTATGGTATATAGGATGTCCTAAAATCTACAATCCACTGAAACCTAAATGATCGCTCAAGAAGCTTTAAGAACTAGTCCGGTCTTTTAGGTCGAGTATAGGATAGAGGTCTATGTGTCTTAGGCATCCTAGCTTAGAATAGGCGCGAAGAACTACGTTGCCTTTATTCTTGTGGAGGGGGGGATATGTAGGCTTCTTTGGATGAACATCAGACTATCCAAGGACTCGGGCCAAAGTATTAGAGTCTTAGGTTTTGTTGATAGTACTTTAGGGTTTGTGTTTGCATATTGATAATGATTCTCGCATAGGATCATGATAGCATGTGTTCATTTCCTTGCTTACCTACTTGCTTAGTTGTAGCTCTTACCTGCTTAGCTGTAGTTCTCACATGTTTAGCTGTATTTCTCTATCTTTATTAGGTTACTGATTATTATCCTTTACTATCATCTACTGATGTTTGCTCATTGCGCAGGTTCATCTTCTTAGTTGTGACACTTTACGGTATTACTGCATTTTCTATCTGTCATTTACTGCTTTCTAGATGGGATGTGTTAGAATTTTATATTAGGTGCTATGTATTCACCCCATTGTAGATAGGCGCTATGTGCACGCCATAAGTTTTTATTACTGCATTTCCTATCTGTCATTTACTGCTTTCTAGATGGGATGTGTTAGGATTTTATATTAGGTGCTATGTATTCGCCCCATTGTAAATAGGCGCTAAGTGCACGCCATAGGTTTTTATTATTGCAATTGCAATCTGTCATTTATTGCTTTCTAGATGAGATGTGTTAGAATTTTATATTAGGCGCTATGTATTCGCCCCATTGTAGATAGGCGCTATGTGTACGCCATAGGTTTTTATTATTGCAATCGCTATCTATCATTTACTGCTTTCTAGATGAAATGTGTTAAGACTTTATATTAGGCGCTATGTATTCGCCCCATTGTAGATAGGCGCTATGTGCACGCCGTAGGTTTTTATTTCAT
The DNA here is from genome assembly GCF_043159265.1 of Tasmannia lanceolata. Classification (NCBI taxonomy): domain Eukaryota; kingdom Viridiplantae; phylum Streptophyta; class Magnoliopsida; order Canellales; family Winteraceae; genus Tasmannia; species Tasmannia lanceolata. The sequence goes on from NW_027518692.1 coordinate 36,494,188, forward strand.
TATTCTGCTATTTGCCTGGCATTTTATTTATTCCTTATTTCATTTACTATTCATGATTAACTGTTAATTTTAGATTTACTTTTATGTACAGATCCTATACTTTTAGCTGTAGCGTGCATGTATTTGTCCACCGGAACTTACACACTCATTAGGAATATCACTCATAACCTAGCTTTGTTTAGGTGACACATCTTTCATTTCATTTTGTGTATGTTTATTTCTTTATCATCAGGAAATTCATGCTTAGGTAGACGATTCCTGAAGATTGTTCCTATTTCATATGATTTTCGCCCGAAACTCTTCGAAGTAAATAATAAATGGCATAAGAGACCAAGTGCTTGCACTCGGACGAATTGGGGGTGCTCTTCAGACCTTCTCCATTCGTAATCAGGCACGAACTCATTCATTTCTGGTTATCCATGGTATACAGAGCATATTTTGTTTAAGGATCCATGGCCGTATACCATGGATGGCGACTCTGAGTTTGTTTAGGTACATTTCGAATCCGGACTTGTTCCCGAATCGAGAGGTATCTCTTTTATATCGCCACTCGTGCTATGCTATGAGGGTGGCATCCGTTTCGAGAGTTCCTTGGTAGAGCTCTCATTCACACGTGGATGATCCAAGAGGCCGCTGAGGGCTCGTCCCCCACCTCTCTCTCGGATCGGGGTCTACAATTGGAACCACTATTTATACCTTGGAACCACTACATACTGGTAAATAGTGGTTCCTATATATAATTAATGGTTCCTAGGTATAATTAGTAGTTCTTAGTGTTTAAAACCCTATCAATAAACTCATTCTCACTTTTTATTGTATTTTTTAGTGCATAACTTTTTGTAATCACAATTTAAACTCTCGGAACAAGTATTAGGCTATCTCAACTATGAACCACCATAAGATCTGAGTCTTTAGACAACTACTTAACCAATTGTTCCTAAATTCATTGCAACATTGACACCCAATGAAGTACTAGCAATATTTCTACTCCGGAACCACTATTTATACCTTGGAACCACTATTCCTAAGTATAATTAGTGGTTCTTAGTGTTTAAAACCCTATAAATAAACTCATTCTCACTTTTTATTGTGTTTTTTAGTGCATAACTTTTTGTAATCACAATTTAAACTCTCGGAACAAGTATTAGGCCATCTAAACTATGAACCACCATAAGATCTGAGTCTTTAAACAACTATTTAACCCATTGTTCCTAAATTCATTGCAACATTGACACCCAATGAAGTACTATTAGATTGTGTGAAGCAATATTTTTACTCTGGAACCACTATTTATACCTTGGAACCGCTACTTATACCTCAGAACCACTACACAGTGGTAAATAGTGGTTCCTAGGTATAATTGGTGCTTTTGAGTATTTAAATATTGGTTCCCAGAAATCAACAGTGGTTCCGATGACAAAATATTGCATCTACACATTAAAATAGTGGTTGTAATTGTATAGATATGATTTTCATTTAGGTTTACTCTAAATAGAAATGTAGAGGGCAATAGAGAGATAGAGAGATTATGACAATACACCATAGCAATGTAAAGAGGATGATGACAGTAACAAATGCCTAACAAAACTATAACAAATTCCTAACAAATACACAGGATGATGACAATACACCATAGCATTGTAAGGAACATGTTCAAACTATGCAAATGTATCACAATGGACCTAGAAGAGAAGCTTAGGCTTCATAGCCAAAGAAAAATAAAGAAATCCAATAAAATCTTGATTTTAGGATTTTAGGAGAATGGACTTTCACTTCTCTGCATTAATGGAATTTTGAATGAATTTTTACAACATTTCCTACCTAATGGAGTTTGATTTTGGCGTGGGGAAGAAGAAGGTCAAAAAGTCAAAATGTTAGGTGAAATGCATTGGGATTTGTTACTTACTTTCTTAGAGGGAAAGGCAACATAAGGGCATTTTCGTCCTAAAACAATCATTGGGATGTGTTTCACCCCTTTTTGAGAAATTAGCCAACTTCACCATTTTTTGAGATTTTAAGATAAAAATCACATTTTTTTGAAAATTTTCCCTAAAAAATAATATCCCGCTTCAAATTGTTTGTTTTCCAAGGGCCCTTCATATTCTCCCACTCCTCCCATCTCTCACAACTGACCTCACTAATATTCCCATGGAATAAATTTTCATGGTTACGAAACAAGCCCTATTGGGCCTTACTTCTGTCTCATGCATTGTGACTAGATCCATTGCTCTAATCTGGGCCAAATGCTCTCTAGAACACTTTGATAATATGGTCCTAGGCCTTTAGAGTTTAGATTCATTAATTTCGGCCAAATACTGTTTACGTTTCTTACGATCCTAAATTCCTAACGGAGCGCATGTATCATTTGCATATGTTATATAGGAATATATGTTACCAGAGAAATGATATATTCTCCTTTTTTTTTTTTTACTTGGGGACAGCCCCTCTAGTGTAAGAAAATAGTAATAAATACACTAGAGGGGGCTGTCACATGTAAAAAATAGAGGGCCCAATATATCACTTCTCATGCTACTTTCATTCAAGACCGAGTCTTGTTGGAAACATAGCTATTAATTTTCAATCATTCGTACTTAATTAGCAGATGGGTACTTCCATCCGTGTTTAGTTGGTCGTCACAACGTTTTGATAAGGGAAATGATATTTCCACCCTTTTCCCATTAGTTATTTAGTTCCACCTCCTTTTTAGCCTTTTCCAAACAAAAGGAATGTGAATTCAATTAGGAAATGACAAAATAAAAGGAGAAGAAAAAGCCAAAAAGGGGATGCAAATTAAATTTGCCTTTTTGGAGAATTATAGCAGCCTTTAATAGCTTGGTGGAAGTGGGGCGAGGGTGTATTTATAATTACGATGGGACTGGCGGTTTCCAAGCATTTTCACCCCCGTTTTCTTGTCTTTCCCTTGTTTTTGTTTGGAGAGAGAGAGAGAGAGAGTGAGTTTGGGGGGGTCCACCCCTTTTACTTGTTTTGCAATCCATATTTCCAATCATTTTCACCCCATTTTATTGTCTTTTTCCTAGAAAATACAAGCAAAATGGAGTGAAAATGCTAGGAAAAGGTGTGGAAATTTCCCTATGGTTTATTTTTCTTTTTATGGATGGAAGGTTTGAACTTTGAAATAGAGAAATGAAGTGGTCAGCTGAGTTGAATGTTTACAAGGTCCCATATAGATTGCCCATTGTAGACAACCTTAACACAAGTGTATCTCTCGGATTGTTTCCCATTAGAAAAATATATCTATGCCTAAAGGGGTGCAAAATTATCCTACATGGGTTGCGAATTTATCATTGCCCCAAAAATAAAGGAATTTGAATGTTGCCACTTTAGGAAATGAAAAAAAAAGGAGATGAAAATGCTGAAAGGGGGACGGAAATAAGATTTTGCTTTTGAGAAGGGAGGTGATTTTTTTTGCCCCCCATTAGGATAATGCGCCCCATTTTAACGTGAATTCTGGGTAGACTTTTAACGCTTTTTGACGTTAAATCAGGTTACAAGAGGGGCGCATCATGCTTGTTGGGGCGAACAAGTCATCGCCCTTTGAGAATTAGTTACATCACGCTCCAACGGCACTCTGCACTTTAATAATGTAAATGTTGAGTGTGATATGATTTTATGATAACCGAGCTTAGCAAGAAATGGCAAAGGGAAGATTATAATGTAAATGTTGAGAATAATGGGATTTTGAATCATGGACTTCCAAATATCGTATGGAAACTTTACAAATTACTATCAATTCGTATATTTGTAACGTTTCACCTTCACGTTTCTATTAAATAGGCATTAATACCCCTTTAATTTAGCAGATAATTCCTCAAAAAATCTCTCTTTATGCATGTGCTTAGACATTAGACTGATTGCTAGTGTTAGTTACTTCAGTTCAGAGTTCAATTACCGAAAGGGATTTGATAGGCAATTTCTTGGAAAGCCATTGCATTTGCATGGCTGGCTTTTGCGCAAGAGAATATCCACACGGGTTCACTTTTTTGTTGATTTTGTCTTATTATTTAATTCATACTTTTTGCGAAATTGCCTAGCAAATCCCATTACCGAAATACCTATAGAAGTCAACCACAGCTTGAGTCTCCTTTACGATGTGTTCTCTTAATTTTTCTTTCACACGACCATTTCAACTGAATTTGAATAAATATATATAGAGAGATACCTTCACACGACCATTTCACACGAACATTTTTGAAAGTGAAATCAAGACCGTTGATCATATAGAACATCATCACTGACAATGGTGTTGGTCCCATCCTGAACGGAGGCCCCATGCATGAGATAATATGACGAAAAATAAAAATTAATGATTTAGCTTTTCTTGGCATAACTCCAACTGATATTTAATAGATCAAGATCCTAGGATCATCCGATCAAGGTGTTCCAAATATCGTATGGAAACTTTACAAATTACAATATATCTAGGAAAAAACACTCGTAAAACCCTAAAAACTAGAGTGTAACCATGCAGTGGATCAAATTCCATCCAAAATGTGCCCAGAATGACCCCTGTAATTTACTAGATAGCTAGAATACCCTAAAACACCATAACTGCACTTATATATAAACACTAGAGGACAAGGTGATCTGACATACATGGCACACAAGGGACCCATGTTCATTCTTCAGCTTTCAAGGGGGGCACTTCACGCTTCCATGTTGCCCATGATTGTTATAATTTGTACACGTGGACGGCCCCGATGGCGTCACCGGCTCACTTGACAGAGATTCTAACTTCAACGGACGGATGGCGGACACTTGGAAGAAGAGGAGAGGCCAGCACAAGAGGAGTATAAGTAGAAAGGTGAAGGAAGCCATGTGTATGTGGTGCAAGAATTGGATTCGTAAGGTTGAAGGATGGATGTTTGGGCTTGGAGGAGTGGGGGAGGTTGGGTATATATAGGGAATTTGTAGGCAATTTTGTGGAAAGCCATATCGCGGCCCACTTTTACATGAGAGAACAGCCACCTCGTAGCATATTTTGTCTTGTATATTCATTTCATTCATATGAAGGGGCAGTTCTCTCCTGCAAAAGTGAGTCGAAATAGCTTTTGTGAAATTGCCTAGCAATTACATTGCATATAGTATGGGACCGGAGGGTCTGGAAACCATATTTCCAAGCATTTCCACCCCCCTCTCATGTTTTTTCCTTGTTTTTGCTTGGGGAGGAGGGGGGGTGTTAGAGAGAGAGAGAGAGAGAGAGAGAGAGAGAGAGAGAGAGAGATTTCCAAGCATTTCACGCCATTTTGCTTGTTTTTTTCCTATAAAAGGCAAGCAAAATGGTGTGAGGTTGCTAGGAAAAGAGGTGGAAATTTCCTTATTTTCCCTTTATGGATGAAACTTTGATCCAGAGAAATGAAGTTAAATGGTAAGCTCAGTTGAATAATAGCTGATGTAGTTTTACAGGGTCCCATTGTAGACAGCCTTGACACAAAGCGTGTTTCTCAGATTATTTCCCATTAGAAAAATAACTCCCTATGTCGGTAAGACTCTACAAATGACTAAATATTTTCTCCATTTGGTTACCTCCTAGGTGAAACGAAAGTTAAAGGGGGGCAGGTGGTTGTGCGTTGTGGTTCATTGATAATGAAACAAAATTTTATGAAAATATTCCATGAAAAATTCAAAAAAATATTTCATGAAAAAATTAGGGAAGTGATATATCTGCCTCTTTTTGTTACTTGGGACACCCAGCAGCACTGTACATGGCAATCAACCCCAATGAATCCTTCTGACGTGAAGTACATCAGCCCTTCTGCAGTCATTGATCCACTGCTGCTGGGTGTCCCAAGTAATCAAAAGGGGCGGATATATATCACTTCCCAAAAATTAACAAAGAGGGCAATATTATGAAAAAATGGGAGATGATATTTTCACTCCCCCTCCATTACGCATGCGCCAACATGATTTAAAGTGAGAAGTGGGCAACTTTAACACTTTTTGGCGTCACTCAGATCACATTATAGGGGGCACATGCGTAATGGGAGGGGGTGTGGTATCTTTTTTTTCCACCGAGGGCCACCATTATCAAAACATGGTGGTGCCACTATAAGTTAGGAAGATGTAAAAATATAGAAAATCATCTCATTATCAAAACATGGTAATGCCACTGTCAGTTACCTAACCATGTTTCTTTTCATCGTCATTCCTATTCTTTTCAACAACTTTTTTTGACCCATGTTTCTATATATTGAGTGGGATCACTGATTATATTACACCCATGCATAGAATGAGCCATGAATACTAGCTCTTGTATATACGATCGTGTGTCGCCTCATTATGTTATAATATCAGCAGTCTACATTTCACATACATTGATTGTTCACTTTCTATTAATGGGATACAAGAACGGAAAAAAGTAGGGAAACAAAAAGAATAGGGGAGAGGTGAAAAATGTGGGAGGCAGAGGCAGATGGGTCGAAACTTCTGGAGGCGAACTAGACCTTTTCGTAAATGCCGGCTACTCCGGCGCCGGAATTTCCTCCTTATCGGCCTTCGAGAACCTGACCGGCAGCCTCGCATGGTGTCTCTCTGCCACGAACCCCAATTCAACCTCCACTACCAAGACAAAATGTAACTACTTACTATCCCTCTCTCTCACAACAACACTTTCATTCTCACTGTGTGTATGAGTGTGTTTATGTGATGAATACGCGAAGAAGAAGAAAACGTACACAGATTAGATTGAAATCATGATTTTGTTTTTGGAATTATTAAGTTATTATATGTGGATTACAAGTACTTAGACATTAAAGAAAGAGGGGCATAGTTGAAGGGATTTTCTTAATTTTTTTAATACAACTTTTCGAGGAAATTGTAGATAATTTAGGATTTCCCATTTTAAAGGAGGAGGGCTTAGTTGAATAAGAAATTGTAGATACTTTAGGATTTTCCATTTCACTGTCATTCCTATTCTTTCCAACAACAACTTTTTTTTGGAAAACATTTTTCCTTAGAAAATTGGTTTTGCAGCTGATCTCACGCATGGCATGGTGGGGCCCTGTAGAGACCCTATTCTGACCTAACCCTAATTCCCCAAAATCGAATAAAGTCCCGAGGTCGAATGAAATCCCCAACAATTTTGAAATCTCTGAAGAGGCTGCACCCTGAGCACAAAAGAACCCGAAAAATTCGAATATGCCCGTTTAGAGACCATTTTTCCGAAATACTTTGGAGCTCGAATGGTCCCTAAACCCCCATTAAGTCCCTTCCTTAATTGCCCCTGTCTTTTCCTTCATTTTTACAAAAAAAATAAAAATATTATTATTACAAAATACCCCAGTGTGTTGATATTGGCACCCCGTCGTTTGAATTCCCCAGGATTTGAGGATACGGGCACGCCCCTATCAAAGTGGCCTGTGATTTCGCTCTTAGGCTCAGTTCTTTTGCTTACTGACATGGCAAAAAAGAAAAGAAAGGAAAAACAAAGAGAAAAGCGAATAAAAGAAATTTGGATTGTCTCATGCCATGTGATTGTTGTTAATACCTACAATCTCTCTTGATTTTCTCTTGTGCGTATACTGTAATTACGTTATTTACTTATACAAATTGCTAACGATTTTACCAATTTCCTGTTTTATATTAGTATTAATGAAAGAAAAAAAAAAGTAAAATGTTAAAAAAGTTATCGAACATGGGATGTTATAAATTCTACAGGTATTCGTGATATAAAAATCAATTTGGAAAGGTGGCAAACAAATCTTTCTTCAATTACCTTTTTTTGTTTTGTTTTGCCCCTTGGCATTTGAAACTCGGGGCTCAATCTTTTCTAATCTCGCTCATTATACTTAGTGGTTGCATTTATGATGGAAGCCACTCAGTGGGAGAGAATCTTCAAAGTGACGGGTAAGTCAGATTTACAAATTTCTAAAATACCTTTTTCAGGCAAAAATTCACTTCAATAGACTTTGTTTGTTGTAGATCTTCCTAGAGTCTATTTTCACTCGTGTTAAACCTATCAATATGTTTTTTTTAATTTTTAAGGCCTCTTATCCAACATTCTATGGAGGTTCCTGCTGTCACATTTGCGTCCGACATTGTTGAGAGATTGAATCCACTTACACTAGAAGATGAAAGTCTCTTGACACAAAAGGTACTGACATTTCTGTGCATATGGTTGTGGAAGATCCTGACGTTTGCATGGGGTTGGTTGTCTTATCCTCACTTTTTTTTTTAATCATTGAATTCACCCAACCGGCATGAATATTTAAGATGAAACTTCAGGAAGTACTAGAATAAGCACAAATACTACTGTGCAGATGTCCTGTATTCTGACATTATTCAGTACTTTGACGAACTATAAGCCGCATATTAGGGTTACACGAGTGAGGTTTTCTTTGTGATTTCTTGGTTGGGATGGAGAGTTTGGTAACCCTAAACTGAAATATGGAGCTCTTCTCTCGTGGACATAGGCACAGTGTTGAACCTCGCAAATCTTGTGTTCTTGTTTTTGTGTGATTGTGTTTCTCTCATCTTATCTTGACGTTTTGTTGCACTTCATGCATGATCCTATTTGAGAAGGTATTTTTCGGTTTTCTACAAATACATACTCAAAATCATCACATAAGCAAAAAAACCTCCCATAATGATTTAACATCAAAGCCTAGTAACAGGCTTTCTCGCGCATGTCTGATAATCTAATAAATGTCACATTTCACATGTAATTAATAGAAATATTTATCCATAATATAATTAGGGAACTCATACTGATATAGTATACAACTAATATACACTTACGGTTTGGGTTTCACTATGAGTCTTCTCCAATCGCAATAAAATTGTCGTAAAATAATGTTCGGAGTGAAACTTTACAGTAACTTTTTTACCGTAAAGTTTCCCTTTTCCCTTGAGCCATTGCGCTCAGTAAAACGAGATGTAAAACAAAACGGGTAATCTAATGACCACTAATTTTATTGTGTAAAATTCAATCTTTTATGTGCCATCTATTTTCATCAAGAGCAAGCTTTTAGTGATGGATTTGGTGGTGAATGAGAATTGATTCAAAAGGCTTTTCCCTATTTTCTACCTTTTATTCTTTCTAACTCCATCCCATGGATTTTCATTTTCCTTTCATTTTTATTTTATGGAGTATTTTGGAGTTGTGAGATGGTGGACAAAAAGGGTTTTGCATGGAGATAGGCAACTGAGTAAATTGGAGAGAAACCCATGGAGTATATCTTTTACAAATATTGTGGTCAGGGGGTGCACCGAAGGTATTAACCTGACGCGCATTATTGAATCAAACTGATTGGCTAGATGACTGAGCTGGATTTATGTTAGTGACCGTCACTTGATTTGGTTGAATTTTTTTAAAAACAGCATGGCAATAAACAACAAAAAAAGTTGACGTTTTAAACTTCCCTTAAACTTGACCATAATTTATTTTCCATGTCCATAAGCATGTATGCAAGGAACATACTATCCTAGATAATCAATGCATTTTTTGACATCTCCCACACTCCCCCAGTGAAATGGCACTTCATTTTTTCTCCATTTCTAACGAAACACTTGTAGAATCTGTTACATGTGGGACCTTTTGGCACTATTTTCATGATTGGGCATTAAGTTCGCTATACGTGTTGCTTGCCAATTTGAATGAACAGGTTAGTTAAGAAAATTCTATATTGAAGATACTGTTTTATGTAAGCATAACTGTGAATTTCTTCAAAAGAAAAGAAAATAAAAGAAAAATTGCGGAAGGGGAAGATCATGCTCTATCTTCGAATCTGATCTAGATATACCCTTTCTGACTAAGGTATTTGTTGTCATGATGGGTTTCTAAAAATATTCATATTATACATTTGTGCTTCTATGCAAGCCTAAGATGACAGTATTCTTCGTCACCTGGCACCCATAGTCTTCCTAAAAATTCATTACAAAGGATTCAATGACCCTGCAAGAAGTCTGAAAACTCAGTCTTATTATTTTATTTGATTCCAATAGGACCCCTATAATCCTTCATCACTTTCCCTTGTTTACGAAGACACCAACTATGTCAATGGAGCCTGTATTGCTGAGAAGGCTACCATCAATGTTGAGTTTGAGGGTGTAAAATGGTGGAGTGACCCATCTAGTCTTATCTACATTGATCTCCTTCCAGTTATGGTAGAGGTCTTGAACTATAATACTCCAAAGCTCCTTGCGGCCAATGGATGGTTGAATTTTTAACGTCTTGCATGAACTTTTGAAATGACATTTCCAAAATATGACTTAATGTGAAACAACCAGTTACTCCAAAAGCTTAAGCTGTTGGAGAAGGCGTTATTTATTCTTTTATACTTCAACACTCCCCCTCACGTGTGGCCCTTCTTTCTTTGGGTTGGCTTACACGTGGCACATGTGGCCCCACTTTTTGGGTTGATCGTTGAATTTTCAAGGTTGATGGTGTCCTTGCTGGTGATCAACAATATGTTGTTGCAAAGAATTAACTACGCAGCATAATAGAGGATTTGGGAGACATAGTGTTATTGGTGTTAGCCATTAGATACCGAGATCGCCAAGGTGAAATGACTGAGCTGACCATAGGAGATTTGCTTGGACTTGCTGAGCTCAGCATTACAAAATGTCGTATCTAGAACTTTTATGTGGACAATGCTGAGGGACTGGACGAAGAAATCCTTTGGCTCTCAACCAACATTGTGAGAGAGAGAGAGAGAGAGAGAGAGAGCCCTGGGAGGTTCAACTTCGAGTACATCTTCAGGGTTGTCATGAATATCGGCATGTGAGATCCAATGATAGATAGTGTTTTCAATTTTCAAGGTAAAATGACGTTTCTTTTAGCTTCATGCACATCTTAAGGGTTATCATAGGTCTTCTCATTCGAGCACTAGGGAGAGATTTTATATTGAATTTTCAAGGTTGACCGTTGCATGTGGATTTTTGACATCAAGGAGGTTTGAATTCAGGACCTTTGCTATCATACCATGTGAAACTACCAATTACTCCAAAATAGTAGTATCTTATTCAAACCATTAGTATCCTCCCATGCCTCAAATGCACTATCCTCTTTGCCCCTCTTAATTTTGAATCCACCATCAGTTGGTTTCATCAGTTTGAACATGACGGCTTCTTTACTGACCACATCAAAGCCGACGAGCAAAATGTCCATCTTCCTTTTTTCAATAAAAAATCATCTACGAAGCTTCATTAATTCTTGTCATATAATTCTCGCAAAGCGACCTGTATAGTAAAATAACGAATCATTGTCGGGGACGTATATTAAAATGTAGTAGAAGACATATAGCATTAACTGCGAAGCACCACATACCGCTTCCAATCCACTCAAAATCAAGTATAAGAGGTCGGGGCCGATGACGGCGTCAGCCATCCAACAAACACAATTTGCGAGAGAGAGAGAGAGAGAGAGAGAGAGAGGGAGAGGGAGAGAGAGAGAGAGAGAGAGAGAGAGAGAGAGAGAGAGACAAGGCCTATGTTGTACATGATATGGAAGAGAAGATTGTGGCAGATTTCTCACCATTTCCGTACATGGTTCCAAACATAGCGAAACTTTTCAACAACATATGGTGGATTGTTTTATGGGTTCTTGACCTAAACAGCCTTTTGGGCATAGCCATCAATTGTGCAAGCGTAGTCATGGAGATCTTCTCCATCTCCATATACTTCATATGCTCTTGAAGAGACCAAAAGATTTGAGCCTTAAAATTCTTGGAACATAATTGATATTTATGGTCCTAGTCATTGCTGTTGTTCATAATCTCGAACAACATTTATTGGGTGATAAATATTATGTGCGTTGTTTGACATCTTCATGTATGCCGCCCTTCTCTTTGTCATGAGAATAGCAATACAAGCAAAGAACGTGAGGCCTGTGCCATTCTCTCTCTCTCTCTCTCTCTCTCTCTCTCTCTCTCTCTCTCTCTCTCACCATTTTCGCAAATGGTGTTTGTTGGACAGCTGATTCCGTCATCCACTCCTACCTCTTCTACTTGATTTTCTCTCTTCAATTTTTTTTATGTTGAATGTTTTTGTCTCGTCTTCTCTTCTAATTTGCTTTCCTTTTTGTTTGTGCCCTGTGGGAATGAATAGTCATTTTTTTTTTAAAGAAAGAAAGAAGTAAACATATTCTCACTTTGTAATAATACATAGGAATCAATGTATCATTTCTTATTCATAATCCATTCCCCTCTCCTACATAGTTTGGAGTCACATTACGAGATGCTTTGGTCCATCATGGATCATGCCAAAAGTCTCATGTTCTTTGCGGATGATGGCGTCAGCCGTCTAATAAACACCATTTGCGAAAATGGAGAGAGAAAGAGAGAGAGAGAATGTGGCACAAGCCTCATGTTATTTACCTGTATAGCTATTCTCATGACAAAGAGAGGGACGACATACATGAAGATGTCAAATAACGCACACAGTATTTCAGCAACCAGTAAACATTGTTCGAGATTAAGAACAAGAGCAATGACTAGGGCTATAAACATCAATTCTGCTCCAAGAATTTTAAGGCTCCAATCTTTTGGTGTCTTTTAGAGCATATGAAATAAACGGAGATGTAGAAGATCTCCATGACTACGCTTGCACAATTGATGACTATGACCAAAAGGTTGTTTGGGTCCAGAAGCCAGAAAACAATCCATCTTATGCTGTTGAAAAGTTTAGCCATATATGAAACCTTATACGGAAATGGTGAGAAATCTGCCACCAATCTTTTCTTCCATATCATGTACAACATAGGCTTTCTCTCTCTCTCTCTCTCTCTCTCTCTCTCTCTCTCTCTCTCTCTCTCTCTCTCTCTCTCGCCGTTTTTGCAAATGGTGTTTGTTGGACGACTGACGCCGTCATCCGCTCCAACCTCTAGTACTTAATTGTGAGTGGATTGGGAGCAGTATCTGATGCTTCGTAGTTAATGCTATATGTCTTATACTACATTTCAATATACGTCTCCTACAACAATTCGTTATTTTACTACATAAGTCGCTTTGCGAGAATTATATGGCAGGAATTGATGAAGTTTTGTAGATGGCTTTTTGTTGAAACAAGGAAGATGGACATTTTGATCGCGAGCTTTGATGTAGTCAATAAAGAAGCCATCGTGTTCAAACTGATAAAACCAACTCATGGTGGATTCAAAATTAAGAGGGGCAAAGAGCAAAATGCATTTGAGGCATGGGAAGATACTGATGGTTTGAATAAGATACCCACTATTTTAGAGTAACTGGTAGTTTCACATGGTATCGGAGCAAAGGTCCTGAGTTTAAACCTCCTTGATGTCAAAAATCCACATGCAACGGTCAACCTTGAAAATTCAACATAAAATCTCTTCGTAGTGCCCGCATAAGCAGATCTATAATAACCCACAAGATGTGCATGAAGCTAAAAGAAACGTCATATTACCTTGAAAATTGAAAATACAATCTGTCATTGGATCTCACATGTTGATATCCATGACAGCCCTGAAGGTGTAATCGAAGCTGAACCACCCAGGGCTCTCTCTCTCTCTCTCAATGTTGGTTGAGAGCTAAATGATTCCTTCGTCCAGTCTCTCAGCATTGTCCACCTATGGATACGGCATTTCATAATGCTGAGCTCGCAAGTCCAAGCAAATCTCCTATGGCCAGCTCAGTCATTTCACCTTGGCGTTCTCTGTGTCTAGTGGCTAACACCAACAACACCATGTCTCCTAAATCCTCTATTATGCTGCGTAGTTGATTCTTTACAGCAACATATTGTTGATCACCAGCAAGGACACCATTAACCACAGAAATTAAACCCTGGGCATTTTGGAAGTACTGCATTTTGTAGTTCCCACATTCCTGCCGCATGGAGGGGCGAGATTGTCAATGTAGCTTCTACGTGGACAGGGAGATTGTTGAGGGTTCCACATGACAGCAAATATCCCACACCAGATGAGTGAGAGGATGTGGATGGGCTTATAAGGATTCGGGTACCCTCCCCTTAAAGGCTAGCTTTTGAGGTTGAGTTCTACCCGGATCCCAAGCTCTGATACCATTTGTATGGAATTTAACCAGGTAGAACTCACGCCTAAAAGCTAGCCATTAGAGGGAGGGTGCCCATTTCCTTATAACCCATGCCAATCCATTTCACTTATCTGATGTCGGACTATTTGCTTTTGCGTGGAACCCCAACAATCTCCCCCTCCACGTGGAAGCAATGTGGACAATCTCGCCCCTCCACGCGCCGGCAACGTGGGAACCATGAGATACTACACCGAGGTTTCCGAGATCTTCCTCGAGGGACATTCCCACCCTTAGAGGCAAACCGGGGTTACCACGCCCCGAACTCTGATACCATGTGAAACAACCAATTACTCCAAACGCTTAAGCTGTTGGAGAAGGCATAATTTATTCTTTTATACTCCAACACTAGACAATCCCACCAAAAATTGCCTGCAGAACTGAACTTTTTGTTTCTTCAATATAACTGAATGATTTGTTTTGGCATCTTGGCTCATCATGATCCTCTTCTTGTTGCTCGTGCTATGCACCTGGATCAAAAGAAAGCAAATTTTCTCAATGAGATGCAACATCTTCGCCACAGAGTTGGTTATGAGGTTGATAATAATATGGTGCAGAGTCTGATTTTTCTGCTACAGTCATTGAAGGTATATCGTTTAGCTAGTGTAGTCGTCATTTCTTTTCACACTCAATAAATTTTGTTCATTGTCAAAGAAGATTCTTGGTTCTATGGAAATAGCCAACATTGTTGACTGGATTCTTTTTTTTTTTGTTTGAAAGTTATCATTGACTGGATTCTTAGTTTGGAAATATGGGTAGATATATCCATCTACCATCAATGTTGAGTTTGAGGGTGTAAAATGGTGGAGTGACCCATCTAGTCTTATCTACATTGATCTCCTTCCAGTTATGGTAGAGGTCTTGCACTATAATACTCCAAAGCTCCTTGCGGCCAATGGATGGTTGAATTTTTAACGTCTTGTATGAACTTTTGAAATGACATTTCCAAAATATGACTTAATGTGAAACAACCAGTTACTCCAAAAGCTTAAGCTGTTGGAGAAGGCGTTATTTATTCTTTTATATTTCAACACTCCCCCTCACGTGTGGCCCTTCTTTCTTTGGGTTGGCCTACACATGGCACATGTGGCCCCACTTTTTGGGTTGACCGTTGAGTTTTCAAGGTTGATGGTGTCCTTGCTGGTGATCAACAATATGTTGTTGCAAAGAATTAACTACGCAGCATAATAGAGGATTTGGGAGACATAGTGTTATTGGTGTTAGCCATTAGACATCGAGATCGCCAAGGTGAAATGACTGAGCTGACCATAGGAGATTTGCTTGGATTTGCTGAGCTCAGCATTACAAAATGTCGTATCCAGAACATTTATGTGGACAATGCTGAGGGACTGGACGAAGGAATCCTTTGGCTCTCAACCAACATTGTGAGAGAGAGAGAGAAAGAGTCCTGGGAGGTTCAACTTCGAGTACATCTTCAGGGCTGTCATGGATATCTGCATTTGAGATCGAATGACAGATTGTATTTTCAATTTTCAAGGTAACATGACGTTTCTTTTGGCTTTATGCACATCTTAAGGGTTATCATAGGTCTTCTCATGCGAGCACTAGGGAGAGATTTTATATTGAATTTCAAGGTTGACCGTTGCATGTGGATTTTTGACATCAAGGAAGTTTGAATTCAGGACCTTTACTATCATACCATGTGAAACTACCAATTACTCCAAAATAGTGGTATCTTATTCAAACCATCAGTATCCTCACATGCCTCAAATGCACTATCCTCTTTGCCCCTCTTAATTTTGAATCCACCATCACTTGGTTTCATCAGTTTGAACATGATGGCTTCTTTACTGACCACATCAAAGCCGGCGAGCAAAATGTCCATCTTCCTTTTTTCAATAAAAAATCATCTACAAAGCTTCATTAATTCTTGCCATATAATTCTCGCAAAGCGACCTATGTAGTAAAATAACGAATCACTGTCGGGGACGTATATTAAAATGTAGTAGAAGACATATAGCATTAACTGCGAAGCACCACATACCACTTCCAATCCACTCAAAATCAAGTATAAGAGGTAGGGGCGGATGACGGCGTCAGCCGTCCAACAAACACCATTTGCGAGAGAGAGAGAGAGAGAGAGAGAGAGAGAGAGAAAGAGAGAGAATGAGACAAGGCCTATGTTGTACATGATATGGAAGAGAAGATTGTGGCGGATTTCTCACCATTTCCGTACTTGGTTCCATACAGAGCGAAACTTTTCAACAGCATCTGGTGGGTTGTTTTATGGGTTCTTGACCTAAACAGCCTTTTGGGCATAGCCATCAATTGTGCAAGCGTAGTCATGGAGATCTTCTCCATCTCCGCATACTTCATATGCTCTTGAAGAGACCAAAAGATTGGAGCCTTAAAATTCTTGGAACATAATTGATGTTTATGGTCTTAGTCATTGCTGTTGTTCATAATCTCGAACAACATTTATTGGGTGATAAATATTATGTGCGTTGTTTGGCATCTTCATGTATGCCGCCCTTCTCTTTGTCATGAGAATAGCAATACAAGGAAAGAACATGAGGCCTGTGCCATTCTCTCTTTCTCTCTATCTCTCTCTCTCACCATTTTCGCAAATGGTGTTTGTTGGACGACTAATTCCGTCATCCGCTCCTACCTCTTGTACTTGATTTTCTCTCTTCAATTTTTTTTATCTTGAATGTTTTTGTCTCGTCTTCTCTTCTAATTCGCTTTCCTTTTTGTTTGTGCCTTGTGGGAATGAATACTCGTTTTTTTTTTTGAAGAAAGAGAGAAGTAAACATATTCTCACTTTGTAATAATACATAGGAATCAATGTATCATCTCTTATTCATAATTCATTCCCCTCTCCTACATGGTTTGGAGTCACATTACGAGATGCTTTGGTCCATCATGGATCATGCCAAAAGTCTCATGTTCTTTGCGGATGATGGCGTCAGCCGTCTAATAAACACTATTTGCGAAAATGGAGAGAGAAAGAGAGAGAGAGAGAGAGAGAGAGAGAGAGAATGTGGCACAAGCCTCATGTTATTTACCTGTATAGCTATTCTCATGACAAAGAGAGGGACGGCATACATGAAGATGCCAAATAACGCACACAGTATTTCCGCAACCAGTAAACATTGTTCGAGATTAAGAACAACAGCAATGATTAGGGCTATAAACATCAATTCTGCTCTAAGAATTTTAAGGCTCCAATCTTTTGGTGTCTTTTAGAGCATATGAAGTAAACGGAGATGTAAAAGATCTCCATGACTACACTTGCACAATTGATGACTATGACCAAAAGGCTGTTTGGGTCCAGAAGCGAGAAAACAATCAATCTTATGCTGTTGAAAAGTTTAGCCATATATGGAACCTTATACGGAAATGGTGAGAAATCTGCCACCAATCTTTTCTTCCATATCATGTACAACATAGGCCTTCTCTCTCTCTCTCTCTCTCTCTCTCTCTCTCTCTCTCTCTCTTTCTCTCACCGTTTTCACAAATGGTGTTTGTTGGACGACTGACGTTGTCATCCGCTCCAACCTTTAGTACTTAATTGTGAGTGGATTGGGAGCAGTATCTGATGCTTCGTAGTTAATGCTATATGTCTTCTACTACATTTCAATATACGTCCCCTACAACAATTCGTTATTTTACTACATAGGTTGCTTTGCGAGAATTATATGACAGGAATTGATGAAGTTTTGTAGATGGCTTTTTGTTGAAAAAAGGAAGATGGACATTTTGATCGTGAGCTTTGATGTGGTCAATAAAGAAGCCATCATGTTCAAACTGATAAAACCAACTGATGGTGGATTCAAAATTAAGCGGGGCAAAGAGGAAAATGCATTTGAGGCATGGGAAGATACTGATAGTTTGAATAAGATACCACTATTTTGAAGTAACTGATAGTTTCATACTGTATCAGAGCAAAGGTCCTGAGTTTAAACCTCCTTGATGTCAAAAATCCACATGCAACGGTCAACCTTGAAAATTCAACATAAAATCTCTTCGTAGTGCCCACATGAGTAGATCTATAATAACCCTTAAGATGTGCATGAAGTTAAAAGAAATGCCATGTGACCTTGAAAAATTGAAAATACAATCTGTCATTGGATCTCACATGTTGATATCCATGACAGCCCTGAAGGTGTAATCGAAGCTGAACCACCCAGGGCTCTCTCTCTCTCTCTCTCTCTCTCTCTCTCTCTCTCTCTCTCTCTCTCTCTCTCTCTCTCTCTCTCGGCTCTCTCTCTCTCGATGTTGGTTGAGAGCTAAAGGATTCCTTCGTCCAGTCTCTCAGCATTTTCCACCTATGGATACGGCATTTTGTAATGCTGAGCTCGCAAGTCCAAGCAAATCTCCTATGGCCAGCTCAGTCATTTCACCTTGGCGATCTCTGTGTCTAGTGGGTAACACCATGTCTCCCAAATCCTCTATTATGCTGCGTAGTTGATTCTTGCAGCAACATATTGTTGATCACCAGCAAGGACACCATCAACCACAGAAATTAAACCTTGGGCATTTTGGAAGTACTGCATTTTGTAGTTCCCACATTCCTGCCGCGTGGAGGGGCGAGATTGTCCACGTAGCTTCTACGTGGACAGGGAGATTGTTGGGGGTTCCACATGAAAGCAAATATCCCACACCAGATGAGTGAGAGGATGTGGATGGGCTTATAAGGATTCGGGTACCCTCCCCTTAACGGCTAGCTTTTGAGGTTGAGTTCTACCCGGATCCCAAGCTCTGATACCATTTGTATGGAATTTAACCAGGTAGAACTCACGCCTAAAAGCTAGCCATTAGAGGGAGGGTGCCCATTTCCTTATAACCCATCCCAATCCATTTCACTTATCTGATGTCGGACTATTTGCTTTTGCGTGGAACCCCAACAATCTCCCCCTCCACGTGGAAGCAATGTGGACAATCTCGCCCCTCCACGCGCCGGCAACGTGGGAACCATGCGATACTACACCGAGGTTTCCGAGATCTTCCTCGAGAGACATTCCCGTCCTCGGAGACAAACCGGGGTTACCACACCCCGAACTCTGATACCATGTGAAACAACCAGTTACTCCAAACGCTTAAGTTGTTGGAGAAGGCGTAATTTATTCTTTTATACTCCAACACTAGACAATCCCACCAAAAATTGCCTGCAGAACTGAACTTTTTGTTTCTTCAATATAACTGAATGATTTGTTTTGGCATCTTGGCTCATCATGATCCTCTTCTTGTTGCTCGTGCTATGCACCTGGATCAAAAGAAAGCAAATTTTCTCAATGAGATGCAACATCTTCGCCACAGAGTTGGTCATGAGGTTGATAATAATATGGTGCAGAGTCTGATATTTCTGCTGCAGTCATTGAAGGTATATCGTGTAGCTAGTGTAGTCGTCATTTCTTTTCACTCAATAAATTTTGTTCATCGTCAAAGAAGATTCTTGGTTCTATGGAAATAGCCAACATTGTTGACTGGATTCTTTTTTTTTTGTTTTTGAGAGTTATCATTGACTGGATTCTTAGTTTGGAAATATGGGTAGATATATCCATCTATCACATTTTGTGTGATGATCACAAATGCAAGCTCTGCCCATGATGTAGTTGCTTTTTAGTTTCTATAATGATAAAGCTGTCATTATAAAAAAGAGAGAGAAGGGGTTCTTGATATCCCTTGAGGATGAGTTAATTTGTTCGGACCAACCCCAACGGATCTGATTACATACACGAGGCAAAAGTGGGCCCAATAAATGTATTTTAAGGTGGATAACAACATTAGTTGCAGATATCTTTGGCGGAATACATCATTAATAGATAGTGCAAATTCGCGAACAGAGCGCATTTACCATTTACTTATAGATAGGAATTTATGTTACTAAGTCATGATGTAGGGTGATGGTAAATGCACCCCCATTCATTACTTGCGACACCCAGCTACAGTGTATATATAACTGAAAAAGTGCTGCTGGTGATATATTCACCCTTTTTAAGCCCCCCCTAGTTGTAATTCTTCTTCTTATCAATGAATTCTGGTAGGGGTCTTGCCTTACCCCAGCTTACCGATAAAAAAAACATGAAACAAATTTTACATCCATTTTTACGTCGGAAGAGAGGGAGCCTTAGTTCCACCATTTCACCTCCTTTTTAGCGTTTTCCAAACAAAAGGAATGTGGAAATGACAAAATAAAAGGAGAAGAAAATGCCAATAAGGGGAAGGAGATTAGATTTGCCTTTTGAGAAATATAGCAGCCTTTAATAGCTAGGGATTTGCTTGGGAATTTCAAGGAAAGGGATATCGCGCTGACTTTTGCATGGAGAAGAGCCACCCAGGTGAATTAATATTAGAACCTAATAGGGTTATATTATATACCCAACATTGACTACTATAGAAGTTAAAAATTACAAAAGTCAACCACAGCTCGAGTCTCCTTTACGATGTATTCTCTTAATTTTTCTTTCACACGACCATTTCAACTGAATTTGAATAAATATATAGAGAGATACCTTGAATGGTTAAAGTTAATTTTTGAAAGTGAAATCAAGACAGTTGATCATATAGAACATCATCACTGACAATGGTGTTGGTCCCATCCTGAACGGAGGCCCCATGCATAAGATAAAATGACGAAAAATAAAAATTAATGATTTAGCTTTTCTTCGCATAACTCCAACTGATATTTAATAGATCAAGATCCTAGGATCATCCGATCAAGGTGTTCCAAATATCGTACGGAAACTTTACAAATTACAATATATCTAGGAAAAAACACTCGTAAAACCCTAAAAACTAGAGTGTAACCATGCAATGGATCAAATTCCATCCAAAATGTGCCCAGAATGACCCCTCTAATTTACTAGATAGCTAGAATACCCTAAAACACCATAACTGCACTTATATATAAACAGTAGAGGACAAGGTGATCTGACATACATGGCACACAAGGGACCCATGTTCATTCTTCAGCTTTCAAGGGGGGCACTTCACGCTTCCATGTTGCCCATGATTGTTATAATTTGTACACGTGGACGGCCCCGATGGCGTCACCGGCTCTCTTGACAGAGATTCTAACTTCAACGGACGGATGGCGGACACTTGCAAGAAGAGGAGAGGCCAGCACAAGAGGAGTATAAGTAGAAAGGTGAAGGAAGCCATGTGTATGTGGAGACAAGAATTGGATTCGTAAGGTTGAAGGATGGATGTTTGGGCTTGGAGGAGTGGGGGAGGTTGGGTATATATAGGGAATTTGTTGGCAATTTTGTGGAAAGCCATATCGCGGCCCACTTTTACATGAGAGAACAGCCACCTCGTAGCATATTTTGTCTTGTATATTCATTTCATTCATATGAAGGGGCAGTTCTCTCCTGCAAAAGTGAGTCGAAATAGCTTTTGTGAAATTGCCTAGCAATTACATTGCATATAGTATGGGACCGGAGGGTCTGGAAACCATATTTCCAAGCATTTCCACCCCCCTCTCATGTTTTTTCATTGTTTTTGCTTAGTGTGGGGGGGGGGGGGTGGTTAGAGAGAGAGAGAGAGAGAGAGATTTCCAAGCATTTCACGCCATTTTGCTTGTTTTTTTACTATAAAAGGCAAGCAAAATGGTGTGAGGATGCTAGGAAAAGAGGTGGAAATTTCCTTATTTTTCCCTTTATGGATGAAACTTTGATCCAGAGAAATGAAGTTAAATGGTAAGCTCAGTTGAATAATAGCTGATGTAGTTTTACAGGGTCCCATTGTAGACAGCCTTGACACAAAGCGTGTTTCTCAGATTATTTCCCATTAGAAAAATAACTCCCTATGTCGGTAAGACTCTACAAATGACTAAATATTTTCTCCATTTGGTTACCTCCTAGGTGAAACGAAAGTTAAAGGGGGACAGGTGGTTGTGCGTTGTGGTTCATTGATAATGAAACAAAATTTTATGAAAATATTCCATGAAAAATTCATAAAAATATTTCATGAAAAAATTAGGGAAGTGATATATCTGCCTCTTTTTGTTACTTGGGACACCCAGCAGCACTGTACATGGCAATCGACCCTAATGAATCCTTCTGACGTGAAGTACATCAGCCCTTCTACAGTCATTGATCCACTGCTGCTGGGTGTCCCAAGTAATCAAAAGGGGCGGATATATCACTTCCCAAAAATTAACAAAGAGGGCAATATTATGAAAAAATGGGAGATGATATTTTCACTCCCCCTCCATTACGCATGCGCCAACGTGATTTAAAGTGAGAAGTGGGCAACTTTAACACTTTTTAGCGGGCCACCATTATCAAAACATGGTGGTGCCACTATAAGTTAGGAAGATGTAAAAATATAGGAAATCATCTCATTATCAAAACATGGTAGTGCCACTGTCAGTTACCTAACCATGTTTCTTTTCATCGTCATTCCTATTCTTTTCAACAACTTTTTTTTACCCATGTTTCTATATATTGAGTGGGATCACTGATTATATTACACCCATGCATAGAATGAGCCATGAATACTAGCTCTTGTATATCGATCGTGTGTCGCCTCATTATGTTATAATATCAGCAGTCTAAACCATTGATTGTTCACTTTCTATTAATGGGATACAAGAACGGGAAAAAAGTGGGGAAACAAAAAGAACAGGGGAGATGTGAAAAATGTGGGAGGCAGAGGCAGACGTCCTCTTTGATGATGGGTGAAGACGATCCCAAGCCGTGAAGAAAGAGACGTCAAAATTAGGGTTTGATCTTTAATGCTTCAAGATTGTTAGAGCTAATTAGGTCAAGCAAGAGGTTGCTTGAAGCATTACACCCAAGGTATCTAGTTTGGAATACCAAGTTTGTTGCCTCCAGCCCCTATATATAGAGATACACTAGGGTTTTAATAGGTTAATGGGCTCTAGCCCAAATAGGCCCACTACACCGGTCTATTACCTTATTGGGCTTATATTAGAACATAATAGGATTATATTATATATCCAACATTGACTACTGTTGAAGTTAAAAATTACAAAAGTCAGCCACAGCTTTAGTCTCCTTTACGACGATTTCTCTTAATTGTTCTTTCACACGACCATTTCAACTGAATTTGACTAAATACATAGAGATACCTCCAAAATGACAAAAACATAGACAGAGATACCTTCAATGGTTAAAGTTAATTTTTGAAGGTAAAATCAAGACCGTTGATCATATAGAACATCATGACCAGGGGCGGAGCTAGGAATTTACATTTGCGGGGGTGGACTAATTTACAGTTGCCTAAATTAGTCATGGGGGGGTGGGGGGTGGCGGGGGGAGCATGCATGTAAAGCCACTAAACTAAGTTAAGCATGCATGTAAGGGCATAAGCCATAATAGGCATTTTACAATTCGTTGCGGGGAGACATGGCCCCCCTCATGCTATATGTACCTCCGCCCCTGATCATGACTGACAATGGTGTTGGTCCCATCCTGAACGGAGGCCCCATGCATAAGATTAAATGACAAAAATTAAAAATTAATGATTTTGCCTTTCTTGGCATAACTGCAACTGATATTTTGTAGATCAAGATCCTAGATCATCCGATCAAGGTGTTCTTAAATATTAATGGCATTTGGCCAGAGTTATGATTCTTGTTCTTGTACGGACCAACACCAGCGGATCTGATTACATACACGAGGCAAAAGTGGGCCCAATAAATGTATTTTAAGGTGGATAACAACATTAGTTGCAGATATGTTCGGCGGAATACATCATTAATAGATAGTACAATTTCGCGAACAGAGCGCATGTACCATTTACTTACATTGATAGGAATTTATGTTACTAAGTCATGATTTAGGGTAATGATAAATGCACCCCCTTTCATTACTTGCAACCGAGGTTTAAAATTTTGGTTTCGGTACCTGTTTCAGTACTTAAAATTTCAAAATTTCGACTGAAACCTCGGTCGAAATTTGGTACAAAACACGAAATGAATATTTTATTTAATATTAAATTTCGGTAAAATATTAAATTAATATTAAAAAACAGTTTTTTTGGGTCAAATTTCGGAAAAACCAAAATTTCGACTGAAATAAATGACCGTTTCGGTTTTGGTCAATTTCGGTGTCCGTCTCCACCGAAATCCAAAAATTACGGTCGAAATTTTAAACCATAGTTGCAACACCTAGCTACAGTGTATCTATGACTGAAAAGGTGCTGCTGATGTGCTTCACATTTGAAGGAATGAAGTGACCTGATTGCCACGTACAATGCAGGGAACTGAAATGACCAATGATTTGACTCTTCTCAATGTGTACTTATTGCTTTTATGGGGATTTGACCTCCTTCATTTCTCTTTTAGTGGACGTGACTCCATTACTTGACGCCCCTTTTTTTACCCAAAACAGAATCCTGTTTTCCTTGCAGTTCTCTCCCTATTTTTACTTGGGACAGCCCCTCTAGTGTAAAAGAGTAGTCATAAATACATTAGAGGGGCTGTCCCATGTTAAAAAGAGGGGCGAATATGTCACTCCTCATGATACTTTCATTCAAGACCATGTCTGGTTGGAGAGAGCTATTAATTTTCGATCATTAGTAATTAATTGGCAAATGGGTACTTCCATCCCTGTTTGGTTGGCCGTTACAACTTCCTGATAAGGAAAATGATATTTCTAGGGCGCTGATATCCCCCCCCCTAATGGCTTCCTGACGTTAAACGTTAGGATCTAACGTAAATGTCACTTTCCGACCGTTTGACCTCTCTCTCTCTCTCCACACACACACAACAGAACAGTTGGTGAGCCCAACAGAAACCGTTGGTGGAATGGTTGGCCCATCTTTGAACAACATAGGCCCCGCCCATACCACACCATAGCATAATCCAAACCGTCCATTTGATTTGCCTTTTGAGAATTATAGCAGCCTATAATTAATAGCTAGGGATTTGCTAGGGAATTTCAAGGAAAGGGATCTCGTGCTGACTTTTGCATGGAGAAGAGCCACCCAGATGAACTAAATGAATAAAACAAAATCTCCTGAAAAGTGAGTTGTCGTTCTCTCACGCAAAAGTCACCCAGCAAATGCCTTTCCGTAACAGCTAATTAGATAATGGAAATAATATCCACACCATACTCCCTGTTTTGATAATGTCACTCCCCACTCAATTAATGTAAATGTTGAGCCTGATGTATTTTGTGATTACTGAGCTTAGCATGAAGCAAATGGAAGATTATATAATGTAAAATAGCCATCAAAAGATGTTGAGAATGATGCCATTTTGAATGGTCTACTTAGACTACTTCCAAATGGAAACATTACAAGTTACAACATATCTAAGAAAACTAATCTTTTGAGAGTGTAATCAACAATGGATGAAGTTCAATCCAGATGTGCCTAGATTGACCCTATAATTTAGAATACGCTAAAACACCATAACAAGTTCTACACAACTGGACTTATGAACAGTGGAGGACAAGGTGATCTAACATACATTGCACACAAGGGAACCATGTACATTCTTCAACTTTCAAGGGGGGCACTGCACCCCTCCATGTTGCCCAGGATTGTTATAATTTGTACACGTGGACGGCCCAGATGGCGTCACTGGCCGGATGGCAGACACCTGGAAGAGGAGGAGAGGCCAGCACGAGAGGAGTATAAGGAGAAAGGTGAAGGAAGCCATATGTCTATTGAGAGTGGAATCGGAATCGTAATGTTTAAGGATGTATGTGCTTGGTGGAGGTCAGGGGAGGGTGCATTTATAGATGGGACAGGGGGTTTGCAAACCATATTTCCAAGCATTTTCACCCCCCACGCTTTTCTTGTCTTTTCCTTGTTTTTGCTTGGTAGGAGGGAGAGAGAGAGAGAGAGGGTCCAACTCCATTTGGTTGTCTGGGAATCCATATTTCCAAGCATTTTCACCCCGTTTCTTGTCTTTTTTAATAAGGTGAAAATGCTAGGAAAAGATGTGGAAATTTCCCTATGTTTCATTTTAATTTTCTTTTTATGGATGGAAGGTTTGAATTTTGAAATAGAGAAATGAAGTGGTCAGCTGAGTTGAATGTTTACAAGGTCCCATATCGCCCATTGTAGACAACCTTAACGCAAGTGTTTCTCTCGGATGTATGTTTACAAGGTCCCAGCTTTACTCTCCTTTACGATGTATTCTCTTAATTTTTCTTTCACACGGCCATTTCAACTGAATTTGAATAAATATATAGGGATACCTCCAAAATGACAAAAACACAGACAGATATACCTTCAATGGTTAAAGTTAATTTTTGAAGGTGAAATCAAGACCGTTGATCATATAGAACATCATGACCAAGGGCGGAGCTAGGAATTTACAATTGGGGGGGCCGGACTAATTTACAGTTGCCTAAAGTAGTAATTGGGGGGCCATGGCCACTAAGCATGCATGTAAAGCCACTAAACTAGCTAAGCATGCATGTAAGGGCATAAGCCATAATAGGGATTTTACAATTCGTTGGGGGGGACATGGCCCCCCTCATGCTATATGTGCCTCCGCCCCTGATCATGACTGACCATGGTGTTGGTCCCATCTTGAACGGAGGCCCAATGCATAAGATAAAATGACGAAAAATAAAAATTAATGATTTTGCCTTTCTTGGCATAACTGCAACTGATATTTGGTAGATCAAGATCCTAGATCATCCGATCAAGGTGTTCTTAATGGCATTTGGCCAGAGTTATGATTCTTGTTCTTGTACGGACCAACACCAATGGATGTGATTACATACACGAGGCAAAAGTGGGGGCAAAATAAATGTATTTTTAGGAGGATAACTACATTAGTTGCGGATATCTTTTGCAGATTGGAGAACGGAGCGCATGTATCATACAAAAGTCAGCCACCAAATGCCTTTCCGCAAATCCCCACTCAATTAATGTAAATGTTGAGTCTGGTGTATTTTGTGATTATAATGAAATGTCAGAGGGAAGATTATAATGTAAATGTTGAGAATGATGCGATTTTGAATGGTCTACTTCCAAATATCGTATGGAAACTATACAAATTACAACATATTTGGGAAAAACACTCCTAAAACTCTAAAAACTAATCTTATGAGAGTGTAATCAATGGATGAAATTCAATCCAGATGTGCCTAGATTGACCCTATAATTTAGAATACGCTAAAACACCATAACAGTTCTACACAACTGCACTTACGAACAGTGGAAGGCAAGGTGATCTAACATACATGGCAGACAAGGGACCCATGTACATTCTTCAGCTTTCAAGGGGGGCACTGCAACATTCCATCTTGCCCAGGATTGTTATAATTTGTACATGTGGACGGCCCAGATGGCGTGACTGGACCTCTTGAGAGAGCCTCATCTAGTAATAGCAAAGGGGATTCGAGCTTCAATGGCTGGATGGCGGACACCTGGAAGAAAAGTAGAGGCCAGCACAAGAGTATAAGGAGAAAGGTGAAGGAAGCCATGTGTGTATGGAGAGAAGGATATATGTGCTTGGTGGAAGTGAGGGGAGGGTGTATTTATAATTACGATGGGACTGGCAGTTTCCAAGCATTTTCACCCCCCTTTTCTTGTCTTTCCCTTGTTTTTTGTTTGGAGAGAGAGAGAGAGAGAGAGAGAGGGGGGGGGGGGGGGGGTCTCCAACCCTTTTGCTTGTTTTGCAACCCATATTTCCAATCATTTTCACCCCATTTTATTGTCTTTTTCCTAGAAATTACAAGCAAAATGGAGTGAAAATGCTAGGAAAGGGTGTGGAAATTTCCCTATGTTTTATTTTTCTTTTTATGGATGGAAGGTTTGAACTTTGATATAGAGAAATGAAGTGGTCGGCTCAGTTGAATGCTAGCTGGTGCAGTTTTACATGGTCCCATCTAGATTGCCCATTGTAGACAACCTTAACACAAGTGTATCTCTCGGATTATTTCCCATTAGAAAAATATATCTATGCCTAAAGGGGTGTAAAATTATCCTACATGGGGTGCGAATTTATCATTGCCCCAAAAATAAAGGAATTTGAATGTTGCCACTTTAGGAAAGGAAAAAAAAAAGGAGATGAAAATGCTGAAAGGGGGATGGAAATAAGATTTTGCTTTTGAGAAGGGAGGTGATTTTTTTTGCCCCCCATTAGGATAATGCGCCCCATTTTAACATGAATTCTGGGTAGACTTTTAACGCTTTTTGACGTTAAATCAGGTTACAAGGGGGGCGCATCAAGCTTACAAGGGTGAAAATGCTAGGAAAAGATGTGGAAATTTCCCTATGTTTCATTTTAATTTTCTTTTTATGGATGGAAGGTTTGAACTTTGATATAGAGAAATGAAGTGGTCAGCTGAGTTGAATGTTTACAAGGTCCCATATAGATTGCCCATTGTAGACAACCTTAACACAAGTGTATCTCTCGGATTATTTCCTATTAGAAAAATATCTCTATGCGACTCCGTTGGAGTTCTCCCGTGTGAGAAAAATTGAGTTTGGAAAGAGATTCGAAGTATACATGTAAAAGTAGTCTACAAATGACGAATCATTTGACCTTAGAAAGAAGCACAGGTGGATAGAGTCTGAGAAACTCCAAAAACAGTAAAAAATAATATCCCGCTTCAAATTGTTTGTTTTTCAAGGGCCTTTCATGCTCTCCCACTCCTCCCATCTCTCACAACTGACCCCACTAATATTCCCATGGAATAAATTTTCATGGTCACGAAACAAGCCCTTATTTGGCCTTACTTCTGTCTCATGTTACTTCTGTCTCATGCATTGTGACTAGATCCATTGCTCTAATCTCGGCCAAATGCTCTTTAGAACACTTTGATAATTCGGTCCTAGGCCTTTAGAGTTTAGATTCATTAATTTCGGCCTAATACTGTTTACGTTTCTTACGATCCTAACTGGGGATGCCTACGCATGGAACTAGGTGGGGCCCATCCTGGTATGATAGATTTAAAGGGCCTAGTCTAATGCAATCAGTCCTGTGGCTTTCGAGAGCAGCCACTGTGTCATTTTTACGCCCTGTTCGTTTGAGATTGTGGCAACAGATTGTGGGCCCCAAACTGATTATCGGGCTCAAAATTAAACGTCGTATTGACTGTTAGAGGTAATTAGGTCAAGCAAGAGGTTGCTTGCAGCATTACACCCAAGGTATCTAGTTTGGAATACCAAGTTTGTTGCCTCCAGCCCCTATATATAGAGATACACTAGGGTTTTAATAGGTTAATGGGCTCTAGCCCAAGTAGGCCCACTACACCGGTCTATTATCTTATTGGGCTTATATTAGAACATAATAGGGTTATATTATATACCCAACAATCTCCTCCTATGGTCTACATATAGCACAATCCAATAGATAGTTAATGTGATGTCCAAACAAAATTATTTAATCATCCATATCACCACATCAATAAAGATCTGTAATCCAACTGAACACAAAAATACTTTATGATTAATCGAGAGTTTGAGATACAATCTAAACTCAACCAAAGGTAGTTTCACATATAAGTGAACCCCACTGATCTTAGAGGAATTCATTCATGGGGTATGATTCTCATCGAGATCCAAAATAAAATTCCACAAAAAAGTAAACTCGATACATACTGAAATGAAAGCATAGTCTTTATGACTTTAGAAGATTTACTCATCAAGTAAGTCATCATCATCAAAGTCCAAATCAGGACAAGCTCCTCCTTTTTTGTCAATCCCTGTGAATTATCAAATATGGATTTCATAAAAATGAATCCAACCAATATTATAAACATGAAAGTATCTAGTTCTACCTAAAGAAAAACTTAGTACAATTCCATAATTCACGAAAGTATCTAGTTCTACCTGAAGAAGAACTTAGTACAATTCTAAAATGGCTGAAAAAGTATCAGTATCACTCTCACCATAAGCATCATTGTCAAGTTTCAATAAAGAACAAGACCTAAATAGCTTCTTTTGCAAAGAACCATTACTAATTGTCAAGTTTCAATAAAGAATAGTGTCTTTTGCAAAGAACCATTTCATGTTTCTTTTTGGAATGTTACAGTCATCTTATCCATATTTGAGTTAAGATGTATCATCAAGTTTGGAATGCACAACCTTTCCCAAAAAGGACATGTCATCAAATGTGGAATGACATACAACAACTGTAAACATCATCGAAACATATCAAGTGCCTTTCTTGGCCAAGAGAGGGAGATTCGAAAAATTCAAAATAACATGGATGTAGGTTAGGACATGTCTATACGGTCTTTAACCCCATCTCTCCCACAATTTTGAATATTCGATCTTTGGTCAGTTCCTTTTGTGAGAGCTTCGGCCTATTATCCTTCGATTTCGTATCAATCAAAGTGATAATCCCGTGTTCTTGAGATAATTCAGCATATGGCCTGTTACAGCCTAAGATGTCTCCTCTTACCATTAAAGAGTGAGTTCTTCACAATCGTAATAGTAGCTTGATTATCACAAAACACACTTAAGGACTTAATCCTTAACCGAGTTAGTGGAATGTCCATAAGCAGATTCTTTATCCATTCTGCTTCATCACCGGCTAAAGCTAGAGCATAAAGTTCTGATCCCATGGATGACAGAGCAATGCAAGTCTGTCTCTTTGACTTCCACGCAGCAGCAGCTCCACCCAGGGTAAACACATAACCACTGGTAGACTTACTGTCTCTTCATTCTGAGCCTCATGATTCATCAGAATATTCTTCCACGATAAGTGGAGGGCCACCATAGTTTTGAGCATACTCTTGAGTACACGAAAGGTATCTCATCAGCCTCATAAGGGCATTTCTATGCTCATGGCCAGGATTGCCACTAAAACGACTCAGCATGCCAACTATAAAGGCTATGTCTGGCATAGTGCAACACAAATCATACATGAGACTACCAATCAGTTTAGAATAATCTAACTGACTCACTCTGTCTCGTCCTTAGAGATCAGCTACTTGGTATAATTAAAATGGTGTCTCAATCGGTTTGCACTCACTGCATCCTCAAAAGGAAAGTAGTTTTTCATATAATGGGCTAGGCCAAGGGTGATTCCTTGCCTTTCAAAAACTTACTTTCATACCAAGAATGGTGTTAACAACACCCAGGTCTTTTCATGTCGAATTTTGTACCCAAGGTTAGTTTCACATTACTCATCACAAAGAGAGATTGGAAACAAGAATCAACAACTACATACAAGTAAATAATCATGACCTTATTCGACACAAAACGATAAAAAAGACATTTATCCGAGTAATTTGTCAGAAATCCAAAGCTCTTTACTACTTTGTCAAATTTCTGATGTCACAATTTAGGTGCTTGATTAAGACCATAATAAACTTTGTATAATTACATACAAATATCTACTTACAGCCCATAGTCTTAGCCCCTTTTGGCAAATCGACTAGCCAAGTTAGATTTTCTAACAGAGAGCTCATTTCATCATAAATAGCTTATGCCCACAATATAGAGTCCCTAGATCTCATCACGTCCTGATAGGATGATGGATCATTCTCCAATTGGTAGGTCACAAAGTCCTCACCAAATTCTTGGGTACTCTATCACATGGAGGAGCATATAGAGATTTAGGATGTGATTGGCAGTCAAAGCTGCCTCTCCCCAAATGCAACTAAGCATGCCAGCTGACATTAACATGGAGTGTAACACTTAAGTTAACGTCATGTTCTTACCCTTAGCTATGCCATTTGATTGAGGCGAGAGAGGAGCAGTAGTTTCAAGGATTACGCTCTGAGAGGCATAGAATTCCTTGAACCCTGTCAATGTGTATCTTCTTATTCTCTATCACTCCTGACTCTCACACTTGTCAAAAGTAATTGACATATATAATGGTATCTTATGAGTATTAGGAAGTTAGACCATTTTTTTATAGTGCACATGTCCCAATCGGTGTGTAACAACTTAGGAGCAATTAGCGATGAACTATCATAACTAACAATCTCATTATCTTAACTCAAATCAAACATACCATCTATCAAATATGAAAATCAAAATAGTATGAGTTAACAATCAAAGTTACTCTACCACACAGAAATGAAGTACATATGCCAGCATAGTCTAAAAGACGAATATAAATTAAATTCTTTTGAAGAGCAAGAACTACATTAACAATTTTTAAAGTTAGTATTTGTCCTGAAAAAATGACCAAGTTCACAGTACCAGCGTGAGTCACCTCTACCTCTGCTCCACTGGCCATTGTAACGGTCTCTTTCGCGGCAACAACATCAACTAGTAGTTTCTTGGAGTTGTAAACATGACAAGTGGCTCGCGTATCTAACCACCAATCTGAAGAAGTAATGGCCTTACCTTTGCCCAATGTAGCAACAAAACTCTTAGGCTCAGTCTTACCCACCATCATATGAGCTTCCTTCTGTGGTGTGTCAGATTTAAACTTGTTAGCTAGCCTACAATCTGCCGCAAAGTGATCACATTTCCCACAGTTGTGGCACTTGCCCTTCTTTTCTGGAAGATGGGCTTTTTGGCCTCCAACTTGGGATTGTCACTTTTTGGTGACTTGGATTTTCAAGAAAATTTCTTGGGATATGTTACCACGTTAGCAGCAGACTGTTGCTGTCTAACCATCTCCAAGGTATTCCTGGCTCGATTCTCATCTTCGATTCAAATGAATCATTTGAGATCATCCAGTCCCGCATGCACCTTTTTCCTATACATTTCATTTTTAAAAAAATGCCATTGAGATTCATCAACTTCTTCATTTGTATCAGCAAAGGTACTCAAAACGGTGTAAAAATAATTCATATATTTTAGACCGAATTGAGTCTTTCACTTCCATGAACTAAACTCAGATCCACCAAAGGATTGAAGTTGGACCATCTCAAAGAGAATAGTAGTCTTTTCCATTTTAGACTAACTACAAAAGTAAATATGGAAAGAGTGCACCTAATTTGTGTATCGGGAAAGCCAAAGCCAAATGGGTGAACCAAATCGCATACCAAAGCCCATTCCAACAGCCAAGGTGAAACCCTTCAGCAACAGATAACCACCAAGGAATTAACCCAAACCCAACTGACAACTATTGGGATTTACAGGGGGTGAACCAGAGAATAAAGAAACAGTCAAGGCCAAACCCGAGGCATTTAGGCTCATGCAAGAACTAGTGGCGAACCAAACAGATTCAAAAGAACACAAACTGTCAACAAAACTGGTTGTAGAGAACTGGTCTAAAACCAGTTTCACAAACTGAACCAGTTGTATAGTCTGAGAAAACTAGTTCCAAAAAACCGGCCACAAATGCCGCGAAGGTAACCAGTTAGAAGCCGGCAGCTTGCATCAGTTGACAGCAATTTCTGAAAAAAAATAGATTTCTTGTCCTACTGTCGCAAACCAATTATGTAACAGAAGATCCACAAGAACCAGCTTACATGACCACTTGGAATTGGCTGTAATTACTCTTGCGAGATGAGGGAATCAATCAACGGTTATAGGTTTCTCGCATAAACCAGTGTCCAAATCGCAAAAATAGTTACACAAACTGATTTCTCGCTCTTGTGCTCCAAATATCGCATAAAACCCTCCTAGGCACAGAATATCCCAAAAGGCGACATCGCACATAGCTGATATTTCCCACACGTTACGGGCAACAAGATAGATGAGTCAAAAAAAAACCCCAAATCTCAGCCCTTGTGGAACCGGCTTGCCAAAACACCTATCTCTTGGAGAGAAAGAGAGAGTCTCCACCACCCACGCCCAAATCTGAGTCAAGATAATCCACATTAAAGAAACCTATGATTCAAAACGGAATTTGGATTGAGACAGACCCACTGCGAAATCTATGTCTGTGGGGGAATAAACCCATGCCCAAAACTGAGATTCTGTGGGAATTGAAACTCTATTAACCCTTCTTGCTCATTTAAACGACAATCTCAATCGATTTGGTGTGGGAGAGAGACACACGTCTCTAAGAGAATACTTGCAGAGAGTGAGAGACACACATCTCAGTGTGAAGCCAAATCCTCTTTTTGTTGAAAGGGTTGAAGATAATCCCCAAAATCCTAAGCAAAGAAGATCAGTTGCTTTTCTTTATCACCCGTACAGAGAGAGAAATAATCTCGGTGTATAATCTGCAGGTTGCCCAAAAACCCTTTGAAGAGAGAGGATCGATGTTCTCAACAAGGAGTGAAAGAGAGCAACTCGAGGGATTCAAGAGAGAGCAACTCAAGGGATTCAATTTCACGAGGTATTTACACCAATCTGACTAGTTCCTGAAGAACAATTGATAACCCCAAAACTCCGTCCTTATCTCCTTTTGATTCCAACGATGGGAAAACAAAAAAAAAATCCATGAGAGAGGCAGACATCTCTTGGGAACACAGGTTCCAACCATAAGAAAGAGGGCTGCTGTATATCCACTCTCTGTTTTTTATTTACGATCTCACCCTCGAGTTGTTGTTGTAACCCAAAAAGTGATTCGGCAAAGAACTTGGTCCAAATTAGAAACGGCAAAGAAAATTGAAATCGACAGTGGATTTCGTCCAAATAACACCGACCAAGAGAGCCCAAAACGAGTGAGTCAAAACAGTAGAACAACCACAAAAGAGAGTTGTATCCACAAAGAACTCCCAATGGCGGGAGACAGAAAAGCAGACATCCCTAAGGAATGATGATACCCACGCCCAAACGAACTTGTGAGAATTTCTGTGGGAGAAGAAACCCACGCCCAAATCTTGAGAGAAAATAGCAGACGTCCTCTTTGATGATGGGTGAAGACGATCCCAAGCCGTGAAGAAAGAGACGTCAAAATTAGGGTTTGATCTTTAATGCTTCAAGATTGTTAGAGGTAATTAGGTCAAGCAAGAGGTTGCTTGAAGCATTACACCCAAGGTATCTAGTTTGGAATACCAAGTTTGTTGCCTCCAGCCGCTATATATAGAGATACACTAAGGTTTTAATAGGTTAATGGGCTCTAGCCCAAGTAGGCCCACTACACCGGTCTATTATCTTATTGGGCTTATATTAGAACATAATAGGATTATATTATATATCCAACATTGACTACTGTTGAAGTTAAAAATTACAAAAGTCAACCACAGCTTTAGTCTCCTTTACGATGATTTCTCTTAATTTTTCTTTCACACGACCATTTCAACTGAATTTGAATAAATATATAGAGATACCTCCAAAATGACAAAAACATAGACAGAGATACCTTAAATGGTTAAAGTTAATTTTTGAAGGTAAAATCAAGACCGTTGATCATATAGAACATCATGACCAGGGGCGGAGCTAGGAATTTACACTTGGGGGGGGCGGACTAATTTACAGTTGCCTAAATTAGTCATGGGGGGGCATGGCCACTAAGCATGCATGTAAAGCCACTAAACTAAGCTAAGCATGCATGTAAGGGCGTAAGCCATAATAGGGATTTTACAATTCGTTGGGGGGAGACATGGCCCCCCTCATGCTATATGTGCCTCCGCACCTGATCATGACTGACAATGGTGTTGGTCCCATCCTGAACGGAGGCCCCATGCATAAGATAAAATGACAAAAAATAAAAATTAATGATTTTGCCTTTCTTGGCATAACTGCAACTGATATTTTGTAGATCAAGATCCTGGATCATCCGATCAAGGTGTTCTTAAATCTTAATGGCATTTGGCCAGAGTTATGATTCTTGTTCTTGTACGGACCAACACCAACGGATCTGATTACATACACGAGGCAAAAGTGGGCCCAATAAATGTATTTTAAGGTGGATAACAACATTAGTTGCAGATATGTTTGGCGGAATACATCATTAATAGATAGTACAAATTCGCGAACAGAGCGCATGTACCATTTACTTACACTGATAGGAATTTATGTTACCAAGTCATGATTTAGGGTGATAATAAATGCCCCCCTTTTCATTACTTGCAACCGAGGTTTAAAATTTTGGTTTCGGTACCTGTTTCAGTACTTAAAATTTCAAATTTTCGACTGAAACCTCCGTCGAAATTTGGTACAAAACACGAAATGAATATTTTATTTAATGTTAAATTTCGGTCGAAATTTCGGTAAAATATTAAATTAATATTAAAAAACAGTTTTTTTGGGTCAAATTTCGGAAAAATCCAAATTTCGACCGAAATTCTGAAATTTCGGCCGAAATAAATGACCGTTTCAGTTTTGGTCAATTTCGGTGTCCGTCTCCACCGAAATCCGAAATTACGGTCGAAATTTTAAACCATGCTTGCAACACCTAGCTACAGTGTATCTATGACTGAAAAGGTGCTGCTGATGTGCTTCACATTTGAAGGAATGAAGTGACCTGATTGCCACGTACAATGCAGGGAACTGAAATGACCATTGATTTGACTCTTTTCAATGTGTACTTATTGCTTTTATGGGTATTTGACCTCCTTCATTTCTCTTTCAGTGGACGTGACTCCATTACTTGACGCCCCTTTTTTTACCCAAAACAGAATCCCGTTTTCCTTGCAGTTCTCTCCCTATTTTTACTTGGGACAGCCCCTCTAGTGTAAAAGAGTAGTCATAAATACATTAGAGGGGCTGTCCCATGTTAAAAAGAGGGGCGAATATGTCACTCCTCATGATACTTTCATTCAAGACCATGTCTTGCTGGAGAGAGCTATTAATTTTCGATCATTAGTAATTAATTGGCAAATGGGTACTTCCATCTCTGTTTGGTTGGCCGTTACAACTTCCTGATAAGGAAAATGATATTTCTAGGGCGCTGATACCCCCCCCCCCTAATGGCTTCCTGACGTTAAACGTTAGGATCTAACGTAAATGTCACTTTCCGACCGTTTGACCTCTCTCTCTCCACACACACACAACAGAACAGTTGGTGAGCCCAACAGAAACCGTTGGTGGAATGGTTGGCCCATCTTTGAACAACGTAGGGATTTGCCTTTTGAGAATTATAGCAGCCTATAATTAATAGCTAGGGATTTGCTAGGGAATTTCAAGGAAAGGGATCTCGTAGTGCTGACTTTTGCATGGAGAAGAGCCACCCAGATGAACTAAATGAATAAAACAAAATCTCCTGAAAAGTGAGTTGTTGTTCTCTCACGCAAAAGTCACCCAGCAAATGCCTTTCCGTAACCGCTAATTAGATAACGGAAATAATATCCACACCATACTCCCTGTTTTGATAATGTCACTCCCCACTCAATTAATGTAAATGTTGAGCCTGATGTATTTTGTGATTACTGAGCTTAGCATGAAGCAAATGGAAGATTATATAATGTAAAATAGCCATCAAAAGATGTTGAGAATGATGCCATTTTGAATGGTCTACTTAGACTACTTCCAAATGGAAACATTACAAGTTACAACATATCTAAGAAAACTAATCTTATGAGAGTGTAATCAACAATGGATGAAGTTCAATCCAGATGTGCCTAGATTGACCCTATAATTTAGAATACGCTAAAACACCATAACAAGTTCTATACAGCTGGACTTATGAACAGTGGAGGACAAGGTGATCTAACATACATGGCACACAAGGGACCCATGTACATTCTTCAACTGTCAAGGGGGGCACTGCACCCCTCCATGTTGCCCAGGATTGTTATAATTTGTACACGTGGACGGCCCAGATGGCGTCACAGGCCGGATGGCGGACACCTGGAAGAGAAGGAGATGCCAGCACAAGAGGAGTATAAGGAGAAAGGTGAAGGAAGCCATATGTCTATTGAGAGGAATCGGAATCGTAATGTTTAAGGATGTATGTGCTTGGTGGAGGTCGGGGGAGGGTGCATTTATAGATGGGACAGGGGGTTTGGAAACCATATTTCCAAGCATTTTCTCCCCCCACGCTTTTCTTGTCTTTTCCTTGTTTTTGCTTGGTAGGAGGGAGAGAGCGAGAGAGAGGGTCCAACTCCTTTAGGTTGTCTGGGAATCCAAATTTCCAAGCATTTTCACCCTATTTTCTTGTCTTTTTTCCTAGAAATTACAAGCAAAATGGGGTGAAAATGCTAGGAAAAGATGTGGAAATTTCCCTATGTTTCATTTTAATTTTCTTTTTGTGGAAGGAAGGTTTGAACTTTGACATGTTATTGGTTTGGTTGCCTCCCCTCAATGGCAACGACTCTGAACCCCAGGATCAAGACCGAGGAGCTCAAGAGTACAAGAGGAAAGTATAGTGAAAAAGGAAATCATGAAAAATTATTTCATGGAATATTCGTGGGCCCCACTATAAAAGATGACCTTAGAAAGAAGCACAGGTGGATAGAGTATGAGAAACTCCAAAATAATATCCCGCTTCAAATTGTTTGTTTTTCCAAGGGCCCTTCATGCTCTCACACTCCTCCCATCTCTCACAACTGACCCCACTAATATTCCCATGGAATAAATTTTCATGGTTACGAAACAAGCCCTTATTGTGACTAGACCCATTACTCTAATCTCCGCCAAATGCTCTTTAGAACACTTTGATAATATGGTCCTAGGCCTTTAGAGTTTAGATTCATTAATTTCGGCCAAATACTGTTTACGTTTCTTACGATCCTAACTGGGGGCATGCCTAGGTATGGGACTAGGTGGGGCCCATCCTGGTATGACAGATTTAAAGGGCCTAGTCTAACGCAGTCAGTCTGTGGAAAATCACTAAATTACATGTGCTTAGACATTAGTTTGCAAGTGTTAGTTACTTCAGTTCAGGGTTCAATTACCAAAAGGGATTTGATAGGCAATTTCTTGGAAAGTCATTGCATTTGCATGGCTGCCTTTTGCGCAAGAGAATATCCACACGGGTTCACTCTTTTGTCGATTTTGTCTTATTATTTAATTCATACTTTTTGCGAAATTGCCTAGCAAATCCCATTACCGAAATATATAGAGAGATACCTTGAATGGTTAAAGTTAATTTTTGAAAGTGAAATCAAGACCGTTGATCATATAGAACATCATCACTGACAATGGTGTTGGTCCCATCCTGAACGGAGGCCCCATGCATAAGATAAAATGACGAAAAATAAAAATTAATGATTTAGCTTTTCTTCGCATAACTCCAACTGATATTTAATAGATCAAGATCCTAGGATCATCCGATCAAGGTGTTCCAAATATCGTACGGAAACTTTACAAATTACAATATATCTAGGAAAAAACACTCGTGAAACCCTAAAAACTTGAGTGTAACCATGCAATGGATCAAATTCCATCCAAAATGTGCCCAGAATGACCCCTGTAATTTACTAGATAGCTAGAATACCCTAAAACACCATAACTGCACTTATATATAAACAGTAGAGGACAAGGTGATCTGACATACATGGCACACAAGGGACCCATGTTCAATCTTCAGCTTTCAAGGGGGGCACTTCTCGCTTCCATGTTGCCCATGATTGTTATAATTTGTACACGTGGACGGCCCCGATGGCGTCACCGGCTCTCTTGACAGAGATTCTAACTTCAACGGACGGATGGCGGACACTTGCAAGAAGAGGAGAGGCCAGCACAAGAGGAGTATAAGTAGAAAGGTGAAGGAAGCCATGTGTAGGTGGAGACAAGAATTGGATTCGTAAGGTTGAAGGATGGATGTTTGGGCTTGGAGGAGTGGGGGAGGTTGGGTATATATAGGGAATTTGAAGGCAATTTTGTGGAAAGCCATATCGCGGCGCACTTTTACATGAGAGAACAGCCACCTCGTAGC
Source organism: Tasmannia lanceolata (assembly GCF_043159265.1). Lineage (NCBI taxonomy): Eukaryota > Viridiplantae > Streptophyta > Magnoliopsida > Canellales > Winteraceae > Tasmannia > Tasmannia lanceolata. Next base: position 36,533,728 of record NW_027518692.1, read on the forward strand.
ATATTTTGTCTTGTATATTCATTTCATTCATATGAAGGGGCAGTTCTCTCCTGCAAAAGTGAGTCGAAATAGCTTTTGTGAAATTGCCTAGCAATTACATTGCATATAGTATGGGACCGGAGGGTCTGGAAACCATATTTCCAAGCATTTCCACCCCCCTCTCGTGTTTTTTCATTGTTTTTGCTTGGGGGGGGGGGGGGGGGGGGTGGTTAGAGAGAAAGAGAGAGAGATTTCCAAGCATTTCACGCCATTTTGCTTGTTTTTTTACTATAAAAGGCAAGCAAAATGGTGTGAGGATGCTAGGAAAAGAGGTGGAAATTTCCTTATTTTTCCCTTTATGGATGAAACTTTGACCCAGAGAAATGAAGTTAAATGGTAAGCTCAGTTGAATAATAGCTGATGTAGTTTTACAGGGTCCCATTGTAGACAGCCTTGACACAAAGCGTGTTTCTCAGATTATTTCCCATTAGAAAAATAACTCCCTATGTCGGTAAGACTCTACAAATGATTAAATATTTTCTCCATTTGGTTACCTCCTAGGTGAAACGAAAGTTAAAGGGGGGCAGGTGGTTGTGCGTTGTGGTTCATTGATAATGAAACAAAATTTTATGAAAATATTCCATGAAAAATTCATAAAAATATTTCATGAAAAAATTAGGGAAGTGATATATCTGCCTCTTTTTGTTACTTGGGACACCCAACAGCACTGTACATGGCAATCGACCCTAATGAATCCTTCTGACGTGAAGTACATCAGCCCTTCTGCAGTCATTGATCCACTGCTGCTGGGTGTCCCAAGTAATCAAAAGGGGCGGATATATCACTTCCCAAAAATTAACAAAGAGGGCAATATTATGAAAAAATGGGAGATGATATTTTCACTCCCCCTCCATTACGCATGCGCCAACGTGATTTAAAGTGAGAAGTGGGCAACTTTAACACTTTTTAGCGGGCCACCATTATCAAAACATGGTGGTGCCACTATAAGTTAGGAAGATGTAAAAATATAGAAAATCATCTCATTATCAAAACATGGTAGTGCCACTGTCAGTTACCTAACCATGTTTCTTTTCATCGTCATTCCTATTCTTTCCAACAACTTTTTTTGACCCATGTTTCTATATATTGAGTGGGATCACTGATTATATTACACCCATGCATAGAATGAGCCATGAATACTAGCTCTTGTATATCGATCGTGTGTCGCCTCATTATGTTATAATATCAGCAGTCTAAACCATTGATTGTTCACTTTCTATTAATGGGATACAAGAACGGGAAAAAAGTGGGGAAACAAAAAGAACAGGGGAGAGGTGAAAAATGTGGGAGGCAGAGGCAGATGGGTCGAAACTTCTGGAGGCGAACTAGACCTTTTCGTAAATGCCGGCTACTCCGGCGCCGGAATTTCCTCCTTATCGGCCTTCGAGAACCTGACCGGCAGCCTCGCATGGTGTCTCTCTGCCACGAACCCCAATTCAACCTCCACTACCAAGACAAAATGTAACTACTTACTATCCCTCTCTCTCACAACAACACTTTCATTCTCACTGTGTGTATGAGTGTGTTTATGTGATGAATACGCGAAGAAGAAGAAAACGTACACAGATTAGATTGAAATCATGATTTTGTTTTTGGAATTATTAAGTTATTATATGTGCATTACAAGTACTTAGACATTAAAGAAAGAGGGGCATAGTTGAAGGGATTTTCTTAATTTTTTTAATACAACTTTTCGAGGAAATTGTAGAGAATTTAGGATTTCCCATTTTTAAGGAGGAGGGCTTAGTTGAATAAGAAATTGTAGATACTTTAGGATTTTCCATTTCACTGTCATTCCTATTCTTTCCAACAACAACTTTTTTTTGGAAAACATTTTTCCTTAGAAAATTGGTTTTGCAGCTGATCTCACGCATGGCATGGTGGGGCCCTGTAGACACCCTATTCTGACCTAACCCTAATTCCCCAAAATCGAATAAAGTCCCGAGGTCGAATGAAATCCCCAACAATTTTGAAATCTCTAAAGAGACTGCACCCTGAGCACAAAAGAACCCGAAAAATTCGAATATGCCCGTTTAGAGACCATTTTTCCGAAATACTCTAGAGCTCGAATGGTCCCTAAACCCCCATTAAGTCCCTTCCTTAATTGCCCCTGTCTTAATTCGAATATGCCCGTTTGGAGACCATTTTTCCGAAATACTCTAGAGCTCGAATGGTCCCTAAACCCCCATTAAGTCCCTTCCTTAATTGCCCCTGTCTTTTCCTTCATTTTTACAAATTTTATTTATTTATTATTATTATTACAAAATACCCCAGTGTGTTGATATTGGCACCCCATTGTTTGAATGCCCAAGGATTTGAGGATACGGGCACGCCCCTATCTTGATATTATCACTAACCTGTTTTGTCTTTCCCATGAGTCAATTATTAGGGAAATGATATTTACACCCCTTTTGATCACGACACCCATTGCCAGTGTACTTTGCAATCAAAGCCACTGGATTTTTATAACATTTAGTACATTAGCCCTCTTTTTGTCATTGATCCACAGACGCTGGTTGTCCCTGGTGATCAAAAGGGCGTAAATATCACTTCCCGTCAATTAGGACAGAAAAGTCAAGCCGAGATAGTGTTATTATCAAAATACGGGTGTGTCGATAACCCGTCACTCTCGAAGGCAGCAAAGAAAGGAAAAGACAAGCGGAGTGTGTGCCAAAAACCAAAAATGATGGCGCCAATATCATATCCCCTTAAAGTGAGGTCGGATTAGGGTTGAGCGGGGGATCCCATTTTTGGTGAAGGATTGGGGAGAAAGAGAGGGCTGCTAGGGCTTCAAGGGTTTAAAGAGAAGAAGAAGAGAGTGAGGAGGGTTTTGCCACCCCATCTCTAGGCCACCATCACCATCGCCCCCATCAGCACCAATCTTCCCCTTTCTCTGATTTTCCCTCAAACCCTTTTGAGATCCAAACCAAACCCACTTCAACCATTTCTTTTCCGATTGGGGTTTGCTGGTTTTAAAGAGAGATCAGAGAAAGAGACCAAACCAAACCCATTTCAACGATTTCTGACCTGCGACCTTGCCTGGTTTATCTCTGCCACCAACCCCCAATTCAACCTCCACTACCAAGACAAAATGTAATTACTTACTTTAGGGTTTTCCTTTTTAAATGAGGAGGGCTTTGTTGAATAAGAAACTATTTGAGGCATTTGCAGATGATTTAGGGTTTTCCTTTTTTAATATGGTAATAAGTTGCTTGGCAGTTGGGAGTATTTCAATTTCAGTTTGAGTTTCTTCTTTTAGGATTTAGCTAAAACGGGTTTGGGTTTCCCCACTCAAAGTGGCCTGTGATTTCTCTCTTAGGCTCAGTTCTTTTGCTTACTGACATGGCAAAAAAGAAAAGAAAGGAAAAATAAAGAGAAAAGCAAATAAAAGAATTTTGGATTGTCTCATGCCTTGTGATTGTTGTTAATCCCTACAATCTCTCTTGATTTTCTCTTGTGCTTATATTGTAATTACATTATTTACTTATCCAAATTGCTAACGATTTTAGCAATTTCCTGTTTTCTATTAGTATTAATGAAAGAATAAAAAAAAAGTAAAATGTTAAAAAAGTTATCGAACATGGGATGTTATAAATTGAGTAGAATTTGATGTGGAAGGTTAGAAGATGATTGATTTGGTCATATCTGTTTTTCAAATTTAGAGTATATATTTTTTTTAAATTCTAGAAAGATATTGTGGTTGGCAATCCAAGTTTAGGATTGGTTTGGTCTCTGCTTCCTTTTAAGTTTTGTTTTGGCTTTTGATTTTAGAAATCTTCTATGACCGTACCACTCGCCATAGTTGTTGTTGTTGTTGTTGTTTTTCTTTTTGTTTTAGTATGTGTGAGTGTGCTTGCATGCATGTGTGTGATTATTTTGTGCTAATTTCCTATTTGTGAGGTGTAGTAAAGTTGTGGAACTCATTGAATCAGCATTACAGTTGATGGGATGTCCATACCCTCTTCAAGCACGCCAAATTCAAGACCTTGACTATAAGGTGTTTATCCTGTTGCACAATGAATTGTCAGTCGTGTATTAACAATGCGAGCAGAAATGGGAGATGAGGTAATTGCCATTCAAGGTAGATATATTGCATGACAATCCGGACACAATCAATATGCTTGTGCTTGCCAAACACATGCATATTAGTTGTTCAGGTATTCACACTTGTGGTTACCAAACACACACATATAATAAAGGATATGTCAAGATTATCATTAAAAAAAAAGGGATATGTCAAGATTGTTTTCCGATTCAAAATAAAAATAAAAACCAATCTATCTATACCACGAATTCCACAGATACTCGTGGTATAAAAATCAATTTGGAAAGGTGGCAAACAAATCTTTCTTCAATTACCTTTTTTTTTTTTTTTGCCCCTTGGCATTTGAAACTTGGGGAAATCAATTTGGAAAAATGGGAAACAAATCTTTCTTCAATTACCTTTTTTTTTGTTTGCCCCTTGGCATTTGAAACTTGGGGCTCAATCTTTTCTAATCTCGCTCATTATACTTAGTGGTTGCATTTATGATAGAAGACACCCGGTGTAACAAGGTCCATTTCACAGTATACTAGCGACTCAGTGGGAGAGAATCTTCAAAGTGACGGGTAAGTCAGATTTACAAATTTCTAAAATACCTTTTTGAGGCAAAAATTCACTTCAATAGACTCTGTTTCTTGTATGATCTTTCTAGAGTCTATTTTCACTCGTGTTAAACTTATCGATATGTTTTTTTAATTTTTAAGGCCTCTTATCCAGCACTCTATGGAGGTTCCTGCTGTCACATTTGCGTCCGACATTGTTGAGAGATTGAATCCACTCACACTAGAAGATGAAAGTCTCTTGACACAAAAGGTACTGACATTTCCGTGCATATGGTTGTGGAAGATCCTGACCCTGACGTTTGCATGGGGTTGGTTGTCTTATCCTCACTTTTTTTTTTTTAATCATTGAATTCACCCAACCGGCATGAATATTTAAGATGAAACTTCAGGAAGTACTAGAATAAGCACAAATACTATTGTGCAGATGTCCTGTATTCTGACATTATTCAGTACTTTGACAAACTATAAGCCGCATATTAGGGTTACACGAGTGAGGTTTTCTTTGTGATTTCTTGGTTGGGATGGAGAGTTTGGTAACCCTAAACTGAAATGTGGAACTCTTCTCTCGTGGACACAGGCACAGTGTTGAACCACGCAAATCTTGTGTTCTTGTTTTTGTGTGATTGTGTTTCTCTCATCTTATCTTGACGTTTTGTTGCACTTCATGCATGATCCTATTTGAGAAGGTATTTTTCGGTTTTCTACAAATACATACTCAAAATCATCACATTAGCAAAAAAACCACCCATAATGATTTAACATCAAAGCCTAGTAACAGGCTCTCTCGCGCATGTCTGATAATCTAATAAATGTCATATTTCACATGTAATTAATAGAAATATTTATCCATAAAATAATTATGGAACTCATACTGGTATAGTATACAACTAATATACACTTACGGTTTGGGTTTCACTGAGTCTTCTCCAATCGCAATAAAACTGTCGTAAAATAATGTTCGGAGTGAAACTTTACGGTAAAAAAGTAACTTTTTTACCGCAAAGTTTCCCTTTTCCCTCGATCCATTGCGCTCAATAAAACGAGATGTAAAACAAAATGGGTAATCTAACAGACCACTAATTTTATTGTGTAAAACTCAATCTTTTATATGCCATCTATTTTCATCAAGAGCAAGCTTTTAGTGATGGATTTTGTGGTGAATGAGAATTGATTCGAAAGGCGAGTAGAAATCCCTATTTTCTACCTTTTATTCTTTCTAACTCCATCCCTTGAATTTTCATTTTCCTATCATTTTTATTTTATGGAGTATTTTGGAGTTGTGAGATGGTGGACAAAAAGGGTTTTGCATGGAGATAGGCAACTCAGTAAATTGGAGAGAAACCTATGTAGTATATCTTTTATAAATATTGTGGTCAGGGGGTGCACCGAAGGTATTAACCTGAAGCGCATTATTGAATTAAACTGGTTGGCTAGATGACTGAGATGGATTTATGTTAGTGACCGTCACTTGATTTGGTTGAATGTTTTAAAAAACAGCATGGCAATAAACAACAAACAAAGTTGATGTTTTAAACTTCCCTTAACCCTGACCATAATTTATTTTCCATGCCCATAAGCATGTATGCAAGGAACATACCATCCTAGATAATCAATGCATTTTTTGACATCTCTCACACTCCCCCAGTGAAATGGCACTTCATTTTTTCTCCATTTCTAACTGAAACATTTGATCTGTTACATGTGGGACCTTTTGGCACTATTTTCATGATTGGGCATTATATTTTGTATTCGTACTTATGCAATGAAATTCTGTGCTATTTTTTGTCCCTTTATTTACTTAATGAGATTTGGAATTATAGGCTGAATCTCTTAATCAATGCATGTTTTGACATCTCCCACTCCCCCAGTGAAATGGCACTTCATTTTTTCTCCATTTCTAACTGAAACATTTGTAGAATCTGTTATATGTGGGACCTTCTGGCACTTTTTCATGATTGGGCATTATATTTTGTTTTCATACTTATGCAATGAAATGCTGTGCTATTTTTTGTCCCTTTATTTACTTAATGAGATTTGGAATTATAGGCTGAATCTCTCACCCATGAGATTGAGAAGGAAAAGATTATTGTCCAAAAACTCGAGGAGTCGAGTTATGCAGAAAGTTCGCTATACGTGTTGCTTGCCAATTTGAATGAACATGTTAGTTAAGAAAATTTACCATTAAAAAAAAAAGGTTAGTTAAGAAAATTCTATATTGAAGATACTGTTTTATGTAAGCATAACTGTGAATTTCTTCAAAAGAAAAGAAAATAAAAGAAAAATTGCGGAAGGGGAAGATCATGCTCTATCTTCGAATCTGATCTGGATATACCCATTCTGACTAAGGTATTTGTTGTCATGATGGGTTTCTAAAAATATGCATATTATACATTTGTGCTTCTATGCAAGCCTAAGATGACAGTATTCTTCGTCACCTGGCACCGATATTCTTCTCAAAAATTCATTACAAAGGATTCACTTACCCTGCAAGAAGTCTGAAAACTCAGTCTTATTATCTTATTTGCTTCCAGTAGGGCCCCTATAATCCTTCATCACTTTCCCTTGTTTATGAAGACACCCACTATATCAATGGAGCCTGTATTGCTGAAAAGGCTACGATCAATGTTGAGTTTGAGGGTGTAAAATGGTGGAGTGACCCATCTAGTCTTATCTACATTGATCTCCTTCTAGTTATGGTACAGGTCTTGCACCATAATACACCAAAGCTCCTTGCGGCCAATGGATGGTTGAATTTTTAACGGCTTGCCTGAACTTTGAAATCACATTTCCAAAATATGACTTAATGTGAAACAACCAGACCAAAAGCTTAAGCTGTTGGAGAAGGCATTATTTATTCTTTTATACTTCAACACTCCCCCTCACGTGTGGCCCCTCTTTCTTTGGGTTGGCCTACACGTGGCACATGTGGCCCCACTTTTTGGGTTGACCGTTGAATTTTCAAGGTTGATGGTGTCCTTGCTGGTGATCAACAATATGTTGCTGCAAAGAATTAACTACGCAGCATAATAGAGTATTTGGGAGACATAGTGTTATTGGTGTTAGGTACTAGACACCGAGATCGCCAAGGTGAAATGACTGAGCTGACCATAGGAGATTTGCTTGGACTTGCCGAGCTCAGCATTATGAAATGCCGTATCTAGAACTTTTATGTGGACAATGCTGAGGGACTGGACGAAGGAATCCTTTGGCTCTCAACCAACATTGAGAGAGAGAGAGAGAGAGAGAGAGAGAGAGAGAGAGAGAGCCCTGAGATGTTCAACTTCGAGTGCACCTTTAGGGCTGTCATTGATATCAGCATGTGAGATCCAGTGACATATTGTATTTTCAATTTTTAAGGTAACATGACGTTTCTTTTAGCTTCATGCACATCTTAGGGGGTTATCATAGATCTTCTCATACGAGTACTAGGGAGAGACTTTATATTGAATTTTCAACGTTGATCGTTGCATGTGGATTTTTGACATTAAGGAGGTTTGAACTCAGGACCTTTGCTATCATACCATGTGAAACTACCAGTTACTCCAAAATAATGGTATCTTATTCAAACCATCAGTATCCTCTCATGCGTCAAATGCACTATCCTCTTTGCCCCTCTTAATTTTGAATCCACCATCAGTTGGTTTCATCAGTTTGAACATGATGGCTTCTTTACTGACCACATCAAAGCCGGCTAGCAAAATGTCCATCTTCCTTTTTTCAACAAAAAACTATCTACAAAGCTTCATCAATATAATTCTCGCAAAACGACCTATGTAGTAAAATAACGAATCACTGTCAGGGACGTATATTGAAATGTAGTAGAAGACATATAGCATTAACTGCGAATCACCATATACCGCTTCCAATCCAGTCAAAAGTCAAAATCAAGTATAAGAGGTCGGAGCGGATGACGGCGTCATCCCTCTAACAAACACCATTTGCGAAAATGGCGAGAGAGAGAGAGAGAGAGAGAGAGAGAGAGAGAGAGAGAGAGAGAGAGAGAGAAGGCCTATGTTATACATGATATGGAAGAGAAGATTGGTGGCAGATTTCTCACCATTTCCGTACATGGTTCCATACATGGCGAAACTTTTCAACAGCATATGGTGGATTGTTTTCTGGGTTCTTGACCTAAACAGCCTTTTGGTCATAGCCATCAATTGTGCAAGCGTAGTCATGGAGATCTTCTACATCTTCGCATACTTCATATGCTCTTGAAGAGACCAAAAGATTGGAGCCTTAAAATTCTTGGAGCATAATTGATGTTTATGGCCCTAGTCATTGTTGTTGTTCATAATCTCGAACAACATTTATTGGTTGCGGAAATATTACGTGCGTTGTTTGGCATCTTCATGTATGCCGCCCTTCTCTTTGTCATGAGAATAGCTATACAAGCAAAGAACATGAGGCATGTGCCTCTCCCTCTCTCTTTCTTTCACCATTTTCGCAAATGGTGTTTGTTGGACGGCTGATGCCGTCATCCGCTCCGACCTCTTGTACTTGATTTTCTCTCTGCAATTTTTTTATGTTGAATGTTTTAGTCTCGTCTTCTCTTCTAATTCGCTTTCCTTTATGTTTGTGCCTTGTGGGAATGAATACTCGTTTTTTTTTTGGAAGAAAGAGAGAAGTAAACATATTCTCACTTTATAATAATACATAAGAATCAATGTATCAGCTCTTATTCATAATTCATTCCCCTCTCTCCTACATGGTTTGGAGTCGCGTTACGAGATGATTTGGTCCATCATGGATCATGCTAAAAGTCTTATGTTCTTTGCGGATGACGGCGTCAGCCGTCTAATAAACACCATTTGCGAAAATGGTGAGAGAGAGAGAGAATGGCACAGGCCTCATGTTCTTTGCCTGTATAGCTATTCTCATGACAAAGAGAGGAGCGGCATACGTGAAGATGCCAAATAACGCACATAATATTTTCTCAACCAGTAAACGTTGTTCGAGATTAAGAACAACAACAATGACTAGGGCTATAAACATCAATTCTGCTCTAAGAATTTTAAGGCTCCAATCTTTTGGTGTCTTTTAGAGCATATGAAGTAAACGGAGATGTAGAAGATCTCCATGACTACACTTGCACAATTGATGACTATGACCAAAAGGCTGTTTGGGTCTAGGAGCTAGAAAACAATCCATCTTATGCTGTTGAAAAGTTTAGTCATGTATGGAACCTTATACGGAAATGGTGAGAAATCTGCCACCAATCTTCTCTTCCATATTATGTAAACATAGGCCTTGTCTCACTTACTCTCTCTCTTTCTCTCTCGCCATTTTCGCAAATGGTGTTTGTTGGACGGCTAACGCCGTCATCCGCTCCGACCTCTTGTACTTAATTATGAGTGGATTGGGAGCAGTATCTGGTGCTTCATAGTTAATGCTATATGTCTTCTACTACATTTCAATATACGTCCCCGACAACGATTTGTTATTTTACCACATAGGTCGCTTTGCGAGAATTATATAGCAGGAATTGATGAAGTTTTCTAGATGGCTTTTTGTTTAAAAAAGGAAGATGGACATTTTGATCGCGAGCTTTGATGTGGTTAGTAAAGAAGCCATCATGTTCAAACTGATGGTGGATTCAAAATTAAGAGGGGCAAAGAGGATAGTGCATTTGAGGCATGGGAGGATACTGATGGTTTGAATAAGATACCACTATTTTGGAGTAACTGGTAGTTTCACATGGTATCGGAGCAAAGGTCCTGAGTTTAAACCTCCTTGATGCCAAAAATTCACATGCAACGGTCAACCTTGAAAATTCAATATAAAATCTCTTCGTAGTGCTCGCATGAGCAGATCTATGATAACCCTTAAGATGGGCATAAAGCTAAAAGAAACTTCATGTTACCTTGAAAATACAATCTGTCACTGGATCTCACATGCCGATATCAATGACAGCCCTGAAGGTGTACTCGAAGCTGAACCTCTCAGGGCTCTCTCTCTCTCTCAATGTTGGTTGAGAGCTAAAGGATTCCTTCGTCCAGTCCCTCAGCATTGTCCACATAAAAGCTCTGGATACGGCATTTCGTAATGCTGAGCTCGGCAAGTCCAAGCAAATCTCCTATGGCGAGCTCAGTCATTTCACCTTGGCTATCTCGGTGTCTAGTGGCTAATACCAACAACACTATGTCTTCCAAATCCTCTATTATGCTGCGTAGTTGATTCTTTACAGCAACATATTGTTGATCACCAGCAAGGATACCATCAACCACAAAGATTAAACCATGGGCATTTTGGAAGTACTGCATTTTGTAGTTCCCACGTTCCTGCCGCGTGGAGGGGCGAGATTGTCCACGTAGCTTCCACGTGGAGAGGGAGATTGTTGGGGGTTCCACGTGAAAGCAAATATCCCACATCAGATGAGTGAGAGGATGTGGATGGGAAGGATTCGTGCACCCTCCCCTTAACGGCTAGCTTTTGAGGTTGAGTTCTACCCGGGTCCCAAGCTCCGATACCATTTATATGGAATTTAACCAGGTAGAACTCACGCCTAAAAGCTAGCCGTTAGAGGGAGGGTGCCCATTTCCTTATAACCCATCCCCATCCATTTCACTTATCCGATGTGGGACTATTTGCTTTTGCGTGGAACCCCAATAATCTCCCCCTCCACGCGGAAACATTGTGGACAATCTCGCCCCTCCACGCGCCGGCAATGTGGGAACCATGAGATACTACACCGAGGTTTCCGAGATCTTCCTCGAGGGACATTCTCGCCCTCGGAGGCAAACTGGGGTTACCACGCCCCGAGCTTTGATACCATGTGAAACAACCAGTTACTCCAAATGCATAAGCTGTTGGAGAAGGCGTTATTTATTCTTTTATACTCCAACACTAGACAATCCCACCAAAAATTGCCTGCAGAACTGAACTTTTTGTTTCTTGAATATAACTGAATGATATGTTTTGGCATCTTGGCTCATCATGATCCTCTTCTTGTTGCTCGTGCTATGCACCAGGATCAAAAGAAAGCAAATTTTCTCAATGAGATGCAACATCTTCGCCACAGAATTGGTCATGAGGTTGATAATAATATGGTGCAGAGTCTGATATTTCTGCTGCAGTCATTGAAGGTATACCGTTTAGCTAGTCTAGTCGTCATTTCTCTTCATACTCAATGAATTTCTTCACACTCAATGAATTTTGTTCATCGTCAAAGAAGATTCTTGGTTCTATGGAAATAGCCAACATCGTTGACTGGATTCTTTTTTTTTTTGTTTTTTTTTTAAAAGTTATCATTGACTGGATTCTTAGTTTGGAAATAAGGGTAGATATATCCATCTATCATATTTTTGTGTGATGATCACAAATACAACGGTACTTAGTTGTGTAAGATCAACTTTGTGTAGCATGCAAGCTTTGCCCATGATGTAGTTGCTTTTTAGTTTTTATAATAATAAAGTTGTCATTATAAAAAAGAGAGAGAAGGGGTTCTTGATATCCCTTGAGGATGAGTTAATTTGATTGTTAATGAATATATAATATTTTTAGGTAGATGATTATTCTTGCCTTGATATTCAGGCTTTTCTAAGTGGTGAGCTAGCTATCACTCACTAGGTGACGTATGATACCCACATGTGATTACAGATACTGATATGGACACCGGAATAGAAATATGAATCAGCATTTACGAGAATCTAGGACACGAATACGGATACATATGTCCCATACTATGAGATATGACAAAAGATGTGCATAAATATAATACCACAAAACTTAACTAATTTAGAAGATGGGACTAATAATAAATTTAAAATAGCATTTATAAGACACTTACAATTAATTGCAAATAAGACACTAACAATCAAAAGGCATGATAGTTAATCCAAAGAGTGTGACGTGTTTGAAACATTGTAGTTATTTTGACTGACAAACATGATGTATCAGAATACGAGTTTCAATATATATTTTTTAAATGGATGCAAATTTCATTCAAAAGCAAAAGGGAAGACCAAGGCAGTCAACCTGGAGAAGTACAAAGAGAGATAAAAGAAAATAGGGAAAAAGTAAATAAAGAAAATAAGGCCAAGGAGGTAGAAAATTAAAAAAAAATCCAATCCCTGCTTTTCTACTCCTTTCCTAGGTAGACGATTGGCAATACTATTGGCCGATCTACGGATATGCATGAAAATGATAGACGAGCCGTCAACTCGGTTATGAATCTCATCAAAGAAACGAGCAAATCTCCAAGGGGGGACAATAGATCCTCTAAGCCACCAAATTGCAATGAGGGAATCACCCTCCACAATCACCCTGTCTAGACAATCCTTATGCAACATTTTAATCCCCCGATGCACAGCTTGAACCTCTGCCCCACTAGCATCCGCTATCCCAATAGGCCCAGAAAAGGCCCATATGACAACGCTCCTAGATTCTCTAAGGATGTCTCTAAGGACGACCCCAATCCTAGCTAGACCAGGGTTACCCATACTAGAGCCATCAAAGTTTAATTTTAACATCCCAAGAGATGGAGGCTGCCATTCTTGAATAATAGAGGGGCTGATGCAGATAGTAGGCCATTAGGATTTATTTCCATGTTATTTAGTTTCTAGGTTTCTTATTTACACGTTATATAGTTTTTAGGATTTTATTTTCCATGTTATTTAGATTTAGGGCTTTTATTTACTTTCCATGGAAATTTTATTTCAGTTGCCTATAAATAGGCCTCATGTATCAGAGATTTGAAAGTCTTGGATGATTAATTGAATTTCTCCTCTCTAATTCTTCTCTTCTACTACTTCTAATATTCTCTTCTTTATAGTTCTCTTCTTCCCGCTTCTCTTCTCCCCTAATTCCTCTTCTCTTCTTCCCTTGTTATTCTATTCTCTTCTTCTTCTCCCCTTTCTTCTATTTCTCCATCCCGTTCTACATCAAATTTGGTATCAGAGCTGAAGATCCAAGTCTTCCAAGAATTGTTCCCCTGGAAATCACAACCGAAAATTTTCTCCTAGCCAAAACCCACGAATCAATTTTCAGCCAAACCCCAAAAACCATAACCGAAACCAAACTCTGCAGCCTTAACCCTATCGATTGCACCCCTTTGTGTCTCTCTAGTCTCTATACGCAAACTACTTGCAGACCCGTGCGATGCATCGGGGGAGGGGAAAAATTATTATAATTTTTTTTTTTGAAAAAAAGTAGAAACAATCGTTAGAAAGATATATCCGTAAAATATATGAGACAGATTTGTAGAGCTTTTCTTTATATATGGGTCAAAATTTATGTATCTAAAATGAATTTTTAAAATCACCCTTGAACTATTGCATGCTTCTTTGAAGATAGTAGTATCTTTCATGCTAAGAATTTTTTGAAATATTTTTGCAAATAAATTAGCACAATAAAAGAGTACCTCTGCCTGATAATAATCTTGGATCCGAAGCAAAATAAATTAGAAGAAACAGAGATGGGATTGACGAACGGTAGAGACAAGGAGAAGATGGTGTGGAGGACTATAGATTGGAATATTGAAGTTGGAATAGAAGGATGCATTGCTGAACTGTATTTAATTTGGTAGAGGGGAAGAGGCATTTTTGAAAAGACGTAATGTTTGATTAAATGATAGCTACCTATTCGCATCGATTGGTATTTCTCATCGATTGGTATTCGCATCGGTATAGACTTTTTTGTTGAATGGTGATTGGAATGCGGTTTACATATTTATTAATATTAATTTAATAAATAGGACATATGATTGAAAGATATATCTTGGAATGCGTGTAGATTTTATTTTTAGTTTTTTTCCGTAATTGTCATATTTTACTACATTGTTTTGGTATTTTTTCCGTAATTTTTCAACTTTGCTTATGTCCATAATTTTTCATTTTAAACTTAGTATTCTGCCAATCCTTTTTCACATAGCCGTAATGATTATTATTTTTTGTTAGATTTATTGCTAGCCACCTTTGCACAAATAGTACTTCGGCCAATCTTTGCACCTCGAAGTAAGCACAGGCGAGTTGTAGCCTCGGCGATGGTGTGGGTAGCAAAGTCCTACAAAAAAAAAATTTCTTAAAAAATCCGGTTATAGGGGGTGCCACGTGGCAGCACCACAGTACCACGGTTTGGGTTTTTTGTGTTTAAAAAAAAGGACGGTTTGGGTTTTTTGCCTTAAAAAAAAGGGCCGGATGCGGTTTGGAGAGGGGGTGCCACGTGGCACACCCTCAGCGTACCACATCCAGCTTTATATATAAGTAATAGATTGATTTTAAAATTTTGTCTCACCAGCACAGCTCCACCATCTCACCAGATTCAAACCCTTTCCAGCAAAACCACACCATCCTGTCCAATTTCACGATAAACTAGTCCCTAAAACAATATGCCACTTATTGGCCTACCTTTACTTTTGCTTTAATTTTGGTCACATAATTGACCCCCAATTTTTTCCAAAGGACATGCTTTACTTTTAAAGTAATATCAATACCCCATTTTCCTTCCTTGGACACCTCTGTTATATTAATTAACAGTTTGGAGTTTAGACCCCTCATTTTTCCCTGTGGACCACCCTCCTCACTTAAATACAACGCCCCCCCCCCCCCCCCCCCCCAATTCTTACCTTGGGCACTCCTCACTTACTCTCTTCCCACAATTAGACCCCCCTCTTCTACCTTTAAGCATCCCCAAACAAAATCAGAAAAAAAAACAAAAAGAAAGGAGAAATATTTCAGCCCTTAGTTTCTCTCTCCTATCAAGTTAGTTTTTCTCTCTCTAGTTTCGAGCTATTTTCACTCGAAATTAGCCCGCAACTCCAACACGGAAGTTGTTCCACGTGACTAGCAGAGCACATCCACCTCAGTTTCAGCAGCAGACAGCTGCTGTCAGCCCAGTTTAAGGAGTCATCTCAGCCATCGATCACTTTCCATCATCCGATCAGCAGCTTCCCGACATCCGATCTGAGATCCGTGAAAAGCATTGTCTTCCATTCGACATGACAGACAGATTAGCCGGTTGATTTCATTTTTCAACACCGATCCTTATGGCTCCACCATTTGTTCCATATTTTGATGGGTACGACGAAAGCTATTGGCAAGGCCACACTCACAATAGTTATTATGAGGATGCATGTATACAGTGGATCTATGCTTTTGATGCATATTATGTGTACTACAACTATGATGACAGAGCGCCCATCTACTGAGCCCGAGAAACTGTGAGAGGACAAGCTCAACATTATTGGAGACACATGGGAGGTGAAGCGTCGTCACTTAGGCGAACCTCCATTCCGTCGATGGGAGGAGGTTTGTGAGGGGTTTCTCTACGCTTATGCGAAAGTAGCTCTTTATCGGTACGAGTAGAGGATAGTACGCAAAGAGGCAGCTCGCCTTGAACAAGAAGCCACAGCCTGCCGTGAGAGAAAAGTTGTGGCCCGTCGTGCACAAGAAGCTGAAATTGCAGAAGCCACCAGATATCAAGAGGGTCACATGCGTGAGTCAGATTTGCAGAGCCACTTCACTACTTCCCCTGTACCAGTTGTTGATGATATTATTGAGGAACCAGATGCTAGTGTTGATGAGATCATTATAGTTGAGTCATTGATTATGTCAGATACTAAGTCAGAGATGTCCGATATAGAGCTAGAGAGTCCAGTGATTGTTGAGGCCGACGTCGACGAGCACGACGATTCAGAGATTCCTTCAGCACTAGTTGCCGAGCATCCAGAGAGACAGCTTCACACTTCCGAGGTAGATATTGTGGCAGGCTCACGTGAGGCTGCTGCATTGACTGAGTCGACCGAGCATCATCCTAAGTCAGAGCCGAGTGACCTGACTTTTGAGCCATTACTTGAGACAGATGATTGAGAGTATATCACAGAGGATTACCCTATCTTTGAGCCGATTGAGCAGATTGTCGAGCTTTGTGTTGACACTGAGGAGCATCGTGGCAGCGTTGAGTCTCTCGTGGATATTCCGACAGAAGATTTTAACACACTAGTCGGCAGCATTGAGCCAGAATGCCCCTAGCAGATGATTTTATTGATCTTTTGGAGGATGGTCATGAATTGATACTTCCTGTAGCTCTCATGCCAGTCCAAGAGGAGTACATTGCCATTTTCCAAGCTTCATTGATTCTCATGAGAGGTTCGCGTATTTATGATTCTACATGGGCAATTTCTTTCCTATCACTTGGCCAGCATTTCAGATCACTTTCACGGTTATCACGAGTCTTAGACATCAGGAGTGCCTCCTATGGATTACGACTACTACTACTTGAGTGTGTCGTCTACGTATTTGATCCAGGCGGACTAGAACTCTTAGGCGAGTTCTTTTCAAGCAGGGGAGAATGATGCAGATAGGAGGCCAACAAGTGGCATATTTGTCCATTAGGATTTATTTCCATATTATTTAGTTTCTAGGTTTCTTCTTTACATGTTATTTAGTTTCTAGGATTTTATTTTCCATGTTATTTAGATTTATGGCTTTTATTTACTTTCCATGGAATTTTATTTTAGTTGCCTATTGTTGACTCACCAACTTCTCCAAAAGCTTAAGCTGTTGGAGAAAGGCGTTATTTATCTTTTATACTTAACACTCCCCCACACGTGTGGCCCACTTGGCAAAGACTTTGGGCCGACCATCGCATGTGGATTTTTGCTATTCGGGAGGTTTGAACTCGAGACCTTTGGCTCTGATACCATTTTAACTTACCAACTTCTCCAAAAGCTTAAGTTGTTGGAGAAAGGCGTTATTTATCCTTTATACTTAACACCTATAAATAGGCCTCATGTATTAGAGATTTGAAAGTTTTGGTTGATTAATTGAATTGAGATTCTCCCCTCTAATTTCCTCTCTTTTTCTCCTCTCTAATTCTTCTCTTCTACTTCTAAAATTCCCTTCATTCTGGTTCTCTTTTTCCCTCTTCTCTTCTCCCCTAATTCCTCTTCTTCTGTTCGCTTCTTCTACGCCTCGTCTTCTTCTCTTCTTCTTCCCTTTCTTCTATTTCTCTCTCCCGTTCTACATCAGGGGTGACGCTCTACACTGAAGCAAATCTCCTTCCAACCCTCCCATAAGTCAAAAGCCGACATGAACTGTAATAGAGGAAGGCTTCTCACGCATGCAATAGTCAAGGCAATAGCCTTAATGAATAGAAATAAAGGAGACTTTGTCCACCCATCAAATACTCTAGCATTCTTTTCTTTCCAAAGAACCCACAACGTAGCCAGAAGAGACATAGCCTATAGAACTTGCCTTTTTTCTTCCAAGGGACCGCTAACCCGCAAGGTAGCGAGAATACGAGTTTCAATATTGTATTGTGTCAAACACGAGACTTGGGCTTACACAAGTAACAGGGTATCAAAGTAGGTTACATTCCGTGAAATCTTCCTTGATTAGCAACTTCAAGTTGGTATGGTAGAAACTAAACTAGAAGATCTTTTGCAGTACCCTCTCGATGTTGCACCCCACATTTATTTATATTGATAGTCTTAAACAAGCAATTCTTGTGAAGTTTATTTGTAAAATAAGCCAATTCATGTGAATTTTTTTTTTTCATTTATTAGCATTAGAAGGCACAACTTCACATGCCAAAAATCCCAAACATGGATCTAGCATAATCAATTCAAAGTTCAGAAAACACGCTACAGAAACCAATAGAGGACGAAAAAGGTAAAAACCCAAAAAATTCCTCAAAAATTCAAATCTGTAAATTGGGAAGAAATTCTGCACTATTTCATCGAGAACATGCCATCCCATTCCACAAATAGACTAGATTGGACTAGAACAGATGTTTGGGGAGAATGTTTCGTTGTGTTTTGTTTTTCGAAATAAAACAGAAGGATTTGACCATTCTGAATGAAACAAAACATGATCAATAACTAAGCTTCCTACAATTTGAGTAAATGTTGTTTGTACATAATAGTCTTTTGAGACAGATATTCGTTGACTCCTACTATCCATATTAGTCTTTCGGTGAGGTGATTACTGGTTCTAAAGCCCAAAGATCTGAATGAGTTTCTTTTTAACCTGAAATGCTGTTAAATTTTATTGATATTAAGAGAAAAATTACAAGTGGGCATGCCGCCTTGCCTCTTAACACCCAAAGAAAAAGGAAAGAATCTACTAAATCGAATACCAGGAATGCCCAATAAATCGCATCTCATATCTTCCCTAGCACATCCAGGGAAATCCTTCCTTGTCCATAACTTATTATTTCTTCTCAAAATACAAGCACGGTTGGCAAGAGCATCTGCTAATTGATTGCCTTCTCTATACCGGTGAGAGAACTGGGGGTTAATATCAAAGGTAAGATCCAAAAGATCCTTGCAGTAGTAGCTAATAGACCAAGGTAGCTCCAATACATATTGAAGTTAATCATATCTATCAACACCTTACTACCAAAACCTCTATGAACCCAAAGACCTTACAATATCCAAGGCCCTCTAAAATGCCTCTCATTCAGCCTACAAGTTAGTACCAACTTCATAAAAATGGGAGAAGGCAAAGATGATCTTACCCTTATGATCTCTAAAGATACCGCCACCACCAGAGATACCAAGATTACCTTTAGAAGCATCCTCCATATTCAACTTCATCTTCATGTTTCTAAGTTTATGCTAGGAAAATTTAAGGACCTCTTAGGAGAAATATTTGAATGAGTTCATTCAAAAAAAAAAAATAGCAACTTTCTTTAAGAGCTTTGGGTTTATCCTATTCTAGTTCTGCATTTGTCTCAAGTGTTGAAGTTGAATAGAGTTGTGGCTCACAATGGGAGAAATGATGTTGATCAAGAAGTGGTTGATCGATGTTGTTGGATTGGTCTAATCACCAATGAGAATGCTATGCCAGAATTAGGTTGTAGTTTACATTCCTGCCAATTTTGTGTTCCATAAAGAACAAACATACAGAAGTGGATGGTCATTATGTGGGGGAGAAAGTGACTAGTGAGGAAATGTCTCCATTGGATCCATGTTCCAATTAGCTAATATGTTCTCTAAGGCAGTTGGGATGAGAAGGATGATTCTTCTTATTAAAAAGTTGTGCTTGATGAGTATCGATACCATATTCGAGCTAGTGAATTTGATTTTATTTTTTTTGAATGGTAACTTGTCAAGGTAATTACATGTATTAGTTCCTTGCGATTAATAAAATAAGGTATTGAAAGAGGTGAATGGGTTCTTTTGAATTTTACCAAAGTCCTCTTTAATTGCTTTAACAATAGTATCCATTGTCACATCTCTTGTGTTATTCTTAAGCATGGTTTTTGATAATTGATATTGTTCGCCATATATAATGAGTGTCAGAGTTTATTTTTCACTTAAGTTCTTGTATTTTTGCTCTTAGATAAAAATAAAATGAAATTATTGGGTTTCTATTTTGCAAATATTTTTAATCATTGTTAATAACTTGCCACTTGACTTCTAACTTGGTTGTGTTGACCCATTTTACAGTCTATCAGGGTTTTTTTTTTTATAAAAAAGCTGCAGAGTTTCTTTTGATGGGTAAAGCTGCAGAGTTTATGACACATAAAGCTGCAGATTTTTTTTTGTTGATTCAATACCAAACCCGTAGAGGCAGTTTGGATGCAGGAGAAGTTTTTCCATGCAAAACTAAGTTTCCATCATTTAGTAAACCTTTTTTCGTGGAATTTTTATTTGAAAAAAATTCTTCAAAGCCCCTGGGAAAAGAACCCTGTCTGACCCTGAATTTTTTCTGTGGAAACTTTTCCAGTTTTACACTGCTAACCTTTCCTTTTCTTTTGTTTTTCTTTTTGGTATTAGTGTTTAATCTGGTAGATGTCACCCACGAACATGATCTAGACTGTTCCAGCGAGTCCACATCATGATGGGAGCCAAAAGTTGACCAACAACCCACTTCAATACTCAACTCAACTAAGCCTTTGTCCCAAACTAGTTGGGGTTGGCTAACAACCCACTTCAATTCATAAAAATATTCTAACTGGATGATTAGGATCTCCCAATTGGTATAGTTTAGGGTCACGGCACATCCATGATAGGGGCTTATCAAATGGATTACTGTATTTGCTGTATCTAATTATTGATTGCTGTATCTAATTGATTACTGTATCTAATTATTGCTGCGTTTACATTTAGTTTCTGACACTTAAAAAAATTTCCAGGATCTAGAGAGGAAAGAATCTGATTTCAGGTCATATTGCAAACAGAAACGTTCTGACATGCAAGCAGAAGTGCTTGAGCTGGAGAATCAAATATTGAATAGCAACAGAAACAAAAGTCCCTCCAATCATTTTGATCATTCTCTCTCTGTCTCATTGGGGAAGTTAAATTCAGCTAAGAGTGTAAGATTCTATTGTTCCTCGTGTTTTTTACTTGTAGTTTATATACTTGGAACACTGATGTCTATGAGCAGATGTCTTTTCTAGATTATCATTTTAATTGTTAGTTAAGTGGGAGATTTTATGATCATCCAATATATGAGTGCTGATAAAGCAATTTTACTGTCGCACTTACACTTGTTTATGTCCACCAGATGCTGCCTGACCTTTGGACTCAGCTGATGCCTTCATTTCCTCTCCTATACCCGAGATAATAGTAGTTCATGGCTAACCATCACCTTAGTATCTGTTCTACAGTGTCTCCCACCCCATCAAAACAAGAGGTGTAAAATTGTGGGCCCCACCCTATGCATGGGCTTGGGTGGAGATCATGGGAACCATGCCACAAAACATGAGGTAAAATTGTGGGCCCCACCATATGCAAGGATTTGGGTGGATATTGTGGGCCATACCATATCAAAACATGAGCTATAAAAATGGGTGTGAAATTATGGGCCTTACCTTGTCAAAACGTGTATTGTAAAATGATGGGCCCACATGTGCCATGCATGAGGTGTAAAAATCCACGATGGAGAAAAAAATCTAGTAAAAATTTTCCATGGAGAAAGTTTTCCAATAAATTTTTTTCATGGAAAGAAAACATATGACAAAGGAAAGAAACATGTTTTAGTATATATTAGAGAGAGAGAGAGAGAGAGAGAGAGAGAGAGTAATCACAAGCACCCTGGGTGCATTGTATTGCCATGCACCATAGCATGTATCGTACATACGAGGCTGACCATGATTGATCTAAGCTATTCATGTGATAGAACTCACCTTTGATGATTCAATGCCAGAAAATCTTTATGGTCTGGTGATTCTAAGTATCCGATCAAGATCCATCAAAAAGACTATACAAAATATAAATATACAATTCCAGATTTAACGACCAATAAAAACACGCAAGACATGATTAAAATGATTGATTTTTGGGCTATAGGCATAGAACCTGCAACATGAGCGGTTCATCTCTATCAAGGTATGTCTCATGTGCATGATAGGGCTAGGGTGCATTGTAACATAATGTACCTAGGGTGCATATATTGTGTGTATAGGTGTATTGTGTATGGTGTTTCACGTTTAGAACTTTAGATAGTGTAGTAAGTTAAAGCAATACACTATATATGCTGTCCAAGGGTAGACTATTCACTGATTTATTATCAATGCATCTAAGGTTGACCAAGTCAACCTGACTGAAAGTTGTACAAATGCCCTGTGGTCTCTTATTTTATTAGCATTTAATACTTATTAAATACTGGCTTCTCAAGTTTTATCAGGTTGGCATCTAACTCTTTGGGAAATTCCTAAACTGGGAACTGTTTATGATCATATCATGTGACAGATTTTTTTTCGTATGATCAACTTAAGCATTTGCATGGTTTATCATTTTGTGTTTCATTGTCAGAATGGATTTCGTAGCCATTCTCCTCAAGGTCCTTATCTAAAGTTTATAATGTTTATCTTGGAGATATAAAAATGGTGTTTTTGATATACTCAGGCACTTTCGGCTAAACTCAGAACAAATTTATTGCTAAAGCGACAACTTGGTGATGTGCCATCTCAGACAGAACTAATCCAGTATGTATTCCTTTGATGTATTTTCTCTCGTTTTTTTTTTTTTTTTTGCTTTTCAATTTGTTGTATTACTTTTATTTTCTTTCTTTATATTTCTTCCTCTATGTATTGATGCCTCCCCTAATATTCTGCCACTTTTTAACTTAGTTGAATAGAAACTCAGTAAAAATATGTTGTAAGTTTTTTTTTTCTATTATCTCTAGATAACTTTTCTTAATCATGCCACCTTTTGGTTTGATGAGGGAGTTTTCCTCGTTATGTAAGTATTTTCTTTGCCACCGGTAAAATTGTTGCTGCTTGTCTCTTTTGCATCCAATTTCCCATGGGTATTGTAGTGCACTGTATCAGTGTATGTAAAGAAGTACTGATTTCTCTTTTTGATAGTTCTGAGAATTTATCCTGTCCATTAAGATTTGTAGAAGTGTTCCTTTGCTACCAAAATTTGCCAATTATCCAAATTTCGGCGGGATTTTTGGGGATGAAATGAACAATGTACTGAATGTAGCTAACCAAATGATTAGAATAGATACAGAGAGATTGTGTTTGCCTCCAAGATGGGGATCATGCTTTCAGTGTCTGGAAGGACATTGAATAAATAAATCGGAAAACGATATGAAGACCTGTTTGTGTCAAGGCCATCCCAAATAGTCCTCATACATTTTAAAAATGGGCAAACATATTTTTCTTATAAAAAACAGTTATTAATTCATGCTTTGACACTTGGGCATTAGGGAGGGCTTTTAGAGGCATCCTTGACATGGGCATGTATGTCTTAATAGCAGCTCTCAAATGAATTTATTGAAGTGTGTAGGACATGGCATGCTTTGCCACATGCCTCTTCTTCCTCCAAGTCTTCTTTGCTGAATAGTGGACTTTCTCACGAACATTGGTTGTATCAGATCCTCATTCTCATTTACCTATTTTTGGGGAAAGGATTTGAACTTTTGAAGTACTGCCACTTCTGGGACTTCTATGGAGTCTATGACCCTATGAACTTACTTTGGTTGTTAATGATATTTTACCACTGATGCGTATTATTTGTTTAGCATAAATCTTACATGATTATCATGTATTGAATACTAGTAATTCTATTTTGTGGTAATATATGCTTGCTTATACCATTTTACATGGAACCATTTTAGGTTATCCTTGAAAATAAGATGAATGTGATGACATCTATATAAGTTGTTCGTTATCATTGACTTCTATAATTTTCTTGATTTTTTTCTGTTATTGTTCCTTCATCTTACTGATGCATAGGCTTACTCTCTTAAGTTACTCTTATATTGGACCACATTGTTTCTGCTTTACTTTTTATGAGCTTCTTATAATATGTTGGATTTTTTTTCTGGGGAATGATATCCCCCCTCCCCCCCCCACCTCACGTTATTCGTTAAGTTTTAATGGCAAAGAAAAACCTTAAAGGGAGTGAATTTATCCTCAAGCAGTGAACCATTCTCACAGAAACCGTTAAAGGGGGGGAATTTATTCGTTTAAGGCGGGGAAAATATCATTTCCCTTTTTTCTTATTTGTAAGATCTTTCAACCACAACTCTATTTAAATAGTTTCTTCTGGTAAATAGTTTCTTGTGTGATATGCAGTTGTTTATTTGATTATATTATCTTAAATTTCTGGCTGAAACTCTGCATAAAGATGTGAAAATAAATTGCCATATAATAGATCTAATCTTATATGCAATCTTATTTTCAGGTATGAACATCGGTTTTCAGAGTTATATGTTCAAATCCAGGTATAAAATAAGTTTGGCGGTTAGCACTTCTGTAATAATATTCTTTGACAATTCCTTCACTGGGTCAATTCTGTAGTGATATACTGGAATATGACCTGATCGATGCCTTGGAATCCACTTGTCCGCAGGAAAAGCTTCGGCAAACTCGTAAATACTATGATACCTATAATGCTCTTTTGGAGATAAAGGAATTAATGCTAAAGGAAACATCCTTATTAAACTCAATAATTTCACAGGTTTGTGCAAAGAGGAATGCAACTTCTGATTCAGATTATGTTTTGCAAGGTCATACCCCATTTTTGTGCAACTTTTTTGAGTCAGATTTTGTTTATTAAAGTGTTATATATATATATAGTTATAGTTATAGTTATAATATGGGAACTGATATCAGCACTTCAATGTTTTGATATCCATGCTCTCCTTGCTTGTCTTTTAGTCTTTAATGGGCTTGTGAGAGCTTTTTGGGAACTGTAATAACCAGTTGACAGCCTTTTAAATACTAAAGACAGGCTAGTAGAGCGTGATATCAAAACATTGGAGTGTTGATATCATTTCCCTATAATATTCATGCAGTTATAATATAAAAAGGGTTCCTGAGCTCGGGCGCAGATATCTTATCTGTGCTCGAGTGCAGGAAACAAGGGTGGGGCCACATTGTTGGGGTGATCCTAAGCATTCATTTGAAAGGCCCCATCATGGGTGGGGTGTGTACCAAAAATCAGCTGCATTGGATCATCAATAGGTGTCCATTTGTGGGGGTGAAAATGGACAGATACTGTTTGTCCGCTAATCTGCCCGTTTTTTCACCCCATTTATGGACACCCTAAGATGATCCAATGGAACTGATTTTTGGTGGACACCCTATCCATGAAAGGGCCTTCCAAATGAATGCTTTGGATCCCCCCAACAATGTGGGCCCACCCCTGTTTTTGCACTCGAGCACGTAAACCCTTTACTCATATATATATATATACACACACACACACACACACACACACACACACTAGTAAAAAAACCCGTGGATGCACGGGGGCAACAATAAACTCTTACCACACATAGGCACATGCTTGTTTTGCAAGATTTTGAGCATCAACTTGTTGAAACTTGAGCTCAGTTTTTATGTTGATTTGGAGAAAGATTTGAGTTAATTTTTGCCCATCCATCAAGAATGCAAAATAAGAATAAATTGCAAATGTGGAAATTCAGATTCAACGAATGAAAGAATCAGAAGTAAATCCTTAGGCAAGTTTAGAGGTTACAGAAAAGAAGAATAAACAAATTATTTATTTTCCTAAAATACCAAAAAGAGTAAAATTGCTAGATCCCATTAGTGGGAATCAATGAGTCATTTCATTTTGCAGACTAATTCGATTTGTAATTGGTAAGACTAATTAAATTTTCACATACTTTCAAGGATTGGCATTCTATAATTTCAGTTCCAGAAAATCCGATGCCAAGAACTGATGCCTTTATTTTCCTTATATCTCTAGTTACATGTAACAAAAACATTCCAATATGCATTGGTTAATTGCATAAATAACTCAAAGTACAATCTAAATAAATTTAAGCAGCATTAATAAGTCAAGATGAGTAGAATCTAAATAATTTCTCTTTGAAAATGAATTAGCATGGATAAGTATAAAATCAATAACCCATGACCATGAAACAGAGACAAAATATTATTTAATAAAGCAAATGATAAGTTTAACTGAGATTTGAGAAGTTTATTTGGCCTGAAGAAATGTCAATTGTTAAGTGAGTCTGATAGAATTCAGTGATTTTGGAAAATACATGATCTTATATAATCCAACTTGAAACAAAAAAATTTCCTGCATAGTGAACAACTTTTTGCTAGTTAATGGTAGTAGTTACCATGGAGGATACTATAATGCAGGTAGCACTCATGAAATAGGATGGAGAAGAATGTACAGTTCGTTTGATCGTTCGGAGAAAATGAATCTTTAAAATAGGGGCTGAAAAGCCTAGTTTGGCTTTGCTCAGGAGGTGGTCCCAACGTAATGCCAGCTTTCGCATCTATCTTGGAGGGGAAATGGAACTCCCAAACATTTAAGTTCATTGGAATCAGTACACTGCAGCTCGGAATTGAGAAAAGGAAAAAATGAAAGAAAAAAAAGATACCCTATTGAACTCAAAATTTGGGCCCTGTTCGTTTGAGATTGTGCCAACCAATTGAGTCCAAAACCAATTATTGGATTCAAAATTAAACGTAAATTTTAGTCCAATAATTGGTTTTTAACTCCACAATTGGTTGGCATAATTTTAACTCTGAACAATGACGTGTTAAATTGACAGAATTTACAGATAAATGAAAAAAATAGCACTTTTCTCTTCTGCTATATAATCCAATTAAACAGAAAATAGATTAGCTTCAAGATGGGATATACCGAATGCAGCAAGAGCATGAAGCGGGAAATTACTCAGAACACTAAGTGAGAAACAACATATGTAGCTATAAAAGCAAGCAAAATAAGAGCTATATAGCTGTATTCAAACGATGTGGATTTAAACGAAATATTAAAAATTGTGTATTGCATAAAATAAGGTGTAAAATGAAGCGCATGGATATAAATTACAGTGATCCGCATGAAGAGCATGAGATATGGTGAATCTTATATTGGATTTATGTTCATAATTGAAAGAAAATATGGAAAACACTTGAAGCCTAACATAAATTTTTGCTTAAATGGTGAAGCATCCCACTATCTCAAAATATATTAGAATGTATACTTCTTTTGGGCATTTCATCGAACAATAGCCACATGTTCTCCAACAGTCTTAATTTCATACGGTTTCAAGAAGTGGGTAGTATACTTGTTAGATTAAAAGTCATATGGTTTCAAGAAAGCAGGAACATTTATCCAAGAGGAACATAAAGACTCAAAGAAAACCAGAAACATAATGATTCAACAACCCATTAAATCACAACCCAATATTCAAAATCAGACCATTCTACAATTACATATAGAATCCTATAAAACACATTTATTTTTTCTAAATGAAGAAAATCCTAACCCTACAATATTTCCCACCTCCCATTCAGCAAAGAAAAAAAGGCAGTTTTAGCTTCCCCCTATCTCCCTTACTTGTTTAAGCCCCTTGAATGGAAACCCTCAGACCCTCACTTGTCTTCATCACTATCTTAACTTTTCCACTATATTTCATGGACCAGAGGAGTACGGATTTCCTCATTTCATGTCTCTACTTTATACAGCCATAAAATGTGTGTGTGTGTGTGTGTGTGTGTGTGAGAGAGAGAGAGAGAGAGAGAGAGAGAGAGAGAGAGAGAGAGAGAGAGAGAGAGAAGAGAAGAGAGAGAGCATAAGTGAAAATCCTTGATTCCTGCCTTCAATATAAATCTAAAATGTAACTGAGAAAAAAATGGAAAGAAACTAAAAGGTATTTACCAAATTTTCTCGCTCTTCTCCAAGAAATGCTTGAAACTCTCCTGTAACTTCTATTGATTTGCAAGCCAACCTGACCTTTGCATGACAGATAAATAAAATTCTGAAATAAAACCAAGAAGCTAAAAAATTCTAGAAGTTTTGGGAGAAAAAATTACAATTACATGGAAAGTAAAGATGGATTGCTGAAATAAAACCAAGGAGAAGCCGCAAAAATCCAAAAGTTGAGAGAAAAAATTACAACTAGATGGGAAAAAATATGGGTAACAGATCACGAAACCTATGGGAACCACAAATCAAATTGCTTCAAATAAGCAACTGAAAACCTAACATAATCAATCTACAATATAGATTACAGGTTGTCCTTTTACTTACCCAAGAAAAACAGAAACCCTAGCTTTGAAACGAAATCTGAATGTAAAAGGCAGATAATGAAGCAGGGGAAGGTTTGGGTGGTCTCCTTAGACTGTCTTGCTGGAGTTTTAGGGTTCTCTGGAGAAGAAGAGGGAGATCGATAGTCAAGAGAGTTACTTTTTTTTTTGGTATGTAAGAGACTTACTGTTTGAGAGAGAGAGAGAGAGAGGGCAGTTCCGTAGAGAGAGAGAGAGAGAGAGAGAGAGAGAGAGAGAGAGAGAGAGAGAGACTAATGCGTGGAAACGGGGGGTACGACTGAAATTAAATAGTCTAAAGGGGTGTATTTTGCGAGAAATGCAATGAAAGCTAACGTGTTAAATTCATAGAATTTACAAAGAAATGAAAAAAATCATTCCTTTTCTCTTCTGCTGTATAGTAGTAGATATATAATATTAATCACTTGCTGAGTGCAGGAAACATGGTGGGCCCACATTTTTTGGGTGATCCTAAGCATTCATTTGAAAGGCCCCATCATGTATGGGGTGTGTACCAAAAATCAGCTCCATTGGATCAACCTAACCCTTCCATTTGTGGGGTGGGCAGATTTGTGGACAAACAGTATCTGTCCATTTTCTCACCCACAAATGGACACCCTAAGATGATCCAATAGAGTTGAGCTTTGAAAGGACAAACAATATCTGTCCTTTCAAATGAATGCTTAGGATCGCCCAAAAAATGTGGGCCCACCCTTGTTTCCTGTCGAGCATAGATAAGCTATCTGAGCACGAGCGCAGGAACTGTTTACTCACACACGCACGCACGCACTTTTTGAGTTATAATTTACACACACACACACACACACACACACACTTTTTGAGTTATAATTATAGATTATATATGCACTTATAGATATTATCATATCTCTAGAATCAATAATTTTAATTGGGGAACTACTGAACTTAATCACTTGCTGCCTTTCTATACGTGTGTGTATTGTTTCAAGACATCACACACACTTACTTTTTGAGTTATAATTATAGATTATATATGCACTTGTAGATATTATCTTATCTCTAGAGTCAATAATTTTAATTAGGGAACTACTGAACTTAATCACTAGCTGCCTCTCTATATGCGTGTGTATTGTTTCAAGACATCCATTTTGTGTAAAAGTTATCTGTAGAGCTATGTATAGGGTTTTTGTTCTACGTAAGTATGAAACTAGGAAACAAATTTACTGCATTCCTCACTTTTTAATTATATATATAGCCAAATTATGCACTTTTTTATCGTGCCTTGATTAGAACCATCATTCATAAAATTGTTCTGTTCTCTATATCAACTCTAACTCATGTTGTTTCCACCTTTTTTCTAGTTTCAAGATGCCCTAACTAGCACAACTGGTCGGACCAAACTTATTGACTCCATGGAGGGAATTTTGAAGGGAATTCAACAGGTAACTATCACTTGCTTGTATAAATGATATGAGTTTGTCAACAACTTTTCTGTGACATAATAGCCATACTCAACTCAACTCAACAAAGCTTTTGTCCCAAACTAGTTGGGGTCGGCTAAATGAATCCTTTAGAAAAATTTCATGAAGAAGGTGAAAGGAATCTACCCGGCTCTAATCCTGGCTCTAGTTGGGTTCTTCTACGTGGATCATTTTCTTCCATTCTACCCTATCCAAGGTCATGTTCTCTGTTATGTTCCTAGCTATCAAGTATTTCCTCACTGTTTCTATCCAAGTTGTTTTCGGTCTGCCCCTACCTCTTTTTACTCCATCAATTTGGCACGAGTTGCCTCTTCTTACCGGAGCATCCAGAGGCCTACGTTGAATATGTCCAAACCATCTTAAGCGGTGCTCTCTCATCTTCTCCGCAGTTGGTGCCACCCCCCACCTTTCTACGAATGCCAGGCTACAAAATGACTAAAAGTGGTGAATGATCAAGGCTATTTGTATTTATATCATTTGTACCATGTAGATAAGTTCCCTTGGCAATATTTAATTGTGGCTTGCTCATACTCATGTAACCTTGACCAGTAAATGAAAATCTATTGATGTCATTCTACTGTGGATCTTTCATCAGCTTGTGATACAACTATTTACTTATAGTAGATCTCTTTACTTTGTTTCCTTCAAACATATTAAGGTCATGGTGTTTGAATTAAATTCAACCAGGACTTTGGATCTGTTTCAATTATGGTTGTCAAATCCTTATAGGGAACCTAAAGTAATTGATACTAGCATAACTAAGGCATCAATGCCTAGGCAACAACCTGCCTTGCATCCTAGCAATTTCCTAGGCACCTTGGTGACTTCGTGATGACCAAAAAAGTTGAAGTTGTTTGTGAGTAGTATATTCCATTTTTGTTACTTAATATGTATTTGCGTTGTGTTTTACTTATTATATGGGAAATGAGTAGTACTCTTTCTTTGATTTCACTTCTCTAATCGACTCTTAGAGGCTATTACAATTCCAAAAGCTATGAACACCCAATCAGAAAAATATAAATAAGTGAAGTGTGCCATTATCAAAACAACTGAGCGGATATCATTTCTTGCATTATATTATATGAGTAGTACTCTTTCTTTGATTTCGCTTCTTTAATCGACTCTTAGAGGCTATTACAATTCCAAAAGCTATGAACACCCAATCTGAAAAATATAAATAAATGAAGTGTGCCATTATCAAAACAAGGGAGCGGGTATCATTTTTTGCATTATATTATATACTAGCATTCAAAAGAGAAAACTAGTTGTGTTGCTTTATTATATTTTGTACGTTTGTACAGGGAATGAACGCAAGAATATTAGAAGAAAAACTTACTAGGCCACTTCATACTTACAACCACAATGGAATCACTATACAGGCCTAGACCCTAACATTGGACCTCAAACACCTTCCAAAAACAGGATGTGTTTGTTTTGTACAAGGTTTTAAGTTTTGTTATTGGTATCCATGTCAGTCGCCACGAAAATGGAAACATATTAGTTTCAATCATAGATTTCGGTGGAAATCCTATAAAATCATGGAAGTTTATGGAAATACTTGCAAACGATGGAAATTTAAGATGAAACTTCAGGACATGCTAGAATAAGCACAAATATGTACTTAGAAACTATTACATGAGCAAGACAACAGACAACATCCATAATGGTTTATAGCAAAATCAAGCACCTATTGACATGCATTATCAAGAATGTCTGGAATAGTAAGGTCCATTCTAAGATGAAAATGTATGCAAACACATTTACATATGCTTTGGATAAACATAAAATATAGAAAAAAAACACTCCTTTAATTTCATATAGAAACTATAATATAATGGAATGCAATATAATGATGTAAATTTAAAGAATTTTCTAAAAAAACTAATTAAAACAATTAATTAAAATAATTAATTTTTGAAGTAAAAAAATTATGGCTCATTTAATCGATATATAAGGAAAGAATAACTGACATATAAAAAAATAGAAACTAACATGCATATCTGATAATTAAAGGATATTCTAACATAAATAAATAAAATAATTAATTTTTGTAAAAAAACTGACTCCGTCAATTTGTGGATCGGGAAAGAAGACATATATAATAAAATAAGAAGATAACATGCATTTATGATTTGTTTTTCACAAATATACATTTTCTCAATTTTCAAATCATAAATCAATGAAAATGAAATTCATGAGCAAATGCATCAAATCAACAATTAGGTGATGCATTTGCACCATAATTAAAGAAACTAGCAAAAAATATAAAATTAACACTTACCTAGCACGAATGTGAAAACCCAGGCATTCTGCCATTTTAATTCATGCCCCTTTGTGGGTCAGGGTTTGGAGTCAAGGTCAGTTGTTGGGTAACATTAAGTGTTTGCTACGGTCTTCTTTAGATGCCAAGCCATCAATAGTTTAAAGCAGGTTGGTCTTCCCTCAATATTCTTTCAGTTTAAGGCTTAGGCCCATGTCTTAGTTGGAATGGTCTCTGAGTTGCGACCACAGATTGTGGATTCAAGACTGTTTACCTACCAAAAAAAAAAGTGGTCATGATTCAGCTTATGTTTGAAGGAATATAATTCTTTTGGTAGTTTCACTAGCAGGATATTGTGCTTATATTTAGCAAAGGGTTGTTGAAAAGATTTTATTATCTTGATTAAGTTGTTGAGATCACAACATTTGTCACCTACCAAAAAAAAAAGTGGTCATGATTCAGCTTATGTTTGAAGGAATATAATTCTTTTGGTAGTTTCACTAGCAGGATATTGTGCTTATATTTAGCAAAGGGTTGTTGAAAAGATTTTATTATCTTGATTAAGTTGTTGAGATCACAACATTTGGTCTGTCATGCATGTATTTTGTAATTTCACAAGATGAATTATTCTACTTCTTGATGCCTAACATTTCATTTGAAGCTCGTCTTACTATTGTTTCCTTTTGTAGAAACTTGAAAAGGTGCAACTTAGTCTTCATGCAGAGCAGAAAATCTGTGATGCTTTTAAACAGAAGTATGCTGCAGCAATTGCGGAGCAACGGCATCGCTCTTCTCTTTTAAAAGCTTTCCAGGTTAGTACCATAGCAACATAATAGTTACCAACTTATTTATGAATGCCATTTCAGGAGGCATTTCATTTTTCTCATTGGAATGGAACATATCAGTGTTCCATCATGTTCGGTGTTCTATTTCTGAAAAGGCACCTGTCAATTTTTTTAAATGACTGTAAATTTTAAAAAATAAACAATATGTAGAAAAATGTAAGAAACCATGGGGGCCCATATATAAGACTATTTGTTGTTCTGATAAGAGCAGTTCACCGCAAATAGAAGTCTATTTGTTATCCTGATATGAGCAGTTCAACTGTCTCTTGTAGGTAAGGCTTTGTAGATTATTATATTCGTATTGTTTGTGAAAAGTAAGAAAATTCACTGTGTGCATGAATGAAACCAGCCCCCAAAATCAAAAGGCGAGGATAATGGTGACGTACGATTAAAATGTCAATGGAAAGAGATTGGTCACTAACTATTTGTTATCTTGAAATGACCAATTCATCTCTCTTGTAGTTAATGCTTTATAGATTATTATTATTATTATTATTTTTTGAATGGAATGCTTTGTAGATAATTATCTTCATATTGTTGAGCAAAGTAAGAAAACTCACTGTGTGCATGAATTAAACCAGCCTCCAAAACAACAGGCGAGGATAATTACATGTGATTAAATTGTCGACGAAAAGAGATTAGTCACAAAAACACTGGCAATGGTCGATTCATGCTGTCCCATTCCATGCCAGTGCTTTGTCTATTATGTCTTTTCTTTGCCTTCTCTAATTATGGCTAATAATTTCCAGGATGAATGTGCGAGAACTGAACAGCTTCGGAGCTTGACTTCCATGTAGCACTTCCATCATGCAGTGATTATGTTTCCTTACACTCAACCAGTATCAAGTAATCTCATGCCATATCTTATATAGTAGGAACTCTTTGGAATATTTAAACCTTGTTGTCTAATTAATTGAAGTTACTTGCTAACATTACATGTCCCTGAGTGATGGGGATTGACGTCCCTTGCGAATTTTTTCTCTACGGGGCTCCTCTAGGGTTAGAAGAAAGGGTTTATGTTGTGTAGGTTGGGGTTTTTTTATTTAGGGTTTCAAAGCTATGTATCTCGGGCAGATTTCGGGGAAGCTTCGGGGCTTGGTTTAGCAATGAAGGTGGAGATCTTCAGCGAGCCTTCGAATTGATAGCAACCTTGGATCTTTGGCTCTGATGCCAAATTTGGTATCAGAGCTAAAGATCCAAGGTAGCTCAACCCACATCCAGTCCCATCATCATCCTCTTATTCTTCTCTTTTCCCTCTTCTATTTCTCTTCCCGGTCCAACATCATTGTGTCAGAAAATTCGTTATCCGTTAACCCATTTTTTCTAGCCACAGGCATCTACAGTCTGAAGAAAGCTATATATGTTACAACCTTCTACTTTGACATAACAATAGTCTCTTAGCTGAATATTCTTAAGAGAATCCTCTTATCTGTTTATATGCAAGACAAGAAGAGAACTGCGACCTCTTGTTTCCATGCCTCAATGTATAGAAGAGAGCTTCTAATAGTGTCAAGAGGTTGAAAGGTCTCTCTCTGGAATATGACTACTAGATTTTTTTTCTCTGACTATTACAAGTTTCCTCTTCTTTTTTTTCAGTGAGGATGTATTTTGTAGTACGGTAGAGAATGAGAATCATGATTCTGCCTTCTATAGTATACAAATTAGCACATGGTGATTGTGACTCACTAGTGAACATTGCCATTTAGGCTCCGTTTCTTTCGACGTAAAAATGGATTTAAAATTGGTTTTATGTTGTAAAAATGAACATAAAACAAATTTTACGTCGGAGCCTAATCACAAATTCAGGTAAAATCAATGTTAAAAAAAAAACACCGACTATTGAACAGGAAAAAAAAAGATCCAGATCTCGGCTCGATTGGGTTGGATCAGGACGCAATTAATAAATAAAAGAACAATTCGCAATAATAATGAAACAAAATTTCATGCAAAAGAAATTCCTTGAAAAAATCATGAGAGAAAAAATAATCGGTGTAATTTCCCTGTGGAAATTGACCGTTGCTGAAGTGATCCTTTGAATTATTTTGAAATAGAACAAGTTGCCATCTATAAATCCCTCCGGTCTTTCAATAAATTTCACTTCTTTAAATAAACATTCATTCGCATCGTATCATAACACTGTCCTCCTAATCTGGACAATCCATCAGTGGGACCCACAACAGTTGAGTCATTGCAGGGAAATCATAATCATCCGTTTCTTACAGCCATTGCAATTTTTTTTGGCCCATTGATAACCTCTAGTGGGGCCATCCACTTGATCAAAGGGTCCCACTTCCGTATGCCCAATCAATCAATCAAATTTACGAAAAAAAAAAGGGGTCCCATAATGTGGGCGTCCCATCAGCTTTCTTTTTTAATCTACATTGGACCATAGACGTGGTTTCTTTTCATGTGCAGGGTAATTGAGTTGATAATGGAAGAATGAAAGTATTTCTACCTATACAAGAAAACAAAAGGTAAAAGGGCAATTGCATTGAAGATAGAGGAACTCAAGTATGGACCACTGCTTGAGAAAGGAAAGGAAAGGAAAGGAAAGCTCAGGGGTGAAAAAACGAACAGTTCAAAGAGTTCAAAGTAACCATCTTCATATGTATCTTTCAAAATTTAAGTTTGTTAAAAAACAATAATTTCTAACCATCTTCATTTTCATGCCCTCTCTCCTCGTGCCTTCTGAAGATGTCTTTATGCTTGCTCCACTAAAGTACTTTGAAGAGTTCGAGAGTTTGATACAATGAAGTTGGTGATAATGGAACTCACGGCACTATAGGAGCAGGTTGTGAGCGTCATGAGAGCGGTTTCCATCTCTTCAGGTCGCGCTCCCCCTAGGAGGTCTTTCCTAAATAACACCAAATGGTGGTTCCGGGGTGAGAGCGGCACCCATGAGAGAAGATTAGATTCTAGCTTCTAAGATCATACCTCTTTTTTACATTCAGTAACAAGTTCGGCTGCTTGAGCTGCAGTTCTCGCATCTCTAATCAACCTACTGTTTTGATGCCCCCCTACAACCCATATAATACAGAATCCGCGATCATAATCAGCACTATGTAAATTTTGACCCAGAAAAGAACTACTATGTACTGGATGAATAGTTCAGAGGATCACCAGGGAACGAGATCCGTCCACCTTGACTCAATCCATGGCTTGAAGATCCGCGAAGAGATGGCCTTCCATTTGTATCTTGTGAAAATGCTATGTTATTGACACCCGTTTCGTTCTCTCCACTGGGTGCGTAAGTTTCGTTGAGGGGTGGACGCGCACTGGTCTTTGGTAAAAGTTTTGTGGACCATGAACCTCCATTTGAGCCAGCCAAGGCCATTATTGCATCTGCCTGTTATTTAAACCAGTCATTAATTATCATTTGAAAATAATGGAGCCAAAAAATATCCCTAAGATAACTTCCATTAACAGAAGAAACCAGATTGAATGCAGAGATAACGTATGATGAAAGCAAAAGACTGGTCTACCCTTGCCTCTTGCTTGTCTCTTCAAGTAGTGTATTAGTGACTAAAGTCGCTAGCAGACTGTTCAATTTGAAAATAGTGCTTTCTTCACTGGAAATGACTACTCAAATGAAGTGTCAGTCCACTTCAATGTACTTGTTATCTTCTCATGGACTATAAGATTAGCAGCTTTAAGGAATTATTGTCGATGAACAGATATATGGATCCTAATGAAAAGGGAATCCTGGTGCGTTAATCCCAGCCAACTTCCTTCTTGCCAAAGCTTAAATGCACAAAGCGGGAGCAGCTGGGAAGCTTATTTATCAACAAGTTAATAAAATGTAGCTACATCTAATAAAAAATATAATTCAGAAAACTTGCTGATTTACTTTCTTAGTTAATAGGAAATAAAATTACGAACGACGTCTGGAATCAAGAAACAAAAACGAACTACAAACATACAATATTAATGGCAGCAAAAGGTAAACTTGATAGAACCATGACAGCAGGAGCCAAAGCTGGATTGAGGGGCTAAATTCCATACTGGGGAGTGGCAACTTGGGTAGAAAATCCCTACCATTGAACCAACCACACAATACTCTCTGCTCATGTACTTTATCTGAAACTATCTAATGACTTTCTCTTCTATGAGACTATATTCTTTTTCAAAAAAGACACAAAAACATATTGTAATCTTTTGTGAATAGGAGAGCCAGCTCAATTACCATTCATAAAACAACTAGTGAGCCACTCACAGATCCTTTCCTGCATATGAGACCGATTTCCAAAAGCATGATTTAATGTAGCGTAAACTCTCATGACAACACATTATGTTATACTTTTCTAGGCTAATCCATGATGACTTACCAATTTACCATATGTATGACATGAGTTAAGAAGTTTCAAGTAGAAGAAGAAAAAGCTTCTCACAGGTAGGCCCGGAGTATGGTACTTAACATGCCAAAGGAAGCATCAACTCATAAGTGCTTCTATGAATTCTACCTGCATCTTCTCCTAGGCAAAGAGGATTTTTACCATTTGACCATATCCGCATTTTCCTAGTTCCTGATGGACGGATTCTATTATGTATTTCTGACCACATTCTCCATAGGGCCCTCTTATCTCTTCCTTCTCCGAGCTCGGGTTATGGAAGAAAGAACCGAGATGTAGGTATCAGCAATAACTGGCTTTATTACGGCATTGGGTAGACCTCATACTATCACATACTTCTATCTCCCATCTAAGCCTAATTGTCTCTCTGTGAAA
Source organism: Tasmannia lanceolata (assembly GCF_043159265.1). NCBI lineage: Eukaryota > Viridiplantae > Streptophyta > Magnoliopsida > Canellales > Winteraceae > Tasmannia > Tasmannia lanceolata. The sequence continues at coordinate 36,571,094 of NW_027518692.1, forward strand.
GAATTGGGAGACACCCCATTACATACATTCTTGGCGGGGTTACCAAAAAGTTCCTAGCAAGTAGAAATAGGGAACAAAGTAACTAGAAGGATGTTTTAAAATCCCCTCTTCTAGAGGGATCATCTAGAAAGTGAGTTGTTCTCGGAATGGTATGCCTCTAGGAATATCAGGTACTTTCAATTTCATGATTGTATTATTATTTTGCGTTTTTTAAATTTGATTTGAATGGAAAAAAAATTCTAGTGCTAGTGACTCCTAAAAAATAAATAATAAAATAAGGGAAATGATTTCTGCGCTCCAATGTTTTGATAAATATGCGCTCCAAATTTTGTCATGTAGTATTTAAAGGGCTTTCAGAGGAATATTACCATTCTCAAAAAGCTCTTAAAGCCTTTAAATACTACACGAAAAACATGTGGAGCGCATGTTTATCAAAACATTGGACCGCTGAAATCATTTCCTTAAAATAAAAAGTAATAATAAATTAAGAAAATAATAAAAAAAGAAAATCAGAATTCATATAATATTAATAATATAATGTTATATCCATTTCAAAAAATAATATAATGTTATAGCTGAAAGTTTTGGCACGAGTTTAAACACCTACTCATGACTTTTGGATTGCCCTTCAAAAGTCTTTTTCTCAGCATGTTAAAGCTCGTATAATGCAGCTTCAGGTACAAATTCAGAAGTATAATAAAGGAGCTCATTCTATGCATGAGTATTTACTATAGACAGAGAATCTTTTTTATCAACTTGCTACAGTTCAGCAGCCTCTAGATGAATGTGACAAGGTGCGGTATTGCTTAGAGGTGCAACTCAGGTCGATTTTTGAGAATTCGGGTTGAGCTTTTACCTTGAAATCGGGTCGGGTTGATTCCAGTTCATTTTTTAGCAAAAGCTCATCCCGACCCAGCCCAAGTTGCATTGCGTTAATCCATTGGGTGATGACTACCACATCTTCAACACATACATGTTGACCCGCTCAGAGCATTCATCCTTCTCTTACAATATGATGGCTTCTTGCCCCAATTAAGGCATTTGTTTAGCCTCCTGCTCCACAGCCATCTGGCACTTTGAGGGGTTATATTCTGTTGGGTCTTCTTCTCATGGCAATGACAGAGGCCAAGGATACGGCCACAAAGAGAAATACTATCAACCATAGGGATTTCCACATCCTCAACCTAGTACTAATGACGCTTGTCATGGGAAAGGTAGGCAACAGTGTGATCTGCTCCATAAGCTACCCAACCTAGCATATGCTCCGCATCTTTAGAATTTATCCTCGTGGCCCACATCTTATGGTTCCTTACTGTATCGGGAGCTGTCAAATTTGTAGTCATCGAAACCACACAACAACAAATTGCTACAATCGCTACAACTCTTGATATCAGCAGTTCTCTCCAATGGTCATATGGAGATCCTTCCCTCAAATCTCCATCAGAAGCTTTGTGGTTTGTTGATACAGGTACTAGCCACCATCTGTCTGGTGACTCAAATAACATATCCACTCTAGTCCTTTATTTTCGTTCTTCTTCACGTATTTTTATGGGGGATGGGGTCTTCTCTTCTCACTTCCCATGTTGCGCATGCATCTATTCCACCTTCTTTTGTGTCTTATGTTCCAGGTGTTTATCAGTTTACAACACATTTCTCACACTACTTTATCTTTACACCTTCATATGCTCTTGTGAAGGATTTATGATCGAGGAAGCTCCTCGCTAGACATGTTCATCACAAAAAATTATACTACATGGCTACCTTTGATTTACATCTTTTACCTTTGGACTCTATTGTCAAGTGTATACCACCTCCATGTAATCACTATATTTGTCCGTATCACATCATTGACTATATCCCATATGAACATTCTGGAAATATATTCGGTTTGGATTCATCCCATTATGTCATGCTAAGTTAGTTTATATAGGCTAGTGTCAGAAAAAGTGATTATGAAGTGTCCTCTCTTTGTCAGAAGCTTTAGAGAAGGTGTATGTGTCCAATTCTTCTTCTTTTTTTTGAATGATGAAGATTTTTATTAGAGAAGAAAGAGGGGAAAACTCCGCAACCAAGGTCGTCAATTCAAGCAGCAAGAAAGAAAGCAGACTACGAAGCAGATAACAAAGTACAAGGATTGTTCCAATTTTGTTTTCGAAAGAAAATTTAGTCTAAGGACCCTCATAGGTACTTGTTGGTCAAATCTTTATTTTCGTTGTGTTCAGCCATCAACATCCCAACTTCACACTTTGTTAAGGTGTGGGCAGTAGGATACAAGGAATTCTCTGAGTAGGCTATGAATTAGGATGCAAATGGATTATAACCTAGATAGGTGGATCCGATCCAAATTGGGTCTGTTGACAGGCCTGATTGTAGTGACCCACCCAAGTCAAAATTTAGGCCTTGTTCGAGTCAAGTCATAATGGAATCCCAAGTTTCCCAACCTTGAAAATGTTATTTTGGAAGTGTTGCACTTATGCAGAAGGATATAGCCCCCACACAAGCACATTCCGAGGAGTGCCAATGGTGTGTCTGACTTGTTAGCGAGAAGGGCATTGCTAGGATAGAACTTCGTGTTGGACATGAGTGTCTACTACCTTAGCCTCTTTCCGTCTTTATTGTTTCAGCTTTTGTTTGAGCTGAGGGGCCATCTCAATCCTAGTTTCTATACTACCGGTTATACTTTTTAAAAAAAAGAACAAAAAGAAAGAACTTAGCAAGATAATATACCTCGATGCTTTGCAAGATTATACATACTAGACAATTTCAATGAACTTAACAAAAAAAAAGGGCAGCCTAGTGCACGAGGCTCCCGCCATTGCGGGGTCTGGGGAGGGCTAGATGTACGCAGCCTTACCCCTACTTTGCATAGATTAAATTCAATCGTTTTAGCTTCTCATTTTAATCCATCTACTACTGTCCCTAAACCTATCACAATCAAATCGTGTTTTACTATAACGTTTATACAATATGCATCACGATGACAGGAAACAAGAAATTCTTGAAAAAATAGTGAGATATACGCAACCTTGGCGAACAATATTATTCAAAACAAATTGATCCATTTACTGAGTGACAAAAACTGAAGAAATTAGGCAAACAAAGTAACGAACAAGCATAAGCTGACCTTATTTGGCTGAACATCATCAAATACATGTGCTTGGCCACCATAAAATATAGTCATCTGCTTACTGCTGGATGTTAAGCTGCTACAGCGACTGACAACAGAAAATATATAGGATCACATTAATTTCATTCAGTTGAATTCCACATCCAATTCATAGCCAAGTGGCTCAAAATTTGAGTACAAAGTAGAAGAAATACATGCAAGATAAAATTTACCTTGGAGGATTAGCAAAATCACTTTCCATGTTTAGAGGAACAGCCTTTAATATATTACTATTTGGCAACACCCCAGGTGGATTTCTCTCGGTGCCTCCACTACAGGAGTTAATGACATTCAGAATGCTCGATCCTTTAATGCCCGTTCTAGAACCTTCATCAGCGGCAGGTTGAGAAACAAGCGAAGTGCTAGCACTGATGTCTTTATGCTTGTCCTCATATGTTGCAGATTGGCCAAGGCGTGAAGGGTAATGCACTGTTGACCTGACATTCATTGGCATAGACCGCTCCCAGTTGGAAACACCTAAATGGGGTCTACTACTAATTGGGGTTTGTAATATGAGAGCAGAAGTACAAGCAGGCCTTGGTGATTGCATCGTGAACAACAATTCATCGTCTTGTGATCTTCTTGGTCGCTCTCCCCCCATCTCATTTTGGAACATCTGCACTTCAAGTTGAAAATGCAATCAAGGAAGAGGAACAGAAAAACAGCAAAAATTAAGACTGATGACAAAGCATGGTCATTTGGCAACAGAATGTGAATGCTCCTCTACAGGGAGTCTTCACTCTTCACCAAGTACTATAGCAAGAAAATAAGGCCATGTTTGGCCACCAGGAATTTTTTTCATGATAAATCGGCGTCTCGAAGTGGAGATGAGGGTGAAGTCGCTAAAAATCAGGAAACAAAAAAATCCACTCAAAATCAGATGGATCTTTTCTCGATTTTTAGCCACTTCTCATCACCGGAGACACCAGTTTCCTAGATTTTGTTTCCCGATTTTAGCTACTTCACCCTTATCTCCACTTGGAGACACCAATTTATCATGAAAAAAAAAATCGTAAGAGCCAAATGTGCCCTAAAGGTACAATAAATATGTTAATACCTTTACATGACGCAAGCTCTCGAGGGGATCGGTACCCATTGTAAGCATCCTATCTTTGTTAGGAGCCATAGAAACTGAATCAGAATTGCTCCTCTTTCTTCCCAAAATTCGGTTACTTCTCTCTGTCCCAGTCCCAGAAAAGTCACTCTTTGGACCATGGAACTGAAACCCCTCAAAATGGTTACCTGCCTGCCTTTCTGCTAACAATCAATGTAAAACAATGAATAAATAAAATTGAATTCTGCCCAAGGAAGTTTACAGCAAATATAAACAATACACACCAGAATCAACAGAAAATCAATCAGTTCCGCCAATATGAATAAATGGCCAACATTATTTCTGTACATCTAACAACAAAAAGTATACTACTCTGATCATCCAATTTTTTTTATTTTTTTTAAAGTTTGAGGACTTCCCAGGAGGAAAGTAAAAAGAAGAAGATTATCAAGGGAAAAGTAGAAAAAATTCATCACAAAGCTACCAACCCACTTCGGAAACTCGCATAAATAACTCCAGAACAATAACAGAACGAACATACAAGTAGACAAAATAGAGATAACTCATAAACTCAACAAACGAGTTCATAAAAAGCCCAAAATAAGGACAAAAAAATTAACATACAGCCCGGACTAAAAGGAAAAAAGAACATCAGCTTAACCATATCTGTGAAAATAAAAACATCAAAATCTATCAAAAGAAACTAACCCGAGCCCAGATCAGAACTCGCGGACACAAGGCCATGGCCGCCGGAAGAAGCTCCGATCGACGCCGATTCCGCACAGCTCATTCCGAAGAAATCGTGGAAAATCGGTTTCTCCTCTTCATTACCCATTGATCTCCATTTTCTCAGAAAAAATAGAACATCATCATGCTGAAAAAAAAAAAAAAAAAAAAAAAGGAGCTGTCCCAGCTTTGCTGTTCGTTGGAAGTCCCCAAAGAATCCCCAAAACATAAACTACTAGATGACTGCAAACGAACAAAATAAATAAATAAATAAAATAGAGAGAACAAAAAAGAAGCACGAATTTTGAGAACGCAGCAGAGGAGATGCAGAACACTTTTCGGAGCTCTGCCATGGACTTAAATAGCAAAAGGGTCTGATTTTTAAATTCCTTTTTAGTGTTGTTGCAGAGAGAGAGAGAGAGGGGGGCATATGTCCGTACGATTGGACAGGTGGGTAAAGGTTATTCGTTGGTGTTGGGTTCGTCGCCGTGTATCCCACTAAGCCAAGGAGGGGAGAATTTATTTTTATTTTTATTTTATTTTATTTTTATTAATTTTCGCATTTATTTATTCTTTAAGTGGACTTGTTGACTGAACCCATGGAATTGAAAATTGAATGCCTTTCTGTGTGAATTGAAAGGCTTTAACTTTTAACGGAGACAATGTAGGAAAATTCTAGATGGGGTCCATGGAATTAATGATGTAGCCACTATTTGAAGCAATAGGATTATCTAATATGGAAGAATTGTGGTGGACGCAGAATCAAAGGCAGTCCTGACTCCTTATTGTTGAGAATGAACATATGTGCTATGTTTGGTTGCTCTGGGGGTGGCTCGGAGAGTGGTAGAATAAGAGGAGTAGACAAGCATTTGATTTGCCTGGACTAATAATGGAATAGTAGGAGGTTAGTGATCTACACAATTTCTATTTGTGAAATTTCATCTTTTTAGGGAATTGTGGTTCTCAAGTTATTTGTCGATTCAAAGAATTCTTTCCAAGCTTGAAGATGGTAATGGTCACCTCCTTTTCTAGTACTTCTATCTCGTCAATTGATATAATTAGTGCCCATGCATGTGGGCCAGAATAACTAAAGGGTGTCATTCCAAGATGACCTCCCAAAAGATTGAAGTGGGGCTCTCTGTCCATTGGGGATACAGTGATAAATATTATCATTAGAAATATATTAGGAATATTTGAGAATATTTTAAAATCATTTTAGTTTGTCGACTGATATAGTTGGAGCTCCAAATAGGTGTTGTCCATCACCTCATCCTATACCCTTAGCCATGACGCTTCCTTTGTCTAACTTTTTGTCCTTAACATACCTATGTTTTTTGTGTACCTAGTTTTACACATGTATCCCTGGCAAGAAGAAAACACGACTTTTGCTACCACTAGGCGAAAGAGTGAAAGTCGCCCTGAGTGCATCTACCGCTGGTGCCACTACTATTGTCACACCATAGTCCATGTTGGGGAGCTTAAAACATGTTTCCGATTGTGAAACAACCAATTGCTACCAAAGCTTAAACCATTGGAGATACCAGTAATTGGTTGCTTCACATGGTATCGGAGCAAATGCCTCACTGCAGGTCCTAAGTTCAAAACCCAGCAACTCCTTGATATGGCTAACCCAAAAGAGGGGCCACACGTACCACGCGTACAGCCAACCTAAAAAAAAGAGGGGCCACACACGAGGGAGAGTATTGAAGTATAAATGATAAAATAACACCATGTCTAACAGGTTAAGCTTTTGGAGTAATGGGTTATTTCACACCTATGTACTTACCATACAATATGTACTTTGAACAACATTAATGTTCACTTGTATGTATACTTTGAACAATGTTTCATGAGAAGGTACTCCCTTGTGTGTGTGTATGTGTGCCGTGTGTGTGTGTGTAGGGATTTGCTAGGGTCCATCACAAAAGGCATTTCACGGCTGGTCTGTCGCATGTCATACCAGCCACCTCGTGAATGGAGACAAAGTTGTTGTCTCCATTCACGAGGTCGCTGGTCTAACATGCGACAGACCAGCCACGAAATTCCTTATGCGATGGACGCTAGCAATTCCCATTCACGAGGTCGCATGGACCAGCACGTCAGACCAGCTTTTGTCTCCATTCACGAGTTCACATGGACCAGCACGTCAGACTAGCTTTTGTCTCCATTCATGATGTGGCTGGTCTGACATGCGACAGACCAACCGCCAAATGCCTTTTGTGATGGACCCTAGCAAATCCCTTTTAAATGATACTATCTTATATCTTACATCATTGAATTTTTGTGTTTAAGTATTATGATGAGAGTATAAATATCAGCATAGGAACAATGTTTATTTATGGTCTGAACAATAAAATATAATGGATTATAAATACATGACGGGAAATGATATTCCCAGCGTTAAAGGTGTTGAATTTATCCTCAAGCAGTGAACCATTCTCACGGAAACGGTGGGGGGCGGGGATATCATCTCCCATATATGAAATATTAATTATTAGAGCCCCAGCTGTATATTAGTATAGAGGGGCGGATTCTTTGTTGAACCATCTGAATTATTCTCTCTTGTTTGAGTGGTGGATTCTTTGTTGAACATGCACATATTTCATGGACTGTGTGTATAAACCCAACATGCTCATACGGAGCCCCATAGGAGCATCACCACTTGTTAACATCAAAGTCATTTAGATACCATATAGAATAATATTGATCCCTCAACTCCTGGGTTCGATTGTCTCCGGCAAATAGATCGACCTTAATAATCAAACAGTGATAATTCACTTCTGTTTAGACTACAAAATCCTGGATTATACAAGCTAAACCCTAGATTTAATATGCTAAAACATGGATTGTACATACAATAGTCAAATACTGTACGAGGATATTTTAGTCTGCGACCCTCCATTCAAGTTGTGAGCTGTGACGACAGCAGGGCGCTCATTGTAATTTCACTTCTTCTCCATTTTCCTGAGATTTTGAAGTTTTGAACTGTTTTTCGTCCCGCTCACGCAAACCCTTCTTATTTATTTATGGGACCTTCTCTCACCCTCTCTTTGTCTCCATTTTCGTTCCCTTATCCGTTTTCCGGCCATTAAAGGTCTCGAAGCTCGGAAAGCAGGGTAAGGTAGATAAATTCCATCTACAATTTTTTATTTTTTATTTCCATTTTTTCATTTTCTATGCGTTTCAATTTCACTGCATTTTTTTTTTTTTTTAAATTTTTTTACATGCATTTGAAATAGCTAGGGTTTTGGAATTTTGTTGAGACATCGATAATCTTTTAGGTTCTGGTCAGAGATCTGTGGTGCGGATGGTTTTTCTCTTCGCATTTTTTTATTTTTTAAAAAAATTTGAATGTTTTAGAAGTGTGAGGATTATTGAAGATAAAAAAAGTCACGATTTGGAAGATCAAAGCACAAATTTTCCATTGGGTGCATGCTAAAAGAATTTTTTGGTTATGTTTTTTAGGATTTCATAAGACAATTAAATGATATCCTAAGACAGAAAATTCCTAAAAAGAGTAAATAAAAAATATTGAGAGCTCCCCAATCAATGCAATCAGGCTAAATTTTGACAGAATTTCGCTTTGCAATTCGAGACCAGTGACATTTGGAGGAATTTTTATAAACCATGATGGGAATGATGTTTGGTCATACTCCCCCAAGATGGAATGTTGTTTGATTCACAATAATTTTAATCCTCTTTTTAACTAGAGGGCTAAAATATTGAGGTGATCTGCCACTTTGTTAGGGAGGTAGAAAGGATGTTCCTTACATCAAAATGGAGGATTATCTTGTATATTAACTTAATAAAGCAACAGTTTTCAGGACATGGCTTCATGGTATTTTCTCTAAGATGGGCACGATTGACGTCTATGATCCGCTTTGAGTAATTAAATCTTGATAGATATTTAACTTCATGACATGGTGCTACTTTCTTTTGGGATGAGTTACCCTTTTAATGTTTAAGTACTTCGAGGAAGGGAAAGAGAGTTTTGTTTGTTATTCTTAAGTCTTGGGTTCTCGAACCTCGATGAAGGTGAATGTGAAGAGTGTGATTCAATTCATCCCTAAATGAAGTTTTCTATGAAGTTTCAATGCAACAATTAAGCAGTGATTTACGACACTTCTAATCCTCTTTTTAGCAAGAAGACCAACATATTGAGGTGGACTGCCACTTTGTTATAGAGGTGGAAAGAAAGTCATCGGTGTTCCTTACATCAAAATCGAGGATTAGCTTGTGTATGAACTTACTAAAGCAACAATTGACAGGGCATGCCATCTATGTATTTTTTCTACAATGGGCATGATTGCCATTGTGGTGTTACTTTGTGTTAGGATAAGCTTGTATTTTAATTTTTTAAGCACCTCGATGAAAAAAGGGAGAGTTATGTTTGTTATTCTTCAGTCTATTCTTTTTTTCCGTTTAAATATCTACTTTGTTTCTAACTTCTGATATAGGGCATTGCAGTTTCTCTCCTTGTAATCTTGTCACGGCCAAAGTGGCAGACCACTTCTATTTTCTTTGTTTGTTCATAAAACAACAAGCTGTTTTTTCCATGAGTAAGACAATTGTTGCTCATCTATGCCTTAATATAAGGTAGGAGATAGGGGCACTCTGTTTGTTGCAGTTACCTGGATATAATTGATATCTGTCTTTCATATTTTTTTGGAAACCAAAATGCTCAACTTTGTGGAACTATTCATATTAGCACTTGAGGAACATATCATGAATGGAGATAAGGGATCTTTTGATTGTAGGATGGCTAGAATACCTTGTCATACATGAGATTCTCTTTCATGGTCTTAATGCAAACTGGCCCATTGACCTTAATCTGCGTCAGCACCCTCTTTCCTGCTATTCGCTTTTCTGTTTTTCTGATTTTTCTTTATTATTATCTTCTTGTGAATGTGCAGGTTTGATGAGCTTTTTCATTTGATCCCCTTGCATCTATCCTTCTCCAGGGCCATTATGACTGTAATAAAAGAAAATAGACTAATTGCTGGTAATGGAGAGCCTACTGCTCGAATCACACGAGCTCAAGCTGCATCCTGTTGTTCAACTGGTGGGATGCTTCCGTTGAAACCATCATCTATGAAACAAGATCAAAAGCGGGTTCTTCGAAGAAATTCAAAAAGAGCAGCCTCAGATGAGAACAACAATACTGTTCCTGCCACCGCATCGTTTCAGCATAAAAGAAGGGCAAAGCTTATAGATGTCACAAATGTTTGTGGCGAGAATTCATATAAGAACTGCATCAATGCAGCGAAAAAACAGGTTAGACACCCTCCCTTTTGTTGTCACTATTATCACATATATGTTTTTATAAATTTAATAGAAGGGTTTTGAAAGCTTACCCGCATTTTATACAATAATAATTGCTGTTGTTGGTTCCTTGGAATCTGTAAAACTCAATTGTTGAAACTTATCATTTTCGCATGAGCTGAAAAAATAATTAATTATGAAGTTCTGTATGTTCATAGTTCATGACATTGGTTGAATAACACTTGATACTTTTGTGTCACTATTAAGATGTTATTAATATTCACTAATTGTTTCTTTGAAAATTTCTTATTAGTTGCATCTTTTATAGTTATCTTAGCACTGTGTGGTTTTATAAGTTTTCTATGTATTTTTTCCACTATAATCTGAATTTTGCTTCTGCTAATGCTTCTCTTCAGACTAGGATATGCAAGAAAGATAAGCCGGTTACTCGCAAAAAGGATCCCAAGGAGGCCCCTATTGTTTCTGTAGGAACTACATATATTCAAGGGGGTGCAAAATCGATGACAGCTGAAAAAATATGGAAAATGGACATTTTAGAAGGAATTACATTTCCAGCAGAGCTGGAAGAACATGTATTAGCTCAACAACATATGGGGAGTATCAAAGATGACAAGAACATAAGAACATGTGCATTGGAAAATCCTCTACTTGGTAAACAGAGTTCCAGGAAACCTTTTGAAGTAATGAGCCCTTCAAAGAAAGGTTTGCTTTATATTCAATTTTTTTTTTCAGTTGAAAAAGCCACAAACTCTTAAGGACAGGAAGATCATACCCATGACCAAGCTCTTAGTGACAAGTTGAGAGCTGGCTTCACAGGTTTGGAATCCTCAATATTACTGAAACTGTTTAACAGAATTGGTATATGACGGTGATATTTTGAGAAAATCTTAAAGTTGTCACTGTTGAAAAGCTTAGGATACTTGGTCATCTCAGAGAAGGGAGGGTTCTTTAGGTTAAATTGTTCTATTTTAAAGATATGAGCAACTGAGTGTGTGACATTATTTTACTTGGCTAATGCAGCTGAAGAGAAGCTTTGTGCGGATCTAGGGTGTTCACTTGATTTGAAATTCACAGACATTGATTCTGAGCACAAAAATCCTCAACTGTGTGGTCTATATGCCCCTGATATTTATGCTAATCTTCGTGTTGCAGAGGTTTGCATCTGAGACATTGCTTTTAATAATTGTAGGAACTAGACCTTTTTTTTTGTGTCATGGCGGTTCATGGTTGATGTCCATCTTTCCCATTCACTGTACAACTCAACAAGAAGCTAATTTTCTATTTCTTTTTTTTTTTCCTGATGCAAACTCTTGAAGTATTTGTTCAACTCTATTCATGAAAATCGGTACTGCCCAACGATGCCAGGGCTAAACAATGTTCCACTTGTTTTTCTAGCTACACAATTTTTATACAATCTGCTAATTGGTTAGAATTTATCTGTTTTGGCTGGGATTTAAAACCTTTTCGTCTCTGTTTTTGTTGGCAAGAATATAAAGTTATCTTTGAAAGGATATTCTTATTATTCTATACGAATACACTGGTGTTTTGGATTTGTTTTCTGTTTCCTGTCTACTCAACATGCTTGATGATCACTTACAAGAATGACCTTTCTTTTCTCAGCTCATTCGAAGACCTTGTTCTGATTTCATGGAAAAATTACAGCGAGACACCACTCAGAGCATGCGAGGAATGTTGGTTGATTGGCTTGTGAAGGTTTGTGTATTCTCTTTCATGTAAGCTTCATACATGTACGTCTTCTCGAAATCTTATTGTGTGTTTCTTTTTTCTTTTTCTTTTTGAATGACTCTAATTGTGTGTTTCTTATTTAACAAAAACACTGGAAATGCCATGCATATGCAATTGCAGTTCTGAAATTGTAAAAGTTCCATGACTCGATTTGAAGTTTTGAACTGCTTGATGGCCTTACTTCGATTTCACTTACTTTTATTATGTTCAATATCTCATTCTAGCTTAGATCTTTGAAACAGGTACTTCAGATAGGGTGCTATGTGCTTTTTATCTCATTGAAAGGCGCCCCTGTTCCTTGCTTGATGGCTATTGATCAAATGACATTTATTGCAGTTTAGGCATTATTACTCTATGGTACCTAGATACGGGTGTAGGTGTCGAATATTGTGAGGATTTGGTATGAGGATCCTCCAAGTTATAACATTTTAGGATGCATATACAATAATAATCCAATATTTGAGTGTGGGATATGGGTAATGATCCTTTAGGAAAATTATAAAATATTTTGATGTTTGAAAACTTTAAACCAAGTGTGGTTTGAAGTTTAAAAGCACACACCTCTTTCTCTAGCTTAGGATTCTCATCTCAAAAACATGTTTTTTTTGTGATATTAATCCAATATTGTTGCATTTTAGGTGTTTTTGCTATTAAATCTCATAAGATTTTTATCATCATTTTATTCTATTTTCCAAGCTTCATATTTTGTTTATATTGTTTCTCAATATTTTTCCAATAAAAAACCAAGACAACAGAAATATAAAATAATCCAGGATTTCCCTCGTTGAGAAACTCTCGTCAACAAAATCTTTTACTACATGAACCCAATGAAGGAATTAATATTTACTACTCCCCTTATCTTAACTTTAACCTTTTTCATTCGTTATGGCGTTTCATTGAGAAGTGTAACAACTAACAACACATAAAGGTTGGTGATCAGATAAACCAATGCATTAACAGGATCTGTCATATGATGGCACAATGCATTGTTTTATTTCAAAACTCAACTCAACTCAACTAAACCTTTGTCCCAAACTAGTTGGGGATTGTTTTATTTCAAAACGAGGAAATAAAAAGTACTTGAGTTCGTACAGTTTTACGATTTTCACGGGAAGATTGATAACCATTGCAACATACATTGATCTCTAAGTTCTCATAAAAGAAACATTTTAATGCTTCAATTAAGGGACTGATATCCACGCAACCGTGTTTTAATTATGGGACAAAGTCACCTTGTTTTACATGTTTTCTCCAGCTGTCAAAGGCTATTACAATTCTTAAAATTGTCTCAGCAGCCTTTGACAGCTGGCTAAAACATGTAAAACAAGGTGAGTTTGTCCCATTATCAAAACACAGATATCAGTCCCCTAAATTAAATGTATAAATTCGACATTGTTGCACTAACATATGATGAATGGTTATGTTGCTAATAGTTTGTATTCCGGTTTCAGGTTTCTGAGGAATGTAAGCTTGTTCCTGATACACTTTACCTCACAGTATATATCATCGATCGATTTCTCTCTCAAAATTACATTGAAAGACAAAAGCTCCAACTGCTTGGCATTACCTGCATGCTAATTGCCTCGTATGTTCTTTTAAGATGGATCTTTGTGTACTCTTCTGCCATTTTTCACTTAGAGAGCACTGCCAACTTAATATTAGATAGTTTTATACGACTATATGGGCTCAATTCAAAGTTTTTATCGTAAACAATTCACTGTGCTATTTTTACCTGAATGCTATATTAGTTAGATATTTTTCTTTGGAAAATTTTCAATTCTGTGGTAAAGTGGTTTGAAGCTTTAATTGTCATTCTTTTTAAAGATTGTTTGAAATTTAAGCTTTATTAAAAGAAGAGGAAGCCCAAGCATAAGAGATGGCGATAGAAAATAGAAACTGAACATCCAAACATTGTAAATTCTTAGTAAACATGAAAGAAATTCCTTTAATTTAGAAATATAACTATCCTTCTCTAATCCAATGTAAATTGCAAATATGATGATGTAGACTATACTTCATGATTTTGTGTTTGTTAACTTACCAACTTCTCCAAAAGCTTAAGCTGTTGGAGAAAGGCATTATTTATCTTTTTATACTTTAACACTCCCGCGCACGTGTGGCCCACTTGGCAAACACGTGGCACATGTGGTCCCACTTTGGGCCGACCATCGCATGTGGATTTTTGCTATCCGGGAGGTTTGAACTCGAGACCTTTGGCTCTGATACCATGTTAACTTACCAACTTCTCCAAAAGCTTAAGCTTTTGGAGAAGTTGGTTAGTTAGCGAGGTATGCCTTTCTCCAATAGCTTAAGCTTTTGGAGAAGTTGGTTAGTTAGCGAGGTATCAGAGCCAAAGGTCTCGAGTTCAAACCTCCCGGATAGCAAAAATACACATGCAATGGTCGGCCCAAAGTGGGACCACATGTGCCTCGTGTTTGCCAAGTGGGCCACACGTGCGGGAGAGTGTTAAAGTATAAAAGATAAACAACGCCTTTCTCCAACAGCTTAAGCTTTTGGAGAAGTTGGTAAGTTAACAGTGTTTAGACCACAAAGCAATTGCTCTTGTCAATTGTTTCTCTATCAGGTGATTTAAAATTGATGTAACTAAGGTATGTAGAGCTTGCATTCAACACGGTTTCATTTTTTATCGACTAGAATAGCCAATATCGGTTATGATTATATGTTATAAATTACACTCATCTTTTTAGTCAGGTACATATTAGACTTGCCTAGAGTCCATTCAAATAACTCTGCAATAGACAATAAGGATGTTAAAGAGCATTTTGGTCATGATAATGAAAAAATGGGTACCTTGTCTAGCTGACTTAATTTTACTCAAGCAGTGAAATCTGAGATTGTTCTACTTTTCCTTCCTTTTTTTCAATGACTTATAGCAAGTACGAGGAAATTTGTGCACCTCGTGTGGAGGAATTCTTCTTCTTCATCGACAATATTTACACACGGGGAGAGGTATGTGCTGCCAACTTTTTTGAATTTTGGTTGTTGTTGCATGCTTAAATTGGTACATGAATAAGAAAGAACATGGAAGGCATTTTTGATAAGGAAAGTTACAACACCAACTTTATATCAGTTACTAGGTCCACTTCTGTGGATATTTGTCATTTTCCTGTTCACTCATTGAAACAACATTATTACCATGTAAATTGCACCCAAGTCAATGTCTACTGAAGGCACACAGGTCATGGGGTTTGACTATCAAATATTTTCTTCTCTTCCCAAAGGGTATTTTGGTCATGTGCACTGTGTATGCAGTAATTTTTCCACCGATGTCATCCGAATCAGAAATATTTTGCTCTCTTAGTGCATAATTGCTTTCAAATTTTGACAACCCATCAGTCGTTTTGAATGAAATAAGTGCTGAGTATGACTGATATGTACATGAGTTAAAACCTTGAGAACAAGTAGGGTTATTGCCATGATGAGTTCATCGGTCTCTTCACTGTCACAATTAGTAGTCTCTATGCTTCAATGCAAGTAGGATCTGCTCTAGGTTAGTTTCACACACGAAAGAGCACACCACTAAATGCACTAGAAGAAACTGTAATAGCTTGTAGAATGACATGTGAGAATAGAGAAGAAAAGAGGAGACAAAATCAGGGGAAGATTGCATTAGATTTTCATTCCCGTCGCAAAAGAGATATTACAATGACATATATGGGAAAGTATATCTTTTTGAACGGTTCCATAGTTTTAAAACTCAACTGCATCATTGTGGACTCCCTCAACTCGACTTCCTTTTACATTGACCGCATTCTTGTCTCAGTCCACGTTTTGCCCTGCGAAGTCAATCAAAACTGTTTTGACAAGCAGTGTTTGGCCTCCAAATGCATTTGTAAAATCCATTGAAAACATTTCAATGTTTCATAAAACATTCCAATAAACCTTTTATCAAATCCGCCTGGCTAGGCTATATATAATAGTCCTACCGCTCTCACAAAATTGTAGATGTCAATCCCTAAATTTTAGGGCAAAGATTCCCTTATTGAGTATCACTATTGGTCCCGAGGGTTTACTCTAGGATATAGCTCTATCCGAATGTGACTCGAAACTAGAATCACTATGAGATAGACTGAGACCCTAGAACGGGCTGACAGACCAATAAGATCCCTCAGGTCTAAGGAGATGTGAAGGGTCCTGTCTGTTAGAACAACTTTATACTCTCTTGTCCACAAGTTGTTCTTTATTTGATCTGGTTCGGTTGCGTGATCCAATCGTCACACCCACTCTTCTTGCTTAGGGTCCACTACCGTGATGACCGAGATAAGTAACCTTATGACACATCCATGTAGGCAAGACTGGTGCTAGCTGTATACATAAAGAGATGTCCAGTCTCTTTCCCAACTAGGAACAATTAAGTATTGCATAGAACTAAGATGCCATATCTCCTTGCTCCCTTGGATCTATGAATCCTTGGAGCATAACATTTCTACTACACTACCGAAGGACGGACATGTGTCATAAAATAAGCACATTGTAGACACCTCAATTTTGCTACACTTTAAAAAGCAAAAGATTCGGTAGTTTGTCAAGTCTCGAGTCCATATTTCGTCCTGAGCTATGACTGCATCAACCGAGTACTTAGTCGTGTCGTGCCAAGTCGACTGTGATTTGCTTTGGCTGTGTTTTGAAACATTGGGTTAAACGACCAGTTCTAGGCTTCTAACCTACCCCTCATGCCGAAAGGTTCCTTGGAACATCTCAGCTTTCTAATCAAATAGATGTGATGGTGTATAATGTACCCTATGCCATAAAAAAAATAAAAAATAATGAGCCCCTTTGTGAACACATTTGCTACTTGGTCAACAATGAGCCAGTTTATGAACACATTTGCAGCTTCCAATGAGCCCCTTTGTGAACACATCTGCTTCGATCTAGATCAGGAGCACTATTTTATGAGGAGAGATAGATCCTCCCTTGAAAGGCACCTGAAGAACAATAACCCACAATCTTCTTTTTATCGGAAAACAAACTGCACCCAAAATTGATTGAAAGACAGTCTACAACTCTTCTTTTTCTTGGAAATCAAACTGCACCCAAACTTGATCGTGCATATTTTTCCCAAGTCCGTATAGTCCAAAAATAAAAAATATTGGGAGTTCTACTTTCCATTAAAAGAGAACTTGCCTTTAAAGAATTTAAATTGGTGATACCTCATGGAATTTTTGACCACACAGTTGCTAAAACTTATGTTATCATGGAAAAGACAGCATAACAGACCTTATACATGTTTCACAAACATCAACCATCATGATCTCATGTTATCAAAGGCTAAGATGAAAGTACTCTATACTTTTTGGATGTGGATTCTATATTATACAATTTTCTAATAAAATCCATAAAAGTAATACCTTCAGCCTGTGAACTAATGATCTTAATCCCACTCCTGACTTTACCACACTGGAAGTTAACTGGATCAGACCGCTCCACTGGATTACCACATCTGTTCCAAAATTTGTCTTGAATACTCCTGGTTGCACATATACCTATCAAATAAATAATTCTCAAGTAAATTGACAGCTGCTGGAAATGGAAATTCGAGTGTTGAACTATTTGGATTTTCAGCTGTCGGCACCCACCATAAAAACATTTCTGAGGTGAACTTACCTTCTCCCACATGTTATGTAATATCTCCAAAGTCGTTGAGTTCTATCTCGCTGGTTATTCAAGGAATTTTCTAAAAGACTTCTTCCCATTTTGTTTGCAGGAGATTTCTTCGGGCAGCACAAGCTTCTCACAAGGTATGACGGATGGTTTCTCTAGAACCTGCCGTAAGTTAGAAAATAACATGAAGTTCATGTCTTAATTGCTGTTTGGAGGAAATTTGGATTAGTGATCTTAATTACTCTAATTTGCAGGTTCCTACCCTAATCTTGGAGTTCTTGGCCAATTATCTGGCAGAATTGACATTGGTTGAGTATGGGTTCCTTAAGTTCCTTCCCTCACTCATAGCTGCGTCTGCTATATTCCTTGCTAGATGGACATTAGATCAATCTGGCCATCCATGGGTCTGCACTCGTCATTTTTTCCTTCTTTGCTTTTGGTTGCTTTATTTCAACAATTTAGGTGGCAGGTTCATTTATATTTGTTGCAGAATTCAACTCTGGAGCACTATACAACTTACAAGGTGTTGGATCTCAAGGCTACAGTTATTCAGATGCACAATTTGCAAGCGAACTCCAATTGCTGTCCCCTCAATGGTATACGTGAAAAGTATAGGCAAGACAAGGTTAGATTTCAAGGCCATATTAGGGTTGAATAAAACATCTTCTAGAAATTCTCAGTTGTCTCCATCAAGATCCAAGTTGACTTAATAGGGTGAAATGTTTTTATTAAATCCAAAGAATGCTCGATCGAGGACTTGAGAAAATTTGATATCTGATTACAGAGACATTTTAAATTGTAAACCTTGATTAATCTCTAGCCCGAGTTCTCGGTGAAATCAAACTCAGATCCCTCACAACTCCTGTGAACTTTCAAATTTTGGAATCGTGATTCCTACAGTCATAGCATTGCTATAACACTTTAAAGTTAACTGCATTTTATTTACTTGAGTATTTCTGCTTGATGGTTTAAGTGCTTGTGTTGTTTGGACAGTTCAAGTGTGTCGCATCTTTGACTTCTCCCAAGCTGCTGGAAACACTCTTCTGATGGTATTGGATGTGGATATCTACTATTTGCCAAACTGTTGTTTGACTAATACATCATCTCCAATTCATGATTTTGGCAGTTCTTCACTTGGGTCTATCCGATATCTATTCCTATTTTTTTAAATGTTGTAAGAGTTTTTTGTAAGGTCTAGATTTTGGTTCTTCCAAATCTGTCCATATAACTTGAAGCATTAGAAGGTGCAGAACAGTCTGAAATTAAAATGCCAAATGGCTAGTTTATTTCAAGTCTTTTATCCCATCTAAATTCAGTTGCAATATCTCAGATAAATCTACAAGGTTCTAAAAGAGGGAACTGTAACTGCTTGAAGGTATTTTTGTACCCCAAGCCTGATTCAAATTCTAATATTCTCACATTCACTATGCAAATATACTATTTTTTTTCTTCTTTTGCTTGATCTTTCTCTCAAATTATCATTCTATCAAGTTATCTAAAGTTAAGGGCGTGTTTGGCAAGGCTTGTAATTCTTAGCGGATGAAGCTGGAGAATCAGAATCTTAGGAAGTGACTCTGTGTAGCTTCGGAAAATCAGATTCTTCACTGCCATTTACGCTGCATTTTTTGAGAATTGGCCGTTGTGGGTCGAGTTTGCCGAATGCAATTCTCAGGTTTCTTTCATCTTTTTCCATTATCACAGCAGTAAAAACTGCAGAATTCTTTCTGAAGGGTTGCATAACGGAATCTAAATTTATTACTTTGAAATTAATTCTCTAAAGTTGAAACTGTTGGGAAGCAATATCTTAAGTTTGGTAGCCCTTAATTTGCATCTGATTAAAAAATAACACTGACTGAATTAAGCTAACAATCTGATCGAGGCCATATTTTAACTCAACCGACCTTGTAGGCATTGATAAGTGTGATTTTCAGCTTATTTCCATTCAATGTTGAATAGTTCTTACAAGGATGAGCCTAGATAGTATATGGTGGAGACTGGGATGAGTTACAATCATCTTTCCCATGCAAAGGATTTGTCAATTCTTGAATTCCCGAAGAGCCTAAAAATCACAATAATCAAAGGCCTGTGTGATCAACAAATTGCCTTTTCTTTGCTCAAAATATAATGGTGATCACATTTCTTGGTTTCACTTTAATTGTATTATTTTGACCTTTGATTAAGCATGACGAAAAAGATGCCATTTAATATATGCTTAAGCTGTTGATCTTTGCATGCCTCAATCTTGTGAATGAGATCTTTACTCGGTGTCGAATCTAGAACCATTTGGTTCGCATTGCGATGGACGGAGAGCCTATTGTTTTTAATACGAATACGAGACTCCTTGGTACTTGATCTCAAACTTTAATTAAAAAGTTCTGAAGGAAAGATGAGGTTTTACCCACTTTCTCATGGACATCATTGTGCTAATTTAGATTAATTTAGCATAACCAACTCTTAAAGCTGTAGCTCAAGGTGCTGGTATACCCATTCAAGTCAAGAACATAATATTTTTGATGGGGTGGTGGGGCCTGCCATCTCTACTGAAACTTGTGCTCCACCCTATGTTTTGATTGGGTGGGTCTCACAAACTCCATCCAAACCCATGCATGAGGTGGGTCCGCCATTTTACATCTCATGTTTTGATGACGTGGGTCCAACATTTTACAACATGAGTAGCATGAGCCCGGAATGCTAGTAGGCATATAATTTGGAAACCATTATCACTCTTTAGTATAAGCTTTACTTGCACATAATCAAATTTAACTTCAAAATTCAGCATGAAATGATGAGTTGTTTAATGAATAAAATGAAGAGAGTCAAGATTGAGTTGTGGACTTGTGGGTGGGTTTTGCCCGTCATTTTATTAACAACAGTGGGGACAAAATTAGGGAGTTAACAAATATAGAGAGGTTGTTAGAGTTTAGTCTTCACAGTGGCCAAAATGAGTTATCAGCCCTTGTATTGTTCGAAGGCTAACACAGAAATATAAATTAGAAGAATTTAGGCAACTTTCAAACACTACAAAGAAAATCAACGGCACGAACTTGAAAGAAATCCGAGGCCAATGAAGAAAACTGCTCCCAAAGGTGACGTTTTAGAAACCCTAATTCGCAGGGGATGGTGTTTCAGAGACGTTGAAGAGATCAATGGCTTGATTCAGATCATGGTTCCTGCAGAAGGGAAAGAAATGGGTTCTTTGGGTTTAATTGAATCAGAGCTTCTAAACATGGATTTGAGAGATATTGGTGGAAAATCATTACCTGACCCATCTACCATAAAGAAGTTATCCCATCTTCAAGGCCCAAAAATTGTGCAGGCAAGTTCTCTATCATTTATCTCTTTTTGCTTATATAAATTACTCCAAATCTACTCTCTATTTTTTTTAATTTTATTTTTTTCTTGTTTTCCATTTCATGGTTTCTGGGTTTTGTATGTAGTACTGGTTTTTTGTTGAATTTCGTTTATTTTTTGCTTGTTTTCCTTTTTATGGTTTCTGGGTTTTGTATGGAGTGCTGGTCTTTGTTGAATTTCGTCAAATTCCTTTTATATGTAGCTTTGTTTTTTGTTTATGGGTTTATTTGCCATGTAAACAGCTGGTATCTGTAAGGGATATACACCAAAACAGCATTGAGGCTTCTTTTGGAAGCTCACATGGGCAACGTCGTCTCCTTCGATTCTCTCTCACTGATGGGCACATGGAAATAATTGCTATAGAGTATGCTCCGATTCCATCAATCTCTCAAGATATAGTTCCTGGCACAAAGGTATGCATTAGACCTAAATTTGCCATACTATATTATCTGATTCTATAGATATTGCTGTATGGAATAAGCGTTTATGTTATGGAGGCTTTGCTAGATAAGGGCTGTGCTTTCTGAATGTCTAGAATGGGAGTGGTTATAGACAGTAGTTACTGATATCCCACATGAAAACTGTAATCAAGTACAAAATACAATACGCAGACACTATCCTACGAGAAAAATAAAGGAAACAACAATGTTATTTACTTACTCTCAAAATTCTCCCTCAAATTGGAGCATTAATGAAATCATGTTCTGCTTGCAAAAGGATAGCATGAAGTCTGTTCCTTTGCGTCGCCTTGGTAAGAATGTCTGGAAGTTGATCTTCATACTCAAAATAGAGCACCATGATCACTTTTGTTGCTACCTTTTGTCGTGCAAATATGCCTTGTTTTGTCATGGAGCAAAGGATTAGAAGTGATGTAAATAGCTGCTTGATTATCACAATGTTTTTATGTGAAATTTCAGTGTATTCCCATACCTGAGCCACATTAACTCACAAGACTGCACAATCGCTCGATATCAGCATCTGCATTTGATCTTTCTAATGTGGATTCTTTTTTGGTTTCCAAGTAACAAAGTTCCATAATTAAATCATTGCTAGTTACAGTAAGAGGAATACTTTCACATTTAGTCCTTGAGAACAAGCAGTAGGAGTAGATTGAGACGTTCCAAGGAGGAAAAAAACTAAACATATTCATGAAATAATAACATCCATAAAAAAAACACTTCCCTTTATTTGGGATGTAGCACTTGTATCCCTTTTTCATACTAGGATACTCCAGAAATACACATTTGATGATTTGAGCTCTAACTTTTTCCTCACCCTACAAAGAGCTTTACTCCTCGGAGAGGACCTCCTTTCCCATTCCGTAGGAGATAGAATTCCAGCAAATCAATAAGGGAGATATTGAATCTTGGAAGCTGACTTCAGTGAGAGGAAATTTTTTTTTTTTTGGGGGGGTGGGGTGGGGGGGAATGGTTTCAGCAAGGCCGAAATAAAAAATGGTCTGCCCTCTCTGAAAAAGGGATCAATACCTTGGGCCAGACAGCTTCTGCTTGGCTTCTTTTCCAAGAGTTTTGGGAGACCGTGAGAGGATATAATGAATCTGTTTGAGGAATTTCATAGGGTTCTATCTCTGGATAAAAGCACGGGAGCTACCTTCATAGCCATTATTAACAAGAAGAAAGGGTTGAAGCGCCTATCTAACTTTCCGCCCTATCATTCTTGTAGGTTGTGGTTATAAGCTGCTGGCTAAAGTGCTCACGGACAGGTTTAACGATGATCTATGTAAGATCATCTTGCAGACCCAAAGCGCTTTCATCAAAGGCAGTCAAATCCTAGATGTGACCCTGATTGAGAATGAGGTGCTAGAGTGACACTCTCGTAGTCACAAAAGAGGCGTGGTCTCTGTTTAGACTATCTTTTGTGTCTTATGAGATTTGTTTCTAGATGACGGGCATGGGTGCATATCTTAATCAACTGCTCCCCCTTTAGCTTCAAAACTTCTCGTGGCCTCCATCAGGGAGACCAGCTATATCCCTTTCTCTTCATGACAGTGGTTGAGACTTTGAGCAGAATAATTGATGAGGCTAGGAAGTGTTGCTTCATCAGGGGGCTTAGAGTGGGAGATCAGGAGTTGGAAATATCTCACTTACAGCTTACCAATGATATCCTGCTCTTCTGTAGTGCGAAGAAGAATACGGTTAAGAACCTTAATGCTGTTATCCTATGTTATGAGGCGGTAAAAGGTCAAAGAACTTACTTCCGAAATTCTGCACTCATGGGCATTCACCTTAGTGAGGGGAGACTAGTGACTAGCCAGTTTGCCAGTCCTTGGTTACAGCATCGGGAGTTTCCCTAATAAGTATCTGGGTGGAAGCAACCCCAGTCGGTCCCTTTGGGATTCAGTTATGGAGAAGATTGAAATGCACCTGACAACTTATGCGAAAAATACTGTCTGCCCCTTTTCAGATGCCCCTCGAGCAATGTTATCTAATATTCCTATCTACTGTCTGCCCCTTTTCAGACGCCCCTCGAGCATGGCCCACGGCATTGAACAATTGCAAAGAAATTTCTTGTGGGTTGACTCTGAGGAGAAAAGAGAAATTTCATCTTGTTAACTAGAAGTCTGTAGGCCTAAAAAAGGGAGAGGATTTGGATTTAGAAGGATCAAAACTTTGAACAATGCCCTCCTCGGTAAATAGCTTTGGCGTTTCAGGGAAGAAAGAAGTTTGCTTTGGAGGGGAGTTGTATAGGCGAAGTATGGAGCCCTTTTTGGGGATTGGTAACTGATGGGCCTTTATAGGATTGCACGAAAAACAGTTTCGAGAGAGTTATTTTGAAAGGTCTTCCATGCTTCATCAGGGGTACTTGATTTAGAGTTTGTAATGGAGATCGAGTAAAGCTTTGGTTAGATCTGTGGTGCAGAGATAGTCCCTTGGAACTCAATTTTTTATTATCTTTTTGCAGTTGCCCTGGACATGACAGTTCGAGATTCTTTGTTAGAGAGGGAGACCATGTTAGCTGGTTAATGCTGTTTCACAGAGACTTCTTTTACAAAGAGCTTGAGAGAGGGGTTCAAATGCTTGGAGTTTTAGAATCAAACTATCTGGAGAATATAGGAGAGTGTGGCTCTGAAATCATGAAGGGGACCTCTCAGTTCTTTCTTTCTATCAACTCATGTCACTTCCAGTCGCTTCCCTAGCTCGTAGAATGTGGGATACTCCGACCCCTCCAAGAGTCTGCGCCTTTGCCTGGACGACTTACCTCAACAAAATCCTGATAGTAGAGTAGTAGACCACGCACATAGCTGGAAGAGAATCATCATCGATCATTGTGCCTTTTGTCTAAAGGCGGGTGAGTCAATTAGTCACATATTCTTTCACTGTATGGTGGTCAGGAAGATCTTGTTTTTTGTTCTATTGCTTTTTGAGGTGCACTGGGTCTACCCCGAGCACCTCACCTATCTCTTCAATGGGTGGTCTTTCAGGTTATGGACCAAGAGGGGTCGGATTCTATGATCCTTGTCCCTCCTGGCGTTGATGCGGGTGCTATGGAAAGAGAGGAACAACCACATCTTCGAAGGCATGTCCAGGAAAACTTATTCCCTCCAGCATCAAATCTTTTCTCCTATTGTTCGGTGGGCCAGGGTTGTCCCTGAATTCAGAGGTGTCTCATAATCCACTTTGCGAAGACCATGGATGGAGGTCGGAAGAATTTTTTGCACAAGAACAAGATCACGCCCAGATGGAATCCCCCCTCCCCTTGCCCTAATTAAGCTTAACTTTGAAGGGTCCAGCCTTGGTAACCCAGGGCCAGTAGGATTGGGAGGCCTCTTCCTTATGTTGGACAGCATCACAATGAAAGCCTATTACGGTCCATCAGGAGCTAGATGCAACAGATGTGGAGCAAGTGCTTTTGACGGGAATTCGTCTAGTTGAGATAGAGGAATTTGAGACCGGCTTATCATGGGAGGAGACCCCCTAAACGTGATCCAATGGATGACCTCGAGGACTATGTATCCTTGGAGGTTCGCCACCACTATAGAGGAAGTCTTGGACAAAAAGCCACCTCGTCGCTTTCCAACATATTAAGAGATCAACAAATTGTAAGGCAGATAGATTGGCTCGCCTTGGAGTGGATAGTCTGGGGCTGGAGTTCTTGGACGATGTCCCCTTGTAATTTTGTTGTCATTTTTTGTTTGACCTGTTTCGGGATCATCTCGATCCTTCTCCCTTATTTTTGTTTGACCTGTGTCGGATCATCTCATTGTTGCCAGGTACATCGGATAGGACGACAGGAGAAAACTGTTATGAAAGAAGTCTAAACCAGGTTTTTACTTGATCCATCTCCCATTGCAAGCCAATCATGGCTAGGATGCCAATGCTATTCTCGGATATATCCTTGACATTAAAGAAGATCGGGGCATGCAACAATAAATATCGAGAGGCAGCTAATTAACACCGAAGATTACAATTATTCAATAGAGGGGATATCATTATGACGTATCTTTGGCAGGGGTGATTTCTGTAGGAAATTACGACAAGCTTAGGTAGAAACATTGGTCTGTATTGCCGATTGTTTCAAGTTTTAAGGTGACAACACTACCCAATGAGACAAATTTTAAGGTATTTATACAGAATCTGTTGATTTGAGATTTTCCATGGCAAGTTAATCCCATTTCAACTGTGAATAATCCAAGTCAGGCTGATTAAAGAAAGCCAAATCAAATCTTCTCGACAATGCCGAGTCAAAACCTAATTAATAACATTTAGTTGGCATATGGATTTCCTTGTGGTTATTGCATGATCTTGCTATTGCGCTCATAATTATTACTAGTCGAACATGTTCCGCCTAACCAATTTATTGAATAGATCTTTTTTCCTCCTTCTGCTTGCCAATAAAGCTAATGGTTTCTGATTATATTATGTAAATGTTGTATATTTACCTACCTTCATTTCTGTTGTAGATCCGTTTGGAGAACAAAATTGCAATACATAGCGGCATATTATGTTTGGACTCTAAAGCGGTAGCTGTACTTGGGGGTCTTGTTCAATCTCTTTATGAAGAGTGGCAGATGAGTCAGAAATATGCAGGCTTCTCTCGCTCATCTTTGAGGCTATCACAAAGTGATGGTGTTGGCCCACCACCATTTGAAAAGTTGCAAATTGGGGCACATCCATATCAAGTTGTTGAGCAACACAGTTTGCATAGTGGTTATTCTCGTCAGTATCCTGAAACTCTTCTTTTTTTTCCACTTTTCCCTCTATTTTTCATTCTAAAGATCTTTGTTTTCTATTTTATTTTTCGCTTGTCTCTGTCAAAGGTTTTTTGAAAATAGACATCTACTAGTTTTCTTATTTAGGAAAACAACAACCATTTTATTGTTCATATGTCATGCTATTAAGAGATACCTGTCTCTAGGGAGGAAAAATCAAGGACGTGATCCACGCCCTATCCCTAGAAAAAGAAAAAGAAAAAAAAAATGTGTCGAAAAACTTGGCCCTATCTCTAGAAAAAATGAAAATCAAAACCATGTGTTGAAACACTGAAGTGAGATAGAGCCCAGTACCCATGCAGATTTAGTTTATATCCCAAAGTCTTAGTGCTTTTATATAAGTTCGATAGGGCCCATCACTTGATGGTCCTAATGCCATGTTTTGCATATATTAGAAATAGAACATTGTAAATAAGATCATTCATGAGGTTGGGAGATAACACACACAAATTATTTCTCCTCCCTTTTCTCTTGTGCCTCCCCTTTTTTTAAAAGAGACGGAAAAAATTTGTTGATGAGGTTAGGGCCAAGATAGACCTAGAAAAAAAGGAATAAACACACTAAGCCAAAAAACAAGAAAGCAACAGCTAAGCAGTAGGAACAGAGCACGAAACAATAATCATGCCATTGTCAGCCATCGATTTTGTGAGATCATCCGCCATGGACTTGGCTGAGGGAGGGATTGAGAGCAAAGGATATGTTGAGATTAAGACACAAATCTCTAATCTTCATGATGATATTTGCGAACCTCTAGGGGCTGTGAGTTTGCCCTGGAGATTGCATCCGTCCAGTAGCCTTCCAACCAAATCTGTTGTCCATGAAATTCATAAAAAAATAAGCGGGCCTTGTAGAAGCGCTTTGACTTCAGCTTCATTTGAATCGGCAACTCTGGTAGTACCCAAAAAAGATTTCATAATAATACCCCTATCATCCTCACAGCTCCTCCATTACCTGCCAACCCAGATTGCCTTTAGAATTATCAAAATTGAGCTTAGTTGAGATTAGAGGTGGAGGGGTCCATTCGATTACCTTCTTGATTTTGATAATTTGCCCATAGAAATCCCCTTCCATTATCTAATAGTGTCAGAAATGTTGTATGTCCAGTGAGGGTGAGCAAAGATCCCCGGGTTGATGAGAATTTTTTTGTTGGTGATACGATACCCAATTCTGGTTTCTTTATCTTCAAAAAGTCTTCACGTTCCTGTCATTCCAGATAATAGAAAAGGAGCGGTGGGCCACATTAGTTTACTTTTCTATTCCTTTTATGTTTTCCAATCCGCCAACAGCTTGTCCATCTGTTTTATGAAAACCCAGCTCATTCCATAGCAGTTAAAAATTAGGGGTGCAACTCGGGTCAGGTCAGGTTGAGTTCGGGTCGGGTTTGGGTTCGGGATGGAAAAATGGGTTCCTCAGGTCGGGTCGGGTCGGGCCGGCCTCAATCCGACCCTACTCGAGTTGCACCCCTATTAAAAATAGCATCTGAAACGGAATAAGCAAGTTCACAGTGAATCAACAAGTAGATGACAGATTTCTCCTTACACAACGCTTGGCTAGCCCATATCTTTTCTTCTTGAGAACATTAACAATATTAATACTTTCAAATATTGCTGTCCAAGCGAAAGCAGCTACCTGTGGGTGAATAGAAGCCTTCCAATCCAGGTTTCTGGCCAGACTTAGCATTCGATACCTTAAGAAATTTTTTTGAGGAAAATTGACAGTTAGACTCCCATAATCAGCACCTGTAATCTTCTTAATGAGGGGATATGTATATTGATTCCAATCTGCTTACCAGGTCCAAGAACCACGGTTCTTCACACTCATTGAAATATCTACGGTGAGTCCATTTCCATTCAGCTTTATAAATCACCCACTTTATCACATCAGCCACCCAAACCTGCTTGTTAGTAGCTATGCTGTATAATTTTGGATATCAGTCACATAAAGGAAAATCATCAATCCAACAATCCTCCCAGAATTTTATGTCATTGCCAAGTCCCACACAAAATCTGGTTTTCTTAAAGAAATTATCCTCAGTTGAGAAAATGGCACGCAAAACTCCCGACCCCTTGCCACTTTTTGGGCAGCAAGTGAGCCAATTGCAGTTTGGAAAACCATATTTTGTATTTACGTCAGTTCTCCACAAATTGAAACTTTTCTCGCCATATTTCCTATGCCATTTACCTAACAGGGTCAAGTTCCTTTCTTTTTGTCAAACGGCCAGTTAGTCCAAAAGATTAAGCTTTGGCAAACATCCTCCTCACGTGTGGCCCCTCTTTCTTTGGGTTGGCCTACACGTGGCACATGTGGCCCCACTTTTGGGTTGACCATTGCATGTGTATTTTTTTTATATCAAGGAGGTTTGAACTCAGGACCTTTGGCTCTGATACCATGTGAAACAACCTGGCGATATTTATTCTTTTATACTTTAACACTTTTATATATCCAATCCACAATCCTCTCTCATTTTTATTTTTGCACACTTCCGAGTTCCGGTTTATAAGGTGCTTAATCTTTCTTAATCTCCTAACTGTCCTGAAGGAAATCCCTTTGGGTTTTTTCAATCCTCTCCCCATCAAAACTTAAATTCTGAATATGAACATGTAATACACGGGACGATTGGCTAAAGCTGCTTTAATGAGTGTTATCTTCCACATCGTGATCTTGGTGACATTGACACAGATACTCTGGCGCAATATGACACTAGATGCAATAGTTTAGAGTTTTGGTTATACACTTATACAGTACTTGATGTAGAAAGTAGGCATTTTAGAGGGCATAGGCCCCTAAACTTATGTATTGTCCTTGGGCTATGTAATGTTTTATATATTTTAAAATCGATACTACTTGGTCAAAATAATAAATAAATCCACAAGTATCTCTTCAAGGGATATCCAGTGTTAAAATTATAAAATCCATATTGAGTTGCACTTGCGGCAGCCCTAACGACAGTTACATGCCTGTAGTAAAAGATCCTTCGTATATGGGTGGGAATTGCGATGCGACAACCCTAATGATTCCGATTAAGGGATTCAATTGCTTCAAATGATGTGTACCTGCAGCAGTAATGAAACTTGTCTCATTGAGTATTTCTTTGACTCTTTTTCTTTCTATTTTCCTGTAGCAACCAAACCCATGTATATTTTACATTTCACCACTGGAGCTTCAAACATATGGGATCTATTATAAAGAAATGCATTTTTTTAGAAGAGAGATGATATCAGCATTTCTAGTTTTCGTAATGAATTCCTCTCTTTACCGTTAAAAAAGAAGAAGAAGAAGAAGAAGAAGAATTCCTCTCTTTGTTTTACATGTTTTGATTGACTAGGTTTTTGGGAATTGTAATAGCCTCTATCATCTAATTAGAAAACTGTAAAATAATGAGATGAGTGGAATTATCATAACAAAAGGAGCAGGGATATCATCTCCCTTATTAAAATTATCCACAAATTTACCTTTTCAGTTTCAAAATTTCAGCTGTATTTTGTGACTGATGCAACCCACGACTTCTTTTTATATTTGCACTCAATGTTTTTTTTTGGGTGACGATATAGGTGCACGCAATATTATACACCCAGGAAATAATATTCTTCCTCAATTTTCTTTTCATGAATTTGGTGTTATTCCTAAGAGTGATCATTTTCTGCATGGTTTCGAGAAATATTTATCCATATTGTGCTGTTTATAATCATCGGCGACTTGCAGATCCTCCTCAGTCAACCTCAAAAATTTTGTTGCCTACTAATGCCAAGTCAAGTGGAAATTCTGATGATAGACAAATGGGGAGGAACCTGGACAACCACCTTATTGACAGAGGCCAAAGACCTAGTGATCTGAAAGCAAATAAGGATTATGGTGATCCAAAGATTCCTTCCATAACTGGAATAATTGAAGAGAAACCAAGTAGCTCAGAATCTAGGCCAAAAGAGGGTATATTGTTTGATCTTTATACTTCTATTATGCTCTCTTGTTTCAAGTTTTGTGAAGAGGTGCTCATATAGATATTGGTGCACTGACAGTAATCGAAGCCCTTCCAGTTCAAAATCAAGCCGCTGCTCAGAAGCTTCTACAGAAAATGAGTCAGTCAAGCTGGGAGGGCAGACCATCCAGAGGTCCAAAATACAGAGGAAAAGGCAAGGAAGAAGACCCTGAAGTTTTCACTCTAGATGAATGGGAAAAGAGAAAAGGCGTGAAGCCTCTTGTAAAGGACAGGTTTCAAGATATTAGCCGTGATGAGGAGCTTGCGAGGCAGCTACAAAATCAATTAAATTTTGAAGATTACCATGTCAGCACCTTTCTTATCCAATTTTCCTATTCTGGGCATTGTATCTGATTGTTTTCGATAGTTAACATTAGTTTCTCTTGACTTATTCAGGTGAACAAAGGTCATGAAACAGAGGCAGAACAGATACGGATGAACATGTTTAACTTTGGGCGAGAAGAAGAAAGGAGCAATGATTCTGGAAAGGAATTTAGAGGAAGAGGAAGGGGACGGGGGAGGGGGAGGGGGAGGGGGAGGGGAAAAAAGAGCTTCGATTGAGTGTTACTCTTCTCCGTAGCTAATATCCCCAATTATCTCTTTCGTTGGTAGGTGTAATGTTTTTCTCTGTGCAGATATGTATGGCTTTTGAAGTTTACATGCTGAAATTCTTAAAGAATTTTTTTCTCGACTACCTGCGCTTATTTGTAATCCTATTACCGGCAAGTTTTATCATTTTACATTTTATAGGCATTGAATATTGTTGGGAAGTAGAAGTGAGTTCTTCATGCTTCAAAATTGACATATGACATCCTCGGAACAAAAGGTATGCGTGTTTCAATTCCTGCTTGCATATATATTGTTTAAATGAGTTTGGAATTCATTCTTTATCAATGATATTCTCTCTTCAAGTTTTGAAGCTCCAGCCCTGTATAAACTTCTCCTCTTTTTTCCATATCATCAGAAGTGCATGAAAATTGGAACCAAATCTTGGTTGAACATGGGAGGGATGGTTAAACTTAGTTCCAGACTTGCTCTTTCTTTAAGGACCTAATGATATGATTTCATTGCATTGAAGTCTTCATAACTGAGTTTTCTCCGATTTTAGTTGTAT
The DNA here is from genome assembly GCF_043159265.1 of Tasmannia lanceolata. Classification (NCBI taxonomy): domain Eukaryota; kingdom Viridiplantae; phylum Streptophyta; class Magnoliopsida; order Canellales; family Winteraceae; genus Tasmannia; species Tasmannia lanceolata. The sequence continues at coordinate 36,602,362 of NW_027518692.1, forward strand.
ATGAGTTGATATTGTCTAAGATTTAAAGGGAAGACGGATGCTGAAGAAAATTGTCTAATCCGTTGATCAGCCATGAATGACTTATTTGTTCCATCAAGCTTGTAGACTCAAAGATTGATTGTCGCTTGTTATTTTTTGTCGCTTGTCATTTTCTTCGATATTGTTTAACCTTTTACTTGGTGTGACTATTCTAGCATTTATTTGCCTATCAATCTGTAAAATTGACGTAGAACAAGCTGCTGAAGAGTTCCTAAACATGTAAGATTATAAGAATGCAGTTTGAAGAACCAAAACTTCAAATGAGCTTGACTTTTGATCTGACCATTGAATCAGGGCTTTTGATATATTGTTGAAATTGTCTCGACGAGCTCTACAACCACTCGATCCTGCTATGCCAGATCGAGAGTCAGATCATTGTGAAAAGGCCAAGAGATGGAGCCATCTCAGTTTTTTGTCTATTTTACCATGTTGAGTAAATTTCATTCTTAGACAATTTAGAGGATTTTGTGAATTTCGGATTGTCCTCTTGCGAATTTCTCTACGTTATTTGGTATCAGAGCCAGGTTTTCCCTGGTTCGTTAACAAATGACAAATCGGATTCTTACAATTCTGCAGATGGTATTCTTGGAGATCAGCATGTGACTGTGACAACGTTTGAGGCATTTTAACAAGAGATGGGAGCAACGGTTGCACAATTGGTGGAATGAGCGCACCCATGTTCGCGACGATGGCACACACTGGGTTGTTGAAGAAGCTCACTATCTTCCTACTCGCAGAAATGGACCTAGACAGTCACGTAGACCACAATTCTACATAGAAGACTTCTCCAGGAAGAAAACTCAACATAGCAGATTCCATTTATGAAGCGCCAGAAGAGAATTCTCATAGGGCTAGATGGTGTTATTCTAAGAGGCTGCTAGACTGACTCACCAAGTCGGGAGTTGAACCCCTTGACCCAATCAAACCCAGTGCCATTAAAAAAAGGGGCTAGCTGGTGTTAATCAAGATTGAGACTAGAAACAACAAGATGAGAGTGGAGCTCTCAAACTTCAATGGCCAACTCCACATAGAGGCCAAGATGCTCACAAAGAGCCCAACTTACCCCCTTCCAAATTAGCTAATTATGCAACTCACAAGTATTGAGCATTTAGATCTCTTAGGTTTAGTGTTCGTCGCTCATGTGTTGAGCCTTGGTTCTCCTGTTTGAATGCAATTCACCTTAGAAGGCTGTCTATCCAAAGAGTAACTCGAGACAGAGATTTCTTTTAAGTGGGCCAATTGAATTGACGAAGAACAAGCTGCTGAAGAGTTTCTAAACATGCAAGATCAATGGACGAAGTTTGAAGAGTCAAACTTCAAACGAAGGAACTTTATATACATTACTCGAAGGTGCATGTTTTCTTCAACCTCTCACATTTTGGTGAATCACGTATCAATTATACATTACTTAAATGTGTACGTTTATTGGATACATTATGTACATCCATCGTGCATAATCACCAAAATAAATTAGGCACAATGGTGTACAAATGTTGCATGCATGCAATAAATTATGCACAATATTGTGCATCCATTGCATGCATTGTGTTTGTATATCAGACATTTTTAAAAATTTAACCTTATGGGATTTTTTATATAGTGTCTGCGCGTAGGTGCAAAAAGATACACTGGGTCCATCTTGTTTGAAGATCCAGACCATTCATTTGTTGGGCCCAACGCAAATAGGATGTGCCCCTAAGATTATCCTAACTCTCTGATTTTTGTAGATATCTATATGGTTCCATCCCTTGACAGATCAAAGGTTTAGGATCATCCTAAGAAAATAATTTTGAGAGCACAATGGGTCATACTGTATTTTTTTTTTAAAAATGCGTGCACCTATTTCATGTATTTTGCTTGTGTTTCACTCTTGAGACCCTACATGTGAACCACACTATGTGGACTATTATTTTTTCCGTGAGATGTTTTCTCATGGAAAACATGGACAAGATTTTTGTTTATGAAATGTCTTTTCGTACCGTATACTAATTTTGCGTGCTTGCACAAAATTACGTGATATTGCAATGCCGTCTCGATCAACGGTGGAGATCAATTCTTGCATCCCACATGGCCGACATGTAAGTGCAATCAGGCAGTGTTGGTCATATGCTGAACGGACATCCTATGTGTCAATAAATAATTACAAAAAAGGGAGATGATAAATTCGCACCCCGTGTAGGATAGTTCACACTCCTTTAACATGAATTATGTGGCGGACATTACTGTACTACTTTAGCGCTTTTTTCACTTTAAACTTTAATGCTCTGTATGGTTGCCGGGTTTTTTTTTGTTCCTGGGAGTTATGTGGGAGAAAAAAATACCCAGGGAGATAGGTGGGAAAAAAAAAGTCCTACAAGTATCCTGGTAAAATAAAAATCCCATGTTTGGTTATGTGGGAGAAAAAAATACCTTGGGAGATATGGTGGGTAAAAAAAACACCTTTGTTTGGTTGCTTGAACTGTTGGGTAGAAAAAAATTCTTCTCAAGCTTATTTTTGGTTCTTGAATTTATTTTTGTTCCTAGGGTTATCTTGGGATGGGATGAAAAGGCAATCATTACAAAAGTGGGATTAAAAATTTCACCCCACAAGTAATCATTACAAGAGTGGGATTAAAATAAACCTAGTGTTAAAAGGCAACCAAACATGGGATGGGACCAAAATTTAACTTACTCTCCCACAAAACTCCCAGGAACAAAAAAAACCCGGCAACCAAACAGAGCATAAAGGGTTGCGAATTATCCTAGAGAAAGAAAGTCACTTCTTATATGCTTCTTCCTAAAAGACACATTAGGACCCACTTATACCTCGTTTATGTGATAAGATTGGTTGATCCTGATAGCAACCATGAGGCCAGCGAAATGGCATTGAAAACCTGGATCCGATGGTTCTAGGCCATTGATCTATTAAGCCATGATCAATCCTCAATTGGGGTTTCACCAAGAGAATCTAAACCGTTGATCTGTGTAATCATTTATCTTACACATGGAATGTCAGTTAAGGACAGAACCAAGATCATGTAGTTCATCTCATGATCCACGGTCTTGATCTTACATACATGGCCCCCGGTAGGACCCAAAATTTACCTTTTTTTTGTCGATCGTAAAAGTGACTTTCTACAAAGTTGTTCTTTTTTTCTTGTCACCATTGTCCCACTCCCAACAACAGAAGTCTCAGCTCAATAATTTATACCTCGCACGTGACTTGTAATAACAAATGTCTGCCGCTCCCGCCTACCAAATGAGAAATCAACCAACTCCTGCCAATCTTGACCCCTCCATTGACTCGTCATTCATCTGCACCGTACACGTGGCATTTTTTAATGACCTAAGAAAAAAGAAAGAAAGAAGGAGAAATGCTATTCCGATACTCCAACTATAGGTACAGTCAATGGGGCCCATGTCTAACTAAGACCCCACACATTAGATCGAGGGTTCAGATAACTGTTTCATATTGTGGGCCCATGTATTAAGGTTGGGAGCCACAAGTCACGACTAACACAGACTCCCACTTCCCTCCATTACCGTAAAATGATTTAAAAAAAAAAAAAAAAACGAGCAGTCTGAGTCTCTGCCTACTGTGTGTGTGTGTGTGTTTTTTTTTAAATGTTTTTTTCATTTTAATTTCCTTAATATAGAAAGGGATCGATTCTCCGAGACCATTTATAATGCGCACGCCACCACCATTTTATCAGTTGAGAATCATCTGAGAATTTTGGTCTCAAAACCCTAATCCCTCTCCCAACAAGAAGAAGAAGAAGAAGAAGAAGAAGAGAGAGATTTTCAGAAAAAAAATGGAGAATCTCGCAATTCGACCTGTAATCTCTTTGATAATCTCATCTGTAATCGCGGCCACATCTTACCAGCGCAAATCCCTCGATCTATCCGGAGCATTAATGGGGTTTCTAGTCATGGCGATCCACTTTTCTGCAGGATACAGGTTTTTTCTCTTCTTTTCTCCGTCAGTTTGAACTTTTAGGTTTTCTTTTTCTTTCTTTTTGTTTTCATTTTGACACTGTAATTTTAATTTATTTTTTTTTGGATCTTTGCAGATTTGGAGCTCTGTTGCTGGTTTTTTTCTTCACATCGTCGAGGCTCACAAAGGTTGGTGAGGACAAGAAGCGAAGCTTTGATGCCGAGTTCAAAGAGGGAGGGCAGCGGAATTGGTGAGATTTCTCTCTTAGGGTTTCTGTGTTCTTCAGGAATCTGTTTTTTCTTGATACCGATTTTGTTTCTAGGATCTCACAGGCTTTCTCTTTCTTTTTTCTTTCTTTAATGATCATGTAATTACTCTCAGGCTCTGTTCACTTCTTTTCCCCGGAAAGGAAAGGAAAGGATTTCGCTTTCCTTTCCTTTCCTTTCCAGGTGACATGGCAGAAGGAAAAGGAATCCAGGGAAACTGTCAAGGAAAAGGTTTCATTTTCCTTGGAAAGCCTCTTTCTGATATATTTAACCAAATCTCGAGTAACAGGGAAAAAGTCAATTTCCGCGTCATTTTCAGCTTTTAAATAAGAAATTTCACACCTGATAATATTTTTCCCTGGAAAAGAAGTGAACACAGAAATTCTGTCTTGTCAGGGAAAAAAAGGCTGTTTTCCAGGGAATGGAAAACGGCACCAGGGAAAAGAAGTGAACTGAGCCTTAGGGGCCGTTTTTTAGAATACAGGTTTTTTGTTTGAAAACAGTGTCAAAGAGGGTTCATGATCAAGCTGTTGTATGCTGTCCTGACAGCATTTCTTGGATTTTGAGTGAGGAATTCAGGTTTTAAAAATCTCTCTCGCATCCTACGATTTCTAAAACTTGGAAATATGGGAGGATCTGCTGCTACTCTCTTGCTGATGGAAAGAAGGTCGAGTAGTAAAAAACAAGTCAAAAATGACGGCTGGTCCTCTTCTTCTCTTGTCTCTTAGCTACAATTTTGAAGAAATCCCGGGTTCTAATATCAGCGTATCCAAACAGCCCCTTAGGGTTTTCAAGTTCCATGCCTTCAAGAAGTTCATCTCGTACACTTGCTATGTGTATGAAAGTGTAGGAGGCAGATTTCGTGAAGATAACCTAAAACACATTCTACAGGATTATAATATAGACATTATACATGGTAAATTTCTTGAAGAAAACGTGATACGCGTTTTACATATAGAAAAGTAATAGCAGGACGTGCAGAGAGTGGCCGTCCCGGTCCTGAGGTTCTTCCTGTGTGCCCTCGTATCAGTTTCCTTACTGTTAATTTGATTCTTGGTATCACTATCAAAAGGCTATTTCAAGTGCATTGCTTTATGAAATTTTAAGTTATTGACTCTTAGTTTAATTAAGCACATAATTGTTAACACAAGAGGCAGGAAGGATTAGCCCCTATTCCAGGATGCTATGTGGGCGTTTCATGAGAAATTTTTTTTTTTTTTTTTGAATGATAGTTGAAATGATATTTAAAATTAGATTTTAGGATTTTGATGAATTATCGTATAGCCACAAGGTTTCTAGTACAGCCATGAGATTGCTAGTGAACTTAAGTGGACAAATGTGGCAATGAAAATTATGATGATGGGGCAGTGCATCCTTTTGATGTTTTGAGTTCAATGCTCTTATGAAAAACTTTAGATATCATCACCAATGTTGTTCCTGTAAATAATAGATGCTTTGAGATAAAGAGAGAAAGGTTAGAGAAGCGTGGTAGGTAGATTTCGAATGGACGAGTCTAAACCCATTTTATTCGTTAGCTTCACATAATCATAATAGATTGGTATATATAAATAAAAGCTCCAATGACCAAAATACCCCTAGGATGGATTTTGACCACCTCCTGGCTATTCTAGATGTAAATTTGTTAAGCAAAGTCAATAAAGTAGAAAGTATCTAGTCTCTGTCCTACGGATAACCTTGTAAGTCATCTAAGTGTTTAGATACTCGCCGCCGGATACGAATCACCCAAGGTAAAATTGAGTCAACTCTGTAAGTCAATGGTTTTCATGAGGAATTTATATTGGACTAGGGCGAGTCAAAGGAACTTTTGGCAAAAACCGGGTCACCTTGGGCGAGTAAATGTTAAATGAGGAGCTTTTAAATGATGGTCATAATTCCTCCAAAGTCTTCATCTTACAATTTATTCACACAAATGCATCCAAACATTATACTAATATTGGTACGAAAATATGGGGCTGTTTTCTGAAAAAGAAAATTGAGTTTCTATTATGGTTCTGATTTATTTTTTCTGCAAGTGTCCTACATGATTATTTTGACAATCCTCCAGCATGTACTTTAATATATTTTTTAAAAATTGATTATATAGATAATATATTTAGAATGATAGCGCATGAGATTGCTATCTATACTGTTTATCACTCGAACCTAATGTCCTTTTTACTTTCTTTTGATGGGATTGCCTTCTTCTGTACAGGATACAAGTTCTTGCTAATAGTGGAATTGCAGCTGTTTTGGTTGTGATTGTTGGAAATTTGACGGGATGGCAAGACAAGTGCCTGGATTCAAAGGAGTCGGCACTTATAACAAGCCTTATCGGTGGAATTATTGGACAGTATTGCTGCTGCAATGGAGACACTTGGTCATCTGAAATTGGGATGCTTAGTAATTCACAGCCTAGACTGATCACAACCTTCAAGGTAGATATATTGATTATCCTGGTTTTAAAAATAGGTCTGTTAATTTTCCAGTCTAGGAAATCTCTATACATTGTAATTATAAGCAGAACTACCTGATTCGTGCATTTCCCCCCTTTTGATTTAATTTTCTCTATTTCCATTTTAGTTTTAGCTTGTGGTTTTCTGCTTAGCAAGCATGGCCCATTTATTAGTCTCCAACTGCTGCTATTTTCAGTTCATTACCCGCACAAGAACATGGCACTTTTTACATTACCTTGAGAGTCTAGATTACTAGTAGTAATGACTCTAGCTATATGATAGATTACATTGCCATTTCTTTTTCATTTTTTGATGTAATGCCATTAGTCTATCTTGACCCTTACTCTTGATGTGATGCTCCTGCATTTAGCAGTTGAAAGGTGAAAGGTGACATTTTGAAATGAATGCTCCATAAAATCCTATAATCAGTAGTATTTCCATCCCTCACACTCTTAAATTTTCTATTATGTAGAAAAGAATTATTATAAATGGAATAATGATAACACTATATAGACTTCCTCAAGTTCGCATATGGCTGATGTTGTCTTCTTACAGACTTAGTATAATAAGGAAATCTTCTTGTTTGTCAGACATCCCATCTATCACCATTCATTTCTTATCAAATTCTTCGTTTGTTCTGTGAAATCAGTGGCCAACTTTTTCTGTTTAGATTATTGTTCTAAAGTTTGAGTTCGGCACTTTTCTCAGCATATGATGCTTTTCTTTCTTCATCTTTGTATTCACCCTTGTCGACTCATCATGAACATTGGTCGTATGTGAGATTCGTAGATTGGGTGTATTGTTGTGTAAGTGGAGCTTGCCTTGTTGTTGCACTTGCAGTGACAGTGAGACCTTTCAAGCAGTTGGAATTCAAATAGTTCCCTTGTATGGGAACTATTTTGTGCTTTGCTTTTATTAAAGTTCCCACGTTCATGGAATTTGGACCTCTCCAGTTTCTTCGTGGAATGTTGATCAATAGTATTACTTTGCTGTAGACGGAGACACAGTATGATTAGATACAAGTTCACTAGGTGATAATACACACATCATGAATAGATTGACAAAGCCTTCAAGTAACTTGAGTCCAATTCATAATTGGATTTTTGTAGTCTGTTGGAGATGTTGATCGAGAATCAGATGGGAAATTGGCATATCATGTGAGAGGATACGTCCATCGTGAAGAGGGGCCTGAATCTGTTAATCACTAAATCTGTTAATCCAGACCACAGAAAGAAAAAGGTGTCCCGCAGATTTACATCATTAAATCTGTTAATCCAGACCACAGAAAGAAATACAAACCTGCTTCCATGTGGCAGCTAACCCGATTAACCTACCAACTTAGAGTGGAATCACCACATTAGGACAATGGTACAACCAACAGTCAACTTCGCCTTGATACCCAAGCAGAACGGTCAGTATTAGTGATCCTGAGCCTCCATGATCTGCCACTCCCACTCCTTTGTAAGACGATCAGCATAATCATTTGCGAACCTTCTCATGTACAAGAACTTTGGATTTAGGATTTTGCACAGGTCCCTTTCATCAATAATATTTGATAGATTCCATGGTCCCCGCGCTTTGCCGCTTGCCTGCGATATGACATTTGATGAATCGCCTTCGATAATCAAGGGTAGATGATATCTATCCTTTACAAACCACTTTAATCTTTATTGGAGCCACAAATCCCGATTGGTCCAGAGAAGGAGATCGTGCTCCCGTTGTTTTCGCAAAACATGCCACTGATACAGGCACGGCCCGGGCTGTCCTCTTTCCTGAAGTTTATTAGATCATCTTCTCAAAGTTGTGTTTCTCTTTTTCTTTATCTCTCATCACCCACAGTTCTTGTTCTAAATTCAATAGGTGGGAGGATGCCAAATTTGCAATCGAAGATGCAACGACAGCACTTGAACCAGAGAAATCTATTCTGGTTTTCATGTTCCCATAAATGGGTGAGAGATTTTGAACTTCATTTCGCTTCTTCCATTTGAGCTGATATCTAAAGGAAGAGCTAGAGAGACCTTTAGTGGTGTACAAAATTTGAAAAGAAAAATCAAAATATATGATTGAAAATTTAGTTGATCTTTGTTTAGTTCTGGCACCAAGCTATGGTTGAGAGTCCAGGATGTATAATTTTAAGCCTATAAAACGGATTCAGGTGGCAGATGGATAGGCAGTTCTGGTCAGACATGATTGGTTTGGATAGGCACGTCCCTGTTCATCACCAAGCTGTTCTGCTGCTAGATTTTGGCATCCATTGACCAAGTATAGTCTAGATTAAGGAAAGGATCAATATCGGAGAAGAAGAATCACCTATTTTGAGTTTCCGAGCCAAGTAGCTTATAGTTATCATGGCGAAGTAGCCAAGTAGCAGCTCCCACCTCCCCCAACGCAGGTTCAACCTCTTCACTTTCATTGTCTTTGTGCCCCTCACAGAGCTAGTTGCTAAGCTGCAAAGTTGTCATCAGTGTTTGCCTATGGGTTTGAGGGGAGGCCCTTGGGGATGAGGAGACTGGTGGCTTTACACAGCAGTGGAGGCGGTCGACTTGTAGAAGGGGGGCACTATCGAAATGACTGTTGGTGGGTGAGGGTGTTGCTGGAGTGAGTATTTGTGTCAGATGCTGGCTGTACTTTTTGACTTTTCTTTTTAAGAAATAACTTTCTTAAAAGAGAAATTACTAGTCAGCAATCTATATTCTATACTGTCCCAGCCAGTCCTATATAGAAAGGGGCAAACTAGATGCGGTGGAATATCAAAATTTAGGGAGTGTCAATATCAGCTCACAATTACATATACCCTGACCATATTGTCCTAATCTTAATGCATATCATTGTAGACGAGACTTACTTTTATATAGTTTGGTTAGTGAACGGAGAAGAAATAAGTTTTTATTGAGTTAGGGGGTTTGTAAACCTCACTATGTAGTCCTTTTTTTAATGGTACCCGAGCCTGTAGTCCTTTCCTTTTATCTAAGAAAAAAATGCAGTTTTATGCATGGATGTGGCATGGGTGTGGTCCTTAAGCATCTGACACAACTACCTCTAGAACCTAGGCATGGGAATACCTCCATACAAAAATAAATAAATTAGCAATTAGAAAAAATTGCAGGATAAAATAATAAAAACACAAACTTAGTTTGAAGAAAAAATCAATTTAATTCAAATCAATATCATTTGGGAAAAATTTATACTCAGGAACAACCAATTAGAAATAATTATTTCACCAACTATGCCAATACATTACATTTTTTGCCAGCAAAACACATCACCCATATGTCTCGGAGTGTCTGTTGTGTCGAGTGTCAAGGCTCCTCAAATGTTGGCACGGTCTAGTTAACACGGAGAAAGGTGACATGTACTTAATCATGAATCTGATCAATGTTTGCAAAGATCTGAAAGGTCTTGTATTTTTGGGATTAATGGACAACGAGTGAAAGGCTTGGTCATTTGCCTATTTTGAGAAGTGATAAAGGGGGTTTTACTATGGTTTGGTTGCCCCTAGGTCCATTATGGCATATGTGGCTTAAGGTGTCTGGGAATGGACCCAGCCACCTGGTCCAATAGCCTAGATAATGACATTGAGTAACTAACTTGCTTTGCGGTCTTACATTACCCAAGGTTGTGCAAGCATTATGTCATGGTCACTTGGACACAAGCTAGGCCCAATATTGTCCTATTATTGAACTAAAAGTTACTTGACTTAATATGGTTTAAGTACCACCTAACTGCTTCAGTTTTTGCAAACATATGCATGTTCTGTAGCAAAGAGGAATGTTTATAGAAACTGACGAGGATTTTCCACTTCATTATAGAGTAACGAAAGATCCTATTCTCAGTTTCACCTATATGTAACCCGAGGAATGCTTTAGTAGGGCACGACCTCATTGTAATACATTGTGCCACCCCACTACAACATAGTGGGCCCACCTTTGATTGATCTGAGCAATTCATTTGATACCCCTTGCTTTGGATCTCCTATGGCCCAAAAATCATCCTGATCATGCAATCATAACATCCGATAATGTGTATTGTTTGTCTTTGAATGCAAACCATTTCTTTTTTGTAGTTTTTTAGCCAACCACTTTCAAGAACAAAAATTACATATTATGAGATGCTAAGATTTGATTATTGGGGCCATAGGAGATCCAAAGCAAGACCTATTAAGTGGACGGTTTTGATCTATCAAAAGTGGGATTCACTCTGACTTCATTATGTAGTGGGGATGCCGCATTGTATTACAATGACGTCAGGCCCTACTGAAGCATTCTTCTATTCGGCTCAAATACCATTCTATGCATTAAAATGTTGTTCGTTCATTGAAAATATTGTTTATCCCTACCACTGCTTCCATAATATTTTCATGAGAATGCCTAGAGCCTGATATTCTGAAAGCTGTGCCGATATCATTCAAAATGTGATTTACTTAATTCTTTATTAATTTCTAAACAGTTTTGTAGACAAAGGTGATCACGTGCTTAAGATTTTCAAGTGCTAGGAGTCTAATTTTTATTCTTAATCTCATTGATCAGCCGGTTAAGAAGGGTACAAATGGCGGAGTGACAACAACAGGACTTCTAGCAGCGGCAGCAGCAGGCGGTGTCGTTGGTCTGACATTTGTTCTATTTGGATTGTTCACAGCAAAATGTGCTACTGATGTAGCTATAAAGCAACTACTGGTAATACCCCTCTCTGCACTCGCGGGACTATGTGGAAGCGTGATTGACTCTCTTTTGGGTGCAACCATGCAATTCAGCGGATTTTGCACTGTGCGAAATAAGGTAAGAAGCACCCTTTCACACCTATGGCTGTCAGTGAGCTGAAAGGTCCATGTTCTTCTAAACTTCAGTCCATGGGTTGGTTTTGACCCTAACTTTAAAGCCCATGGGTGCTCCTAGGTGGGTTGCCTCATAAGGTGGGTTGCCTCACTTCATGCTCATAAGGTGGGTTGCACGTGGGCGCTGAAGACAGAGCCCACGGGTTGTCTCTATTACATATACATTTAGTTTCATAAATGGAAAACATCACTCTCCTCTTGCTGACATAGAAAGAGGAAGCAATAAATGAATTTAATTAGAAGTAAGAATTTTAATAGATATACAGTCTAGTTTCCTACTTTATTTTATTTGCTTATTATACGCCCCAAATAGTCAAAGTTTAAAACTTTATCTTCTCATCTGCATTTTTATGAGTAAAATCTACACGGTTCATACTGGGATGCTAATGTCTTCGAGTTCAACTTTGGGATTATAAATTGTGTTTTCTTATTCTTTTTCTTTTTGAAGATATCGGTGGAAAAGTCATTCCCGAACCAGATATTTCAAAGTTCAAACCATGAAAAAATTTCATTTTCTCATCATTTATCTATAATGGAAAAGATTGAGAAAATATGTATCTTTTTCGATGATTAATTGATTATAGTTAATATGAGTATAGGCTGGCCTGTGCCAGATTGTCTTGTATGTTAGTGGCCCAAGTCTAGGCTGTACATTTAGAGCCTAGCATGGGGTTTAATGGGGTTGTGCTTCAAGTCTTGGCAGGTCAGGTATGTGGTGATCTTGCCCTAGCCCCGCTTCTTATTTGCACCCCTCTCCATCACGCTTTATTTACTCACTAATTTTTGAAGTTAAAACTAATTTCCAATAAGAGCTTAGCACATTAGATAAGTGCAGATGCATATTTGACTAAAGTTTCTATGACTATCAACTTGGCTGATGCCTGGTTAAATGGTTGATTATTTCTAGTTGTGTTGAAGTAAGAGATAAAAATATTGAGAGTTCAAAAATCTACGTTTAATAGTAGCACTTAGTGATTTTGTTATTGAGAAATAATACTATGAGAATACTGAGTTTTGCCTATATTACCTCAGTGTGAGATATTTGTCAATTCCATGTGCCCAGCGCTACTGAAACTGTAGTATTTTTTATAGATCTGTCATTGTTGTTTTTCTTTTCTTGAAAAAAGATTCAGTGTGATGTTTGTGTTTTAACTTGAAAAGAATTTTGAGATGCTATTTTTCTTGTTGTTGTTGTGAAGGTGGTGGGAAAACCAGGGCCGACGGTGAGGAAGATATCAGGTCTGAGCATCCTCGACAACAACGCTGTGAACCTCGTATCTGTGTTGCTAACAACTCTCCTCACTGCCATAGCTTTTTTGTACATTTTCTGAGAATTCTCTTCCACCCATTGGCAGTCTTCCAAACTTTTCAAGGAAAGAAATAAATAACAGTTTGTTTCATTCTATATTCCCCTCTACAAAACAACTGCAATCCTATTTACTTTTCAGAGTTATGATCTAAATGTTTGGCAGGCATTGTTTATCAACAGGTTTTTGTTACTTCGGAGAAATTCATAGGCCATCTTTATAAAGGAATGGAACCATCTGGAGCCATAAGTTTTGACTAGGCTTGTCAATACCAGTCATGCTTAAAATTTAGAAGAAATATATTAATCTCTTGATCAACCTACCATATCTGCAGTCCTGATCCATCAATAATGCTACGATTACGTTGACCTGGAAACAATCAGCTGTTTTGGATGCCTTCAGGCTTCAACTCAATGTTAGTCGTAGACATGTTTAACTTGTGTCTGCCGACCTTTTCTGTTGCCAGCCACACACATAGGGAGGGTGGGAGAGAGCGACATAAAACCTTGTAGCATTGAGAAAAAAAATGAAATGGTGGATCTCATAAAAATCAGTCCGAAATTTTTGAGAGAGAGAGCGAGAGAGATGTCATCCGCTGGCTTGTTTGGTCCGAGACAGACAGCACAAAGCATGCTGTATGCAATCACTCTGGTGTATGTTTATATCATCCGAGCTTAAACATGATTTTTTTTTTGAGAGACAACGATTTATTGATGAACTATAACGGAATTACTTCATATTTCCCACTATTGTAACCACAATTACAGTATCCCTTGCCTGTATGTGTGCATCCTGTCAAACGACCAATTACTCCCAATGCTTAAGCCTTTTGGAGCAATTGGTTGTTTCACATGGTGTAGGTATTGGGTTCAAAACTCTTTGATATTAAAAAATCCACATGCAACGGCCAACTCAAAAAGAGGGGCCACATGTGTAACATGTAGGCCAACCCTAAAAAGAGGGGCCACACTTGTGGGGGGAGAGAGTTAAGGTATAAAATATTAATTAACAACATCTCTAACAACTTGAGCTTTCGGAGTAATTGGTTGTTTCACACGTCCCGCTCCCAATGTCCTCTTCGTGATGGGCAGCGGTCCCTAAGATCTTAATCCTTCTCTCACCCCATCACTCCCCCTGATCTCCATTGCCCGGTCCGGCTAAACGATGATCATCTCCTCTCTTTTGTGCACCTTCTTTTGCTAGTTTATCGGTTGATGAATCACCTTCTATGATTAGTTGGCCACTAGCATAGTTTGCGAACCACCTCAATCCTCATAATAAAGCCCGAGCTTAAACAAGATACTTTTTAGCTTTTCAACAAAATTTAAATTCGGAACTCGCTGGTATCACGACTAAACAAAGGCAAAAGAGAAGGATCACAGAATTAAAAAAAGAAGGTGCGCAAAAGAGAAGGATCACATCATCTCAAGGAAGAGGGAGTGCTACCATCTTTTCCACTTAACTAGCTAGAAGCTATCACATTGGGTTGAAGCACAAAATATGACCAGAAAATGAGCCGGCACAAGAATCACTGGACCTAAGAGGGAGAAAGAAGACAATGAGTTGAGACCTTATAGTTAAAGATTCATGTATGAGGTAAACTCATAAGGCAGGTAATGCACCACTGTGCCTTGACAGATGTTCAAATATGAGATGTCACTAGTTAATTGAAGAATAATTGCAGATTTATCTCCCTAATCAGTGTGTAATATGCAAGGTCAGCTCATTAGCCAACTCATGCACCGCCATGCTCTATGCTCCATTTCTTTTGATGTAAAGAAACATAAAGGATGTAAAGAAACATAGCGTAACTCTTTCTCATGTCTCTTATTTTCCTATTTCCACATTTCTCCTTGAATTGTTCACCTGCTTTAATGGATGGGTTATGTAGACATGAGATTTTATATGGTGTAAGCCCTTATAGTCCCTTATTTTCCAAAAAAGTATTGTACGTACCATATCATAGGATGATCCAAACCGTCCATAAGATGGAACACAACTTAATTAGGCTGTTCCCCAAAAATCATTTCCATAGGATCATTCCATCCCTCAGATCTATAGAGGAACTGTAAGGACCCTCTGTGGATCGGAGGGCTAGGAATATCCTATGAAAATGATATTTGGGGAACAACCTATTTACATTGTGTTCCATCTTATGGACGGTTTGGATCATCCCATGATGTGGTCCGTACAATACTTTTTGAGAAATACGGGACAATAAGGGCTGACGCCGTATAAAATCTCAACATGACCCAATTTTGTAACAAAAAATACCCTTAGTCTTCCCAACCCATCATTAATTTCATCCCTCTGAAGGCTACCATTGACAACGCTAAATCTCAAGGGTGGTGGGACATGACTCAGGTGCATCCACATCTCCTTGATCTTAAGCAAGTCATTGATTCTGGTCTCTTCTCTGACTCTGTCTTGACCTATCTGATATGGAAGCCAGAATCTGATGGAAATTTCAGGCTTAAGAGTGCCTAGAATTCCATCAGGACTATTAATCCTAAACCCCCTTGGACTTCTTCCATTTGGTTTGCAGGGCACACCCCGAAATTCAGCATCACCTCTTGGCAAGCAATGCAAGATAAACTTTGCACAAGAGATAAACTCCATTTCCTCGGTCCCAACCAAGACCATTCATGCCTCCTCTGCTACTCTGCTCCGGAAAGTACCAACCACCTTTTCTTCAACTGTTCTTATTCGGCCTGGATTTGGCGTTGGATTCTTCGCTGCATCTCTGTTAGGAAGAAGCAAAAGAAATCGCTCTCTAATGAGGAAAGCTGGATCCGGAATAAATTCAAAAAGAAGGGGCAGACATATTCACTAACCAGAATTCTTCTCATTGCTTCTATCTACCTAATCTGGCTAGAAAGAAATGCGAGACTCTGAAAACAAAAAAACTCACAAAAGGATCCTTCTTAGCAGAATTATCAGCACTTCGAGGTCTCGTATTCTCTCTCTAAACCTGAAAGACGAAACCTCCGAAGAAAATTGCAAAATTGCGAAAATTTTCAATCTCCCTCTGGTCAGCAAAACCCCAGAAGCTAAGTTCTGTTACTGGGCGCCCCCCTCTGAATCTGAAGTTAAGTTGAATTCTGATGCCTCCCTTGTTTGTGGCTCTGCCTCGGTTGGTGGCCTTCTCCGGGACCACTTGGGGACCATTCTCTCTTTCTTCTCTGTCAACTGTGAGCCTCTCCCAATTCAGGAATTAGAATTTGAAGCTATTCTTCATGGAGTCATTCTTGCCTGCCAACTTCCTGTTAAGAATCTATGGATAGAATCTGACTCTCTCCTTGCAGTCATGGTTATTCATCGCCTGTGGCCTTGTCCTTGGAGGAAAATCCCTTCCCTTGAAAAACTCAGAACCATCCTCAATTCTCTCGACCGCTGGACTCTAACTCACATTTGGAGAGAGGGCAACAGAGCTGCTGACTTCCTATCTAAACCAAATTGTATCTGTAAAGGGGACCCAATCCCTCTTTGTTTGGCTCCTGATGAGCTTTTAAACATTGTATCGGAAGATTTCTCCGGCATGGCTTATCAAAGATTGTAATTATGTTTTATTTAATATAGCTGGTGGGGTCTGCCCAAATTACCGAGCAAAAAAAAAAAAAAACCCAAGCATACACCAACTTGTGTACAGGTGTAAATATAAGAAATGTTCGGGACAACTCTGACACAAGCGCGTCGTCGTATCCGTTTCTATTCCAAAATAAAAACCCTTGATTATTAACTCGACAGTGATAACTCCACCCGTTTTCCTTTGCTTGGAATCCTACTCCCTGTGGTTTTGAATGTTCGATAACCACGTCCCCACGTTGTAGACGAAGGAATCTCTACGCAGGTAACTTAAAATCTCTCCAATCCAAATAAAACCCTAATTTTTTTGTTTCCTTTCTTCTTTCTCCCACAAATGGGTTATTCCTTACTCAAACCCCACATTTCATCTCGTTTTCTTTCTTCCAATTCAATTTCAATTTCAATTTCGGTTTTGGTTTGCACTCTGATGAGAATGGAAACGGAAACAGTTTGTTTGTTTTGTGTAGATTTCGGTGGAAATTTAAAACCATCAACGGTCACAAGAAATCAATCTAATTTGCACTTTTGATACCCAAAGAACACAATAAAAGAAAGGATTGAGGGGAGATAAATAGGGTGTGCGCGCGCGAAGTTCAGTATTTTTTATAAAAGAACAGTGTGTCCCACTTCATAGCATGATCCAAACCGTTCATTTTCTGGGCGACAATGTAAATGCGTTGTACCCCCAGAAATCATCTCCATATGATGATCATAACACTCCGATCTGTAGAGGTTTCTATAATGTGTAGTCCCTCTATAGACAGGATCATCCTATGGAAATGATTTTTGGGGTTACAATCTATTTACATTGTGGCCCAACAAATGAACGGTTTGGTCCATCCTATGAAGTGGACCCACTCTACTTTTTTGAAAAATACTGGACGTCATGCGCACACAGCATATAAAATCTCGATATTCTGATACCATGTGGAAATTGGAGGTATTATAGAATTTATGTGTTCTACTATTCATATACTAAGTTTTTTGCATGATAGTACTGAACTTAAGAACAAGACATAAATGTCATTCTGCCACAACTAAGAACAAATAATGACAACAGTACAAGTGACATGCCCTTTGGTTGATCATGAATAACTGGCTTGGTTAGTTGTCCATTACCACTGTACATGTGGACGTGCAGTTAGATGATTTGGACTGTCCATATGGTTGGCCCTTGCTTGATGGGTATCTATACGAAAGTCTCACATGTTGGACAATAGTAACATCTTATATTGAATGTGAGGTCGTTGATCATTTTTGTTTTTAACCTTCCATTTGAAGGCTACCCATTAGGTAATTAGGATTGTCCAAACAGTGTGCTAGGACAATCCATAGTAGCCAGAACCAGCCACCCCTGATGGTCTGGATTTGAATACAAATTATACCGTCTTAAATCTTTGTCATTCTTCTCATGTATTTTGATGTTTTTTTTTTTGCCTTATTTTAGAAGTAATAAGCATTCTCTGATGTCGTTTGAACAATAACAGTTCCATCCATTCTATTTATTGTTTTTAATGTTGGTATTCATCTTGCAGGAAGAAATGAATCTTGAAGATCAATCACAAGCTTCTCTTGTGTTTCACTTGTTACATGACAATAGAGGGGTGTATTAGAAATTCTCTTCTATTATTTGCTTCAAAGGGTGCTTCCTATGTTGCAAACTACCTAAATCTTCAGTGGGCTATGTAAGTTGGAAATTTACGTACTGTGAAGTCTTGTATATCATGTCTGAGGCAGAGTTAGGGCCTAGTGATAGCAATAAGGAGACTGTAAGGCGAAATCTTCCTTCTTGGATGAGCTCGAAAGATAAGGGGAAACATGTTGATGTTGGCATTCACGAGGAAGTTTATGAAGGCAAGAAGCCCAAGAAATCTACAAGTCAAGTTAAATCACATGATGGTAACCTCTATTCAGTAAAAACTGCTCCAAATGAAGTAACACTAGCTTCCAATGATTGGCAATATTTCTTTTAAGAAATATAATTGTGGTGAAAATTCTGCAGGTATAGGTGAAGTTGCATCAAATATGGGGACTCTGCAATTCTCAAAACTTCTGGTAAGAACGTACTTGAAGCTCTGAAATATAATTTCAATAGTTGGATCTATGCTTCTTTTTTCTTTTTAGAGAACTTTCATCACAATTCCTATTTGGTCAGGAAGGGGTGGTCTTTGTGTTATCAGGATTTGTTAATCCTGAACGCAGCGTGCTGCGATCACAAGCACTCTCAATGGGTGCCGTATGTCGAGCAGACTGGACCTCTGGTTGCACTCTCCTTGTTTGTGCATTCCCAAATACTCCGAAGTATAGACAAGTTGAGACAGATTGTGGAACTATTGTTTCAAAGGTTGCTATTCTTTTACTTTATAGCTATATTCTATACAGCTTTGTTAGATTTTCCAATACAGTGTATGTAAATGCAGTAGCCTTGAATGCTCTTAAATTAGGAATCTACCGGAAGGAATGGATATACTATTAGGGTAATGTGAATGAGATCATACATTTGAATCTGTGATTGGTTTTTGCATTAAAATTGTTAGTAATGACAAGGTTGTTACAATTTGTTGTCTAGGAATGGATATTGGAGTGTTACAACCAGAAGAAGCTTGTTGAGATCGACAGTTATCTAATGCATGCTGGAAAACCATGGCGTAATATGAATTGCCATTTGAGTAATCAAGGTAAAAGAAATGTTTGTTATAATGTTTTATAACTTCTAATTTTTAACTGATTTCATTTTTTTTCTCGAAGTCGAGCTTCTATAACCATAAAAAGTATGACTAGTTTTCTTAAATTTCCTTTATCTAGACTGGTCTTTTTAATGGCACATTTTACAGGGGAGACTATGGATGCTGAACTCTTTGTATCATAAGTGGAGCTTGTCAAAGAAAAGGGTAATTTGAATATCAAACCATACACCAAATTAATACCTTCATTTTTTTAGAATAGACCATGCCAGCACATTTGTGCTGATATGATCGCGCCCTTCCCAGAAGTCACCTATCCTAGTACTACTCTTGCCCAAGGACACTTAACTTCAGAGTTTTGATGGGATCTACCGCATTTGTGTTGGTATGATCGCTCCCTGTAAGGTAAAAATTGCGGGGTTTGGTTGAAAAATTGAATCGAACAATTCAAGAAAATAGCAAAAGTCGTGATCAAATTTTACAAATAAGGAACAAAAGCTCTCATTTCTTCAAATCTAACTCTTACTAACATCTAATCATAACCTACCATTCAAAAGCAAAAATCTAACCATAACCTTCATTGTAACCCTAATAACTCTTTCTTAGAAACACAAGGACTTCTAAAATTGAAATTAGAAACTAAAGCCATAACTCATCAGTCGCTTCTGGCATTCTGGTGGCTTACCATTACGAAAAATGTGAGGGATTGATTCGAACTGGAAACACTTCTCAATGATTCCTTTCCTCTTGTACTTAGAGTGGTCAATTTCCTTATGTTTGTTCTATGGCGAGTCACCACTCATCCTCTAGCATTCCCATCTCCACCCGATCCTTATTTGGCTTAAACAGGCAGAGGGGGAGACACATTCATGAAAAGTGAGAAGCTGTGCCTTACTCATAGGGGGCAGAGCTGACTATATATGATTAGATCTGAATTACGGGGAAAAACCAAAATGAAGGAATTTATTCAAAATCACCATAAGCTGAAAAGTGAAAACTCATCTGGAAATTCCCTACGTGTGACAAGGCTATTCTCTTCAATGAATTTTGGGCTACTTTTTTAGGCTTGCAACAATGGAATCTTGAATAATATTAGAAATAGTGATTGTAGATCTTGAAGAGACTGTCAAAACAAGATATAATTTGCTTTATACGGATGCTCAGGCACAAAGTTACACCTTTTGGAAGGCAATGATATCTGGACTTGCCTGCATCATGTTTTTCCTTCATAGTTTATATGGTAATGCATATTTTAAGCTCTGCTCAACTGAAAGGTGTTATTGATTAAAGCTAAAAATTTAAATCATTTTGTGCCATTTTGTTTATAGGCAAAAGGGATTGTATTGACTATTAGATGTAGGACCAAAGCCCAAAGAATCTCAACTCAACTCAACAAAGCCTTTGTCCCAAACTAGTTGGGGTCGGCTAAATGAATCCTTTAGAAAAAATTCTTTCTATATAGGATTCATTTCATAGAAGAGTGGCAAAGTTTTTCGGCCAGCTGCCAACCTGACGCCAACCCTCCTCCTTTATCTTGGCTTGGGACAGGCTGTGAAAAACACAGGCGGAGTTACCAAAGCCCGAAGAATAAGAAGGAAAAAACCAAAATACTGTACAAGATGCCCTCTCAATTCTTAAAGGGAGGTTATTGCCAATGTACATACCTCTCTACCCGCATTCTGATTTTCCAAAGTGTTACTGGCTGTTTGCCACAATTAATGTGTAGTTTTACTCCTCCACATCAGCTTGTATGCCAAATATAATGGTGAAGACATCTGATGAACACAAAGATGGGGAGATAGATGCAACTATGTTCCTTCTACCATTTACGAATGGAACTTGAGAACATATATGCCTCTTGGGAAAGGGCAAAATGGAAATTAAGAACATATATGCCTTTTGGGAAAGGGATCAACTCCGAAGTTTGCAGGTAATTTAAATTCAAAGTAAGAATTACTGTGCAGGTAGGTTTCATGTAATGCAAGCACCTTTTGCTTGTCGTTTCCTGACACGAATTTTTATTAGGATGTACTAAAGGCCTTGGAATTGCTCTGCAGTTAAAGGTTTTAGGTATAAGAAGGATGTTTTATTTTGAAATTGTGACTTGTGGCTGGAGGCAAGATGTATTAGTGATAATTTTCCATGAACCATGAAGTCTTCTGAAATATATGCACCAGGATATTGCATACAAAACACCTGGACTATGAGAGTTCTAGGGGAAAAAACCCAGTAGTAGTCCCTGCTAGATTTTGATTGGAAACCTAGGTTATTACCTCTTGATAAGAAAGAAATGAGTGCACAAACTGACTGGAATATCTTTATAGGCATGATAAGGACTAAAAGTTAGCCTTCTAATAGGTTCCAGATGTATAGACTCCAAGTGTAACATCTTTCGAGTAGAAAAAACAGTACAAATGCTGGAAGTCACTAGCCATTGACTTATTAAAGTGAAAGTTCATTTATGGGAGATTTTGCCTGGTAGGATGCACTAATAATGTCATGGTTCCTAAAGCAGAATGAACCACTATGAGAAGTGAATGTCACAACTTTTATGTGGTCCCAATTAGGGGTGCAACTCGGGTCGGGTTGAGGCCAACCCGAACCCGACCCAACCAACCATTTGCTCAACCCGAACCCGACCCGACCCGAGTTCCAACCTGACGAGGTTCAACCCGACTCTACCCGAGGAACCCTTTTTGCCAACCCGACCCGACCGAGTTCAACCCGACCCAACCCGAACTCAACTCGGGTTGAGAAAACTCAACCCGACCCCGAACCCGAACCCGACCCCGAGCCCGACCCTAACTCAACCCAACCCAACTTTTTTCTGGGTTGAACCCGTCGGGTTCGGGGCTCAGCCCACCCAAGTTGCACCCCTAGCCCAATAGAGCCCTTAGAATGCTGAGATAATTTGGAAGGAACTATGAAATATGTTGCTGATGAGACAGGCAGAACTTCAAGATACAATAATAAATAGGAATAAATTCTATACTTATGTCAATATTCTTGGAATATTTACAGAAGGCTACTTTGCCTGTAAAAGGCATAGCAATTAGAAGAGTTTCAGCATATGAGACTATTGTTAACTGCTATCATAGGGCTATGGAAGTATACATGTAATTATTTTCTCATTGTTTCTCCTTCAGCAAAGTTCATATTAAATTATTGCCTTCTGTTTGTGCAGCCTTTTGTAATCCAAGTTTCAAAGAGCCAATTGTGTTTTGAAATTTTCTTTGGTGACCAGATAATTATTTCGGCCTGTAGTTTTCAATAACATCAAATCTGAATACCATCTCTGCGCCTCTATGATCTTCTAGCTGTAATTCATTATTTTTACTATTTGCATGGATTGCAAACATTGGTTCTGCTGGTCAGTCATTCTATGTTCTTAACTTCAGGAGTTCTTGCAGATCAAGAAAATTCACAGAGTAGGAAACCTCACAAGCCAGTTGAAAAAGGACTGAATTCAAAGCCAATTGTCACTGCGAAATCTGAAGTGAGTTTTAACATCTAATACTCCTTGCATGAATGCCACACAAGTTTCCTTTTCAGGGAAGATGGTTTATGGGATGGCCATCCAGGACTCAGGTTCTTTCTTTTTTTCACAAACAACATCCGTATTTCTCGTGGGTTTTTGTGACTAAAATCGTATAACTCTATTCATAGTATTGAGGAGTAGCCAAAGTAGGTTTCCCTCAATCTAATACCACATTGTGGTGTACATGTAAGAAACCTGAAGTGTTCACTAGTAAACCAAACTTTGGATGGGCCAGAGCCCACAAATTGCATGGATCAGCAGTCTTACATTCTGATTGGCGGTTTTTTGCCGATTTAATATGGATCCTTTCTGAGTTTTGTTTTTTACCGCCCATGTGTAGGTTACCTATCAAATGTAGGGATAGTGGAATCAGTGCAACTTTTGGACTATTGCCCAACTACAATGGGCATGCCAGATGAATGCTCAGATACCATAAGCTTGTATTACTGGACAAAGGGCACATCCGTGTGCTCTTAAGGATATCAAATGGCTTTCCATTTTAATTTAGACATTAAGATTTCTTCCCGTGTACCTTTGTCCTTCTCTCAATGAACATGGCTGTACTAATGCCATGCCTTTTTGCTTGTAAGGGCATAATGATCAGACCACCATGGAGCATTCAAATGTATGACCATTTTGATGTTTGATATCTATTGATGGCAACTTATCGTTCTAACAGTCTTAGATTGACCATAATAGTTACCCAGTTCATTGGGACACTTTGTATGGGTTTGGATCCATGGCCTGTTTTTTAGCTACTCGTTGAATAAGTCACAAACTAGGGGGTAGGATTAGTCCGCTTATTTTTTGAATGTTTGGTCCGCCCTGATCATATCTATTAAATTTACATACTTCTATGTTATTCATAACTACATTTTTATAGTAATCTATGATAATTTTTGGATGCTAATTTATTTTTTTTTGAGGCAAAAGAAGATTCATTAAATAAAGGAAGACCGAGGAAGTCCACCATAATTACATAAGAAATGGATGCTAAAAATAGTGTAAAAAAAATAATACTAATCCTACATTAATGAGGATGTTTTGTTTCTTTGTTTATGAGATTGGGTAATTTAAAGAGTGTAAGTGAATATTTCAAGGTACAGTAACCTTCAGTCTTCTAGGTATTTACCCAATATGTAACTTTCACTCTCTCAGCACATATACATCACAGTAATTGCCTTGAGCTCATTTTCCTGGGTCATGTTCTGAACTTCTGACTACATCCTATTACTAGCATGGTTTTTGGTTTAATGTCTTATTGATGTCTCAACCATAGAGATATGATTTCACACGTTACTTTTTGCTAGTGCATTTGAATGTGATTTCTTCTTTTAGCAGAGGGTTTGGTTGCTTGTTTTTTTGGTTTTGCTGTTAGTATAACATAAGTTTCTTAATCAGTTCTATATGCTTCTGACGCTATATATCATCAATTCTCATGTAGGGTGGAGCTTCTAATGCCCCCAAGACGTACCTTTCTCCTTCCAAAGTGAAAGATTGGGCTGTTGATGATTTGAATAAGACCATGTCATGGCTGGAGAGTCAAGATGAGAAAGTGAGTTGTGGTTTATTTTGTTCAATTTCATGAAAATTTTTTCCGTCTTCTATTTATTTGTAAGTCCTGCAAATTATTTACACTGACACATCTGGTTTATACCACTGTCATATTCTATGGATTCTGAGGAATACTTTTAGTTCGATGTAATACTTATTCTTCCAAGTTTTCAAATCTCCTTCTGCTATCCATTTGCTTTTCATTCAACCATCCATGCCCATCTTTCCATTTTCATTTGCAACAATAAATTTTGTTCCAATGAAAAAGAACACAATTTTTTGGTAAAACAAAGTGTAATTTATGCTCTAGAGCAGAGGAAGAATAATATGTGATTACTCACATTGTATGTGAGTTGATGTGGTTAAAGACTTTTATGAAAGAGACGGTTTTTGAGATTGACAAGCAAATGAAGATGCTTCCAACAACCAGGCAGCTGCACACATTTCAACAATCCAGTATTCCATCATAGGACTAAGCGCATTAAAGCAGATTCTCATTTTGTTCATGAAAAGGTCACTAGCAAACCGATAGCTACTTTGTGCGTGAGGCTAAATATCAACTTGTAGATATATTCACCAAGGCACTTGGTGTTAATTTGTTTGGCATCATTTGTTCCATGTTCGGCATAGATGATATCTAAGCCAAGGTTGCCAGAGCGGGAATCGAAAGCGGGAGTCAAAACGGGAATCGAAAGCGGGAATCGAAGGCTCCCAAGGAAAAATCCTACTCAAGGTTTCCAGAGCGGGAATCGAAACGGGAATCGAAGGCTCCCAGGGAAGAATCCTGCTTCCTTGATCTAAGCTCCATCTTGAGGGAAAGTGTTAAAGAGTTTTGATAGTTTAATTTGCCTTTTCACATTATTTTTTAGTTAGGCAGTCATTTAAAAAAAAAATATTATTTGTCATGTGTATACTTGTTAATTATTAATTTATTATCCTAGCTAATTAGGATGGGGCCATCATAATGGATATAGGCTTCACTGCAATATTGACTTAAAGGAAGATTTTTTCTTGGAAAAAGGATTTTCGGGAGTGGTTTTGAAAGTTGACATGGAGAAAATCCAACTCCTTGCCGTGAGATATTGTTTGCGTGAGCTTGCCATGGGATCTTACGTGAACTCGCCTTGAGATCCTGCTCACTTAAGATGTTGCTTATATATTATCCTGCTCGTTTAAGAGTTGACTTATATGTTTTTCCTTAGAGTGATATTTACAGACTTGCCATTAATTAATTAAAGATAACTGATGAAAAAAAGTAAGAGCTAATTACAATTATGCCACTGGTACTATATATATGAAGCAATTAATTAACTAACATGCACATTCATCCATGAAGCAAGAAAATGACATCATGAAAATATAAGTTGCTATTATGATGAATATGTTGGACTTGTTCTTGCAATAGATATTCTGATTTTTTTCCTAATAAAGATCTTCTCCACTACATATTGTTTATCTGTATAAAATATTTAAAAATCATTATGTAATAGGTACTAATGTGCTTATGACTTATGAGTGAAACCTACAATGAATTTCTACTTCGTCTCCTTTCCTTTCTGTATTGACAGCCAGAGCCAAGTGAATTGAAGAAAATAGCTGCAGAAGGAATTTTAACGTGTTTGGAAGATTCCATGGCGGCTCTTGAGGAAAACCAGGTATTCCAGTCCTTTCTAATTTAGATATCTTATTTTTGTAAACTGTGGCAGTATTGGCAATTCAAATGTTTACTTATCATTTCAACTTGTGGGTGCACACTTAGTATTGCAAATTTCCTTTCAGCATAATATCAGATGCATACTATCAGAGATTCTCAGCTGGAATTCACTATACATTACTAAAGGCTCTTTATTTGCATAGCATGTTCAAAAACGAAAAATGAATTCCAAAGTTATTCAAGACACTGGTTTATGTTTTAAGTTTACCAAAGTTTTCTTGGAATTGTGGAAATTACAAAAGACATGATGATTTTGAAGTGACATGAATATCCACCAGCATTTCAGAATAACGCTCAATCAATCAAATTTGTGGAATCGATTTTTCATCTCTCCTTTTTTGTGAAATGAAATGTCTGATTTTCTGCAGTGACCAAAATGCCCTTAATATGGGGTTGACTGAGTCCCCATTTAAGATTGACTTGACATCCTAAATGCCTTCCTCCTGGAGCTAAAACCCCATATGAGATTGACTTGACATCCTAGGTGCCTTTCTCATCCTGCAACTATTTTTCTAACAGAATTTTCCTTTAGGATATTCAACATGTGACGGAGCAGTGGAAATTCGTCCCTCATGTGGTCAAAGAGTTGGCAAAACTTGAGAATATGAGGATTCAAACTAGATCGCTCTCAAAGGAAGAGCTTTGTGCGCTGGCTATCTCCTGTAAAGACATCTATCAAAAGGAGTTTGATAAGATTAGTAATAGTCCAGTAAAAAATAAGAGGCAAAAGACAGATGAAGGTGGCGAGGAAGACAGCGAGAAAACAGAAGTCATGTCTGATAATGCGGGGTTCGACAGTGATGAAACAATTGAAATGGGTAACGAAGAAGTAGATCTCGCCTGCAAAAGACTGGCTTCTAAGCATTGCAAATGGTACGGAAAAATTTGTATTTTTCATATATTCCTGTCCTTGCAGAAAGTGGTGTAAACTATTTATTATATACAAACAAATGTATCTGACGGCTTTATTGAGTAAACAGTGGCTTTATCTGTTGTGAGGTGTGCAAATTTTTCGCTATTGTTAGCTACTAATAAAATGATTCTAGTTTTCTTATTCATCTTTATCAACCTTGTTTTCCACTTGCAAATGGAAAGCTTGTTATGGGTAGGTCTGCATTCTTACCTTCTCTGTTTTCTTTGTCTATGTGGATGTAGATTGAACTCATCCGAAACTGATGGAATGACGAAAGATGACTCAAGACCGGGCTTTGCTTAATTTCTTTACGCTCCTACCATAGAGTTTTATGAGAATCTGCTGTGGATGAAACAGTAAAAGATTGATGTTTCCCTTACTATATGTGGTTTCAATTTGGAGCTTAACAGGTGGGATAAACAATATTAGATTTTAAGTGACTTTCTGGATCAATTTTGCTATCACATTTCTGTTCATTTTCTTGTTATTTTTGTTTCTTTTTCCTTTGGTATTGGAGGGATATTGGTGAAATTTGTTTCCTGCAAATGTTATATGGGAGTGGGTGAGGATGTGTGCTCATTTGGTTCATGGGATGATTTTATCTGTAGACATCAGTGTCTCTCGAGCTAACTTGGTAGAGAAGTAAGTATGCTCTGTGATTGGCATTCCTTCGACTCCAACCCATCTCATGAACCCATTGCTGCAATTTCATGTGCGTAGGCATATTGCGATGGTTGGGTCGTGTGATCATTGCAGTCTTTACGCAAGTGACCGATCAAGAGCGGGGCCAAGTATAGGTGGCTCGGGGGTTTCTGGACCTAAATCTGCTAGGAAGGTCCAAGGACTTGATGTATGTTGAAGCCTGCATCAATGGGAAGGTAACCCAAGCCATGAGACACGCGGGTTCCACTTACAATTTTGTCTCCAAGCAGGATTCAAGGCAATTGGGGTTGAAGCTCGAAAAAGACTCCATCTAACTTAAGGCAGTAAACTCAGCAGTACACCCTATTACCTGTCGTAAGCAACTAACCTCATTGCAGCACCCTTGGACGATTTCCATATCATATTAGGGAGAAAATTTATAAAGTTTTTAAAGCAAACCAATTTTTAGGATCCCTATTCTCAACACATCATGCATTGGACTTAGTTCAGATAGGGATAAACTGAATTGTCTACATGTTGTTGTCAGTGACTATCATAACATAAATTAGAAACTATGGGAAAACTTGGCTGACTTGAAGGTTATTTAAACCCTTATGAATGAAGTCTCTTTTATCTATTAAATATTTTATGAATGCAATTATATATATTTGGATAAAGAAATTTGCTATGTAAATGTAATTTCTATTTTTATATTATTATAAGTTTCGTTGTAGCTATTAAATACATTACAGATGTAGGTTTCATTTGCTAAGGACCATATAGCAGGAGGCATTTCGTGGGCCGGCTGTTGCATGAGAGAGTAGCCATCTCATGAATAAGAAATAATCTGCTGAAAAGTGAGCCTATGTGGCTGCTGTCTTATGCCATAGCCAGCCCATGGTGCCTTCTGCAATGGTCCCTAGCAAATCCCATTAAATTCAGTCACATATTTTTCGTATGGATAGTGCACGATAGCGCCTGCCAATGATCTATATCTAAAAGGGCGGACCAGTGCACAAGGCTCCCGCCATTGCGGGTCTGGGGAGAGCTAGATGTAGGCAACCTTACGCCTGCTTTGTAGAGGGGTTGTTTCCATGACTCGAACCCGTGACCACGAGGTCACAATGGAGCAACCTCACCATTGTGCCAATGATCTATATCAAGTATATATAAATTGAAATCTTCATGATTCTCCGCAAGAAAACCTCTGGCATAACGATAATCTTGATGTACCAAGTTTTCAACATTATGATGGTATATGGTCGTAGAATACGATTGCAAAATTGGATCTTTACACCTTTCTGAGCTGCTTTAACTACAACACAGAAACAAAGTCAAATTTGGTCTACAACACAGAAACTAGGGCCCCTAAATTCAACCATCGGTTCGGGACACGCTGCTTGTAGATGTTATCGTAGAAGATGTGAGCCATGCTCTAACTGTGCGTGCTGAAATTAACCAATGGGGGCACCCTTGAAGCTGATTTTTGCAGGGGCGTCCTTCATTCTATCATGAGAAGAATTTCTCTTGAACCAACCCTATTCAATTTTTACTTAAAGGAGCCTTCAATTTATCATAATATCCCTTTAAATTACTAATAATATTGCCTCCCTCTAAGTCGTAGGAAGAATTTTTTCCTAAGAAAAAGTTTTCTGTCAAAAATATTTTCCTTGCAATATGAAGAGGGCCTAACCGCCTAAGTTTGAGCATCTAACTTAAGGATGGAAAATAAGTGAGATTATTTTCTACATCAAACCAATAATGCCTTGTTTGGATTGCAAGAAAAATATTTCCGACAGAATTTTTTTTCTAATTTTTCATTAGAGAGAAATGATATGATTATGGTCAATTTAGAGGGATATTATCATAAATTAAAGGCCCCTCGTAAAAACTGAATAGGTTAGTGCAAGTTGTCTTGTTTCATATGTTAAAAAAAATATGTACTTTAAAAAAAAAATTCCTTTATAAACTTTTCCACAAAATTCCTGCAATCCAAACAGGGTATTTAGTTGTTAATGTTCCCAAGAGAAGGAAGGACATTTAAAATGGAGGGGTGTTTCTATAAAAACAAAGGGTGTGAATACCCATTAAAAGTATAAGAACGATAATATCTTCACCCCTTTCATAGTATGTCCATCTCCTTTCTTTGTCTTTTGTTTAAAATGATAAACAAAAGGAGGTGAAGTGCTATTATTTTAAGAAGCAACAGAGAGTGAGGAGGATGGAAAGAGAGGGATGGAGATATTATTTCTCAAGGTGTGAAGATAATAGGAGAATGGGCAGGTTACAACATGATGCAATGATATATGGATTTAGCGTACAAAATATTTAAAAGTTATTTTGTAGTGCAAATGCCAAAATTCTTAGCTCACCCGGAGTACCCACCTAAGTATTATGGGATTTGCTAGGGTCCAATCTCAGAAGGCATTTCGCGGCTGGTCATGCCGGACCAGCCACCTCGTGAATGAAGGCAACAACTTTTTTCTCCATTCACGTGGTGGGGTCTGACATGCGACAAACCAGACACGAAATGCCTTCTCCTGGACGCTAGCAATTCCCAAGTTTTATATATTAAAATTATAGGAATTTGCTAGCGTCCATCAAAGGAGGCGTTTCGCGCAACAGGCCATCTGCAATGGACGCTAGCAAATCCCAGATTATATTATATCATAACACTTTTGCTTGGTCTCATGGAGTTGGGAATCTAATAATTAGAGAATTTATATGATGGGTGGCTGTGAAAACACGTGAAGTCTCAAAAAGTAGGTACGGCCCACATTTTTTGATGATCCAAACCGTTCATATGTTTGGGCACAATGTAAATAGGTAGTGCCCCAAAAATCATTTTCATTGGATGATCCTAACCCTCCGATCTGAATGGATCTGAATATGGAGATGTCCAAAAACCATTTATGGAATCTTCTAAAAATCGGAGGGTTAGGATCATCCTATGGAAATGATTTTTGGGGCACAACCTATCTACGTTATGCCCAAACAGATGAACGGTTTGGATCATCAAAAAAAGTGGGCCGTACCTATTTTCCAAGACTTCACGTGTTTTCACGGCCACCCATCATATAAATTCTCCTAATAATTATTACTGTTGGTTAGACAGTATCGGAAAGGTTCTGCAGCTGATTTCACAACACGTTTTCGCCTCATGCACGGTGGAATGGTAGGGCCCATCAGTTTGCAACACATGTTTTGATAATGCAAGAGACCCTATTTACCCATGCACATGAGAGGGGATATTATTTTACACTTCGTGTTTTGATACCGTAGGACCCACCATCTTTACCAAAATCCGTGCATGT
This sequence comes from Tasmannia lanceolata, assembly GCF_043159265.1. Taxonomy (NCBI): domain Eukaryota; kingdom Viridiplantae; phylum Streptophyta; class Magnoliopsida; order Canellales; family Winteraceae; genus Tasmannia; species Tasmannia lanceolata. Next base: position 36,633,115 of record NW_027518692.1, read on the forward strand.
GGCCCAACCATTTACACTCCATTAGTCGGCCCACCGTTCTCTACCCAATTCCAATCACAGGGTAAGGCCCATCATTTTGCAACATTTTTTGATAGCGTGGGTCCTACCAGCTCCAACCCATTGCATCGGAGGGGTCCACTGTATGACAACTCATGTTTTGATGGAGTGGGTCCCACGATCTCCGCCCTACCCCATGGGTGGGGCCATAATATATTTTACACCTCATGTTTTGATGGATTGGGGCTCATTATTTTACACCAAAGAATCCTAGTCTCTCGGTGATCAGATCACCGTTGATATGATGGGACCCAATGGGTCCAAACTGGATACCGATTGAGACGTGCAAATATTAACTAGGACATCAATGACCTGGAAGAATCCAATGACGGTGCGATCAAGGGAATGGAGATACAACCTAAGCCCCTATTAAATGGACGGTCCAGTCAAAAAAAGGGGGGCATTGATGTCTAATTAATAAATTTTAGGGACTTGGAAGTCATTTGGAAAGAAAAATCGTGTACAGCTTAATATAGGCAGTTGATGTTTGCACTACCATGTTTTGATAACTGCAGTAACTTTTCTTGTCTTTTAATATTTAAACAGCGGCCAATACAGTTCCCAGAAAGCTCTCAGAAGCCAATTAAAGAAGACAGGACAAGCTGAATTTGTGCAATTATTAAAACAGGTAGTGCCAATATCACTAACCCGTCTTGTCTTTTTATGCATGTATGGACTCTGAAGCAACGGAAAAGAAAAGCTGAAGTCATTTTCTAGAAAAACGCGGAAAAATAAAAGGAAAGAGAAGAACGCGGAAAAAACAATCTAATTCTCTTCTGGTACGTTTTTTTTTTCTTCAATTCCTCCCCTCCTTATCTCTCAGAACAGAAAAGCTGCAAAACCCCCCTTCTCATCTAGGGTTTTGCTGCTTTCTGATATCTCTTTGAATTTCTGTTTCAAGTAATCAAATCTCGGGGTTGAATTCGATAGAGCTGACGTTATCGGTTAAATCGATGTGTTTTTGGCCCTTGATTGTGTGATCGTGAGTTTTTTGCTGGCCCTGTCAAAGATTAAATTTTATTTTCTCTGTTTTTCTTGTTCTTATATTAGGGTTTTTTATAGACATCTTGATTGGAAGTAAGAGCTGGAACTGAGATATGGGTTTTGTTTATAAGCATGAATTTGGTTGGGGGTTCCGTAATTTTCGTTTTTTTTTGTTTTGCTGTGATATGATTATGGTGTGGGTTGGAGCGCATTGTGGTTTGTTTTCCTTTTTGGTCTTTCGTTGAAATTAAGGCGATTTTAACATTCTAATTCTTTACCCTTTTCTAGTTTGATTCTTTTGCATTGTGATTTTGTTTATTTACAAGCATGAATTTGGTATGTGTTTTGTTGAAGGAATTTTTTTTTTTTTGGGGGGGGGGCGGTTGGTTGGTAATCTGGGATTGAACCTTCCACCTCAAGGTTTAAGAACAACCTTTATTGAAGTAATTTGTTTCCTCGATCATCTGTTAGTTTAATGTAGTCTGATTTTTTTATGAGCATACGCATAACAGTCTGCTTGAATTGGGAGTTATGAATTTGGGTGCTTGCAATTGGAAGTTATGAATTTGGTTTTCCTCTTTAGGTGTGATCTCTATAATGGGAGAATCTATGGATAACTTTGGTTTGGCGGGTGTCGTGTCTTACTTAGTAGATTGCAATTCATGATATCTTATGTATCTGTCTTTTGTTAAAATCAAGAACAATGTTGGGTTCATTTTAAATATTTTTGGCTTTTATTCTGATAGACCTATACAGTATTTCTGTGATTCCGTAAACTGGTCTACCTCAGCCATCAAACCTCCTAAAATTTCCCACACGGGAAAATAAATATCAGAACGATTGCTAATCTTGGTTGCATTCCTAATCATTTCTCTTTAATTTTGTAGGTTTTGCTCTCCCTAATACTTCATAATTTCTAAAAGAAAGAAGAGGCAGCTACAATTACTGGATCTGATGTTGCGGCAGCTTGTTTATTGAGTGGAATGAAATTTCTCAAGTAATTTCGTTTGAAAGTTCAAACTCCAGGTCGCTCTCTTGCATAATCCATCCTAATTAAGCATTTCTTCGTTGGTAGATTCTTCTACATTTTTGTTTCTTGAAACAACGTGAAATTAAAGAAAGAAGTTAATGTTTCTGATGCAGTTGGAGATTGGTTTTAAAACAGAATTACAGTTGTTGAAGAGGTTCTTCTGAAAGCGTTATGCTCAAACTCCAGATTGAGTTAGGTGGTCATTCTTGTAGCTTGAGAGTAGCAAATTGTTTAGAACGAGTTGGAATTTGAGCTGAAGGTGATATAACACAGATTCCAAAGTGTCTTGGAGGGGCAGTTGGGAGGCTTAAGAAAGTGGCAATTTCACTACTTTTCTATGCTTCTTCATATTTTAGTTCAGCTGCGAGTCTTTGATGGCTGGTGCCTCATTGGAACCACTGCGTGAAGGCCAAACTGATAGACACCCTTTGCTAATGGAGGAGCCCGAAAATCAGAGCGGCCACAAACATGTTGTTGATATCACAAACAGTGTTGCTTCTTCATCAGGCTCTCATGATGATCATCCTTGTGCACCAGATGCATCACTGCATGATGATGTACCTTCGAGTAACACACATGCTCCTCTATCTCAATCTTCTTCGTCTTATTCTACCACATCTAGTCCCAGAAATGCCACTTTCGTAAGGAGAGGGGATACTTATGGCCGTCATCGTCATAGAAGCCCATTGAATTCTGGGTTATGGATTTCCATTGAGCTTGTTGTCACCATAAGCCAAATTATTGCGTCTGTTGTTGTTTTGTCACTGTCAAGAAATGAGAAACCTCAAGCTCCATTATTTGAATGGGTTGTGGGTTATGCGGCAGGCTGTGTTGCCACTCTTCCTCTTCTTTATTGGCGCTATCTCCATCGCAACAATCAGGGCGCCGAGCAAGAATCAACACATGCACTTCAGGGTTCTTCTCAAAACAACCCTCCTCCTGATTACATTAGTATTTCGATTCCCCAGGCTTCAGAAGCTGAAGACCGCCATGCGGTTACGACCTCGTGGAACGGTCAAACTACGGGAACAAGAACTCTAAATTCAAGGTATTTTTTTTTACTTTGATCTCATTTATGTTTATTTAATTTATGTTTGTTTGACACTTAATATTTAAAGAATGGGATGCTTCTTGCTCAACAGGCTCAATGCACTGATAGACCACTTTAAAATGGCATTGGATTGTTTCTTTGCGGTGTGGTTTGTGGTCGGCAATGTTTGGATTTTTGGTGGGCATTCCTCTTCTTCTGAGGCTCCAAACTTGTACAGGTACTGATTGTCTTATTTTAATCTCCACACTTTCTATCCATCTTTTGTTACCATAAACTTCTTCCGTACACTTGCAGGTTATGTATAGCGTTCCTTACGTTCAGCTGTATTGGGTATGCCATGCCATTTATTCTATGTGCAGCAATCTGCTGCTGCCTGCCTTGTATTATTTCTATTTTGGGCTTTCGGGAGGATCTGGTTCAGACCAGAGGAGCTACCCCTGAATCAATTAGTGCTCTGCCAACCTACAAGTTCAAGTCTAAGAGAAACAGAGATGGAGAAGAAATTGAAATCAACTCAGAAGGTGCCAGTGAAGGTGGGATCTTGGCTTC